>NC_141903.1:85299928-85924928 GCF_057802395.1 Ceratotherium simum simum | reverse complement strand
ATTAGTCCAGGCAGATAAAATAGATTCTTTCTTGGCAGCTGATCAAAAATCAATGTTAGTGGAACAATCTGCAGTAGATTAGAGATTGTGGTGGCTTGCACCAAACGGTGAGAAGCGGATATATTTTGAGGGTGGAGCCAAGAGGATTTACTGATTGATAAATGTAAGTGTGAGGGGGACAAAAAAAAAGAAGAGAAAGGACGATGCCTAAGTTTATCCTGAGCAACCAGAGGATAAAGTCACCATTTATCAGGATGAGCAAACTGTGAAAAGAAGTCTGGGGAGGATAGCAAGAGTTTGATTTTTGTTATGCTGAATTTGAGAACTTTTTGTTTTCAAAAGGCCTTTTTTAAAACTGCCATTTTTGTTTGTTTTTTACGTAATGCAGAAGGCTCAGTACTGAAACCAGAGAAATTACTAAGTGAAAGTCTGCACATCTAATGGTGAAGCCCCATCTTTCTTCCCTCCATTGATTCCGAGAAAGCTGGCAGCCAAGATTTACCCATTCTCTTTCCGTCAATCCTTCCCCCAACCCCAAGAGATTGGTATGTTACTCCTCGGGGAAAATGACTAACTCAAGAGAAAATTCCCAAAGATATCAATAATTAGGGATTTCCCACAGGAATATCTGAGTCCATAATCACTCCGAAGTAATTCCTCACAAACTCCCAAGCTTTGACCATGCACACATCCATCATATTGTTAATTCCACATTCTATGTATGAATGGACAGTCAAAAATCACAGACTTACCCTAGCCACAGTGTTAGGCCCTGGGAAAGACGGGAGGCCTGGGGATGACATTTGCTCATCAGCCTCAGAATTTAGGCAAGAATTGTTCTGGGTTTGTCTCTGACACCTGGTAAACATTCTTTCAAAAACACTTGGTATACACTTATGTTCATAGCAGCATTGTTCACAATAGCTAAAACATGGAAGCAACCCAGTGTCCATCAATGGATGAGTGGATAAGCAAAATGTGGTAATATATGGAATATTGTTCAGCCTTAAAAAGGAAAGAAATTCTGACACATGCTACAACATTGATGAATCTTGAGGACATTATGCTAAGTGAAATAAACCAATCACAAAAAGACATATACTGTATGATTTCACTTAAATGAGGTGCTTAGAATAGTCAAAATCATAAAGACAGAAAGTATAATGGTGGTTTCCAGGGGCTGGGGGAAGGAGAGAACGGGGAGTTAGTATTTACTGGGTACAGAGTTTAAGTTTTACAAGATGAAAAGAGTTATGGGGATGGATGGTGGTGATGGTTGGACAAAAATGAATATATTTAACACCACTTAACTGTACAGTTAAAAATCGTTAAGAAGGTAAAAAAAAAAACTATTGGGAAAAATAAAACACTTGGAACTTCTGAAAAAGAGTAAAGAGGAGTTTATGGCAGATGTTCTCCAAATAGACTTTGAGCAACAATTGATCAAGAAAAAGAACCAGGCACTAAAATTGGCACAAATGGACAAAATGTATAGAAAGAAAATCAGAATAGATAAATTAGAGGCACCTTAAAAGAAATGTTAAAATATTATTCTAGTAACAATGGTCAAATATAATTTTTATATTTCTATCATTAAACATAACAGTATTTCAGTTGTGCTCAGTTTAAGCAATGCTATGATTATAATGTTTCACTTACAACTGTGTAGCATCTATGATAGAATAACAAAGGAAGTCACTGGGGACCCCAGCTGCCAATGATCTATTGTAACAATGAAATCATCTTTTCAAATTAACAAGCAGAATCACTGCTGTATACTCTACTGTCTCATGTAAACAATATGAGGTTTAGTGAAAAAAAAAGTAACAAAAGATGTGGATGATTTAAAGAGAACCCCCCAGAAAGAAATAATATTGATAATTTTGATGAAACCCACAGTTGAATTTATCTAATTTATTTAGCCAATACTGAACATATGTGATTCTGGAGGGAACATTGAAGGGTGAGAGAAAATAATCTTGGCTTAAAAAAATTTTTAAACTATTCTCATTAAAAGTGAAATAGTAGAGGCCGGCCTGGTGGTGTAGCAGTTAAGTTTGCGCATTCTGCTTCGGCGGCCTGGGGTTTGCCAGTTCGGATCCTGGGCGCACACCTACTCACCACTCATCAAGCCATGCTGAGGCAGCATCTCATATAGAAGAACCAGACAGACCTACAACTAGGATATACAACTATGTACTTGGGCTTTGGGGAGAAAAAAGTAAAAGAGGAAGATTGGCAACAGATGTTAGCTCAGGGCCAAACTTCCTCAAAAAAAAAAAAAAAAATGAAATAGTACTGTGGATGGGAGAAAGGGGAGTATACAGGAACTCTCTGTACTTTTGCTCAAATTTCTGTAAATCTAAAATTGCTTTAAAATGTAAAGTCTAATTAATTTTAAAACATTTTAATGAAATAGCCCTTTAAAAAAATACTTTCAGCTTTATAAGCCTACTAAAATTTTATGGTAATTTGCATTGAAAATTTTGCAGTTTTTTGCATTGCCTTTCCTAAGAAAAATATAAAACAGCATGGGAGAATAAAATGACAATTGAAGAGGTCTTGTAATTTAAACAAAGCAGGTCATATTCTTTAGAGATTGTGTTTTTGTTAAGTCTTCAATATACAAAACCAATTCTAATTTACTTTATTCAATAGAATTCATGATGTATAAATTAGTAAGGCAAATCAAATCACAATTTAAATCTATTCATTGATCATTTTCAAGAAAGATTGAATTGAAATTTAGAATGTATTTAAATGTTTGTTATTGCAGTATTCAAATTCTGAGAAGATAATTCTGAATATCTTATTAAATTTCTTGAACCTTTAACCCTAATTCCAATTTTTCTTATGTATTTGCAATGACTCTCTGAAATGATAAATTTCCTTTAACATTAAAAAAAATACATAACACAGTAGAAGAAAAGAAAATCTTTCCTTAAAAGACTTTATGTGGCTTAGCCTAAAGGAGATCTATCTATCTATCTATCTATCTATCTATCTATCTATCTATCTACCTACCTACCTACCTACCTACCTACCTACCTATCTATCATCTATTTATCATCTATGTGCTTATATACAATAAAATGGAAATAGAGAATCAATCATGAAAGAAGGTAAATTTGATTTGCCTTTTAACTTCTTAGCGGCCAGGACCAAACCAAGACAGATTTCAGAACTTTCAGGGAGGAAGAAGCATAGCTATTCCTCAAGACACACCTCATTCTTTCAGTCTTGAAATTCCAACAGCAATTTCTGGCAAGAGACCCAAAGATGCCATTGGGTTGTAAAATGACCTCACTGAGCAGTAAAATGACCTTGTTTTGCTTAATAACAAAAGCAAGACCAAATATTATATGACTTTTTCTTATAATAACTTTGATAAAAGCTGGGAGTATAATATTAAAATTCAGTTCAGTACTGGTGATTTTGCAAGGGGCTAGGTAATGTAGTTCAAGTATGCTTTCTCAGAATCTAATTTAATCCAAGGAAAAAACGTTCCTGTAGATGACTCCTCAAGAACTACTTCTCTCAACTAAACTTTTTTTTTTTTGATGAGGAAGATCAGCCCTGACCTAACACCCGTTGCCAATCCTCCTCCTTCTGCTGAGGAAGATTAGCCTGAGTCGACGTCTGTGCCCATCTTCCTCCACCTTGCATGTGGGATGCTGCCACAGCATGGCTTGATGAGCGATGCATATGTCTGTGCCCTGGATCTGAAGTGGCGAACCCCGGGCTGCTGAGGCGGAGTGCACGAACTTAACCACTATGCCACTGGGCCGGCCCCTCAACTAAACTTTTTGTATGAGTACAACAGCAGAAAACTCAAAAATTAACTCTGAGGAGGATCCAGGAATGCTAGTGTAGCCGATGCTTTGGAAAGCAGATGGGTACCGATTGGGAGTCGGCATGGAAGAATAGAAGACCCTCCTGTTTGCATGTGAGGAGGTTGCACAAATAGGTATCAGGAGGGGAAGCCAGGGATTTCCCCTAGGAAGTAGATGTGGATTTCCTCTAACACTTGTAAAACTACTCACTTGCTATCTTAGTGTTTCACATCAGAACACCCACAACAATTGTTTTGGTCTGAAAAAAAATTCAAAACAAATGTAGCAAAATTTCAATGATGTCGCATGGAAAATAAAACTCCAAGAAGTACAGCTCAAAATATCTCAGGTTTATTAAGGTGTCTGTGGTATATTGAATTCTTTTTAAAGCTTTTGAGACACTTCCATGTACATTGGTCATTTAATCTTTACAACAATCCTGTGAACTGGGTGTTGTTGTCCTTATTTTATAAATGACTAAACTAAGCACAGCAAGACTCATTATATCACCTTATACTTCTCCCTAGAAGGGTTTAAAATTGCTATTTGTGCACGTAGAATTATGTATATGTTGCAAATACATATGTATATTTATATATAATACATATATTTGGTCTCAACTATATTTTAAAATTCTCCATAAAAGAGACATTGTCTTTAGTTTCTCTTCTGAAATTCTCAATAATATGCAGAGAATATGTCTGAGAAAGAGCAGACACCTAATTATTTGTATTGGTTGACAGTTTAAGGAATGAAAGACTAAACATTATGATGATAAGCTATAACAATATTTTTTCTCTTAATATGGCTATATAATCTGTGGTTTACTGAAAAGCTCCCACATTTTAAAAAATTTCTGTGCATTCAGATGATTATAAAGAACAGCTTTGGTTGGGGCTGGCCTGGTGGCGCAAGCGGTTAAGTGCACGCACTCTGCTGCGGTGGCCCGGGGTTTGCCGGTCCGGATCCCGGGGCGCGCACCGACACACTACTTGGCAAGCCAAGCTGTGGTGGCATCCCATATAAAGTGGAGAAGATGGGCACGGATGTTAGCCCAGGGCCAGTCTTCCTCAGCAAAAAAACAGGAGGATTGGCAGATAGCACAGGGCTGATCTTCTCACAAAAAAAGAAAGAAATAGCTTTGGCTAATCCAAGACAAGTTAGTCACTTGCTTGCTCAGGCATTGAAAGAAAAAGAAGATACTGCAAAACAGAATAAAGATCAAATTGTGGATGTAGTTTTGGGAATCCTCAGCACATGGTGATAATTGAAGCCTGCAGTAAATGAATTCATCTATGTGTAGTGGTGGAGAAGAGAAGGACTTAGAACTGAGCTCTTAGGAGAGCCATCATTTTGTGTTCTGATGGAGGAGAAGCTCACAAAGGAGATTTACAAGGAGCTTCTGGAAGAGTGTTGTGTCATGGAATACAATGGAAGAGAGCGTTTCAAGAAAGAGGAAGTGTCAGCTTTACCAGGTGCTGAGAAGCCAAGGAAGATGACAGAAAAGCACCTGATTAATTTAGTTTCATGGGGTCACTGTTGGCCCTAGCAAGAACAGAGGAGTAATTAGAGAGAATCCATTCTGGAGAAGGTTGAAGATAAATAAAGGAAGGGAGGAAGTGAGTCAGTGAAAGCAAACACTCCTCCTAAAAATGTGGCTGGGGAGGGGAAGAAAGAGTGAGGGGTGGAGGGAGGGTTTTTGTATTTGACTTTGCAGGTGAAGATTATTCACTGACAATGCAATCATTAATAGTGTGTTCCTGTGTGACTGAAAAGTCAGCCTTTATTCTGGAGTTGCAGTAATCACGCAGAGCCTGCTCAGATTCATGCTATTTGATGAAATATTACTATGTTCTTGCAACAAGGGAGTTCCCAATGGCACCATTGTTCAAATAGAGTGTGGCAGAAACTGCTATTTCCTCCCAATATCCATTCTCCCATTAGGATTTTCAGCTGGGCATAGCACCTCCCCAAAGACAGTTCCCCAGTCTTCCTTGCTATTATATGTGACCAGGAGAATAAGTTTGGACCAATGGGTATCAGCAGAAGTATCCTGTAGCAGCTTCCAAGACCCTTCTTTGAGGAACAGCTTACATGACCCCTTTGACCCACTATGCCTCTTTCCTCCTTCTTCCTGGTTGAAATATGGCCGTGATTGCTGGACCTGAAGTAGCCATCTTGGATCATGAGATGACCTTGAGAGTACAGGTCCACAGATGATACAGCAAAAAACTAGAAGGATCCAAAGTCTGTGTTGACTTAATAGAACAAAGTTCCCCGGCAGCCTCAGGCCACTTGTATCTGGATGTTCATGCAAAAGAAACAAGCATTTAGTTCAAGCCTCTGATATTTGGGGGCTACTAACACCCTTAGCCAAATCTAAATCTCACTACCATATAGAAGGACAGCAAGAAAAGCCGAGATTGTAGTAGAAATGACAAGCCATCATTGAAATGAAAACAGATTAAAAGTCATGGAAGAAAATTCTATTTAGGAAAAAATAATAGCATTAATTTAAGACCAGGGATCCTGTCCAGGACTGCTTGATGTTTGGCAGGAAATGGGCAGGGAAATGACCATAATAGGGAGAAAACACCACAGGAGGAAATGTGGTCTCGTATTGTCCAGTCTCCTTGTATATCACCGGTCAACCACAGCAGACACTCTTGCAATGCCCTACCTCAAGAGGAAAAATGAGGGAAGTGATGATCCCTTTTCCTATTTAGTGCATATTTTCATACTTTCTTTTAACCTGTTTAACTGTAAATATATATGTACATATTTATCCTGCTTCACTGTATGTGTATATATATATATATATATCAGAGTCCACACGATTCTTTTTTTTTTTAATAAGACAAATTGTAAAGTATGCAGTAAAAATTCTTCTGGTAGTCACTATTTCTCTTTCTTGATTTGAAAGAGTAAGCCAAAGAAATTTTATATGGGAGAATTCACTTTTGAACTGACTACCAAATCTATTACAAAAAATGCTAATAAAAACATCATCATCTCTCATAATAGAGAACAGGAGGATTTCCATTCTATTTATATGTTTTTTATTGAGAGATCACCATTATAAAACTATATATAATGGTCATGAATTTTATTCCACAATGCCAGGATACCAGAAATAACACGTTCCCTTATTTCCTAAATCAAATGTAATCTGTTCTGAGGTTGGAGTGAAAATTCAACCAGTCATTTTTGGGACCCCCTTCTCTTTCTCCGTGGGTCCTGCAACAATCCTGGGCCTCTGTAATGTCAAACTCAGGAGGTTGGGCTGTTCTTTGTTCTCCGTGGTTGCCATCTTTGCCATTGCTCTGTTGACTGCAGGATGCTGCTATGGAGCCCTGGAGCCTGCCTCTTGGGCACTGAAGATCAAGCAGGCTCAGAGATGCATCTCACAGGGGATCTTCCCACTGACTTCAGACTCTGCCTCTCATCCCCAAGTCCCAGAGAGGGTCACTGCGTGCCTGCAGGCCTTGGGCTCTGCCACTCAGTGGTGCGTTCCTCATCTTCTCCCCAGCTGAAGAGAGCTAAAACTCTTTCTCCCAATGTTTGGAAACATGATCTCTTTCCTTGAATACACATAAGGAAAGCAGATGGTAACTCGAGTTCATTTTTTTCTCCTAATTACGCACAATGTTAAACTTACATAACTCAGAAAGGATGTTAACCTTTGTTATGAGCTTGTTCTTACAAAATATCATTATTCAAGTGACTAACAAGTAGAATAATTAATTTCACTTCTCTGATTTGAATTTCAGTTCTCTTTCTGGCTCCAGTTTACATGCTAACTTGCAGTGGAATTAGATCACTAACAGTTGCTTCTTCTCTCTGTATATTGCCTGATATTGTCAGTTCCATCTGAATACATTTGAGCCCTGGTCAGTTTCCTTATGCCAGCATCAAACACAAAATTAGTATAATTTGGTATGCCTATATCTTTGAAATTTTTGCAGATAAATTCAGTTGTGATTATCCTTAGATATATAAAAGCAACTAATAGTTTTGGAAAACTTTTCTTATTGACCCGTTTTATGACTTAGGTAAAAGTAGAAATCTAACATTAGAACTATAAGTAAATCCTAATCTGATTTAAACTATGATTCCTTTGACTATTTTAATAGTATTTTTAGTATTATGATTATGGCAATGGATATGACATGGGTTTATTATAGTATTAAACATTGGGATTTACAATGGTGAAAATCTTAAATTTGTTTACAAAAATACCAAAAAGAATCTAGAGAACTGGTTTAGTATCATACATGCATATATACATATATATGTATATATTTAGTTTATATATATTAACCCCACTACCACCACCATTGGTCTCATTTAGAGCATACACGGGAACCAACTCATTCTTCTGAAAACAGTAACATAAAAAGTCAAATATTTAACTTCCCTTTCCCATATGAACTATATTTCAGGAAAACTAAACAGTTGTTGAGGGATTCTTTTTTTCTATAGAAAAATTCCAGCCAATAAATAAAAAAGAAATAATAGATTAGAATATCACGATTTTGCAAACCCTAAATCAAACAATGGATCCAAGCAGTGATTGGCAATGGTTGCCAACATCACTGAAGGAGAGTCAACGAAATATTATGTGTTTCCTGGTAGAAGTACACAATACAACTTATGAAGTAGCGTTGCCAAAAAACTGAACCTGTGTCAAACCTAGCCTCTAGATCTAGCTAAAAGTTTATAGGAAACATAGGGCCAAGAGAAATATGTTAAAAGATGCTATGAGGAGGAAGGTGGAGAAAAATCCAGATACTGAAAATTCTATAAGCCAAAAGACATGGCTTCTTCAAAAAATAAATTGTAAGGAATGAAAAAGAAAGAGGGAATATTATTAGACACCATGCAATCTCAATATGTTTACCTTATCTAGATTTTGATTCACACAAACTATTTCAAAATTATAACATTTATGAAACAATTGGAAATATAAACACAGTGCCTAAATATTTAGTATTATTGAAGAATTATTGTTACATTTTTTTTCAGGTGTGATAATGGTATTGTTGTTATGTTTTGGTAAAGAGCTATTTCTTTTAGAAATGTATATTGAAATAGTTATGGATGAAATGAAACTATGCATGGGATTTGCTTCAAAATAATATGGGTGGGTAAGGTTATGGATGAAACAAGGCTGTCCATATTGAAGCTGAGTGATAGTATTGGATACAAGGGAGTTCATTCCATTATTATTTCTATTTTGTAAAGTGTTTATCTTTTAAATATACATGTAGAAAAATTTAGAAATGAAAATATATAATAAATGAGATTTGCCTCAAAATAATCCATTATGGGAGGAGGGGTAGAGTGGGTGAGTTTATAGATAAAATAAGATCTGTGACCATGATTTGTTGATGTTGAAGCTGAGAGGTACGTACACAGTTTATTGCACTATTCTCTCTACTTTTATATGTGATTGACATTTTCCACAATAAAAAAATTAAAAGTAAAAAAGAATTCACTATCACTCTGAGAAGCTGTAGAGGTAAGTATGCATTTACAATGAAATGTATTTACCTGGCAAATCATAATAATCATGAGGATGGAGTAAATTCATTTGTGAAGGAAAAATACGTTAGGAAACAATATTGCCACAGATAGCCTCATTGAAGCACTGTCTCAGTTTACCATGCAGAGTAGCCATGACCCCCAATCTCAGAGGCATAAAACAAAGTTTATCTGCCGTGACAGGCTATGATTTTGCAGTAACAAATCACCCAAAAAATCTCACTGGCATATAACAACAAGGTTTATTTCTTGTTCTAGAAGTGCTCTTCTATTGCACTCCCTCAAGGACTCAGACTGATGGAGCATCCACAACGTCAAGTCTTACCTATTGCTATGCCAGAAGGAGAGCTCTGGAAGGTCTCACATGGGTGAGTAAAGAATCCAGTCTAGAAATGACACACGTCATTCCTCACAACTCATTTGCCTGAATCAGTCACATGGCCCTATTCAACCACAAGGGGGCCAGGAAGTACATTGCCATACGCCCAGAAGAGAAGAGAACTGGAAATATTTGGCAAAGAATTCAAATGACTTCCTTGTTAAGAAAACCTGTGTCACTATGTTGAAGCTATATCATACGTGAGCCCTGGGAATGACTGTACCTTGTTGCCATGCCTAAGACAGTATCCAAACACAAGTACTCGTCCATCCTTTTGGGTTATTTCTCTCTTATGACTCATAGTCATGCAGTATATTGTATGCAGAGACTGCACAATGAGTGTAGGGGAATTGGTTGACTCAGTTATGAATTCAGCAATACTTTTTAAAGGAAAGCGTTCCAGGGCCAGCTCTGTGGCTTAGCGGTTAAGTGCATGCGCTCCGCTGCTGGCGGTCCGGGTTTGGATCCCGGGCGCGCATCGACGCACCGCTTCTCTGGCCATGCTGAGGCTGTGTCCCACGTACAGCAACTAGAAGGATGTGCAACTATGACATACAATTATCTACTGGGGCTTTGGGGGGAAAATAAATAAATAAATAAATAAATAAATAAATAAAAAGGAAAGTGTTCCATTTTTCCTTTTGGATTATTAAAGTAATATGTCTCATTGTAAAGAACTTAGAAAATATGGAAAACTAGAAAGAAGGGGGAGAAATCACTCATAATTTCACCTTCCGAACATAATCACAATTAATATTTTAGTGGATTTCCTTCCAAGCTTTTTTTTTTATGCATTTTAAAAAACTAGCTCTCATGGTCACCAAAACTATAACCATCTCTCCATGAGTAACATTGCTCCAAACAGCTGATCTAACTGGCCCTGGACCAGCAGATAACTTTTTAAAAGATGTTTTACAATGGACAGCTAATCTTCAACAAGGGAGCCAAGAACATACAATGGAGAAAGGAAAGTCTCTTCAATAAATGGTGTTGGGAAAACTGGACAGTCACATGCAAAAGAATGAAAGTAGACCATTATCTTTCACCATACATGAAAATTAACTCAAAATGGATTAAAGACTTGAAGGTAAGACGTAAAACCATAAAACTCCTAGAAGAAAATATAGGCAGCACACTCTTCGACATCAGTCTTAGAAGCATCTCGTCGAATACCACTTCTACTCGGGCAAGGGAAACAAAACAAAAAATAAACAAATGGGACTTCATCAGACTAAAGAGCTTCTGCAAGACAAAAGAAACCAGGAACAAAATTAAAAGACAACCCACCAACTGGGAGAAAATATTTGCAAATCTTCCGACAAGGGGTTAATCTCCAAAATATATAAAGAACTCATACAACTCAACAACAAAAAACCAAACAACTCAATCAAAAAATGGGCAGAGGATATGAACATTTTTCCAAAGAAGATATACAGATGGCCAACAGGCACATGAGAAGATGTTCAATATCACTAATCATCAGAGAAAATGCAAATCACAACTACAATGAGGGCCGGCCCCGTGGCTTAGCAGTTAAGTGCGCGTGCTCCGCTACTGGCGGCCCAGGTTCGGATCCCAGGCGTGCACCGACGCACCGCTTCTCTGGGCATGCTGAGGCTGCGTCCCACATACAGCAACTAGAAGGATGTGCAACTATGACATACAACTATCTACTGGGGCTTTGGGGGGAAAAAAAAAAGGAGGAGGATTGGCAATAGATGTTAGCTCAGAGCCGGTCTTCCTCAGCAAAAAGAGGAGGATTAGCATGGAAGTTAGCTCAGGGCTGATCTTTCTCACAAAAAAAAAAAAAAAAAACTACAATGAGATATCTTCTTACATCTGTTAGAATGGCTATAATTACCAAGACAAAAAAATAACAAATATTGGAGAGGATGTGGAGAAAGAGGAACCCTCATACAATGCTGGTGGGAATGCAAACTGGTGCAGTCACTATGGAAAACAGTATGGAGATTTCTCAAAAAATTAAAAATAGGACTACCATATGACCCAGCTATTCCACTACTGGGTATTTATCCAAAGAACTTGAAATCAACAATTCAGAGAGACTTATGCACCCCTGCGTTCACTGCAGCATTATTCACTATAGCCAAGACGTGGAAGCAATCCAAGTGCCTATCAACTGATGACTGGATAAAGAAGATGTGGTATATATATACAATGGAATACTACTCAGCCATGAAAAAGACAAAATCATCCCATTTGCAACAACATGGATGGACCTGGAGGGTGTTATGTTAAGCGAAATAAGCCAGACAGAGAAAGACAAACACTGCATGGTTTCACTCACATGTGGAAGACAAACACACACATGGACAAAGAGAATAGATTAGTGGTTACCAGAGGAGAAGGGGGTTGGGGTGTGGACATACGGGTAAAGGAGCACATATATATGGTGAGTTACAAATAATAACGTACAATTGAAATTTCACAATGTTATAAACTATCATGACCTCAATTAAAAAAAAAAAAAAACGTTTTAGCCCTTTTCCTTGTAACATGAGTTTTTAACGTGGTTGCACAGTATTTAAATACTAATGGTTAACTAACAGTTCCAGGTCATATTCCATGTTTTGGAGCAATGAGTCCCTAGTTCTAAAATTGCTTGTAATTATAAGCCCCGCCATGAAACAATGAATAATTGTAATAGTTATTTTCATTTCCTTCTGGTATTTTCTCCACCCAGATTATTTATGAAAAGGAAACAGCTTTGGAAGTTCATATTAACTTGGAATTTAAGCCTCTTAAAATCATCAAGATTCTGCTTACTGTTCAAAATAATAAACTACTGATGATCCAAGCAACAACTAGTTAGTTGAAGGAATAAATTGGCCAAATATGTTACAATTGGGATGATTTCCTCATGTCCAGGAACTATTTAGTTATGAAATGGGATCTTGAGAGGTTAAAGATGATACAAGGAATTTTTCAGCAATTATTACTCCAACTTTGCCAAGGTCTCTTTTTCGTAAATAATTTATTTGACACTGCATTTGATGTGCAGATTTCTTCTTCATTTCAATCCACAAAGGAAATCACAGAAAATTTAATTGACCAAGAATCTACACAAAGCTCTTGTAATCTTACCATATTGCAGCAATCTCTCAACTATTTATATTAGTAAATAAAAGAATGGCACAGTGGATTATGAACTTCAGGGTAAAAATTATGAAATATCCATCTTTATAATCCTTACAACTCCTAGCATAATGCACTGCACAGAAGAAACATCCATAAACAAATAAATGTGATATAAAGCATAATTGCACTGGTATGTGAAAGGCATTTGAATTTTGGGTACTTTGTTTATTTTCCTTACTGTTATTCCACACAAATCTTTGTATTCTGGAATATCTTCTTATAATTTCTAGAAGGGAAATTATTGAATTAGGTCATAAGAACATTTCTTGATATGATTTGACAAATAACTTTCCAAAATCTTTGCTCTAATTCGTATCCCCAACTGGATACGAGTGCTTATTTCACTCTACCGTCACCAATGGAGTTTAATCACATTTTAAACAAACTGGCTAATTAGATCCATGGGAAATAATCTCTCCTCTTCATTTCATTATTAATGAGTTTGAATATGAGTAAAATACGTAGTAGGCATTTAAATTTCCTATTTTGTGAATTGACCATTCATGTATATGCTTTTCCCTATCTATCTAAGGTCTTAAAGTTGTCAACTTCTATTCTTTGTCCTCACACTACACTATATAAATACTTCTATCCAAATATACACTTGTTTACATGAGTCTCCACTATTAGACTGTGGTTCCATAAGGGCAGTGACCCCATTTTATTGATCTGTGAACAACACGTAACACATAGTAGAGAAAAGGCATACTGTACTTTGTGGAATTATTCTTAGGACTACACGAGATAATGTAAGCAAAGCATCTAACGCAGCGTCTGTCACACAGCGGATGTCAGATAAATTATTTTAAGCAATCAGTAAGTTTCACGGTTTCGCTAAAACCACACACTTCTATTGCAGAATTCTAAAAAGTCAAGATTAAAGAAAATCAATACTAAATATCTTTGAAAGATCACAAAATATAGTTGTAAACTGCAGATTTAGGATTTGAACACTGATTCTCAACTCTTTCACCACAAATCATACGTGACTAAACTACTCCTGAGATATTACAACTCTCGAAAGTTTCGAAAGACCAGTATGAATTTTGAGCTGGTAAAACCTTTTGGCAACCGATGGATTCTTTCCCCCAGGCCGTAATGATACCCTGATCCCACACGGATGTCTCTTCTTCCCTCCTTTAGCCGTATAGGAAACTTGTGGTAAAAACAGTCAAGCTCCACAAGCACAAATATACATCACGTGAGCGGCATTTTATTTCTCCATCAGATGAGCTGGCCTTTGTTTTTAGACAGAGGCGGCAGCTGTTCTCGTGGCCCGTTTACGAAAGCAGAACTACAGCCACGAGACGGAGGGCAGGGCCGTTGGGAATGGCCCGCTGGAGGGCCTGAAGCCCGGGGTGGGTTGAGAGCATTTCCGCTGCTGCCGGGGGAGAGGGACGGGTTGTAAGGCCCGTCTGGTAGGCGTTCGGGGAGGGCAGCGGCGCGGGGAGCCGGCCGGGTCAGCTGCCCGGCAGGTGGGCGTGTCCGGTACAGCCCGAAGCGCCCACCGGCTCCGCGGACGCAGAGGCTGGGGCGGGGGAAGCTGCGTCCAGGTCAGAGAAGGGCGAAGGAAGCCGGAGACCGCCGCGGGCCGCCTCCCGAGTTCGGCTCCAGCGCGTCTAGTGGGAAACCGAGTCGCCTCTAAGGCCGATCTTCGGGAGTTTCCGTCACCCCCGAACCTTCTCAGGCACTTCCGGTAAGAAGCCCGGCGCCCCAGCCTCCGACCGGGCATCGCAGCGCGCAGGCGCCTCGGGCCGGGGGAGGCCGCAGGCGCGGAGGGAGGGGGCGTGTGAGCCGAGGAAAGCCTCCTGTGCGCCTGCGCCGTCTGTTTTCTCGGGGTCCGGGGGGGAAAACAAACGCGGAGCCGCCGCCGCGCAGTCCCGGGACTCCGGGCCGGGGTCGCGTCAAGTCGCCGGAGAGCTTCGCAGGGGGCGGGGAGGTAAGAGCGGCCCGTAACAGACATCCTGGCCTCTCCTCACCCCTGCTGCCCTCCAGAGGGGGCGAGGTGGCCGCGGGACCGGCCGGCCTGGGCGCCAGGTCGGGCCCTCCCCTTCCTCCAGGGCCCCTGACCGGTTCCTTTTCCGCGCCCCCGGAGCTGGCCGGGGAATCACCACCCGCAAACCGCGCGTCCCGTCGGTAGAGCCAGGAGGGCGGGTCCGAGCAGGGAGGGCAATCTCGGCGGCTGTTTGCCGGGTGCCACCCACGCGGGCCGCCCGGAGCGCTCGGCGTCGCGGGGTAGCGGCGCCCGGGGCGGCCTGTGCCGCCGGGGGAGGGGCTGCCCCTGCGGGAGGGGACGGTCGCGCCTGCGGAGCGGTAGCCTCGGCGCGGAGGGGCCTCGGCCCCCGCAGACGGGTCTGTCATCGCCGCCCGTGCTCTCGCGAAGCCCCTTCTCGCACCGATGCGTTCTCTCATCGTTCTAGACCAGAGAGATGCGATCGTCTTCCTTCCCACTACCTTTCCTTAGGTACCTTGGAAAAATTCTAAAAGGTGACCTAACTTTTCGCTGTTAACTTATTTGTACTACCGTAATTGCAAATTATTATATTCTAGACTGAGTGTTCTTGTTAGTTTGACTTGTACGGAAACTAGCCCAGAGATTTGATTAATCTTTTTCATTTAACAAAATAGGCAATTTGTTGGTCGAGTTAGGTTCCTCCATTTGTTATTTTGAGCTTGTTGTCTTTTGAATTGGCAGAAGTTTAATGGTGTGACCCAGTAGAACTGTATGTAATTTTTCATCTGATTTCTTCCTTTGTTTCTCCCCTGGATATTAAACTGCATGCTTAGTGTCCAAAAATTTTTTTAAATATAATAAAGAATAAGGAAAAATTACTATAATTCCAGCACTGAAAGGTAATCAACCACAGTTAATATTTTGACTTTTGAGTCTTTTTTTCCATGGCATTTTCTTAATTAAGATGATGAGATTTTATATACAGTTGGATTGCCTGCTTTTGTAGCTTGAAATTATATTTTAAGCCTTTCCTCAAAACTTCATGAACGTAACTTTTATGATTTTTGATTACACAGGTAATACATGAGCAAAATATCTTTGGAAACAGTTCCGTTACAGATAAAGCTAAATTCCTGTTTAATTATTATCCCCAATAGTAATGTTACATAATATGATGGTATCACAGTTTATTTAACCCGATGGGTCCCTTTACACACTTAAAAATTATTGAGGACTAACAGTTTTTGTTTTCTAATGCAGTATACTTACCTTTTTAGAAATTAAAACTCAGAAAATTTTAAAATTTTATTTATTCATTAAAAATAACAATAATAAACCCATTTTATATCAAATTAAATAATATTTTTGAAAAGTAACTATTTTTTTAAAAAATTTACTGAGAAGGGTGGCATTGTTTTATATTTTTGCAGATCGCTTTCATGTCTGGCATTATAGAAGACAGCTGGATCCTCATATTTGCTTCTCCCTTCAGTCTTGTGTGCTGTTTTGTTTAGGCTGAAGCATATTAAGAAAATCCAACTTTGCACAGATAGGTATTTGGAAGAGGAAGGACCTCACATACTCCCTAAAAAGCTCCTGAGGTTTTCCAGGGGTCCTCAGAGCCCAGTTTGAGAAAGCTGATACATCATTCTTGTATTGATGAGCTGTTAGGTTCTTGGCAGTTTTATACTATTACAGACACTGCAACATTGAAAGTTCTTTGTGATGTGTTCTTGTGCACAAGTGCTAGTGTTTCTGTAGAAGTGGAATTGCTAGTTCAGAGTATGCACTTAAAAAACAATTTTTTTTTGTTAGATGTAAACATTACTTTTGATGCCTGCATAATTTTCTTCGTGTCCTAATGTTGGTGTTTAGATTGTTTCAATTAATGATTTGGCAAAATATTTTTGTCCGCATATTTTCAGGTGTTTGGATTATATTCTTAAATTTTTAAAAAGAGAATTGTTAGATCAAATGTTGGGAATCTTTTTGATATATATTGTCAGATTGTTTCCTGAGAGAGTGTACCAGTTTACTTCCTGTCAGAAGTGTCTGAGATGCTTTTTATGGCACCCTTACCAACATTAAGTACTTTTATTATTAAAAAAATTATGTTCTGATTTAGTAGGCAACAAGTGGTATATGTTCTAATTCACATTACTTTGTGCAGATTGTGCATTGAACGTTTTTGCATAATCAGACTGGTGGTGTGCTCATATTATTTGCCCATTTATAGTCCAGTGTCCAAGTATTTTTCTAACAGATTTTTATTATCTTTTTTATATTGTAAGAATACATGCTATAATTTTTTAAGGAAAGGAACAAAATTATCTTTCTTTTTTCCTGTTTACAAAATAGTACATTTTTGTTAAAAGAAAATTAAAATACTGTAGAGACGTAGTGTAGATGTGAAAGGCTTACATAATCTCAGATAGATACCATTATTAACAGTTTGGTGTTTGCTTCTCTATATTTTTTTTCCTGGGCCTTTGCTAATACTTTTTTTTTTTTAACAACTTATTTGTAAAAATGGGTTTGTACTATGCATGCAGTTTTACAATTTGATTTTTTGTTTTTTAACATTATTGGATATTTTTCTATAGAAGTACATATATCTCCAGGAAAGGTTTTATCCAGAGTGGCTTTAGAACACTGGTTGTGATCTTTGGTTATCTGATGTCAGGCTCTTGTCCTCTTCTATATTCTCTTCCTAGGTGATCTCATCCATTAACAGCTGTGTGCTGCCAATTCCCAAATCTTTCTCTCAGACTTCTCTCCTGCATTCCAGATCTTATATTCAACTGCCTATTGGACATCTCCCCCAGGATGTTCTCAAGGTACTTCAGACAACAGTCCAATGTGAACTCATGTTTTCCCTCAGTCCTGCTCCTCCTGTATTGCCTTCATGGTCAGTGGTACCACCATCCACCCAGTCACCCATGATGGGAACCTGGCAGTGATCTTAGCTTTCTCGCTTGCTCTCTCCAAACGTTCCCATTCTTTAGCTGCTTTATATCGATCTCGTTTCCATCTGCCCTGCAAAGGCCTTCATCATCTCTCACCTTAACCATTTTAGGAGTCTCCTTACTATTGGTTTTCTGATTAATGTACCATGTTGCTGCCAGTTTTTTTTTAAATCATGAAGAGAATTTTCAAAACCATTTTTTGTAAATATTGCAAATATTTGTTTGTAAATCTGAGAGTACATAAATGGCCAAGTGAGTAAAAATATTACCTAAAACAGGTTATCATATACACATAAACTTCTTTACAATAGGGAGTATATCTTATGTATCTTATGTGTCTTCTACTATACATGGTAGGTTACTGGCACAATAAGTACATCTTGTTTAATGGAAGTGGGAAGTATGTGCAGTTTAAGATTTCATGTTAAAAGGTTTTGAGGCACAGTATTTGCATTGTCATACCTTTTACAAATTGTTGGATTATATTATTGTTATTTATCTTACCTTTTATATATCTTTTTAGGTGCCTCAAATAACATCATACTTAGTAGTACATTGCTATATAGATAGAGATAGTCTGTAAATAGATATTATTTAATGAATCCCATAATTTTTTAGAAAATTCTGTAGCTTTTTCTAATGAGAAACTATTTCTAGACCTTTCAGTTCCTGTGCTTTATTATTTTTTTATATGTTCTGTATTCAGAGTTCCTTTACTACTTTTTGCTATTATATATTTTTTTAATATAATGTTATGTTTATCAAAGGGATAGCTGTACATAATTTAAAGATTCAAATCATACTACAAGACTTAAAGGAAAAATAATAGTCTTCTACCCCAGTGCTTCTCTCCCCTGAATCCCACTCTGTTGAAGCAGACTTGCTCAATCAGCATTCCTTATTGGAATCACAAAACACAGAAAATGATTTGAGTAACTGTTTTCTCACTTTGCTCGAGGATGGTTTATAACTATTAACACTTTAGATGCATGGGAGAGAAGTTAATTCATTACATCAAGTGGATGCCTTAAGGCATTAAGGCTTAGTTCTTTCACAGAACCCATATTGAGAAAGGCTGCTCCAGAGTCAGTGGCTCAACTCTTTTTCACCTCTAGGTTTTTAATATGTTTTTTTGTGTGTGTGTGTGAGGAAGATCAGCCCTGAGCTAACATTGTGCCAACCCTCCTCTTTTTGCTGAGGAAGACCAGCTCTGAGCTAACATCTATTACCAATCCTCCTCCTTTTTTTTTTTTTGTCCCCCCCAAAGCCCCAGTAGATAGTTGTATGTCATAGTTGCACATCCTTCTAGTTGCTGTATGTGGGACGCGGCCTCAGCATGGCCAGAGAAGCGGTGCGTTGGTGTGCACCCAGGATCCCAACCCGGGCTGCCAGTAGCGGAGCGCGCACTTAACCGCTACTCCACGGGGCCGGCCCTCACATCTAGGTTTTTTTTTGTTTTTTTTTTTTTTAATTTTTTGTTTATTGCAGTAACATTGGTTTATAACATTGTAAAAATTTCAGGTGTACATCATTGTACTTCTATTTCTGCATGGACTACATCATGTTCACCACCAAAATACTAATTACAACCCATCACCACACACATGTACCGAATTATCCCTTTCACCCTCCTCCCTCCCCCCTTAACATGCTTACTTGAACAGCTGTTTCCCCTCCCTACCCCCATCCTACCACAGTTTTAGATATTATTTACCAATTTCCTATTATAGAAGATGGGAGTTTAGGTTTGTTACACCAACCTCCACCTTTAAACACTGCACTTCACCCCTCCTCTATATTTGCAAATTAGTTATATGTTAATTTTTAGTTAAATTGTTAGTGTTCACATTATTTAACTATATAAATATTGTGTACAGCTGAACCAGGTAGTATATTGTGATGATATTTCCATTCTTACATAATTTTTTTTTCCTGGAGTTAAAAATTATCTTCGTTCTTTTATGTATCTTTCTTGTATCTTTATAAAAGTATGTTTTATGCCTTTTTTTTTTTTGGGTGAAGAAGATTGGCCCCTGAGCTAACAGCTGTACCCATCTTCCTCTATTTTGTATGTGGGATGCCACCACAGCATGGCTTGATGAGCGGTGCATAGGTCCATGACCGGGATCCGAACCTTCAAACCCCAGGCCACCGAAGCAGAGCATGCAAACTTAACCACTCTGCCATGGGGCCGGCCCCCTGTTTTATATCTTTTTAATGTATCTTTTATATCTTTTATTTAATCTATTAACAACCCTTCAGACAAGATATGTAAATCTCCTTTTGGTAGATTGAAACGCATCAGATAATCTATGTTTGTCTTGCAACATCTTTCCTGTAATGGTCTGTCACCCTGCATTCTTCTTGATGGGTTACCCTCTAGGCTTGTTGCACAGCTGTCTTCCTAGAGTGTCCTTTCACCATCATCTGTGAATGCCGTTTGTCTCTCCCTTGTGTTGGATAGCCTCTTTGCAGGATTTCAGGTCTTCTTTTTTTATGGTGTGTCTCTCATGTTGGTAGAGTACATCTTCTAGTAGCTTCCTGAGAAAGACTGAATGGGAGGCAAATTTGGGGGATTTTTACATGTCTGAACATGTTTTTTTATTCTACCCTCACACTTGATTGATAGCTGAACTGAGTATAGAATTCTAGGTTGTAAATAATTTACTTTTAGAATTTTAGAGGCATGGTTCCATTGTCTTCTAGCTTCGAGTGTTGCTGTTGAAAAGTCTATACTAAGTTGGATAATCAGTCCTTTGTATGTGACCTGTTATTTCTCTCTGAAAACTTTTATATTTGTTCACAAAGTATGTGTTAAGCACATTTTATGTGGCAGGCACTGGTCAAGATACTTTGAATATATGGGTAAACAAAAATACAAGATCCCTACCCTCCTGGAGCTTAAATTTGTTGGAGGGAGAAGTTGTTCCAGATGGTAAATAACAAATTTAATAAATACATTATACAAAATGTTAGAAGGTCATCAAGTAAATAAGTGCTTTAGAAAAGAGAAAAGAAGAGCAGGATGGGATGGAGAGGTGGGGGGGGGGAAGATGAGGAATGTAGATTGCAGTCTGAAATGGGTGATCGTCCCTTAAACCACTCAGGTGTGCTGAAATTTCACAATGATGTGGCTTGGTAAGGGTTTTTCATTCATTATGTTGGGCCCTAAATGGACCCTTTCCACCCGGAGACCATATCCTTCAGTTCTGAAGTATTTTATTTGACAACTTCTTCCTTTTCTCCGCCTGCACTTTCTTTCTGGACTTCTTGTTATTTGAATATTGAACCTCATTAGATTGGCTCTAGTTTTCTAATCTTTTCTCATGTTTTCCTTCTCTTTCTTTGTGTTCTACTTTCAAGGATATTTTCTCAAGTTTATTTTCCAATGCCTTGATTTCATTTTTTAAAATAATCTTTTTATTTTAGAACAGTTTTAGATTTACAGAATTATTGCAAAGATAGTACAGAAAGTTCCCATATACACCCCACACCCAGTTTCCCTATTATTACATCTTACATTAATATGGTACATTTGTCGTGTTTAATGAATCAATATTGATACATTATTATTAACTAAAGTCCAAACTTTATTCACATTTCCTCAATTTTTCGCTATTATGCTTTTTCTGTTCCCGGATCCCATCTAGGATACCACGTTACACTGAGTAGTCTTTTCTCCTTTGGCTCCTCTTGGTTGTGACAGTTTCTCAGACATGGTTTGTTTTTGATCCTCTTGACAGTTTTGAAGATTACTAGTCAGGTATTTTGTAGACTGTCAGTTGTGATCTGTCTGATGTTTTTCTCGTGATTAGATTGGGGTAATAATATGTTTTGGGAGGAAGACAACAAAGTGCTATTCTCATCACGTCATATCCAGGCTACATACCATCAACATGACTTACCACTGTTGGTGTTAACCTTGATCCCCTGGCTTGAGGTAGTGTTTGTCAGGTTTCTCCACTGTGAAGTTATTTTCTTTTTTTCTCCCTTTCCATACTGTACTCTTTAGAAGAAAGTCGCTGTGTGCTGCACACACTTAAGGAGTGGAGAGTTATGTTCCACTTCCTTGAGAGCAAAGTATCTAAATAAATTATTTGGAATTTTCTGCATGAGAGATTTGTTCCCCTTTATTTATCTCAGTATGACCTCAGATTTTTTTTAAGTTTTGGGTTATAATCCAGTATTACTTTATTTATTTTATTGTTCAGGTTGTTCCAATTTGGTCCTTGGGAGCTCTTTTGGTTGGCTCCGTATCCCTTTGACATACCTCCTTCATTGTCTGTGTGTATGCACGCGCACGCGCACTTGTACTTTCTTTCTGGCCTTACAAGGAGCTCCATGTTCATCTTGGAGCTTGTATATTTCCCACCCCAATCTTAGAATCAGCTGTTTCTCCAAGGAGCCTTGGTTCCTTTTGTTGGGGAAACCAAGATCTGGGTGCTAAATGTGCTTGTTGCCACTGGGATGCCTTGCTCTCTCAGCTGACAGAACAAGAGATATATGTGTTTATACTAACATCTATAAATATTTCAGATAAAATATTAGCACAGATGTGTAACCATCTGCATCCATATTAAGCTAAATATGAGTTTATACTGATGTCTCCAACTCAAATCCATTACCACGTGGATCATTCTAGCTTCCTCACCTTGCTTATCTATAACCTTCCCCTCCCAACAGTGAGAAACCTGGCTCCCATATCAGCCATCCATTTACTTAATTTCAATTCCAGTGTACATGTATGATGGTTCGGAATTGTTAACCCATACCCCCATGGGAAACAACTCTATCAGCTAGAGTAAGTGCTTGTGTTCCTTTTGCCTTTAGTCGTACAGACTCCACTCATTTCCAAAGGTAGCACTTTATTCCTCCACCCCCTTCAGGAAGGTTGTTTTATACATTTGTAATACATTTAGACTTTTTTGTCACATTCTGCATTCCGTTCTGAGATGCCCCCACCTTCTAAACAATTTTTTAAAATTTGCATGCATTGAGGTTTATTCTTTGTACTATAAAGTTCTGTGGGTACTGACAAATGCTTAACCTTGTATTCACCATTGTAGTATCCTACAGAATAGTTTCACCACCCTAAAGGATCCACTGTGCTTTACCTGTTCAGACCCCACCCCCCAACCACTGGCAATCATTGCTGTGTTTACTGTCACTGAACTTTTACCTTTTCCAGAATATCATACAATTAGAATCGTACAGTGTGTAGATTTTTTTAGACTGGCTTCTTGCCCTTAGCAATATGCATTTAAGATTCATCCATGTCTTTTTGTGGCCTGTTAGCTCATTTCTTGGTATAACTGAATAATATTCCATTGCGTGGATGTACCACAGTTCATTTATCCATTCACTTACTGAAGGACATCTTGGATGCTTCCAGATTTTGGCAGTTATGAATAAAGCTGCTATAAACATTTAGATCTAAGTTCTTTTGTGGACGTAAATCTTTAAATCAGTTTGGTAAATACCTAGTAGTGTGATCACTGGATCATATGGTAAGACTATGTTTAGTTTTGTAAGAGACTGCCAAACTGTCTTCCAAAGTGGTTGTACCATTTTGCATTCCCACCAGCACTAAATGACGGTCCCTGCCTTTCAGCATCCTTGCAGCATTTGGTGGTGTCAGGTTTTTGGATTTTAGCCATTACATGTAATAAATGTGAAACGGTATCTCATTGTTTTACTCTGCGGTTCCCTAAAGACAAATGACGTGGAGCGCTTTATCATATGCCTGTTTGCTAACTCTCTGTCTTCTTTGGTGAGATATCTGTTCAGAACTTTTGCCCATTTTTAAAATTGGATTGTTTGTTTTCTAATTATTGAATTTTAAGTGTTCTTTGTAGATTTTGGATACAAATCCTTTATCAGATATGTGTTTTGCAAATATTATCTCCCAGTCTGTGGCTTGTCTTCTCATTCTCTTAACCATGTCTTTTTCAGAGCAGTTGTTTTTATTTTAATAAGGTCCAACTTATCAACTTTTCTTTCATGGATCATGCCATTGGTGTTGTATTTAAAAACTCATCACCAAACCCAAGGTTATGTAGATTTTTGCTCATGTTTTCTTCAAGAAGCTTTGTAATGTTGAATTTTACATTTAGATCTGTTACCCATTTTATTTATTTACTTTTAATTAATTTTTTTTTTTTTTTTTTTGATGAGGAAGATTAGCCCTGAGCTAACACCGGTTGCCAATCCTCCTCTTTTTGCTGAGGAAGATTGGCCCTGGGCTAACATCTGTACCCATCTTCCTCTACTTTATATGTGGGACACCTGCCACAGCATGACTTGAGCAGTGTGTAGGTCCACATCGGGGATCCAAACCTGTGAACCCCAGGCTGCTGAAGTGGAGTGTGCGAACTTAACCATTATGCCACCGGGCCGGCCCCTGTTATCCATTTTAAATACATTCTTATGTAAGGTGTAATGTCTGTATCTAGGTTCGTATTTTTGCATAGGGATGTCCAGTTTTCTCAGCACCACTAGTTGAAAAGATTGTCCTTTCTCCTTGGAATCGCCTTTGCTCCTTTGTTAAAGATAAGTTGACTGTATTTGTGTGGGTCTATTTCTAGGCTTGCTGTTCTGTTCTGTTGATCTGTATGTCTGTTCTTTTGCAAATACTACATTGCCTTGATTACTGTAGCCGTGTTGAAAGTCTTAAAATCAGAGAGTGTGAGTCCTCCAAATTTCTTCTTGTTTTTCAGTATTATATTGTCAATTCTAGGTCCTTTGCCTTTCCATTTACACTTTAGAATCAGTGTCCTGAGACCTACCAAATAGTTTGTGGGGATTTTGATTGGGATTGCATTGAATCTAGAGATCAGGTTGGGAAGAATTGACATCTTAACAATATTGAGTCTACCTATTCATGAACATGGAATATATCTCCATTTATTTAGATCTTCTTTGATTTTTTTTCATCAGTATTTTGTAGTTTTCCACATATAGGTCCTGTATATATTTTGTTAGATTTATATTCAAATATGTTTAATAATGTATATCTTTTTGTACGTATTATTGCAAAATTTGTATTGTTTTGTTGTGTTTTACAAAAGTAACAGTTTTTAAAAAAGTAATAGTTTGCAACAGATTGAAAGTTTAAAAAAAGAAAGGTCATTCACCATAGACAGTTTGAGGAACATTGCTGTAGAGTGTTCTACCTTCTGAGTTTAGCTGATTGCTTTCTTTTGATATCATTTAAGTTGCCCCTCTGGGCCGGCCCTGTGGCTTGGTGGTTAAGTGCGCGCGCTGCGATGCTGGCGGCCCGGGTTCGGATCCCGGGTGCGCATCGAGGCACCACTTCTCTGTCCATCCTGAGGCCGAGTCCCACATACAGCAACTAGAAGGGTGTGCAGCTATGACATACAACTATCTACTGGGGCTTTGGGGGCAAAAAATAAAATAAATAAAATCTTTAAGTTGCCCCTCTGTGTTTGAATTTCCTGCAAACGTGGGGTTAGTTCTAAAAGCCTGAATAGATTCATGTTCAAATTTTTTAGGTGGGAATACTTTATACGTGATGCTGTATCTTCGTCGTCGTCGTCGTCTTTTTTTTTTTTTTGTGAGGAAGATTAGCCCTGAGCTAACGTCTGTTGCCAATCCTCCCCTTTTTGCTGAGGAAGACTGGCCCTGGACTAACATCCATGCCCATCTTCCTCTACTTTATATGGGACGCTGCCAGAGCATGGCTTGACAAGCAGTGCGTTGGTGTGCACCCGGGACCCGAACCTGTGAACCCCGGGCCGCCACAGCGGAGTGTGCGCACCCAACCACTACGCCACTGGGCCGGCCCCTGTATCTTCTACATGAGGCACATGGTGTTTGGTTCTTCCACATTTATTGATGGTGAAATTGATAACTAGATTCAGATCTGTTGGCCTGATCCCACTATTATAAAATTCTGCTCCGACCTTTCATCTAACAGTTTTAACATCCATTGATAGTCATCACCTAGTCCATTTATTGCATTAGGGACTGTGAAGAGATGATTTTTAAAATTTTAAATGAATTTTAAAATCCTTTATATTTATTCTCTGGAATTCTTATCTAAAGAACTTTCCCTCAGCAACTATTTTGTTATCCTAAAGGACATTTTGTAAATAAAGGGCAGGATAAATTCTTGGCTCTTTTCCCTTAGTGTATCAACTTTCAGGGTCATGGGTTAGTGCGCTAGCAACCCTCCAGTGAGTGGTGTTTTTGTGGTAGTGTCTTGATGATCTCTTGGTTTTTTATGTATTTGATTTGTGTTCAGTCCTTTGTAGTCTTCATTCATGTGATGTTCAGTTGTCCCATTTAAGCCAGTGGGAGCCCCTTTAACTTCGCTCCTGTGTCCTTTTGGTATTATCTCATTAGTCATTGATAGATTCCTTCAGGGTGTCTCAGGCTCATTTGGTGGAATTCCTGCCACAGCTCAGAGGTTCATCTAATTTAGTCATAAAACTGATTTTTAGTTTTCTTGTACCTCTGTTCTATGCTTGTTTTCCATTTCTTTAATTTCTGCTCTTAGCTTATTAGTTTTCAATCTTTCTTCCCTCATGTAAGCATCTAAGCCTCTAAGCATCTATTGAAGACTTTTGCTGAATCTCATAGTTTTTATATGTGTATTTTTATTTGTATGTAGTGTATTTTATATTATTTGATATATGGTACTTATAACTATTTTTAGCTTTCAATTATGAATTCTTCTTTGACCCATGAGTTATTTAGATACGTGTTTTATTTATTTATTTTTTTTGTGAGGAAGATCAGTCCTGAGCTAACATCATGCCAATCCTCCTCTTTTTGCTGAGGAAGACCGGCTCTGAGCTAACATCTATTGCCAATCCTCCTCTTTTTTTTTTCCCCTTTTTCTCCCCAAAGCCCCAGTAGATAGTTGTATGTCATAGTTGCACATCCTTCTGGTTGCTTGTGTGGGACGCCGCCTCAGCATGGCCGCAGAAGTGGTGCGTCAGTGTGCACCCGGGATCTGAACCCGGGCTACCAGTAGCAGAGTGCACGCACTTAACTGCTAAGCCACGGGGCTGGCCCCTAGATAAGTGTTTTAAAATTTACAATAGTTTATATATGCATGTTATGGCAGTAGAGTTGGTTTTCATGTCATTTTTGTACATATAGAGGCAATTTGCCTGACTAAATCGTAGATTCCTCAAAGCAATACTCTTAAATTTTATTTGTGTCTGTTCTGTATGTTTCTTGGATGCAATAGATGGCATAATATTTATACATTAGAGAATTCAATGAACTATCATTTTTTATTTCTTAGGCATACAAGAATTAAATTCTGAATAACTCTGCAAGTAGGATGGACAGTTATTTTAAAGCAGCAGTCAGTGACTTAGACAAACTCCTTGATGATTTTGAACAGAATCCAGGTTTGTTGGTTTTTCATTTTTGTCACTAATGGAATTTTAAAATGTCTGTAATTCAGTTATCTCAGTTATAGAGTACTTAGCAAAATTTGGTTTCAATTTTGGTCACATGGTTATCTTTTGTAAAAAGTTCACTTATTTCATTATAACGTATTAGTTTATTCTTATGCTGAATAGAACCAATAGCCAGAAATAGGGGGAAACTAGAAGTTTCTGTCCAGATACAAATTTAGCTAAAAGAAAACCCAAAACCAACGTATAAGCCAGCTAAAAGCAACTGGAAAGCTCTACGTAAATTGGTATTTCGTTGCTCTGAGAGATGGTGTTTTCCTCATCTTAGAATGAAGACTAGGAAGCTGGAGGGCAGAATAAAGAAGTTAGATTGTTTTTCGCCTCTTCCTTAGTCTGCTTTTAGAGGACAACTGAGTTATTTTGAGTGAAATTTCTATCATTTTACAACAGTAAAAACCCCAGGTACTTCAAATGAAAATAATTTTGGAGGTTATTACCATTTTGCAAGAGAGTAATCTATCTCTGGTCTAAAAGAAAAGGTTTAGTTAGTTTGGAAGTCTTAGAAAACATCTTTGTAATAATTTTCACTTGGGTCTCCTGAATAACATCGTATCTCTATTTTAATTAGATGAACAAGATTATCTCCAAGATGCACAAAAAGCATATGATTCTAACCACTGTTCAGTTTCTTCAGAGTTGGCTTCCTCACAACTAACTTCACTGCTATCAAAGGATCAACAATGTATTAATTGTGGCTCATCAGAAACATGCTATGAAACAAATCAGATTTTCCTGAATGAAAAAACACTTGAGGGACTAACTTCTATACAGAGTGAAAAAAATGTAACAGGACTTGATCTCCTTTCTTCTGTGGATGGTGGCGCTTCAGATGAAATCCAGCCTTTGTATATGGGAAGATGTGGTAAACCTGTTTGTGATCTGATAAGCGACATGGGTAACTTAGTTCATGTAACTAATAGTGAAGAAGATATTAAAAAATTACTGCCAGATGATTTTAAGTCTAGTGCAGATTCTTTAATTGGATTGGATTTATCTTCAGTGTCAGAAACTCTTTGTGTTTCTTCAACAGACCATGGTAATGATGCTGTCAGAAAGGAACAGAATGATGTCATCAACTCTGAATTACAAAATAGAGAAATCAGTGGAACTAAAGAACTGGGTATAAAAGTGGATACAGCACTTTCAGATTCATGTGATTACATCGGAAAAGAAAATTTACATGATAAAAAGATCTCTAATCAGTTAGAACCAGTTGTTAATTTTAACACATCATCTGCCTTGACTCAACAAAGTTCCGAAACATTTGATGCCAAGGACAACCTACAATACAAGAACCAGCCATTTGAATTAGTAGAAGCTGATGGCTGTTTGGTAAAAGAGGAGATACATGTAGCAGCCATAGCTGCCACAGAATGTTTAAGAGAAGGAGGCAGCACAAGTGCTTTGCCTTGCAGACTTCCAAAAAATGAAGATTTATGCTTAAATGATTCAAATTCAAGAGATGAAAATTTCAAATTACCTGATTTTTCCTTTCAGGAAGATAGGACTGCTATATTTATAAAACAGTCTGCAAAAGAAGACTCAAGAAATTTAGATCTTAATAAAGATGTAATCCAAGATTCTTCTTCAACTTTACATGTTTCAAGTGAAAATACATACTCCTCATTGTCCTGTCTTCCAGTAGTACCTGGGTCTTTGTGTGGATCATTAATTGAAAGTAAAGCACATGGTGATTGTTTACCTCCTAATGAACATAAAGATAATATACAAGATGCAGTCACTCTGCATAAAGAAATACAGAAGAGTGTTATTCTAGGTGGGGAGCCATTGAAGGAGACTGATCTTTTGAAACAGGAAAAATGTAAAAACATAGTTCATCAGCCATTAATCGAAGAGATGGGAGATAGAAAGGTAGATCCCCACCAGACGGTAATCAGAGTTGAATCTTTGGATTCCCTTGATAACACCCGTTCTTCTGTAGCAGCAGAATCTCAAATGGAGCTTTCTGGTGCTGATGCCCCAGAGTCTCCTAATTGTTGCAAAGGTCTCACTTTTTCAAGCAGTGATATCGATGGGCAAGACTTAGATTACTTTAATATTGATGAAGGCATGAAAAGTGGTGCACTAATTAGTGATGCTGAACTTGATGCCTTTCTGACTGAACAGTATCTTCAGACCAGTAACATAAAGTCATTTGAAGAAAATGTAAATGACTCAAAATCTCAGATGAATCAGATGGATATGAAAGGCCTAGATGATGGGAACATCAGTAACATATACTTCAATGCTGAAGCAGGAGCTGCTGGGGAAAGTCCTAGTATTAATATGATTTGTGAAACAGTTGATAAACAAAATACAACAGAAAATGGTGGCCTTTCTTTAGGGGAAAAAAGTACAGTTACAATTGAACAAGGGTTATCCAGCAGTAAGTCTGAGATGATGAATGAATTATCAGTCTCTGATATTAATAGTCAGTCTGTTCATGTTGGAGGGGCCAGACCTAAGCAATTGTTTAGCATTCCATCAAGAGCAAGGAGTTCAAAGGAACCAAATAAGCCGGATGTTCCAAATATGCCTGAGAGTGAACCCAGCGTGGCAGATACCATCGTTCCAACAGATTCTACAGATTCTACAACTGACCCTCAGGTTGGCTTCAACTCTAATTACATTGATATAGAAAGTAATGTTGAAGGTGGAGCCAGTTTTGTAACTACAAGCGAAGAGCCTCTCCCTGCAAACACTTGCAAAGAAGGCCTGGTTTTGGGCCAGAAACAACCTACTTGGGTTCCTGATTCAGAAGCTCCAAACTGTATGAACTGTCAAGTCAAATTTACTTTTACAAAACGGCGACACCACTGCCGAGCATGTGGAAAAGTAAGTTATAAAAATCTTTAAGTCTTTTGTTCTTTTGAGACATTTTAAATGAAATTTAACGTGACAAAATAGCTGATTAATAGCTGGTTAAAAGATTAAATTTTTAAATGATAATTTAAAATCATTGTTTTTCACCTACATGGAAATATATAAAGCATCATCATTTTACAGATTGCTTGAGAATCGAATAAATGTCACATTGTCATGGGTATTAAGTACTGGGAAATGAGGAACACTTGTTTGTGAAACGTAAGAATGCATCTCCATATCTCTGTAATGTTAACACATCAGTGTTCCAAATTCAGCTGGATCCTCGTTTGTCCTTGAATACTTAATTTCAAGACCACTCTGCAGCTAGTGTTGTGATCAATACCCAGGGAGACACTGGAAAAAAAAAAGCACATTGTCTTGTACGAGGTTCAGAACACCGAAGTGGACCTCATTTTACTTTGACTGCCTTAATCATCTATAAACTCAAAGTTGCCTATAGAAATAACATTGCATTTTTTATTCAGCATTTTTTAGTCATATGTTGGTCTCAGATCAACTCTACTCTTTTAGAAAAATAATATTCTGCTTTTAAAAGTTTTAAATAACCGCAGAAGGCTTTTTAAATTATAAACTTATTTGTTAAAGAGTTTTTGTTCCTTCCAATTAAGAGAATTGATTTAAAGGAATTCTCCTTGTCAGAGAGATATTTTAAATTGCAGAAACCTCATTTAAGTAGTAAAAAAGAGAATCATTTTAATAATTACCTATGATTATGGTGATTAGAAAAATTATATCAGAAAAATGGCCTTTGGTTAATTAGATTTTGGGCTTCTCCTCCCCCTTACTTACTTCAGTAGGTATAAGTATGCTTGAAACAAAACCAAATTTGATATTTTATTTTTTATAGGTATTTTGTGGTGTCTGTTGTAATAGGAAGTGTAAACTGTGGTATCTAGAAAAGGAAGCAAGAGTATGCATAGTCTGCTATGAGACTATTAGTAAAGGTGAGTATTAACTGAACATATTTTCTTCTAGTAATTGAATATATCTTAAAAACAATTGAATTGTGACAAAGATAAACTTCTTTATTTTCTTAAGGCGAGGACCTAGTGTTGACTTATCTGGCTTAGGTGGGACATCCCAAGGCTTGGTTTCTCTTTTTGTTCCACTCTCACAATTCATACTACCAGTCTGGAAAGGAAGCATTCAGTTTCTGGAGTGGCAGTTCATTAACTTTTAACAGGTACCAAGTCCCTAAATGCTGCATTTCATCTGCCTATTTGTTTTTGTCATCATCATTGTCATCCTCATCATCTTAATCTAAACATTTATAGAATACCTACCAATAAATAGTATTCAGTCTTATATATTAATAGCATAAGGCAAGATAATAGTTCCCACCCTTTAGAAAATTACAACCTAAAATGAGAATAAAATATAAGGTAGTAATATTTATGATTTTATACATAAATTCATAGGACTGCCACACTATTTGCACATTTTTGTCTCACATATTTTTTTTCCCTTCTCAGTTTTTAGAGTTTTCTTTGTATGTGTTTCCCGTTGTTTCTCTGGCTCCCTAGCTAGCTACCATTATCAGTAATAATCTTGGTGGTCTTATTTGAGTTCTCACAGTTATGTGTGTGTGTTTTTTCCCTCAAATACACTTTTGTTGTTTTGAGTACTTCTCGGCATTTTCAAAGATTTGTTGACAGTTTGATCCCCAGCAAATATTACTTGGGACTTTTTAAGACTAGGCCTGTGCACTAGCTCAGGCACTGCTTCCTGTTAGCCGGGAGATAAATACCTGATAATAATTTGTTTTTCTCTTTTGAATGAAGATAAATTTTTTCAGCAATTCTCCAAAAAGCTCTGATGTGAGTCTGTTAGCCTGAGGTAAGCTGCTTTACTCCCTGCTGTTGACCTCTGCTCTGGAAGATAATAGAGTGTACATCTTTTTATATTTCCATATTACCACCATTGTTCACCAAGAGGTTAGTTTAAGTGCTTATAGTTGTTTTGTTTTTTCTTAAGCTCTCTGAATAGCCTAGAAGATGACTGCTGGTGCTGTTAGCCAAGGCAGCCTGTTAGAATTCAGAAGTATTAGAGCAAGTTCCTATGTAACTCTCTCTCCCCACTTAAAAATAAATAAAACAGCCATGAAGATTTGAGACATTATTTGAGTTGACAGGCCAGATTTTTGGATGAGCATTAAAACATATTCTGACTATAAGGATCCGGAGGGGAGAAATCTAGTCATTAAAGAGACTCGGTAGGATATTGAGCTCAAGCTTTGGTTTATCAAAGAAAATATTTTGGAATGGCTTTGTTTATTTAGTTATCTGTTTTATTTATTCTGTTTTGACGTCTTATAGCATGTAATTTTATTTATGGTTCTCTATCATTAATTTATGCACCACCAGAAACAGAATTAAAAGCTATTTTAACATCAGCTTTAGGGTTGAAAATGGTAGAAGTGATCATTTAAAATAATGTTATTAAATAGGAGGAGAAAGATAGCTCAGGGGTTGTAAGACAAATTTCATGAAGGATTAGAAGAAAAGATAGTTTGAACAGAGATTGTGGATAATGAGGAAATTGTGCTGAGACTGTGTAAGTTTCAAGGAAGCGTGTGTGTGAGTGCCGTTCAGTAGATTTGCGGCAAGTTGGAAATTACTTTGAAACCCAGAGTAAGATGTTTGGATTTCGCTTGGTTAGTGGAAGCCATTTCGTGAGAGTGCTATCACTGAGTGGCACTTGAGGAAGATTATTTTAGCAGTGGCAGCGTTTATAGCAGATCAGTTTGGAAAAATGCTGAAGGGAGAGCTACCAGTGCTACTCCATGTTATTTGGGTGAAAAATCATTCAGCAACGTTCAGGCACTTTTCTGCATTTTGGAGCTCCAGCTGAGACCAAAATAGACTCCCTGTTCTCATGGAGCTTATGGATGTGGGAGAAATGGACAGTAAGCAAAGAGACTATCAGATGATGGTAATATCCTAAACGAGAATAGAAGAGTGTAAGAGGGATAGATAGTAACTGACTGATGGCAAGAGGCATAGTATCTTTTATAGGGTGGTTATAGTAAGGCCTTATGATAATATGATATGTGAGCAGAGACTTGAAAAAAGTAAGAGAATAAAGCTATGTGAGTATCTGTGGGAGAAACATTCCGGAAAGAGAGAACAATATGAGCAAAGAGCCTGAGCTAGGAGAGTGCTTGCTTGACTCTTTGAGGAACAAGGAGGCCTGGGTGGCTGGATCATAGTGAGCGAATTGAGATTGTAGTGAGAGATGAGGTCAGACAGCCTAATTGGGAAGGCAGAGGAAGTAGGGATACAGACTATGTAGGGTCTTGTGAGCTACCGTAACAACTTAAATTTTCACTCCAGTTGGGAAACCATTAAAGGATTTTATTTTAAATGGAGGAATGATGTGATATGAGTTATGTCTTAACGGAATCTCCCTGAACTATGTTGGAAATAGACTCTTGGGGTACAAGGGCAAAAACAGAGACAGTCATAATAAATAAAAATTATTTTCTTTAGTAGATATCAAACATATGCCAAATATAGTATTGAAATAACTAATTGGTAGCTTATACTGAAGTGGAGTGCTGCCAGCTAAAATAAGGACATTATCTTTGCCAAGTGCCACTTCTTTTTCTTGCTTAGCCATTGATTTCTTGCTCCTTACAACATGCAAAATAGAATATTTATCATAATTTACTTTGAAGTTCAAAAACATCTGAGATTTTAATATTATTCCTTTCCCTTTATAGCTCAGGCCTTTGAAAGGATGATGAGTCCAACTGGTTCTAATCTTAACTCTAATTGTTCTGATGAATGTGCCACCATCCAGCCTCTTCAGGAGACTCACACATCCAGTGTAACTTCACCTACAACTTTACCAATCTCAGCACTTAAACAACCAGGTGTTGAAGGTAACTAGCAGAAAATGCTGTGTCTTACACTAAAGATAAATTATTAAAATAGAATTTTCCAGTGTTGATGGAGTCTAGTGAGGAAAGAGAAAGCAGACTAGATATCAGAAGGGATTTAATATGGGGACTGGTTGTATATGTCTGTTAGAAGGCTGGAAGAGCACAAAGAGCACGCTCTGGTGACTCAGAGATGAGTGACTGCAGGAGGCAGCCACGAGCCCTGGGGCTGGGGGAGCGAGAGGGGAAAGGCAGCCTTACTAGAGCTCAGAGCAGGAGCACCAGGAGGTGCTTGGTTCTCAGACCTGGGATTCAGATGCTGGGGTACCATGTGGCTGGTGCCGTGACCTCTGGGGGAACACCAAGTGCCAAATGTTAGAACCACCAAGGAACCTCATAGGGTTAGTGCTCAGATGCCTGAAGGAATGTTCCAGGGTTGATGTAGGAAGCAGTGAAAATCCTGGGGCATGCAGCTGTATCTGGTGGTGCTGCTGCTGCAAGAATCCTAGCAGGACCTAGAAACAGAAAGAATTCCTTCTCTTCCCACCTTCCAGTCTCCCACCAGTGCCTACGATTGGCAGAACCTGACCTGAGCCAACTAGCAAGGGGGTTTGGGGGTTGCACTTTCCTGACTTCTAGCCTGGCATCAAAGAGCATGGTGCAGACGGGTGGGCTTGGGTTTGAGAGACAATAGGTAGATAACTGTCATATCTCCCTTGCCTTAAAAATCTATTTTTAAATGTATATTTTACCACAATAAAAAATGTTTTTTAAATCTGTTTTCGAATGTTTGGGCTCTCTGTTCTTTTTTACAACCTGTTGTAATTTAGGATCTTGAGTAAAGCCTATGTACATTTTTAAATATAAGCTATTAGTCTGTAACATGCTAGAAAATAGTAAATGCCAGTTAAAGGCAAATTAATATACTTCTGACAATTATTTTCGACTTTAGTTTCTCTCTCACTTAATAGCTATTTTCCATTTATCATTATAACTTAAGGAGATTCAGCATATATGGTTGTATATTATACTCTAAAGATAAATAAATTTGCTTTTAAGAATATTTATGTATTCTCATAATATTAACATCCTAAATTATTAAATTATAAAAGTATTGCAAATACAAAAAAGATACCTTATTTAGTATGTACACCCATATTGCAAAAATTATATATGATCCCAATGTTTTCAGTGTTATCTGTATTCTGTTCTGGAAGGTAGATATTGATCCTTTTGATTTTTATGTTGTTCTAAAATCATTTGGCAGCAGTTTTCATAACCTTCCTTTGTAGATGCTATTGTATAACAAAAGAGAACATATTTATGCTGATGTCTAGTTATTTCATCCAAATATGGGAGGAAAATAATAACTTAATAAAGTTCAGTACCCACATTATAAGAACCAAATGTCATGCTTCTCTTGTTAAATAAATGAAAAGTAAGAAGTGACCTCTGATGCACAAGTGATCCTGTTTCCTTTTTTTATGACTCTTTCTGTTCTTCATATGTTTTTCTTTGCTTATCTGCCATGCTCTGGTCTAGTCCATTCCCCCCCCCCCCCCAATGCCTTCTTCCTTAAATTTTATTCAGTCTCCACTCCACACTCACAGACGTAGCCTTAATAATATCATATGGCTTTAAACCTGCCCCTGCATCTTCTAAGGTGTAACTGCTCCTGTCCACTCCTTTTCTGAGTAGTGATTCCCAGGGCCACCCCTGCCTTTGCAAAAATTAGAAGAAGCCTTCCACTCTGGGTTTATGCATCACAAAAGGGCATTTCTCTAGGCATTTGCAACCCTGAGAATGCAGAGCTTGCCAATGGATAGCAAAAAGTTTTTGGAAACATTTCCTGACCCATTTAGTATTAAATCGTTGCAATAATGCCAAATTAAAATGCTCTCCTTTTTTACCTGATTCTAGGATTATGCTCCAAAGAACAGAAGAGAGTATGGTTTGCAGATGGCATATTACCCAACGGTGAAGTTGCAGATACAACAAAATTATCTTCTGGAAGTAAAAAGTGTTCTGAAGACTTAAGTCTTCCCCAACCTGATATGCCCTTGGTAAGGAATCTAAAGAATGACTTGTTAATTTAATAAAATTTTATTTTGTAGATAATTCCTTATATGATTATTAGAGTACTTATTTTTAATACTGTGAGCTTCCTAAAATGAGAAATATATGATGTAGTGAATATATTTTAGATTTTACCTTTTTTAATGTCAGTTTAAGGCAATGATTCTCAAACTTTTTGGTCTCAGGATAGCTTTATGCTCTTAAAAATTATTAAAAACCCCAAAGAGCTATAGGTTTTGTGAGTTTTACCTATTGATAAGTACTGTATTAAAATTGAGAAAAAAATTTTAAATTAATTAAAAGATAAACTCATTATAGTCATGTCGCTTAACAACTGGAATATGTTCTGAGAAATGCGTTGTTGTCAGGTGATTTTGCCATTGTGTGAACATCATAGAGTGTACTGAAGGGGAACAAAATTTGCCACCCCAAAATGTGTCTTTTTAACAGGATTATTTTAGGCTGATTATTTTTAAGAAACAAAAAACTCAAGAGTTTTTCTTGTTACCTCCCCCTTAACTGCCTAAAAGAATTCAGATTAAAAAAACCTGTCTCAGGAAGCGAGCTATCACCTTAGCACAACACGAACCAGGGGGTAGACAGGGAGGAACCTAGAAAAGCCTATTTCTTGGGCTCCCCTCTGTGTTCTTCTGTTTCTGTGTGGCCAAAAAAACACCTGTTTTCCAAATTTGCTGCTTTTCACCTACCTGTGAATTGCCCTCCTTCCCTTTGAAGTCCCAGACTCTCCCCACCCCCAGTATCATCTTTTGTCGTTAGCTGAGTATGGTAGTTAAGGTGAGGGCTTTGGCCATTTTGGCAAGTCACTCAGTTTTCCTGGGTTTCTCCCATGGATACATGTTATTAAACTTTTGTTTTTGTCCTGTTAATCTGTCTCATGTCAATTTAATTCTTAGACCAGCCAGAAGAACCTAGAAGGGTAGAGGAAAATTTCTTCCTCCCCTACAGTACTTAGACAAACCTAGATGGTAGAGCTTACTACACACCTAGGCTATATGGTACTAATTATCTGGGACCACCACTGTATATGCGGCCCATCGTTGACTGAAACATCATTATGCAGTGCATGACTGTATATTAATAGAAATAATATTTTTATGAAAAAATTTCAAAACAAAAGTTTAGTGAGAGGAATAACATTGTTTTACATTTTTGCAAATTTCTTTAATGTCTAGCTTAATAGAAGATATTCTCACGTCTGCTTCTATATTCAATCTGTTGTGATATGTTGTTTGGTTAAATTATATGAAGAAAATCCTGGGGCCTCACTGACTTCCTGAAAGGATCTTGGGAACCCAGGGATCTATGGACCACATTTTGAGAACCACTGGTGTAGGGCTATAGAACTGAGATTTAGTAATTTAATTTAGACTAATAGTTGTTTAATGATTTTCCAACATTTAGTAAAGTATCTGATGGTTATATTTATGTTTGCATTGACAAAATGTGCTAGGTGTTAAATAGAAGATAATATAGAATCCCAGCCCACTAAGAACTCTCATTGTAAAGGAGCAAAATACTCATAGAAGCAAGTATTAATACATGAAATAGGAATGTTTTTATTCGTTGAACAATATTTATTGAGCATCTACTCTGTGCCAGTTACGTGGTTTATCCTGGGTACATACATTAGGCAAGATGGATATGTATCCTGCTCTGTTTAGTTTTACATACCATATAAACATATACTGTTTTTTGATAAGAATTCATGAGCTGGATTTTACAAATAGCCATAATTACGAAAGGTATGTTTCTTAGCTAGCTTCTACTCTTAATCAATATTTTAACAAAATGAAAGCTCTGAACAGGCTAGTAAGTATTACTTGAGTTCGTAAATGGTTCTCATTTAATATTCACTCAGGTTTGGCCAGTCTAAAAAAAAAGGGCTTCATTTAAGCAGACCCGAGGTGTAATTTCTTCCAGGTGGTTACTATTGTGGCATATATTCACCACTCTGCTTCCCAACCATTCCCACTCGCCTCCCAGTCTTCCTCCCTTTTCCTCTCCCTTGCCCACTCAAGGCTTTTTTGGCCATCATGAGAAGGAGAGCCTTGGGTTGAACTCAGCTTGCTCACTGTTGTGATATGGTAAAGATTCTGAAGTTTGCCTTGCCTCTTGTTTCCAGTCTATAAAATTAAAGTCATTAATACCTACCCCAAGCTTATGGCAAAGCCAAACCTTATACTTCTGAATTTAAAAAAGTAAAATGGTACTATTTCTTTGGAAATTTGGCTTCTAAAGAATTTCTGAGCCCATTTTGGTTTTATATATTCTTATTAAAAAGATACGTTTGGTGGGCCGGCCCCCTGGCTTAGCAGTTAAGTGTGCACGCTCCGCTGCTGGCGGCCCGGGTTCGGATCCCGGGAGTGCACCGACGCACCGCTTCTCTGGCCATGCTGAGGCCGCGTCCTGCATACAGCAACTAGACGGATGTGCAGCTATGACATACAACTATCTACTGGGGCTTTGGGGGGAAAATAAATAAATAAAATCTTAAAAAAAAAAATGCGTTTGGTTATAGAGATCAACATTTCACAGTTGAACAGAGAATATGAACTGGTTTTTTTTTTATTCCATATTTTACAGATGGTAAACACAGTGGATCATGCCCCTTCTCCTACAGTGGAAAAACCAAACAATGAGATAGGAGATATTACAAGAAATGAGATAATTCGGAATCCTATTTCTCAGGTTCCATCTGTGGAAAAACTGCCTATAAACACAGGAACTGAGGGGTTATCTACTTCTGGTTCTTTTACACTAGATGATGATGTTTTTGCAGAAATTGAGGAACCATCTGGTCCTACTGGTGTCCTAGTTAACAGCAATTTACCTGTTGCTAGTGTTTCAGATTATAGGTTACTGTGTGGTATTGACAAGAATGTTTGCAATAAGATTAGCCTTCTACCTGATGATGAGGACAGCTTGCCCCCTCTTCTGGTTGCATCTGGAGAAAAGGGATCAGGTAGGATAATAGTTATTTAAATTTAAAAAAGAGGTTTTTTTTTTTTTTAAAAGGATGTACTGATGGATTTTGTCTGTATTATATGAAATGCATTTTTTTACACTTAGACAATTTGGTTGAAATATGTACTAAGGCTTGGTAACTTTAGTTTACAGAAAGTCTTACATAAAAACAAGTTCTAAAAAGATCTGAACTTTTGAGTTGAGTTGAATATGATTCATTTATCACATCTGGGTCCCTAACTTAGAATGAGGCAAAAGTCCAGTACAACAGGGAAACTCATAGAGTTTTGAGTGAAACTCAAAATGAAAATATTTCCATTGTATTGGAGTTTTGACTCCATGCCATTTTTTTGTTAAAGGAGCATAGTGCCTAAAAAAAAAAAAGAGTATTGGATTGGATGACAAAGCTAGGAATTTTAGATCCTCATCTGCTACTTAATACATGTATGACTTGTAGCATGTTATTTAATCTCTTTAGGCCTCAGTTTCCTTTGTAAAAGAAGAGAACCTAGATGATCTCTAACGTCCTTTTCAAGTTGGAGATTCTGTGGCTAGCTCCCACCTCAAAAGTAGTTCCCTAGGATATATCCTTGTCACCCCAGGCATTAAGCTGCATCCTGCAGCATGAAATGATTATGTTCTGTGCATGATAACATATGGGAATGAAGCTTAGGATCTCTGTTCTGTCAGTAGGACCTATTTCATGAACGTAGCTGTAGTAGCAAAACTGCCTTAAGCTTTGTTCTTTGCATGCCATGCATATTTTCCTATTGATTGTCAAGATCTTTTTTTGCCACTTGTCACTGACATAGGGCATATGGCAGCAAGCAGCATGTGCAACTTGGGTCTAGGTTATTTTCACAGACTTGTAGATTTCAGAATTTATAATTATAGCAGCTGGCAGACTGGAATCCACTTTACAAAAATGTTTTAAAACTTTAAAGGTGCTAAAATTGTATAAATATGCTGTTTAACATATTTGCATGTACACTATATATATAATATATCAGGATTATATGTATTACAGTATTGATATCTTTACTAAACAGAAAAGTAACGAGTATATAACAGTTGTCTAGGGTGTTGATTGATTTTATGAAACATGTTTGCTTTTGTTTTTAAATTTGATTAAACCATTGGTAGATTTATAAATGTGTTTTTTTCCTTGCAAGCATATTTAACAGGAAGTCCTATTTATCCTAATTAACATGTTACTTTCATGGTTTAGTGCCTGTAGTAGAAGAACACCCATCTCATGAGCAGATTATTTTCCTTCTTGAAGGCGAAGGTTTTCATCCTGTTACATTTGTCCTAAATGCTAATCTACTTGTGAATGTCAAGTTAGTATTTTGTAAGTAATGCATCTTTTTTTGCCTAATTGCTAAGCAGAGTTTCTGAATTAATTACTCTTCAGGTTAGATTTTGAGTGGCAACTGTGAAAAATAAGGTGCATTGGATATTGATTTTTCAGCCAATATGAATATAAATAAATTTTGCAAATTTATATTCAGTAAGACTTGAAATACAAGCTTACAGATTTTTACTAGTGTCCCTCAGTCAGTCCTAGGTTAAGGTCATGGGCTCAGCTGAGCTGTATTTTTGTGCTCATGATATAATTGAGTCTTTCATATAGCTTTTAGATAAACTGAAATTTGGTAATTGAGATAAGCAAGAATCCTGATTTAGTAGCAATAAAGACACTTTTAAAGTAAGTGACATGTGACCTAATTAAAAGTAAGGAAATAAATAATCCTCAGTAATAAATAATCCTCAATACTCAACAATGCATCTCTCAGCTTTTTGTTCTTTGAAACTAAACTGATTCTTACCCACTACATTTCAGCATATTAGTGCATCTTTTATTTTAGTGTTATTTATTAATTAACTCCATAAGATAATGTTTCATCCTTTATCTTGTTTATACTAATCTTATACAATTCAATTTAAAGTTTTTGTGAAGAGAACTTTGGGAAAATAAGGAATTTGAAAAGTGGTGCTTCATGCAAAGAATAATTATGTTTAGTTTTTTTTGGTTAATAGAAGTTGACATTTATAATTGTATGCTTTTATCACTTAAGATTCCTCAGACAAATATTGGTACTTCTCAACCAATGGATTGCATGGCTTGGGACAGGCAGAAATTATTATTCTATTGTTATGTTTGCCAAATGAAGATACTATTCCTAAGGACATCTTCACACTATTTATCACCATATATAAGGATGCTCTCAAAGGTATAGCATTTTATTTTGAACTGTTCAGACTAGGGAATGGATAAATTAATTAAAGGCATTTATGCTTTTCATTATGCTAACTGTACTAAAGATTTGTTTTGTGAAGAGACTGTTGATTTCTTAACAAATCGTAATCATTTTCAGTCTCCTTAAATCTAGCATTTTATGTGATTAGTGTCTTTATACAGATTTTTTAAAATTTAAGAAATGGAAATATATTTGCCTTCTTGATTTTTTTTTTTTTTTTTTTTTAATGTCTATATACTTTTCTTACTGTCTCTATAAGATTGGGGGAACAGGATGATTTTTCACTTGACCGTGCAGTAAGGAGAAAATTTTAAAAACACCTGTGGTTAGAAACATTTTCAAATTTTTGTTCACAATTCTGAGTCTCCAGGAATAACTGAGCTTTGTGCACACAAGGTATTCAATAGATGCTTCTTTAAGAGTGGAAATAAGAAAAAAAAATTCTACATTGCCTTAATTTAAGAAAGTTTATATTGAGACATTCAAACTTAGAATGCCTCTTTAAAACAACTTAAAATCTTTTTATTAATGATTTTATTTCCAGGAAAATACATAGAAAACTTGGACAATATTACCTTTACTGAGAGTTTTCTCAGTAGCAAGGATCATGGAGGATTTCTGTTTATTACACCTACTTTTCAGAAACTTGATGATCTCCCATTACCAAGTAATCCTTTCCTTTGTGGAATTCTTATTCAGAAGCTAGAGATTCCTTGGGCAAAGGTTTTTCCCATGCGTTTGATGTTGAGATTGGGTGCAGAATATAAAGGTAAGTTTTAGAATCATAAGTTAAATTACATAGGTTCAAATATACTGATTGTAAAATAAGCATTTCAGGGATATCATTAAAATCAATTTTTTTTTTTTTTTTTTGTGAGGAAGATCAGCCCTGAGCTAACATCCATGCTAATCCTCCTCTTTTTGCTGAGGAAGACCGGCTCTGAGCTAACATCTATTGCCAATCCTCCTCCTTTTTTTTTCCCCCCAAAGCCCCAGTAGATAGTTGGATGTCATAGTTGCCCATCCTTTAGTTGCTGTATGTGGGACGCGGCCTCAGCATGGCCGGAGAAGTGGTGCGTCGGTGCGCGGCCAGGATCTGAACCTGCCAGTAGCGGAGCGCACGCACTTAACGGCTAAGCCACAGGGCCGGCCCTAAAATCAATTTTTTAATGGATTAATGGGACTACTTTTGTATTGATGTACTTTTAAAATTCCAAAACAACCCTCCTCTACTACCAAATTAGTCTACACAAGCTTGGTGTGTCATGAACTTTCTGGATGTTCATAATTATTATATTAACTTATCTTAAAGAAATTTTTTTTGAATTTCAGAACAAAACATATAAACCTTGAAAAGTTTTCTTAAAAGCATGTACTGTAAGGAGTTCATTTTGTTATGTTGCCTACATATTAAGGTAAATTTTTGCCCCCCCATTTGTGTACATCATAAAGCCAAACATAAAGGATTTTTGGATTATCAGTGCTGTTGCTTTCAGTTACTTACTATAATCAGGAATTGACTTTCTAGAGAAGGAAATACTTAAAAATAGTGGGTGCCATCTTTTTTAAGCTTGAGGTTCCTGATTCTTAATTTTATATTCCTGATGTTTAGCTTATCATCCAAAAGTGATGTAGACTATATCATTTATGTGTGGACTATATCATTTATGTATATGTGAGTGTGTGTGTGTGTATTTACATATCTACTCTTGACATAACTGGAGAGTCTAAAGCTGTTATGAAATACGTTTACAGTTATTTCTAAGTTGAAATCATTTCTAGTGTTAAACTTTTTGAATTCCTACCTTTAACCCTCGCTTTTTTCAAGAAATAACTTATTTATTTCATGTGCAGTACATCACATGTAATGAAGTTTCAGGCATTGGATTCTAATATAACTTAATAGATATTTTTTTGGAGGAAAATTAAATGTAGGGAAGTTATAAAAGTGACCATTACTATTTCAAAATGGGCAAATTCAGTGAAAGAGATATTCATTTAAATCCCTCTATTTGGCAAATTTTATTAAACTCTGATTTGGGGGGAGGTCCTTACCATTTAGGATTTAAATATGTAATGCTATTAAATTGTGTGAAAAGAAAGAAGATTTAACTTTCATCTCAGGTTTTGTACTATGTAAACCAAAGAGCTTAAGAAATTTCATTCTAAGCCAACTGTTTCATCCATTCAGCCTGATATTTTCTCTGATGTTAATATTTGAATGCTATTTTTATAGGTTAGGTCAATATACTAGCTAATCTTAAATCATTATGGCACATATAATCTGTACGTTTGGCCAGTATCACTTCTAGATACTAAGTCTGTGTGTCTCACACTGAAGTAGGGAAATCATGGAGCAACATGAGGAACCTCTCAAGAGATCACAGGGCTTGGTGCTGTAAAGCTGTGACAGCTGTTCAGCGATGATGAGGGCAAATCACTGGTTACACACAGCAGTTAACTAGCCTCTGCTGTTTCCTGAGTTCTTGGTGTTCTGCTGGAGTTTAGATAGACTGGCATTTGATGTTATTGGTGCCTGTGCCTCTTTAGATATCAACTTGGAAGTGTGATGTGTGTGAATGTGCGTTTATTTTGTTGTAGAGGTACATACGTATGGAAAAGTTAATGTCAGATGTTAGAGTTCCAAGATTAAAGACTGAAAGACTGTCCAAAGTTAATAATTTTCAAATGGGGATTATCTGTGCTTTTAGGTTGAGACCATTTGTTTGGATTATTACCATTAAATGTTAGATTAGATGATTTATGGAGTGCCTTTGTAACTTTAACAGGATGTCATTCTAAGCCATAACCTTTTGAAAATAGTGTTTTAAATAAAATTACCTCTATCAAGTTGCAAGGATGCTTCCACATTCATAAAAGATGAAGTAAAAAGTCAGCATTTACCTTAATCATATTATATATCATTTTAATGTCTTTTACACTCTTATTTTTTTTGTTATCTACACCCTCTGTCCTCCAAATAACTTAGTTGTCCTTTTTGAAACTACAAAATATGTTTGTAATAGCAAAGATGTGAGTTACTGTGACTTAAGTTTTTAGAATAGATAATGTCAGGGGCCAGCCTGGGGGCATAGTGGTCAAGTTCGCATGCTCTGCTTCAGCAGCCCAGGGTTCACGTTGCAGTTGTGGACCTGCACACTGCTCATCAAGCTATACTGTGGCGGCGTCCCACATACACAAAATACAGGAACATTGGCACAGATGTTAGCTCAGGGACAGTCTTCTCAAGCAAAAAGAGGAGGATTGGCAACAGATGTTAGCTCAGGGCCAATCTTCCTCACCAAAAAAAAAAAAAAAAAAGGATAATGTCAAGTGTGTTTTCTTAGAATTTTAAGGAAGTATATTTATATAATAGGTATTAGAGAGGTTTGTTTGCTTATGACCTAAGCTGAGAACTGAAGGTTAAAAATGTGTCTGCTTTTTGTCATCATAGAAATAGTCGTACCTTCCTCTTTTCACCTTCCTTTTCTTCCAGAGGCCCTGCTGCATTGCCAGCAAGTTATCTTTTCCTTTTTGGTGCACAGTATTTATAGTGCCCTAAAGAAAGAGAAAAGTAGTTAGGCGACAGACTCCACGTCCCCTCTTCTCTGCATTGATTTCACTCACTCTGCATGCCCCTTTCATCATGCTGACACAAGAACTGTAAAAGTTTACTACCATCCATGAATTAGCACAATTGAAAATTAATTGTAAATGCCTTAAAAATCTTTAATTCTTTGTATTTCTTTTTTAAATTATCAGAGCTTTAGGAGTCTAGCCCATCATTGTAATTTTCCAGCCATAATAATTTGGTGGAAACAGGTATAATGAAAACGTGAAATGCTTTGGAATCAGGCAAGCCTAGTTTCAAGTCTGTTTCACTGGTTATTAACTTAGTCACCATAGGCAAATTTATTAATCTCTGTGTCTCTACTTTCCCATTTGTAAAGTAGGGATAGACATACTTGCCTCATTGGGTTGTTATAGGGTTTAAATAAGATAATGTATGTAAAGTTCTCAGTTCAATGTAGCAGCTAGTAGATACACAGTATGGGTTAATGTCATCTCTCACTTTCCACAAAGAACTGATTTGGTGGTATTTATCCACGATGTTTGAAAAATGAGAATTAAAGGTAATAAATTCAAGACTTTTTTGGGTTTTTGTTGACAGTCACCTGTTGTCCTTTCTTATATATAGCATATCCTGCTCCTCTAACAAGTATCAGAGGCCGAAAACCTCTTTTTGGAGAAATAGGACACACTATTATGAACTTACTTGTTGTGAGTAATTGAACTATTTTTATTAAATGTTCTTATATTGTTACTTTAAAATTTTATTTAGCAGATTTTACACATTTGTATTTTCCTATTTTACTTTGGCATATTTGGTATGATGAAAGTTCATTGATAATAAATCCTAATTCATTTAATATAATATAAATGGGTCCTGTTTTTGATGAATTGCTTTTTAGAACACATCTCCTAATTTATGTGTACCTGACTCTAATTGCCTTTTGATTCATTCTGCTGCAGTGCTTACACATTTAGGTAATATGAGATCACACAATTGTTGAAGCTTTTGAAGCTTTAGTGAAAGTGTTAGTAAAGTCAATCAGGTGGGTGATATTGAGCAAGTTGTGGCCTAAGTTTCCTCATTTGTAATAGGAAGGATTGGATTAGATGAAGTCTCAGGTTCCCTTCCACCTCTAATTTCTGTAATTTTGTGTTTACCTGTTACCATAGAAACGTATTTCAGTGAACTTTAGTTTCCTTTATATGTGTTCAGTTGAAGACTTATTCTATTTTGGAAGATCTATAACTAGGAGGAGATGAACCCCAAATATTACAGAATTCTTCCTGAGAACAATATTCCTTATTACTGTTGTGGAGGAGCTAGAAGGATTAGTTGGTTTTTTAAGTTGGTACTGCTTTCTGGATGGCATTTGGACAGTTATGTATCACAAGTCTTAAAATGATGGATCCTCCTAAAAAAGGATTTAATGAATGGGTAAATGCTCATGGATAGTAGTTTAAGGTTTATGGAAATGTCATTTTGTGTAGGACCTTCGAAATTACCAGTATACCTTGCATAATATAGATCAGCTATTGATTCATATGGAAATGGGGAAAAGCTGCATAAAAATACCTCGGAAAAAATACAGTGATGTAAGTATAATCACTTTCTTCAAATCTGGAAGATAATTATTGAACATTAGATTTCCTTTGAAGTGTGTCAAATTAAATTTGTTTTGAATCAGACTAATATATAATGGCAAAAAATACTGTTTTTGAAATTTTAGATTTGTTTCCTAGTAAGGAATTTGTTTAATCCTATTTTTTCATCTTTTTTCTTTTCTGTTTTATCTATCTATTAATTGAGGTGATTTTATCTTCAAACATTTGTTTCTATCACATTCTCAGAGAGTTGTTCAGATCAAAGCTTGATAATTATGAAGCTGGTCAGAAATGTGACTCTTTGAATTACTGTAACTGATAAAGGCATAAAATGTTAATAAAAGTGTTTCTAAGTGGATGTTGTTTTTTTCCAGGTAATGAAAGTAATAAATTCTTCTAATGAGCATGTCATTAGCATTGGAGCTAGTTTTAGTACAGAAGCAGATTCTCATCTAGTCTGTATACAGAATGATGGAGTTTATCAAACACAGGCCAGCAGTGCCACTGGCCATCCTAGAAAAGGTGAGTGTTGGTTCCTAGTGTTGACCCGTAAAACCACCTCAATAAATAGAATTCCTTTCAAAGAGGAAATATATATATTTTACTTATTTGCTGAATCCATAGTAATAAAACAGTATGCTTTAAAATTTTAGCTACACAGATTAAAAAATTGCTTTTGTGTTTTTCTCTTGGGCGACATTAGGTTTAAAGACTTGGAATACTGTATTTAGGTATCTTCAGGCTTATTGTGTCCCATATGGTAGAAGTCTTATTTTCAGTAATTTCTCTCTGGAGTGAGGTTTTTTCACCTTTGTTTGCTGTCTGCTCCAACTCCTCTTAGTTAGGGGAACGCAGGGTGGATAACGATCAAGAATGATTTATAAAACCGTAAGTGGTTGGGGATATAAAAACTATAAAAATGGTGGAGTGTGTAGCGTGTGTGGGTGACATTACTCTCAGCTCTGGCTGAATGGCCTCAGTAAATGCTGCAATTACCAAACCCTTGCAGTAGAGGGCCTAACAAGTTGAAAGTTAAGTGGAAGTAAATATTCCATAAAATGAATACATTATGATAAAATAACATATTTAAAATAGTCTGACATTCTGGCAGCTAATAAAATGTTTTCTTCTGATTATAAAATTAATGTATACTTATTTGTAGTAAGCTTGGAAAATATGTTTTGAAAAATAGTAAAAGAAAAGAAAGTGCCAACATATGGCCATTGTTGACATTTTACTATATTTCCTTCCTATATTAATATATATGTTAAATAGATGATTTTATACTGGATATTTTTATATTTTTATATTGTGCTTTTTTAACTTAACATGGTATTGACATTTTTGTCATTAAAAGTTAACAACTATTTGATATTTATTTGTTGAATAGATATATATTTCTGTGGTATAAAATTCAAAAGATAAAAATATTTATAGTATAAAATCTCCTTTCCTCCTGTGACCCCCAAGCTGCCCTCTTCCCCTCCCCACAGGCAACCAAACCAGTGTTACCAGTTTCTTGTATATCCTTTCTGAGACTTTTTTGCTTATATGTGTAATTAAGCAAACACACACACATCTTTCTTCCACTTTTTTAAACAAGTGGTAACATTTGTTCCATTCTGTACCTTGCTTTTTCTTTTGTTAACATATCTTCAATATTATTTTATGTTAGTATTTAAAGAATTTTCACATTCCACATAACTTTCCACTTTATATGTTTACATCATTTAATTGTCCCTTATTGATGGATATAGCTGTTACCAATCCTTGGCTATTTATAAAAATGTACTGTGGGGGCTGGCCCGGTGGCCTAGTGGTTAAGTTTGGCGTGCTCTGCTTTGGCAGCCTGGGTTTAGTTCCTGGGCATGGACCTATACCACTCATCAGCAGCCATGCTGTGGCAGTGACCCACATACAAAATAGAGGAAGATTGGCACAGATGTTAGTTCAGGCCGAGTCTTCCTCAAGCAAAAAGGAAAGATTGGCAACAGATGTTAGCTCAGGGTGAATCTTCCTCAGCAAAAAAAAGTACTGTGAATAACGTTGTATTCGTGCCATTTATTCCTAGATGTGGAATTGGTGCATCAAAGGATACATGTATTTGTAACTTTAATAGATAATTTTCAAGTTGTCCTCCACAGAGATAGTTTTGATTTATGCTTTCACCAGTAGTGGATGTTTGATTTCCCACACTCTCTCTGATACAGACATAAACATTTCAAATAATACAACACTCCATCGATTATTAGATACAAACATTAAATTACCTTTATACAGGGCCGGCCCCGTGGCTTAGCGGTTAAGTGCGTGCGCTCCGCTGCCGGCGGCCCGGGTTCGGATCCCGGGTGCGCACCGAGGCACCACTCCTCCGGCCGTGCTGGGGCCGCGTCCCACGTGCAGCAACTGGAAGGATGTGCAGCTATGACAGACAACTATGTACTGGGGCTTTGGGGGAAAAATAAATAAATAAAATCTTTAAAAAAAAAAAAAAATTACCTTTATACAGTATTTTATCTTAATTTTGTTTAGTTTGGTTGTTTATTAGCTTTCTAATGTAAGTGGTATGGGCATGGCATTCATTGAGTACGTAAAATTTGCCATGCTCCAAATCATGCGTTTAACAAATAGCAGATAAAAAAGAGGAGCTTAAAACATAATTGTTGTATTTTTTTTTTTTATCAGTTACAGGTGCAAGTTTTGTGGTATTCAATGGAGCTCTAAAAACCTCTTCAGGATTTCTTGCTAAGTCCAGCATAGTTGAAGGTATGAGCACCATCTTTAAGGTTGTTTTAATGTAAAGATTTTTTCCATTTCCTTTTAAAACTGCATTTGATACTTATAAAAGAATATATGTAAGTTATAAAGCATAGCACTGCAAACTTATATGAAATTAACCCAACCCAAGAACTAGAACATGACCAGTATTTGGGTCTACTTATGCCTTCTTCCTCCTCTATCCAAGAATTAACTATTAGACTGAATATTGTGTTTATCATTCTCTTAATTTTTTTTTACTCTGTATAAACATATGCCTAAACATATGTTATTGTTTGTTTATGCTTATTTGGGAGATTTATAAAAGTGATATCATTCTTCACATAGTCTTATGGAACTGTATTTATACAACATTATGTCTCTAAAATTTTTGCATGTTGTTGCCGGCAACTACAGCTTATTCAATTTCAAGGCTATTAAATATTTTATTTTGTGAAGGTATGACAGTTTATCCATCTTTTGATCATGAACATCTGGTTTTCTTGCTTTGTTGCTATTATCAAATGTTGCTCATAGCATTCTTAGTGGTGTATGTGGGCATTTGGCACGTGTCTGAGAGTTTCTTAGAGTATGTATCCAGGAGTGGAATTTCTTGGCCAGTAGATTAGTAAATGTTCAGCTTTACAAAATATTGCTAAATTGTTCACCAAAGTGGTTGTACCAGTTTACATTACCCTCAGAATATATAAGATTTTCGGGCCGGCCCCGTGGCTTAGCGGTTAAGTGCGTGCTCTCCGCTGCCAGCGGCCCGGGTTCGGATCCCGGGTGCGCACCGAGGCACCACTCCTCCAGCCATGCTGAGGCCGTGTCCCACATACAGCAACTAGAAGGATGTGCAGCTATGACAGACAACTATGTACTAGGGCTTTGGGGGAAAAATAAATAAATAAAATCTTTAAAAAAAAAAAAAAAAGAATATATAAGATTTTCCATTGATCTGCATGTTCTCCAAACGTGGTGTTATCAGACTACTTAGTTACGTCAATCTGGTAGGTATCTCTGAACATGGTCATAATTAGCATTCCTCTAATAAGTAGAACATCTTATGACATATTTACTGGACACGTATATTGCCTCTCCTGTGAAATGCCTGTTCACATCTTTTGCCCATTTTTCTATTGTTTTGTGTCTTTTTCTAACTGATTTATAGTTATATAGTTTTATATGTGTTGTAGATTTCCCCTACCATTTTATAGTCTCTTTTTAATAGAAGGCCTTCATTTTAATACAGTATAATTTATTAATCTTTTATGGTTAATGTTTTTTAAGAAATCTTCCTATCCTGTGGTTAAAAAGATGTTCTCTTGTCTTGTCCCTGAAGATTTAAAGTTTTACCTTTAACACTTAAGTCCTTAATTTATCTGGAATTTATTTTTATGCATTGTGTAAGGTAGGGATCCAGTGACGTTTTTCTGCATTTGAATAGGAATTGATCAAGCGTCAGTCATTGAATAGTCCTAATGAGAGAGATTTTTCACTCACACCACCTCTCATACCAAATGTGTGAGTTTTTTTCCTCACACTAACCAGTTTTCTCTGACACCAACTGGGTGTCCAACAATTCAGTTCAGTTCTGACATGAACCACCCAGAGTTAGCACAGACCCCGTAGGTTAAGGGCTCAGTCCCACAAGACTGCCCCCTACTTTAGATGCCAGTCACAAGTCGGGCCTGTTGTACTTCTGAATAACTGGCTATAAATCAAGGGATCCCACCACCTTCTCCTCAGGTTGGCTGATTTGCTAGAATGGCTAACAGAAATCACTTTACTTATGTTAACCAGTTTATTATAAAGCATTTGTAAAGGATACAACTCAGGAAAAACCAAGTGGAAGAGATGCATAGGGCAGGGTATGGGGAAAGGGTCATGGAGTTTCCACGCTCTCTCCAGGTGTACCACCCTCCCAACACATCACCCTTCCAGCACTTTAGGTGTGTTCACCAATGTGGAAACTCTCCAGGCCCCAGTGTTTAGGGGTTCTCATGGAACTTTCATTGTAGAGGCATGATTGATTAAATCATTGGCCATTGCTGATTGAACTCAACCTCCAGCCTCTTTCCCCTCCCGAGAGGAGATGGGGGTGGGATGAAAGTTCCAACCTTCAATCCTCTAATCATGCCTTAGTCTGTCTGGGGATCAGCTCCTATACTGAAGCTATCTAGGGGCTCTCAGCCACCTCTTATCTCATTAGCATACAAAAGATACTCCTATCCTTCTGGAGATTCCAAGGGTTTTAGGAGGTGTGTGCCAGGACCCAGGGACAAAGACCAAGTATACATTTCCTATTATACCACAGTCCCTTTTCCCCAGTAATCTTTAATGTAATCCTGTTGCATATCAGGTTTTACTTGTGCAAGAATCTGTTTCTGGGCTCTGTGTTCAGTTTTTATAACTGTTTTGGCTGGTCTGTCTTACTTGGCACCAGTACCATACTATCTTATTTTTATTTTTTCATTTTTTACTTTTGCTATGAAAACATCAAAGATACATAAAAGTAAAAAAGAATAATAAACCCTTAATGGACCCATCATCCGTCTTTAATAATTATTAATTTATGGCCAATCTTATTTTACTTATATCCTTATCTATTCTCCCCTCATTGGATTATTTTATTATATAATTTCATTCATAAATATTTCAATATATATCTCTAAAAGAAGCATCTTTTCAGAAACACAATCACAATACTATTATCACACCTAAAAAATGTATCAATAATTTCTATATATCAAATATCCAATCACTAGTCACATTTCCCCCATTATCTCACTTTTTTTTAAGTTTGTTCAAATCAATATCCAAATGAGATCCAATAACTTCAGATGATTATGTCTCCTCAAGCTCTTTTAATATTTAATGTATTAGTCCACTTGGGCTGCCATAACAAAATACATAGACTGAGTGGGTTAAAGAACAGAAATTTATTTTCTCACAATTCTGGAGGTTGGAAGTCCCAGATTGAAGGGCCAGCAGGGTTTGTTTTTGGTGAGGCCTCTCTCCTTGGCTTGCAGATGGCACCTTCTCACTGTGTCCTCATAGGGCCTTTTTCTGTTCATGTGTATGGCTAGTGAGCTCTGTTGTCTATTTTTATACAGATGCCAATCCTATCAGATTAGGGCACCTCCCTAATGATTTCCTTTAAATTTAATTACCTCCTTAAAGGCCTTGTCTCCAAATATGGTCACAGTCTGTTTTTATTGGTCATCCTAGCTAAAGATTTGTCCATTCTTTTTTGTTTCTTTATTCCTCCATTACTGCCTTCTTTTGCGTTAAATATTTTCTAGTGTACCATTTTAATTCATTTGTCATTTCTTATATATATATTTTTTGAGTTATTTTCTTAGTGCTTACCATGGGCATTACAATTAATATCTTAACTTATAATAATACAGTTCAAGTAAATATCAACTTAATTTCAATAGTATACCAAAACTTTCCTTCTATGTAGCTTCATTCCCTCTCTCCTCCTTTGTGCTATTATTGTCATACAAATTACATCTTTATACATTGTGTGCCCATCAGCAATGATTTATAATTATTGCTTTATGCAGTGTCTTTTAAATCAGGTAGGAGGAGGGCCGGCCCCATGGCTTAGCGGTTAAGTGTGCACGCTCCGCTCCTGGCGGCCCAGGTTTGGATCCCGGGCGTGCACCGACACACTGCTTCTCCCGCCATGCTGAGGCCGCGTCCCACGTACAGCAACTAGAAGGATGTGCATCTATGACATACAACTATCTACTGGGGCTTTGGGGAAAAAAATAAATAAATAAAACATTTAAAAAAAATAATCAGATAGGAGGAAAAAAGAGTTACAACCAAAAATACATTTATATTGTCTTATATATTTACCTATGTAGTAACCTTACCAGTGCTCTTTATTTTTTCATGTAGATTCGAGTTACTGTCTAGTGTCCTTTTAGTTCTGTGTGACAGGCTCCCTTTAATATATCTTGTAGGTCAGGTGTGCTACCAACAAATTGTCTCAGTTTTTATCTGGGAATTTCTTAAATCCTCCTTCATTTTTGAAGGACAGTTTTCCTGGATATAGAATTTCCTGGTTAACAGTCTTTTTCTTTCAGCACTTTGAATATGTCATCCCACTGTCTTCTGGCCTTCATAGTTTCTGATGATAAATTAGCTGCTAATTTTATTTGGGATTGTTTGAATGTAATGAGTTGCTTCTCTGTTGCTACTTTCATGAGTCTCTCTTTGTCTTTCACAGTTTGATTAAGATGTGTCTAGGTATGGATCCCCTTGAGTTTATCCTCATGAAGTTAAGTTTCTTGGATGTGCAGTAATGTTTTTCATCAAATTTGGGAAGTTTTCCATCATTATTTGTTTACATATTCTTCCTGCCTCTTTCTCTCTGTCTCCTCTCATTCTGGGACTTCTGTTATGCATACATTGGTACTCTTGATGATGATGATGTTCCCACAAGTCTCTGAGACTGTTCCTTTTTTGTCATTCTTTTTTTCCTTTCTGTTCACCAGACTAGATAATCTCAATTGACCTGTTTTCAAGTTCACTGATTCTCTTTTCTTCCTACTCAAATCTGCTGTAGAGCTCCACTTGTCAATTTTTCATTTCAGTTTCTCTACTTTTGAAATTTAGAATTTGTTTGGTTCTATTTTATAATTTTATAATTTCTGTGTCTTCATTGATATTCTCTATTTGGTGAGACATCATTGTCATACTGTCCTTTGGTTCTTTAGACATGTTTTCCTTTAGTTCTTTGAACATACTGAAAATAACTCATTTTATAGTCTTTGTTTAGTAAGTACAGTGTCTTGGTTTTTCTCAGGGACACTCTCTATTACCTGCTTTTTTCCCACTGTGTGTGAGCCATATTTTACCATTTATTTGCATGTCTGGTGATTTTATGTTGAAAACTCTTTCCAGGGCAGCGGTTTGCCCTGTGACCTCAATTCTCTGATAGATCTAAGAATTGTTCATTTTCACTTTGTTCAGCTTTTTTCTTACTGTGAGGATAGGAGTGACGACTTCCAAGCTCTTTACACATTGGAACAGAAACCAGAAGTTATTAGCATTTTTTTGTAGCACAAATAGGTGGGCTTTCATTTATCTGAAGCTATTTTTGTTTCTTCCTCATTTTTGAAAAATATTTTTGCTAGATATAGAATTCTGCTTTGCAAGTTATTTTCTTTAAAGATGTCATTTTATTGTCTTTTGGCCTCCATTGTTTCTAATGAAAAGTCAGTAATAATTTGTTTCCCTGTATTTAATGTGCCCTTTTCCTTAATCTGTTTTCAAGATATCCTCTTTATCTTTGGTTTTCACCAGTTTTACTGTGATGTGCCTCAATGTGGTTTTCTTTTTATTTATCCTGCTTGGCATTTGTTGAGCTTCTTGGATATGTGCGTCAATATTTTTCATCAAATTTGGGGAATATCTTATTTTTATCTCCCAGTCTTTCTTCTTTGGGGAGATATCTAAATTATCTACCTATCTATCTGTCTATGAGACTGTCTTATACCATCTCATGGGTCCTTGATGCGGTGTTCATTTTTCTTCAGTCTTTTTTCTCTTTGTTCTTCACATTGGATAATTTTTATTGATCTTTCTTCATGTTCTCTGATTCTTTCTTTTGCCATCTTCAAGCTACTATTAAGCCTTTCCATTGAGGTTTCAATTTCAGTTAGATTACACTTTTCAGTTCTAGAATTTTTTTTTGATTCTTTTTCCAGTTTCTGTTTCTCTAAGATTTTTTTATCTGTGTATTCATTTAGTCCATATTTGCTTTTTGTTCTTTGAATGTGTTTTCCTTTAGGTCTTGGAATGTATTTAGAATAGATGTTGTAAAGTGTTTGTGTGTTTAAGCCAATGTCTTGGCCATCTCATGGTTGGTTTTGGTTATGTAGGGGCTCACATTTTCCTGTTTCTGTCTAGTAATTTTTTATTATGTATTTGCCATTGTTGATATGCTTTAGAGACTTTAGATTCTATTGGCTTTTGCTGAAGAAGGCTTATTTGTGTTGCAAAAGGCATTTTCATGGCTGATCACCTTCGGCTTCTGTAGACTTTATTTTTCACTTTAGGATGGATCTGTGGAAATTCTAAGGTGTTTACGAATCTTCTCTAATCTGACGAGACTCATTCTCCAAATCTGTTTTTTCTGTAGATTTTGTAAGGCCTTTGTTTTGGCTTTGCTACAGCTGAAGTTGGTGAGGTGCTAATGAGGTCTCTCTACTTTGGTTGGGCCAGGCCACCAATATCCTCTAAGATTGCTTGAGTTTTGGTATCTCTGTTCTGTTCCCAGCACTAGAACAGCTGTTCTCTGGTAGGCTTCATCTAGTCTCATTCTGTTAACGTGTCCCCAGTTCTAGTCCAGAGACTCCAAAGGACCCTTACAGAGTCTTCTGGTGCCCCCTTTTCAGTGTCTTGACCCCAGGTTCCAGGCTTCCCCAAACTCTCATCTCTGACTTCTTTGCCCAGTAGGGCCATTGTAGTAGTATGGTTCACCATGTAGAAGTTGTGCCCAAGCAGAGAGCCTGGGCAATTGTGGGCTCACCTGTTGAGTTTTCCTCTAGGGATCATCGTATTGCACTTCTGCTGTCCAGTCTGAAAACAATTGCCTTATACATCTCATCTAGTCTTATGGTTGGTTGTTATGAAAGGGCTAATTTTATATCAGTTATTTCAGTATAGCCAGAAATGGAAATTCTCACCTTTTTTAACCATTAAAAAAAAAGAATCCTTAACTTTGTGAAATATTTTTATTTCCTAGTAGAAAAAAAAATTAAGATGATTTAACACATGATCTAAAACTTGCACAGAACATATTTTGATAGCAAATTTTGTGGCTTAGACGTATAAATTGATATTTAGTAAAATAAATGTGAAACATAACTGTCATTTTTAGATGGCTTAATGGTACAAATAACTCCAGAGACCATGGAGGGCTTGCGGTTAGCTCTACGAGAACAAAAGGACTTTAAAATTACATGTGGGAAAGTTGATGCTGTAGACCTGAGAGAATATGTGGATATCTGCTGGGTAGATTCTGAAGAAAAAGGAAACAAAGGGTAGGCATTTTTTGTGACTAAAATCTAATTGATTTGTTCAATGGGGGAAGGATAGAAACATCCTGTTAATAAAATTAAATATTTATTAATAAATATAGAATTATACCATGAATGTAAATGCTTATACTCCAGTTAATAAATGCAGTCTGTTTTTTCAAACATGTGCCTGACCAGCCGCATGGGTGTTTTCTTGGCCGGGATGCTGCAGATTATTAAAGGGTGGTCAGTTTGGGAGGGGGCCAATGATAAAATGTCCATTGTGTAGCACTGTGGTCTTGATGCCAGGGCTGAGAAAGATAAGACACTTTTTCTGTCATATGGTGCCTATTTTTGTCAAGTAAGTAGAGGATTCCTTTTGGATGTTTATTCTGCATTATGTTGATTCACTGTAACTACAAACAACTGAACTCAATAATATATACGTTAGAGGCCTTACAGAATATTACTGCCACTCCCTCTTTTCAGTTACTCATTTTCTTTCTTTTTTGGAGATTGGCTAAGGGTTCTGGAGCAAAGAAGGAAGAAGAGGGCTAATGCTGAAGGACTCCAAAGTAGAGTTTTTGAAATTCATGAGACAGCTTTTCTGTTAGGAGACTATTTAAGGTATTTTAAATCTCAGGTCTGAACTGGGCATATGAAAAAGTAGATATAATTTGCTACACAATCAAGAAATCTTGGTAAATGAATATGAACTACAGTTTTAATTATTTTGTATATAATTGAGATATCTTACTACTGCTTTAAATTTATAGCTTTCATAATTTTTCTCCTTATTCCATTTGTTCAAATCTAATAGTTCATTTCATAGGAAGCACTTTGGTACTAATAATTCTGTTGTATTATGTTGTATTATGTAGTGTTATCAGTTCAGTGGATGGAATATCATTAGAAGGATTTCCAAGTGAAAAAATAAAGCTGGAAGAAGATTTTGAAAATGATGAGAAGATTGTAAAGTGTACCGAGGTAACTGAGAAAGAAGATTCCTTCCCTTTGCATGCTGTGTTTGGATATGGTTTTTGTTTTTTTAACGTGGAGATTTTGCAGTAGTTAACCTCTGAAGGTTTAAGTGCAGCTCATTATACTATTTACATTATACCTTGAGACACACATGTATTCACCCCAGACTGCCTTTTATACAGCAGATTTGGATTTCCATAGGATTATTTCAGGCTGTTGTAGGGTGGTACTGCCTGCCAGCTCACAGTTAAGTTTTGGCATCATTGCCATCTTTGTACAGTAATGTGTTGTTTGACCATATTATTTTCATTTTTCTCTTATTTTACAAAAAATAAAATATTGACATCAGTTTATAATTAGCATTCACATATATATGACAGTTATTTTCGTATGTTCCAATTTTTTTTTAATAAGAGGATATGAAATTATAGACTCCCAACCCCTTAGTTCATGTCCATACTCCCCCTCATTCTACCACCCAGGTCAGGCAATCAGTGTTACTCATTTCTTATGTTTTCTTTGTGGTTTTATGCTTGTACAAGATAGATCAAAACTATAGAGGACACAGAAATTATAGAATATTATTTATTTGATCTTAACTTCATTAAGATGTCCTTATCAGATGGTACTCTTATAGGATGGACTTATTAGTCCCCTTCTCTAAACTGAGTTAACAAGGCTTTTGTTACTGCAGGTTAACTTTAGGCAAAAATAGCTAAATCATTTCCATATTCCATAACCTTCAGTTTTAAGTTTTTACTTACAGTATAGATTAGGCTATATATATATAATGCTCTTAACTAGTGAATTTCATGGCACTAACATTGGGATTTTATTAAAGTTGAATTGAAAGTAGCAATTGTTGCATTTTTAAAGCTACTTTTAGTCTTAATCATGACTTGTTTCCTAATAAATACATTTCAGGTGTTTTACTTCCTAAAGGACCAGGATTTATCTATTTCTGCAACTCGTTATCAGTTTGCAAAAGAAGTAGCCATGGCTTGTAGTGCTGCACTGTGCCCTCACCTGAAAACTCTAAAGAGTAATGGGATGAATAAAATCAGCCTCCGAGTTTCCATTGACACTGATATGGTGAGGCATGTTTTTGTGATATCTTTTTGAAATGAATATGTCATGTATTAAAATAATGAAAAGTTTTCTCTTTAGCCTTTTATTTTGGGGTGAATGAAGAGAACTAAAATTTGTTGATCATCAATGTATGCTACACACTTCATGTACATTATCTCCTTTACTCTCCACAACTGGGATCAGCAGACTTGTTTTTGTAAAAGGCCAGACAGTAAATATTTTAGGCATTGTGGGCTGTATGATTTCTTTCACAACTACACTCTGTCATTATGGTGCGAAAGCAGCACTAGACAGAATGTAAACTAACAAGCTCAGCCGTGTTCCACTGAAGCTTTGCTTATAAAATGATGGGCCAGATTGGCCCTCGGGTCATAGTTTGCTGACCCCTGCTCCACAACAATCCTGCGTGATAAGTAGGGTTTTTTATTTATTATTCTGACTAGATTCTATATTCACATGATTTAAAATTACAGAAGTCTAACAGTGTGTCTGTAACAGGACCACCTCGTTGACCGTTTCCAGGGAGCAGCATTCACACTGTAGTCTGTGTACTTGGTGGCCCCTGGAGATAATAACTCCAGGCTACAGTGTAAATGCTTCCCAGTAGAGTTATGTAAGATTACAGTCCTGGAAAGATCTCCTTCCTAGCCTTGATTCCTAACCCTTTAGTCTACCTCTATACTCCCCTTCATCCTCCTTTCCTGGTCAGGCAATGAAATGTTACCCATTTCAATGTATTCTTTGTGATTTTATGCATTTACGAGCAAGTAAGTATGTGTGTCCTTTTTGTGCCCCCCCTTTGCACTGTTGTTTTTTTTTTACCTCGCTTATTTAACAATATATCTTAGAGATATTTCGTATTACTACATATTCTTTTTAACGGTTGTGTAGTAGTAGTTGATTATATAAATGTACCATAATTTATTTAACTAGTTCTTATGCATGCTTGGTATGTACTGATTGACATTTAAGTTATCCACAATACTATGCTTTTGCGTGAGTATATAAGAAACATTCCTAGAAGTAGAATTGCCAGGTCCAAGTACGTACTCAATAGATATTACCATATTGTCTCAAATAGAGGTTTTGCCAGTTTAATTTTCTACCACAATTTGAGAGTGTTCTTTCCCCCACATCCTTATCAAAGCAGTATGTAATCAAACTTTTGAACTTTGTCAATTTGATAGGTGAAAAATGGTACTCCAGTATTATTTTAATATGCATTTCTAACTGTTTCCAATATCCAATATAGGAGATTTCAAAGCAGTTTCTTAATTAGAATGGTTAATATAAACATGAATGAGTTCATATGCTGAAGGTTTGCTCTTCTTCAGCCAGGATGTGTTATACTCATAGTTCTTATTGGAAGGAAGAACTGAGAGTTTCATCTCACTGTTAAAAGTTCATTTTTCAAGGAAGCATTGGGTAATTGTTGAGTAAGCACTGTTAATATATTTTTTAGTCAAATGTATTAAGGTGTAATTTTCACAAGCAACATGAAATTCAAATATTAAATATTATTGCAACAACAAATTCAAAATATTTTAGATTATTTTTTAATACCAATGTGGTTTTTCTTTAAGTCATGTTGATCATCATTCAAAACCTTAGTCCTCCAATGTATTCACATGTTCATTGAAAAGAAACTATATGAAGTAGTGGCAGTTTTTTAAATTTTTATGTTATCTGTGGGAGGGACAATTATAAATTATGTAGTAGATGGATAAAAGAAGTATAGGAGAATGTAAAACATTTTATGAATAAAATATCAAATATTTTCTTAATATGCTTAAACTGAATGATATTTTTAAATAGTTTAATTATTTTATATTCATCTGCTGAGCTAAACAAGATTGCTCACTTTCTAGGGTTGACTTATTCAGATTTTTTTTTCCAGGTTGAATTTCAGGCAGGATCTGAAGGCCAACTTCTCCCTCAGCATTATCTCAATGATCTTGATAGTGCTCTAATCCCTGTGATCCACGGTGGAACCTCCAACTCTACTAGTTTACCATTAGAAATAGAATTAGTATTTTTCATTATAGAAAATCTTTTTTAGTGAAAGATGTGGGTCATATATATTGCAAACTGATTTGTTAAAACTAACTCCAGCATTAAAGCTGAAATACTACAAACACTAAAATATATATGTAATGTTTGAAACGTGTAAGCTTTGCTTTAGGCAGGAATGATTTTTTTAAATCATTAGCACAATATTTAAATCTCTAAAAATGTAAGAGATCCACAGTTTTTGAAGCTTTACACTTAATACAAGTACTAAAAAGACAAGGATTTCTTCTGCCTTTAAGATATTTGTAGCATTACTGTGTTATTTAAATGATAAGCCAAAGTATCTGCACTTAGGTATACCTCTTTATGCCAAGAATGATTTTAATGAAGGCTCTTTTCAGATGTAACGTTATAAGGGAAATATCTGCTTTGTGTATTTGGGTTCTAAAATCTATTAAAAATGTATTTCAATGGCACAGACCAGTTTCCAGATCTTAGACTTATATGATAATTCTTTGAATAAGGCAGATAACTTATTTGTATAATTGGAGTGGAGACCTACCTCCATGATTAGATAAACTCTGGATTAAAATCAGAATTTTTGCCTTTTTTCTTCTCAGATTATTATATATATATATATGGTTTTTTCTTGATTAAATGGGTATTCTTAAAATAACTGTGGGTGCTTCAGGATTTTGTGCTTCTACATTTAAGTATATTGTTTTTATAGTGAGAACATGTGATTCGGTATGTGTTTTATAAATCTTTAATAATTTATAAATAGGTAATATTTTTGTATTGCAGTATATTATTTTTCCTCCTTTCTTTCCAAAGTATACCACTGTATTTACCACTTCTGAGAGTGATTGACGACAGGCCAGATGACCCTTGAAGTAGTCATTATGTAGCAATAAATGAAGCCTGAAACAGGTTTTTTTTTTTTACTTTTTACTTCTCCTTTAAACCTTAGAAGTTTCTTGGCAAGTCTGCATATTTTCATTGACACCAATGTATTAAATATAAATTTTAATGAACTAAGCACTTTTGCATATTTTAAATTCTTTCTATGATAGTTATTTTTTATAACAGGATATTAACATAAGTTATCTATGTATTTGAAACTGTTGCAGAGCTTTCCTCTTTATTTCAAACAGCAAAAAAAAAAAAAAGTATGTTGCATTAAAAAAAAGGGCATATTTTAGTTAGACCTGTCATTTAAGTTATATAAAATATAATCATTATTTTGATGCTTCTTTTCTTCTCATGTGCACTATGTATGTTTTTGTATCAAAAACACTCACTGTATATCTCAAGAAAAATAAACTACACTAAAGAGCCCTGTTTTAAGAAAAATATTTACAAAGCATCTCAACTTGAAGACCAAGTCAGGGTTATAACTCAGGATCTGAGGTCTCAGGCTAGGAGAGACTGAGAATGGTAATCAGTTTGGTCATATGGTTCTTACTGAATCACATCTGTAGTACTAGCCAAAGACACAGTATGGAGGAGAATATCAGTCTTCTGGAAGTAGCTACTTCATAAACAGTGTAAAATGTTGCAGATATCAAATAAAATGGCAACACGTAATAATTTGTGAAATTTATTGAAATGGTGTAAGATAAAGCAATTACATATCAAATTCAATTTATATTATTTTTCTTTATATAGTGTGTTTCTTTTGCAGTATAAGTAATTGCACAATCTCTGAATACTGAACTTTCAACCTTAAAATAACCAAACAGTGGAGGACTCTTCCCATGATGGGATAACTTTGGATTTGTTTTCATAAAGTCTCTACATTTAATAAAAAGTGGAATTACGTGCCTTTGGAGGCACATTTCAAAGTATTCTTTGTAGATGTAGAATATGTTTCTGAATGCATTTGTTACTTATTTGGTCCTGTTCTTCACATTGGTACTTAATTTGAAATTTCAATTTTTTTAAAGGTGAAGAAATAGAATGGTTCTTTGTAGTCAGTCTGCAGTGATCTATTTTTGGTCTTATGCCTTCTAAAACTACTCTCTTTCTCTGAATTTTGAAATATGAAGTAAACTCTAGCTCATTTGTTTTATGCAGCCATCCAGCAAACAGTGTCTATATACTTGCTATATGCAGAGTACTTTATTAGGCTTCATTGATTGAAAGGTGAATAAAATAGTTCTTTCCCTCTTGGAGCTGAATGTGTGAAGCAGATAATTAACAGAGTAAAAGTAATTGTCATAATAGAGACATGAGTCTTGACTGGGTGGTTAAAAAATAACCCAAGAGGAGAGCCATACCAGTAATGAGAAGGCAGCCTGAGACCCTGTTAGGTGGTGGGCATTAGACTTGTCCAGGCAAGAGTTGAAAATCTGAAAAGTAGGTAATATGTAGAAAGAGTTGAACTTTCCCTTTTAAGACAATTTACTTTAGAGTCTTCTGTGTTATGTGAATATCTTACCTTATAATTTAATCATAAAAGTAGTAGCCTGATTATGGTGTCTCAATTGCCTAAGTTAATAACAGCCTAGGGCTGGCCCCATGGCTTAGTGGTTAAGTGCGCGCGCTCTGCTACTGGCGGCCCGGGTTCAGATCCCGGGCGCGCACCGACGCATTGCTTCTCTGGCCATGCTGAGGCCGCGTCCCACATACAGCAACTAGAAGGATGTGCAGCTGTGACATACAACTATCTACTGGGGCTTTGGGGGAAAAATTAAAAAATTTAAAAAAAATTAAAAAAAAAAATAACAGCCTAGATTTAGATATTGTTTTATAAGTAAAGAACAGAACTTTTTCTTTTTTTAATAGTAAGCATAATTTTGATAACTTGACTCAAATTTTAAAAGAAAATATCTTGATATAAACCAGAAACCTCCAAACCGTCCTAGGTTTTGTTTTGTTGTGTTTTTTGCAGAGGGGGTTTTATCACAAGGCAGCCAAGTGAGGAAAACGGGAGAACAAGTCTCAAATCCGCCTCCTGTCGTAGGTTTTAATTTTTCCTTTGTGATTAAAAAAAGACTTTCAAATAGGTAATATATACATGATTCAAAAATCATAAAAAATATTAAAAACTTATCAATGTAAGTTTTATCTCCCACCTTGCATGTGTCTACCTTGTTCTTCCCACTCTCCAATCTCAACAACTAATCATTTTTATTAGTTTCTTGTGTATCTTCCCAAGGTTTAGGTGCAGTAGCAGCAAGTACAAATTATTTTTTTCTCTCATTTTTTTTATACAAAATGTGGCATGCTGTTTACAGTGAAGAACACAATGTCACCTCCTCAATTACTTTGTTTTGTGATTTATTTATATTTAGAATCTTAAAGGTTTTGTTGCTTCTCAAACCGCTTTTACTTGATGATTGATAAAAGCAGCTTAATTGCAGAAAGGCAAGAAGAAAATACATTCTTGGAATTATGACCATATGTTTCAGTAGGACTATTTTTCTTATAACAAAAATTTTTATTACTAAAACACTTGCAAGCTTTTCTATTTCAGGTATATTTAAAACCTTTATTTTTTTCTACCAGACTCTAAGCCTCACCATCTAAATTTATCTTTTACCACTTATTTGATACATTGGGGTTTTTTTTTTCACATCAGATTTTTAGTAGTTTTAAATCTTTTCTTTATATTCTGTTTTGAATTTAGCTTGGAATGATACACAATTTAATATTTAACACCTTTGGGGAAACATTTTCTGCATTTGCATTGATAAAATTACAACTATATTTTCATTCTTTTTACAGATGAAGAAATAGATCTAATTCAAGTGCTTTATTATGAACCTCTGAATATAATAAAGGGTTTTTTCTTTCCTTTGGTAAAATAAGGTGGTAGACAGCCTCCAAGATAGCCCACAATGATCCCTACCTCCTGGTATTCCCACCTTTATGTAGTCCCCCTCCCACACTACCATTGTTGGTCTTTGTGACTGATAGAATAAGGCAGAAGGAAGGGATGTTATTTCCAAGATTATGTTATAAAAGACTCTTTGGCTTCCAACTTTGGTGCATTTCTCCCTACTCTTTCTTCCTTTCATTGCTCTCTCCCCACCACTCCCTCCCTGTCTGTCTGTGTGTGTCTCTCTCGTTCTGTCTCTATTGGATCACTCCCTCTTGGGGAAGTCAGTTGCCAGGCATGGGCAGCCCCATAGAGCGGCCCATCTGGCGAGGAACTGAAGCCTCCTGATGACAGCCACATGAATGGAAGTGGATGCTCTAACCTCAGTCAAGCCTTCAAATTGCAGCCCCAGCCAACAGTGTGACTGCAACCTCATGAGAACCACCCAACTAAGCTGCTCTCAGATTCCTGAATCTCAAAAACCATGTAAGATAATGTCTGTTATTTTAAGCTGCTAAGTTTTCTGGTGATTTATTATGTGCAGCAACTAATATTAGAAAACTAATACGAGATACCTATATCTTTGAGCAGCTGTCTGTAAAAATTGCTAAAAATGATTAATTGCCCTGACAGAAGTAAGCATATTTCTTATCAACAGTTATGGATTCCATGCCATACGTAGTATGTGCTAAGTGCAGAGAATACCAAGAGAGAGTAGGATTTGGCCATGTAGGAACAAAGATGCAATTGTGGGAAACTTCCTGTTTCTGGAAATTGCATACTAGATATTTAGATCCATGCTTCTGCTGAAAAAAACCAAAGCTGATTAAAATACAAAGTCATCTTAAAACATCAAGGAGAAACAGTACGGAATGTCCGGTCCAAAAGTAAAGAGAAAAAGAAGTGAACATGGAGCCCTACTGTGACAACCTTATGGGGTGAGGGGGACAGATATCAAAGTTCAAGATCCACACAAGGTGGTGAATCTAACAGGAATCATGAATCTAACAGGAGAACTTCCCCTCAATAGGCTGAGACACCCCCACCCCCTCCAAAGTGTTTCAGCCTTTGGATGAGGCTGAACCAGAAGTATAAATTATGTAAAATTATAGCCAAGTTTAGAATTGCCGAGGGGCCGGCCCCGTGGCTTAGCGGTTAAGTGCGCGCGCTCCACTGCTGGTGGCCCGGGTTTGGATCCTGGGCGCACAGCGACGCACCACTTCTCTGGCCATGCTGAGGCAGCGTCCCACATACAGCAACTAGAAGGATGTGCAGCTATGACATACAACTGTCTACTGGGGCTTTGGGGGAAAAATAAATAAATAAAATTACAGAATTGCCTACATCACCCAAGGAATCTTAAGCATTTAACTAGCTTAAGGTGCTCCCACACTGGTGATGCCTCCAGGTGCTAGGAGGAATAAAAATGTAAATCTTCTCCATAGAAAAGTAACTTCACTGTAGGCTTCAAATTACTTTTCAAATATAACATCTGCTAACACAGGTAAAAATAAGTAGGCACAAAAGGAAATGACTTAAGAGGCAACGATTAGTAGAAACAATGAAAACAAATTCATATAGACTTAGGTATTAGATTTATGCATTCTGTGTTTAAAGAAATAAAGTCAGGTGTGAGGTACCTGTAGAGAATGGGAAACTATAAAAAGTGATGGAGCTAATTTGGGAAAAAACAATACAAATATTGCAGGAATATATAAAAACGGAACTTTAAAACTCAGTAAATAGGTTTAATGGCAGAACAGAATACAGCCAATAGGAAGAATTTATAAACTGGAATATAAATCAGGGAAATTATACAGAGTACAGCATGGAAAGACAAGATGGAAAAAACAGGAGACAGAAGTCCTAACATATGCTTAATTAGCTGCACAAGGAGAGAGGAGAATAGAACAGAGCAAATATTTTTAGACATAATGTAGACTTTTCAAAACTGCTGAAAGACATGACTCCATAGATTGAAGAAGCCAGACAAATCCCAAACAATAAATAAAAAGCAGTCTACACATACGCTTAACAGGAAAACAGGAACTGCCAGCTGTCCCAGAGTCCAAGGAACAGTTTGCTCTCTCCTAGTCAGGGGACCAGGAAGGGGGTTGGGGCATGTGAGACAGAACCCTTTTGAATTTACTTGCCTTATTCTAGGAGAGCTGCAGAAAAGCAGCAGCACCCCTTCCTCTCCACTATGTGTAAATCCTGTGAGGTGGAGCCTTGTGAACTTTCCCTGCCCTACACCAAGCTGGAGACAGCAAAAAGGTAGCACCCCTCTAACCACTGGTACACTGGTGGCAGACTGCAGGGCAGGACACTAACAATGCTGTGGGGAGGCTAAAGGCCTGACTTTCTAGCCAAAACACCAAGAAAGGGGATCTTGGAACCAGTGAGTGTGGAGAAGATAATAGACAGGAGGAAACTGAAGAAAGGGAACCTTTAAATTTGTGTATAAAATCCTGGGATCACCCTCAAGCTGTGCATGTGTGAAACTGACCAGAAGCAGCCAGGCAAAATTTTTTTTTTTTTTTTTTTTTTTTTTTTGTGAGGAAGATCAGCCCTGAGCTAACATCCATGCCAATCCTCCTCTTTTTGCTGAGGAAGACTGGCCCTGAGCTAACATCTATTGCCAATCCTCCTTTTTTTTTTCCTCCCCAAAGCCCCAGTAGATAGTTGTATGTAATAGTTGCACATCCTTCTAGTTGCTGTATGTGGGATGCCGCCTCAGCATGGCCAGACAAGCGGTGCGTCGGTGCGCGTCCGGATCCGAACCCAGGGCCACCAGTAGCGGAGTGCGCGCACTTAACCGCTAAGCCACAGGGCCGGCCCCAGGGCAAAAGTTTTGAACACCGAACCACAGTGTAGATCACTATCCAGGTTTACACTAGCCACTGGGTGGTGCACAGTTGGGGCTGACTAGAACGGCACTAAAAAGGTGTTGAAAACTAAATTACCATTGGAACCACAGCCCACAGAAAGCTAGCCAGGTTGTGTGGTCTGAACTAACTGGATTGACTGCCAGCTAACACAAGACAAAACACAACAAAAACATTCTTCTGAAGATTTATACAGGACTGAGAGTTTCCTAATATTCAAAATATCCAGGAAATAATCCCAAATTATTCAACCTGCAAAACACTAAGGAATCTAGTTATTTAGGAAATAGACATTTCTCTAAAGAAAATATACAAATAGCCAATAAGCACTTGACAATATGCTCAATATCATCAGTCACTAGGGAACTGCAATTGAAGACCACAATGAGATAGTACTTCATTTCCACTTGGATGGCTAAAATAAAAAAAAATTTAAAATAAAGAGATAATAACAAGTGTTGGTGAGGATGTGGAGAAATTGGAAACCTCGTACATTGCTGGTGGCAATGTAAAATGGTATAGCTGCTTTGCAAAACTGTTTGGCACTTCCTCAAAAAGTTCATCACAGAGTTACCATATGAACCAGCAATTCCACTCCTATGGATACACCGAAGAGAAATATGTCCACATACTTTCACACAGAACTTGTACATAAACGTTCACAGCAGTATTATTCATTAGCAGCCAAAAAGTGGAAACAATGCAAATGTCCATCAATTGATGAACAGACAAATAAAATGTGGTATATGCAAACAATGGAATTTTATTTTGCCATAAAAAAGAATAAGGTACTGAAACATGCTCCAACATGGATGAACCTTAAAAACATTATGCTAAGTGAAAGAAGCCAGTCACAAAAGACTATATATTGTATGATTCCATTTATATGAAATGTCCAGAATAGGCAAATCCATAAAGTGGTTGTGTAGGGTTGGGGAGGAAACGGGGAGTGACTGCTTTAGCGTGATGAAAATGTTCTAAAGTTGGTTGTGGTGTTGGTTGCACAACTCAGAGTACACTACAAATACATTGAATTGTACACTTTAAATGTATAACACTTTTAATCATTAGGGAAATGCAAATCAAATACAATCAATTGTATATCAATAAAGCTTTTGTTTTTAAAGGCCACTGAAGTCATTAAAACTTAGTGTTTTCTGAAACTCAAGAAATCTTTTTGATTGAACTAGAGAACATCAGAGAATACAAATGTCTGATCAAAGATAAATTGACATAATTACAACTCAAGTCTGGAAAGACTATATTAAAATCTCAAGGGCTGGGCGAGAAGAGCTGCCATTTGTGTTGCGTCAGGTGGTGTATTGTTATCCTAATTTTACAACTGACCGAGTTGCATTAGAGTCACAGGACCAGAAAATGGAAGCGCTATGTTGTCAATTCACATCAGTCTGACTCCACCGGCGCTTTTTCCAGCCTCAGCTCGGCCGCGGAGAGTAGGGAGTCAGGAGGGCAAAGAAGGCAGCAGGTGGGCGAGTCCAGCTGCTAGGAGGGTTTTCCGAGTGAACAGTGGGAGAGAGAGGAAGAGGGGACAGGACACGTTCAAGTCATCACTTCAGCATCCTTGTGCAGAAACACTGATTCTTACGGAGAAATGACTCCATGTCATTTCAGGACGTTACCAAAATTAAAAGAAAATATACCCAGCTTTGGAAATTCGTACCCCACACCAGCAACTGCTCTCAATCTCGGGTCTCATCCTCCGCCTCGGTCACCCCGGCCGCGGCGTCCTTCAGAAGGACTAACCTGTCTTCTGACTACCTTTCAAAAGAGCAATTCGCGCGACACTTGGCCGGCCGCGAAGACTGCGCGGAAGCGAACCTCGAGCCGCAGTCTCTGCGCGTGCGCACCGCTGCCCCCCCCTTCCGCCTCCGCTGCCAAGCTGCAGGCCAGGCCCGGTGGGGAGCGGCTGCTCTGTCCACCTTCTGTGGTGGTGGCGTCCGGTTTCCACGCCACCTGCGACGGGTCAGGCGGCGCCCCCCGCTCAGCGCCTGCGCGGACTGCGGGCGTCCGTCACCATGACAGCGACCGCGGGCGGCCCGGGTAAGCGCCGTCCCGCGGCTGCCCCAGCTGGCTGGCAGTGGGCACGTTCTCCGGCCTCGTGCCCGTAGCTGGGGGCGCTCTGAGAGCCTCCCCTGGCGGCACCCCGCCCTTTTCGGACCCTCGCGGTCCGCATTCTCAGCGCGCCCGCATCCATTGGCCTGGAACCCTGGTTCCCGCGTGGGCGTTAAGAGAAAAGCGTTTGGGGCGGTCAGGAATGGCGAGAATATGCGCCCTTTTTAAAAAGGAATTATTTTTTTAGAACAGTTTTACGTTCTTGGGAGAGTTGAGTGGAAGACTGATTTCCGTATACCCCCTACCCCCACACGCGGTAGCCTCCCCACTATCGACGTCCCCCACCGGGGTGGTACATTTGTTACAATTGTGAACCTACATTGACACATCCTTATCTTCCAAAGTCCATAGTTTACTAGAGGGTTCACTCTTGGTGATGTACCTTCAGTAGGTTTGGACAAATGTATGACATGTGTCCATCATTAGGATATCCTACAATGTAGTCTCACTGCCCTAAAAATCCTCTGTGGTCCACCTCTTCATCCCTCTCCCTGCCCCGATCAACACCTGACAACCACTGATATTTTTACTGTCTCTGTAGTTGTGCCTTTTCCAGAATGTCATGTAGTTGGGTTCATATAATGTGTAGCCTTTTCAGATTGGCTTCTTGCACTTAGTAATAGGCATTTAAGATTCCTAATGTCTTTTCATGGCTTGATAGCTCATTTCTTTTTTAGCATTGAATAATATTCCGTTGTTTGGATGTACCACAGTTTATTTATCCATTGACCCACTGAAGGACATCTTTGTTGTGTGAAAGATGACATGAATGGAGCCATATTACGTAAAGCCAGAGCAGGGGCCCCCCAAGGTGGCATAGTAGTTAAATTCTGTAGTTAAGTTCTGTGTGCCCTGCTTTCAGGGGCCCCGGGTTGGCAGGTTCAGATCCTGGGCACCGACCTACACCACTCATCAAACCATGCTGTCGTGGTGACCCGCATACAAAAATAGAGGACAGATTCGCACAGATGTTAGCTCAGGGCCAATCTCCCTCACCAAAAAATAAAATAAAATAAAATAAAGCCAGAGCAGCCATTTCAGAGGTGTTCTCTTGCACATCTTGTTTTCTTTATCTTCCAAACTGGACCAAACTGCCAACATTCCAAGTCAGTAAGGACAAGAATATCCTATCTGTAAGGAATGATGAAAGGGCACTTTGCTGATGACCGAATGGCTAACCAATCAATGAAGGACAAACGTAGCCTTACATCATCTAGCACCAATGAACTCTTCCTTAATACAACTCACCTTATCCTCCCTTTTTCTGGTAAAACCCCTAAGTCCCTCTCCTGTAATCAGGACACTCTTTGGGTTTCTACCTGAATCGCTGCTCCCTGAATTGCAATTCTTTGATCCCAGATAAACACTTTGCCTCTTAAACTGGTTTCTGTTTTTGTAGGTTGACACTTGCTTCCAAGTTCTGACAATTATGAGTAAAATTGCTATAAACATCCACATGCGTGTTTTTTTATGGACAATAAGTTTTCAGCTCCTTAGGGTAAATACCAAGGAGTGGGATTGCTGGATCATATGTTAAGAGTATGTTTAGTTTTGCAAGAAACTGCCAAACTGTCTTCCAAAGTGGCTAGACCATTTTGCATTCCTACCAGCAATGAATGCGAGTTCCTGTTGCTCCACATCCTCGTCAGCATTTGGCATTGTTAGTGTTCCAGATTTTGGCCATTCCAGTAAGTGTGTAGTGGTATCTCTTGGTTGTTTTAATTTGCATTTTCCTAATAACATATGATGTGGGACATCTTTTCATATGCTTATTTGATATCTATATATCTTCTTTGGCTAGGTGTCTGTTAAGGTGTTTGGCCCATTTTTTAATCAGGTTGTTTGTTTTCTAATTGTTGAGTTTGAAGAGTTCTTTGTGTATTTTGGATAACAGTCCTTTGTCAGACATGTCTTTTGCAAGTATTTTCTCCCAGTCTATGGCTTGTCTTCTCATTCTCTTGACATCATCTTTTGCAGAGCAAAAGTTTTTCATTTTAATGAAATCCAGCTTATGCATTATTTCTTTCATGGATTTGGTGTTGTATCTAAAAAGTCCTCACCATACCCAAAGTCATCTAGGTTTTCTCCTATATTATCTTCTAGGAGTTTTATTGTTTTGTGTTTTACATCACAAACTTAGTCGTGGGTAGTGTCATCACTTTGTTCTTCTCCTTCAATACTGTGTTGGCTATTCTGGTTTTTTTTTGCCCTCCATATAAACTTTAGAATCCGTTTGTTGATATCCACAAAATAACTTGGTGGAGTTTTGATTGGGATTGCTTGAATCTATAGATCAAGTTGGAAGGAACTGACATCTTGATGATGTCAAGTCTTCCTATCCATGAACATGGAATATCTTTCCATTTATTTAGTTGTTCTCTGATTTTGTTCGTCAGATTTTTGTAGTTTTTGTCATATAGATCTTGTACATATTTTGTTAGATTTATATGTAAGTATTTCTTTTTTGGGGGTGCTAATGTAAATGATATTGTGTTTTTCATTTTAAATTCCACTTGTTCATTGCTGGTATATATTAATTCCAGGAGTTTTTCTGTTGATTCTTTCAGATTTTCTACGTTGACAATCATGTCATCTGTGAACAAAGACAGTTTTATCTCTTCTTTCCTAATCTGTATACCTTTTATTTCCTTTTGTTGTCTTGGTGCATTAGCTAGGACTTCCAGTATGATGTTGGAAAGGAGTGGTGAGAGGGGGAGGAATATTGCTTTTTGAGGTCTTGGTTGAAATGAAAGGTATGTGACATTTACCTAATCCATAATTTCAACAGACCAAATGGAAAGTAGTTTTGGTCAGTCCAGTTTCTCTTTGGGAATTGGGTGAGGATGGGAAATGCAGAGGGACATGGCCAAGCATTATTCCAGCTTTTTGTTGACAACCTTTGGAAGCTGGTAATTAGTGTGTCTCTGTTATTTGACCCCAGAGTGAGAGGTGTTTTAAGCCAGGCAGTTCTCCTCCAGAAGGTTGCAGTATCTTTTATATAAACGTAAGTAGTCACATTAGACGGCTTTGGTGACACATTTCTTTTTCAGTTGAAATTTTTTCCTGATTGCAAACATAATACATGCTCATTCTAGAACATTTATAAAGTATATTGAAGTAGGAAAAAAAATCCACATAATGCCAATACTCAGAGGCACCACTAGTAACTTTTAGGTATATTTTCTAACAATCCTGACGTTTAAGAAAATATAGTTAAAATCACGGTAAATATACATTTTTTTATCCTGCATCCTCTCATAACATACCACGTCACAAAAGCTTTTTATAAACATAAGTTTGAATGATTGATTATATTGCATCATACAATTATACTATAATTTACTTAATCAGTCTCCTAATTTTAGATATTTTTAAGTGTTTCAATTTTTTATTGTTGTTGTTATTAGAACTCAAGCTGTGATGAACATCTTTGCATTGTTCTTCCTCATTTCTGTTTTTTTTTTAATGCTAGCCTGAACTCCTTTAACAGGAATTACTGGATCAAAGGAAATGAACATTTTTTTAAGGCTTCTGCTAAACCTACATCAAACCTGGTTCTATTCAGACCAGGGCTTTCCTTTTTAAACCTTGGGCTCTTTCCCTTACATCTCATTATAAATCCATTTAATGCCTAGTTTTCCTTAAAAATCCAAATCTGGGTCAAAGCTCACACTCAGAAGACTTTCACCATTCTCATTATTAGGCTATATAAGTACAGGTTCTCTTCTGAATTGATACAAAGTTTACAAACTTCTCAGAATGACACATGTGCTCAGGTGAAAAATGTTCCAGATGCTGACACATGCCATTGAAAAAAAAATTATATTCTCATTGCTAAGTTACCAATGAGGCTAATTTCTTAACCAGATTTTTCCATTATATGAATCATTTCCTCCTCTTTTAGAAAAATAAGTAATACATTCTCCTGACTTTGGGCTTTCTTTCTTCTTCTTTTTCTAATTCTGTTAGGTGTAGTTTAAGATTGCTTATTTGGGATTTTTCTTGTTTGTTAAGGTGGGCCTGTATTGCTATGAATTTCTCTCGTAGGACCACTTTTGCTGCATCCCGTATGAGTTGGTATGGTGTATTTTCATTTTCAGTTGTCTCCAGATATATTTTGATTTCTCCTTTAATTTCTTCAGTGATCCAGTGGTTGTTCAGTAGCATGTTGTTTAGTCTCCACATATTTGTCACTTTCCTAGCTTTTTTCTTGCAGTTTATTTCTAGTTTCACAGCATTGTGGTTGGAAAAGATACTTGATATGATTTCAATCTTCTTAAATTTATGGAGGCTTGCCTTGTTTCCCAACATATGGTCTGTCCTTGAGAATGTTCCATGTTTCACCTGAGAAGAATGTATATTCTGCTATTTTTGGATAGAGTGTTCTATATATGTATCTATTAAGTCCATCTGGTCTAGTTTTTCATTTAATTCTACTATTACCTTGTTAGCTTTCTATCTGGATGATCTATCTATTGATGTAAGTGGGGTGTTAAGGTCCCCTACTATTATTGTGTTGTTGTTAATATCTCCTTTTAGGTTTGTTAAAAGTTGCTTTATGTACTTTGGTGCTCCAGTGTTGGGTGCATATATATTTATAAGTGATATGTCCTCTTGGTGGAGTGTCCCTTTTATCATTATATACTGCTCCTCTTTGTCTCTCATTGCCTGTTTTATCTTGAAGTCTACTTTGATATAAGTATGGCAATACCTGCTTTCTTTTGTTTGCCATTTGCTTGGAGTATCGTCTTCCATGTCTTCACTCTGAGTCTGTGTTTGTCTTTAGAGCTGAGATGTATTTCCTGGAGGCGGCATATTGTTAGGTCTTGTTTTTAATCCATCCCACCACTCTGTGTCTTTTGATTGGAGAATTCAATCCATTTACATTTAGAGTGATTAGTGATATATGAGGGCTTAATGCTGCCATTTTATCACTCATTTTCCAGTTGTTCTGTATTTCCCTTGTTTCTCATCCCATGTATTTTGGACTACCAATTCAGTTTGGTAGTTCTCTGTGATGGTTTTCTCAGTTTTCCTTTTATTTATCATTTGTGTCTCTATTCTGATTATTTGTTTAGTGGTTACCATGAGGTTTGTATAAAAAAATCTCATAGATGAGATAGTCCCTTTTCTGATCGCCTCTTATTTCCTTAGTCTAAGCTGATTCGATCCCTCTCCTCTTCCCCTTCTAAGTTATTGTTGTCACAACTTATTCCATCTTCTGTTATGAGTTTGTGGTTAAAACGATTTTTGATGTTTTCCTTCACTTTATCTTTAATGTTATAATTGTTCGATAACCTGTTCTGATAGAGAGCTGCAATTTCCTGATTTTGTCTGCCTGTTTATCTCCTTGCTCAAGGCTTTGTAAACCCTTTATTTTTTTCCCCAAGTATGAGGGCCTTCTTGATATTTCTTATAGGAGGAGTCTTGTGGCAATGAACTCCCTCAGCTTTTGTTTATCTGGGAAAGTTTTTCTTTCTCCATCATATCTGAAGGATATTTTCACTGGATAGAGTATTCTTGGCTGAAAGTTTTTGTCTTTCAGAATTTTGAATATATCATTCCAATCTCTCCTAGCCTGTAAGGTTTCTGCTGAGAAATCCGCTGCAAGCCTGATAGGGGTTGCTTTGTAAGTTATTTTCTTCTGCCTTGCTGCCCCTAATATTTTTTCTTTGTCATTGTCTTTTACCAGTTTTACTACTATATCCCTTGGAGAAGGTCTTTTTACATTGCTATAGTTAGGAGTTCTATTAGCTTCTTTTACTTGTATTTCCAGCTCCTTCCCCAGGTTTGGGAAGTTCTCAGCTATTATTTCTTTGAACAAGCTTTCTGCTCCTTTCTCCCTTTTTTCTCCCTCTGGAATACCTGTAATCCTTATGTTGCATTTCCTAAGTGAGTCAGATATTTCTTGGAGAATTTCTTTATTTCTTTTTAGTCTTAGTTCTCCTCCTCCATCTGAAGCTTTTCTGTATTTCTGTCCTCCAGATTGGTAATTCTGTCCTCCATAATATCAGCTCTGTTATTCAGAGATTTCAGATTTTTCTTTATCATCCATTGTGTTTTTCATCTCCAACATTTCTGATTGGTTTTTTGTTATAGTTTCAATTTCTTTTGTGAAGAATTCCCTCTGTTCATTAATTTTGTTCCTGATTTCATTGAACTCTCTATCTGAATTTTCTTGTAACTAATTGAGTTTTTTTATGATAGCTATTTTGAATTCTCTGTCATTTGGATTGTAAATTTCTGTGCCTTCAGGATTGATTTCTGGGTGCTTGTCATTTTCTTTCTAGCCTGGAGTATTAATATATTTCTTCATACTATTTGATGGTGTGGATTTATGCCTTCGTGTAGTGATAGTATCTGGTCACAGATTCCACCTGCCGCCACTGGGGGGGTGTGGTCAGGAACTGTGTATTCTGAGCCTGCCACAATCCCTGGCGTCTATGCCTGTCCTTTGCAATCTATGCTTACAGGGCCCATCTGCAATTGCTGGCTCACTTTCTTGCAGCTGCTGCTTTTCTAACGTATGCACGGGCACTCTGGCTGACCGGCTGAGCTGGAGCGCCAGGAAGGGGGAGAGGTGCTTTCTTTCACCTGCGTGATCCCTGGGGCATTCTCCCTCTGCCCTCGCTATCTGCTCTCTTGGGGTGCTGGCTTAATGAAGACACCCCCGCAATAGCTTAGCCTTCTCTATGTGGAACTTTCCCATGGGCTGTGAGGGAACTTGGAGAACAAAGGTGTTCCCCCAGAGAGCTGCCACTCCCCCCTCTTTACTCAGAGCTGCATGCAGTCCTGTGCCCTGGGGCACTGCTGGGGAGGGAGAGAAGCTCTCCTTACCTCCTTCCACTTCCCCCTGGGGGGCCCAGCACCTCCACCTTCAGACCTATGGCTGCGTGGGTCTCTCAGATGTCTTTTGTGTTGTGTGAATGTCCTCTGTTGGTTTATGAATGTCCATTTTGTTGTATTTTAGGGGGGAGAGTCTAAGGGAAGAGCTCACTCCCCCATGATGCTGATGTCACTCCACCAGTAATACATTCTCAATATAAAAAAATTCAAAAAGCACAATAAGATTTATAATAAAAAGTTCCAACCCATCTCATCCCTCAACCAATAAGTTCCCCTCTACACACTCATTCTCTGTTACTAGTTCCTTGTGTGTCCTTTCAGAGATATTTTATGTACATACCACCATTACTATATATCTCTTTTTTGTTTTTCTCTCAACTTTTTTTTTTTTTTTAACATACAAATTAATTTCTTAGAGCATTAGTTTTTAGTGGCTTAGAAGAACACAAACTTATTTTCTTACACTTCTGGAAGTCAGAAGTCTGAAAGGGGTCTCACTGGCTAAAATCAAAGCTACTCAAAATTAGCATGGCTACATTCCTTCTGGAAGCTCTGGGGGAGAATCAGTGTTTCTGCCTTTATCCTCCTCTAGAGACTGCTTGAGTTCCTTGGCTCATGGTCTCTTCCTCCATTTTCACAGCCAGCAATTGCTGGTTGAGTCTTCCTCACATTGCATCACTCTGACACTGGCTCTTCTGCCTCCCTCTTTTAGTTGTAAGGACCTTGTGATTAAATTGGGCCCACCTGCATGATCCAGGCTCCTCTTCACCACTTCAAAGTCAGCTGATTAGCAACCTTAATTCCACCTGCAACTTTAATTCTCCCTTGCTGTGTAACATAACATAGTCACAGTTTCCAGGGATTAGGAGGTAGACATCTTTGGGAGCCATTATTCTTCCTACTACAATACCTATACATATTGTTCTCCACCTTGTGTTTTTTTCAGTGAACATCTCTTTGAGATTACTCTATATCGGTACATATAGATTTGCCTCATTCTTTTTAATGGCTACATGATGTTCCATTGCATGGGTATGCCACAGTTTTTTTAGTGAATCCACTGTTGATGGATATTCGGGTTATTTTCACTCTTTTGCTATTACAAACAATGCTGCAGTAAATATCCTTGTATCAAATGTGTCATTTCCCACATATAAGCATATCTGTCTATGGGATAAATTTATGAAAGTGGAATTTCTGGGTCAAAGAGTAGATGTATTTTTTTTTAAGTTTTTCTTTTTTAATCCTTATTGAGATATAATTTGCATATAATGCAATTCACTCATTTAAAGCATATAACTCAGTGGGTTTTAGTATATTCAGAGTTGTGTAACCATCACCACAATCAATATTAGAATATTTTTATCACCACAGAAAGATGTAAAAAAAAGGGAAAATTGAGGGGAAGGGGAGGAAACAGAGGAGAACTCTGTACTTTTTTTTTGTTTGTGAGGAAGGTCAGCCCTGAGCTAACATCCATGCCAATCCTCCTCTTTTTGCCGAGGAAGACTGGCCCTGAGCTAACATCCATGCCGACCTTCCTCCACTTTATGTGGGACGCCGCCATTGCATGGCCTGACAAGTGGTGCGTCAGTGCGTGTCCGGGATCTGAACCTGGGCCACCAGCAGCGGAGCACACGCACTTAACTGCTACGCCACAGGGCCGGCCCCGAGAACTCTGTACTTTTCACTCAATTTTTTCTGTAAACCTAAAACTGCTCCCCCAAAAAATCTTAATTAAAAAGATTGCAACTGGCCAGCCCCGTGGCTTAGTGATTAAGTGCACGCACTCCGCTGCTGGCGGCCCGGGTTCGGATCCTGGGCGTGCACCGCTTCTCCAGCCATGCTGAGGCTGCGTCCCACATACAGCAACTAGAAAGATGTGCAGCTATGACATACAACTATCTACTAGGGCTTTGGGGGGAAAAGTAAAAAAAAAAAAAGATTGCAACTAATTTTGCCTTTCTTTTGGCCCTATTTTCAGAATTACAGCCTACCTAAAATATAATATCCTAGATCGTAGGTAATTGGAGCCTTCTTAAATTCTAAAGATATATGCAGTTGTGGCTAAGGATAAGGTAGCAGTTTCACCCATTAACAGGGCAAGGAGAACTTTTTACTTCAAATGGTTTTAAATTCTGGAGGTATGGTGTTTTATAATTAATTTGTTAGTTGCCCTTATAAAAATTTTTAATGCAGTGTGTTTAGTTGAAAGGTGCTGCAGACACATCCAATAGACACCATTGACTAACATTTAGTTTTTTTCTGGTAACACGCATGATTACTGTTTCTGAGCGTCTTTTGGTGTACCTCAAAAACTTCATATTTAACAGCCAAATCAGGCACATATTTTATCATGAGGATATACTATGATTTAATTATTTTCCCATTGTTGGACATTTCTGTTATACCTAATAATTAATGTGCCTTCTAAAAATGCCTAACTTAAATATTAAAAAAATGGTGGCCATGTACTTTCATCTAAGTCTGAAGGGTCTGTGACTCTATTGCATATGCTAAATAGAGTCATGTGTTGTGAGTAGGAGAGAGTGTGGGGCTAGTGGATCCCACAGCTGACTCTCTCCTTTCTTGATTCTGTAGCCTGATATACAGAGTGGTTGCTAAGTTCACGCATGTTAGTTAGAAGTTATTTTTATAGGCCCCTCCATCCTCTAATCAAATTATACTTTTTCATATACTTTTCGTATACTTTTTTCGTATACTTTTCATTATACTCAATGTCTCATCGGCAGTTTCTGATAGTCATTTTTAGGTTTTTAATTGTTGTTATGTGGAGTTAATAGACAAATAATTAACAGAAGACACAATCTCATGCATAGGAAATTTGCAGCCATGTGGTAGGCACTTAAATGTTTAATGAATGAACAAAAATTAGGGAGGTAAGATTATAGATAACTATTTTCACTGTTTTTCACCTTTTTCTCATTGTTATATTAGAATATGACATAATTTGGACCTGGATTCAAGTGTATTAGTCTGAGTTAACTCACATATTTTAATGCTTAATTAAGAGAATATCTGGTCTGCCAAAAAGTACTTGATAGATATGGGAGTTGTGTATATTTGTACATGCTCCATAAATCTATGAATACTAATTCAGGAGTTTGCTTAGTCACTCATATAAATGTTGCTGAGTCACCTCATAATCTGAAGGTGAATATGCTTAAATGTGTAATTTAAAACTGTAAATTGTTATAGAGAATGGGGCTTCAGGTGGAGAAAACAATTAAGTTGTACAAAATATAGAAGTTTTTAATATAGCTTTGGCTTTGCATACATTTTACTTATTTATGGGGCTAGGATTGGAGAGGATATCTTATGTAAATTCCTGCTTTAAAATACCTGCTTCTTACCAGTTTTTTTTCTTCCTATATACTTTCTCGTGCTTCTGAGGTTCAGACTATGCTATATGTTTACTAATTACTACTTACATCATATATAGCATGTTTTTATATATATATATAATGTACCTGCCACATCATAATACTTGTTCTCAATTTTTAAAATCTTGTATTTTTCCCAAAAATTTAGTTACTTTATTTCTCAATATATGCTGTCCCCTTGTTTGTTAAAAAAATTTTTACTCCATAAAAAACAATCTATCCTTTTTAATCTAAATGCTGTTATTTTAGGATCTTGGAGTGAAAATATACTGGAATATTTTCTGAGAAATAACCAGATCACAACAGAAGATGGCGCCCAGATCACCTGGTACCATGCAGCTAACCACAAGGCACAAGTGAAGGCAGCACTGAAAAGTAAGTCAGATTTACATTGGATGGGAGATGAATTCACCTCTTGATATCTGGGCATATTTGCAGGTATCAGAGACGTAGATGACTCAAATGTAAATTCTAGGCTGACAAAACATTTTTATAAAAGATCCCATTTTGTTTATAAAATGAACAAATTTCCATAATTGGGGAATTTTCCTATTTTTCAGAAGTGATTTGCCTTTTCTATGTCCTATTTGAAACTCTCATATGTTATTACACTTGCTTATATATTGTAGTGATTTGAGTAAAATTTCTAAGATCAGGGTCATATGTGTTACATATTTTTGTGTCTTTCACAGTGTACTAAGGACAGGCTCAGTAAACATTAGTTGAATGGGTGGATGAAGCCACTGTACACTAATATATAGTTAATTGCCTTGGGCAGTATTTACGCCTAGGCTAGAAACCGAGCCTTCTGATTTACTAACTCAGTGTATAGCCGTATATATCCCCTTCGTTATGTAGATGAACTTGGCAGGTTCTCAGCTGTTTGCTATGAAGTACCCCTTTTGGCTGCAGCAGCAGAGGAGGATGAAAGCCTGTCACCAGAGGGCTGGGGCATAGCTTGAAGTGATCTGGTCCAACAAGGAAAATTCCTTAAGTCCTATGTTTTACTGTAAAAATTTATGCATTTTTTGCGTCCTACTCAATTATGTATCTGGATAATGTATCTGAATAATATATCTGAGTATGTATTTCTTTTATTGTAAGAATATTGTTTTAAATTGCTTTTCTTTGCTCCTCAAAGGGAGGAACTTTGTCTTGTTTAATATTGAATCCCTAGTACCTACAACAGTGCCTAGCACATAACAACCACACAGTGATTATTTAATAAATGAATTTTAGCAAAAGCAACGCTTCAGGAAAAAGTTAGTTAGTGATTCCCAGGAGCCGGTGGGAGTAGGAAATAGGGAGTGAATGCTAATGGGTACAGGGTTTTTTTTTGGGATGATGAAATTTTTCTGGAATTAGCTAGTGGTGATGGTTGCACGATCTTCTGAATATTCTAAAAACCACAGGTATACTTCAAAAGGATGAATTTTATAGTATGTGAATTAAATATCAATTTTTAAAAAAGGGAAAAAGGATAGGAAGAAATAAAACTATTATTTACAGACAGTATGATTGTGTATATAGAAAATGAAAAAGATTCTGTGCATAAATGATTGTAATTCATAGGTAAATTTAGAAAATCTCAGGATACAAAGTCAATACTGAAAATAAATTCTATTTCTATGTAACAACCAATATAAAAATTTGAAAAAATCTTAAAAATTTACCATTTGTGATAGTATATGCAGAAATCTCGTACCTGGAAATAATCTAATTAAATATGGATACTTTACTTTTAAGATTGTTTTAAAAATTACTAATGGAAAATCATTTCCAATTGCTGGCAGTCTGGTGTTGATCTGAGAAGTTTTCATAGGTTACTTAGTCTTCAGATACCATCCTCTTTACTTTCTGTTGGGCAACCAGAGCCCCAAGTTTTATAGTTTGGAAATGCTGTTCATCAAGTCCCTTTCCTCAGCCTTGGCTGGTCTTGCAATTTCTTTCTAGTCCAAAGGAAAGAAAACAGGTTCCTGGAGACGTGAAGGCTATATTTCAGTGATTTATCTCATTTCTCCCAAAATATTTGAGTTCAGTACAACTATTATTAATAGAGCTGTTTCTATTTTGATTAACATGTGAAACTGGATTTTAGCAATGTCTATGATTTAAAAAAAAAAAAAAAAACAAAGCCCAGGAGGAACAGTGTAAGAGCACCCCTTGGTGTTCCATTGTCAACACATCCAAATCTGAGAATAGTCAAAATTGTTCATAGGAGTTATTACATGTAATGTAATTTTATGTTATAACATTTCTGCATTTAGATTTTTAAAAACATGTATATTAAAAGATATGCTGGTTCAAAAAGTCGAAAACATTGTGTTTTTGAGAATAAAAAATGTATTTTAAAAAAGCCTCTGTAACATCTTGAGGAAAAGAGTGACTATAGTCATTGAGTAAAGGTATTAATAGAACTATACTAAATGTAGCACATAAACAGTATAGGCAAAATAGATGTTTAACTTCATTTCTATACACATACTTATTTGAGTTTTGATTTGAGTGTCAATAGTAACTATTTGGGATTTTCTTCTGTTTTCTTTTGAAAACAAAGCTGTACAATTATTTGGCCTTTGGATAGATAGATAATATAGTTGAACCAAGATTGGCAACAGATGTTAGCTCAGGGCCAGTCTTCCTCACAAAAAAAAGAAAGAAAGAAAGAAAATTAAACAGAAGCTTGACCTACTGCATCTCAAATATGGCAGTAGAAAATTGAGTTGGAGATACCATGGGCCCACAACCCATTCCCCCAATTTCTCATCCTGGGAAAGTAATGAAAGAGATTAGATCATCCATCTTTCTGCTAATTCAGTTGCCTTGTTGTCCCAACAGAGGTTTGTCCATAGGCTGAAAGAAAGACTTCTCTGCATCTGCGCCCCATTGCCCAGTGAACCACATAAGCATCTTTAACCATATGAGCAATCCCACCTTTGGCGGGGGGCTGGAAGCTGTTTTGATAGTACCTGGATATTGCTTAGAATTGCATTTGTAGAGCATAAAGGGGGTACAAAACTGTGATTGGCTTTGGTCTCTCGTTCTGTACTTTACCTCATTATGAGCAAAAGAACCTAAACATGGTAGAGCTTAGGGAAAAGAGATATAATAACAAACACCGTTGGGTGCTTACCCCGTCACCATCTCCCTTTTCTTCCTTCCTAAAAGAACTTGGGTTTTATTAAGGTATCCATCGCTGCTCCATACAACCACATGGAAGCTAACTCCATCTCTAGCCCCAGGGGTGGGTTAGAATAAGGGAATCAGCACTTGGAGTTGCCTTGATGATTCATATTGTTCCCATGGTGAGCAAGTGATCTAACCTGGCTCAATCAGACCCAGGGAGAGTACTTATATCCATAATTATTGAAGAAGAGTTCTGTCTTAAAACTGAACTATGTGGATGTGAAAGTATGTAGCCCCAGTGGTCTTGGTAGCCGCCTTACAGTCATGGTAGAGATCAGCCTTAAGATGAAGACAATACCAGGGACGGTAAAGAAGAGCCATGAAGACTCTGATAACATCACTGAGCTGCCGATTATGCCACACCTGGAGCCCACCCTCTCTCTGAACTTGCAGTTACATGAGATGATACGTTTCTTTATTAGCTTGAATCTGAGTTTCTGTTAACTTGCAGCCAGAAGCATCCAGTAGATATATGGGGCAGCCTTGATTTGGCAAATCATTTTCCCTGCTTCCACCTTTGCTCCTGTCCAGTTCGTTTTCCACCCAGCATCCAAAATGGTGTTTTTAAACATAAATCAGGCCTTTTTTGCTCAAAACCCCTTAATGGTTTTCCATTTAAAATACTTAGTATAACTGTTAGATGGGAACTCTTTTAGTTCCAGCACTCTGGTTTCCAGCAGGGGAGATTTTTCCCTAAATGCTTTGGCCACTTGCCTCACTGGTTATCCTCTCACAGAGGTAAAGAGAATTTTTTGGTTTGTGGATTTTGACTGGGTGGACCTGATCTGTCAAAGGTGCTGGGCCAAGGAGAGTGCTCCTCTCTGCTCTTCCCCCTGGACAGTGGGAGGCTGGGTATTTGTATGTGCTGGAAATTGCTTCACAGAGGCTGTTGCAGAGTTTGGACTGGGAGGGGATGGTGGAAGTTAGGGGTCGGCAAGCTCATTTAGCTCTCAGCTAAGCTGCATCCCCTGACCTAGCTTCATAGGTAATAAAGGTAATACCGTGAGCCCCATCTACTGACTTGGCTATTTTATTTCTCAGAATCCATCTGGAGAATGGGATGCTATTTATTGGAGTCTTCAAACCACCTCAGTAACCTGAAACACCCTACATAAACTGGCCTATTTCCCCAACTTCTCCTGTCACAGAGAATGTGCTTACATTCCTGCTGTGCTGGCACTACAGTTCCTCACGTAGCTAAACTCTTTTCCTCCTCAGGCAGTCACAAATATGCTTTCCTGGAATGTTCTTTCCCCACAATTGGCTTGGGTAATCTCTTACACCTCCTTTGGTATCAGCTTAATTGCCATGTCCTCAAAGAGACTTTTCCTGATCCCAGAATCAAAATTCAGGGTAGCACCTTGTACTTTTCCTTCATGTGTGGCCTTCTGTGACAGGCTTCTTTCCCTTAGCGTGTTCTCGAGATTCATCTATATTGTAGGATTTATCAGTACTTCATTCATTTTTGTGGCTGAATAATAATTAGATTGTATGGTTATACCATGTTTTGATTACCCATTTGGGTTTGTTTTCATTCCTTAGCTACTATAAATAATGCTGCTATGAACATTTGTGTATAAGTTTTTGTGTGGACACATATTTTCACTTGCCTTGTATCTGTGTCTAGGAGTGGTATTGCTAGGTCATATGGTAACTCTATGTCCAAGTTTTTTTGTTTTTTTTTTTGTGATGAAGATCAGCCCTGAGGTAACATCCATGCCAATCCTCCTCTTTTTGCTGAGGAAGACTAGCCCTGGGCTAACATCTGTGTCTATATTCCTCCACTTTATATGGGACGCTGCCACAGCATGGCTTGACAAGCAGTGCATTGGTGCGTGCCTGGGATCCGAACCCAGGCCACCAGCAGCGGAACGTGCGTACTTAACTGCTATGCCACGGGCCGGCCCCTCTGTCCAAATTTTTGAAGAACTGCCATGCTTTTCTAAGGCAGCTATACCTTTTTACATTCCCACCAGCACAGTGAAGTAGGGTTCCAATTTCTCCATGTCCTTGTCAGCACTTGTTATTGTCTATCTTTTTCATTATAGCCATCCTAATGTGTGTGAATAGGTATCTCATTGTTTAGATTTGCATTTCCCTAAAGCCTGATGATTGTGAGCATCTTTTCATGTATTTATTGGCAAATGGCCCATATTTGCAGCTGAGTAGCTTTTTCAGCCTATTTTCTGCCTGTAGAAATTTGAGAGCCTATCTCTTTTCATTTTGAACTATCTTTTTGGGTCCAAGTAGATACAGCTCCATTAAAAATGTAGTAGGAGGGCCGGTCCAGTGGCGTAGCGGTTAAGTTTGCACGCTCCGCTTCGGTGGCCTGGGGTTCACCGGTTCAGATCCTGGGCGCAGACTGATGCATCGCTTGTCAAGCCGTGCTGTGGTGGCGTCCCATATAAAGTAGAGGAAGGTAGGCACGGATGTTAGCACAGGGCCAGTCTTTCTCAGCAAAAAGAGGAGGACTGCAACAGATGTTAGCTCAGGGCTGATCTTCCTCACACACCCACACCCACAAAAAAATTGTAGTATGCTTTCTAGGGGCCAGCCCGGTGGCGTAGTGGTTAAGTTTGCACGCTCCAGGGCCGGCCCCGTGGCTTAGCGGTTAAGGGTGTGCACTCCGCTGCTGGCGGCCTCGGTTCGGATCCCAGGCACGCACCGACGCACTGCTTCTCCAGCCATGCTGAGGCCGCGTCCCACATACAGCAACTAGAAGGATGTACAGCTATGACATACAACTGTCTACTGGGGCTTTGGGGGAATAAATAAATAAATAAAATTAAATTAAAAAAAATTTGCACGCTCCGCTTTGGCAGCCTGAGGTTCGCAGGTTCAGATCCCAGGTGCACACCAACACACTGCTTATCAAGCCATGCTGTGGCAGGCATCCTATATATAAAGTAGAGGAAGATGGGCATGGATGTTAGCCCAGGGCCAATCTTCCTCAGCAACAAGAGGAGGATCGTCAGTGGATGTTAGCTCAGGGCTAATCTTCCTCACACACACACACACACACACAATAAATGTAGTGAGCTTTCTATATATCAAATTATAAACCATTTTTTGAATCAAAAACTTTACCCCCAAATCTCTTTGAGGTAGGCCTCTTTCTACGTTGGGGTGCTATGGGACAGCACCCTTAAGATTCTAGAAGTTCTTTTGTCTAGCTGTGTGGGTCCACGAGGCACTGTATTTTTGAGTTCTTAACAAATGGTTCTGTAGTTGCTTCCTTGATTTGATCTTGACCCTGAAGCCATAGTTTACCCACAGCATCCTGGATTTGACTTTTGGCCTGAGGCTGTCTCTTACTTTGAGAATCTTTTGCCCGCTGGAGAGGGTGGGTTTTATTTTCTAACTTGGCACAACTCCTAAATTGGAGATGTTTTCTCTGTATTGCCTAAAATTTGACTAGTTAATTATTTAACTCAGCTCTCTCTTCCTGTTTTTATCATAGGTAGCTAAAAAAAGCCATTGGCGCTTTCAGCATTCTGCGGGGAAACCTCCTTAGCCAAATCCGCAAATTCGTTAGATACGCTCTCTGCGTTCTCCAGTTGCTACAAGTGACAGTGTTGCCAAAAGTTTCACCATGAGACAGACTGTCTGTTCTCAAGCTTCCAATAAGAATTTCCCCACTGCTCTTCCAACTCCCATTAACAGCGCACTCCCCGCCTTTCTTGAAGCCACCAGAAACTAAAGTGTGTCACGTGTTTCAGGTTTTTGTTGTGGCAGTGCCCCACTTCCAGGAAACATTTGTTTGTTTTCTCTTGCTGGATAATAAACTACCTCGAAGCTTAGTGGCTTAAAATAACAATGATTTATTATCTCTCATGATTTTGGGAGTCAGCTAGTTGTTCTCCCGTTCTATGTGGTATAGGCTGGGGACACTCGTATTGCTGCATTCGGCTGGGAGCTCAGCTGGGCCCAGAAATTCTAAAATGGCCTCACTCACATGTCAGAGGTCTTAGTGCTGCCTGTCAGGCAGGAGGTCTTAGTCCTCCTCCGTGTGGCTTCTCTCCCTCCACGTGGTCTCCGAGTCTCCAGTCATTTGCCTGAACTTCTTTGCGTGGTGGCTGGCTTTCAAGAGGATGAAAGCAGAAGCCACCAGGCCAGTTTTACTTCCACGACCTTGTACTGGTCGAAGCAAGTCATAAGTGCAGCGCAGACTCAAGGGGAGGAGAAAGAGAGGAGAGGAGAGGTGCGTATGTACGGGCGGGATCGTGGTCTACCGTCTGACCGGGGAGTCAGTCTACCACTGCCTGCTAAACACAGTCACACCAGGTGACTGGTGAAGCGTGTTGCCTATTCCAGGGATGCATGCTTGTGAACAGTAGCTACGCTTTAAGTCAAAGAACGGAATCTGTAACATAGGACTTCACATGTAAGCAGTAATATCTAGTTTCTAAATGGAGGGATGAGAAGATAAAAGTGCTGCTTTTATTCTCAGAAACTTAAATACTTATTAAACTTGCCTTTGTATACTCACTTTGCAGTGTACTGGGAAGAAATTAAATAATATGACAACAGCTTAAGAGCTGTGTGACCTGGGGAAAGGCATTGAACTCCCCACTGAAATTGGCAAAGTTAGCCATTGATGGTTAAGCAGCTAGTAACTATGGGGGATCAGAATTGGCCCCCACCCCCACTAACTAACCAAAGGAGTTTGGGATGGGAGGCCTGCCCCCAGAACAGGCCATTACCATAGACATCTCTGGTATCTGGGTGGGTCCGTGCTAAGCCCATTCTTAGTTCTGGTTACCCTTTAAAAGAGACATTTACATTTGTAAAGAAAATCTCCATCTGTAAAGGCATCTTCTTCCCTGTACCAGGAAGAAAGGGGGGATGGCCTTACCTAGAAATTTATCAGATGGAAGGCGAGGACTTAAATCTGCATGATAAACCTACCCATTGTGAACTGTGCTGTTTAGGCAATATGCTATATGACTCCCACTAGGTTCCTGTAGGTAACATCCCCCTGGAGTCGGGGTCACCATGGTAATGGGTGTTTGAGCTATATTTTTCCAGGAACTGAACCCCTTGTCCACTTCAGGCCAGATTGATACCGCCAACCCATCAACTGGGCCCACTCAGACATGTGTCCAATAAGTGACCTTTTGACGGCAAGAGATTGGAACTCCACCCTCAGGGCACGCTAATGCTGCCATTCTGTGAACACGCGTCCTACAAAGAGGCATGCAGCCTGACTAGCTTGCACAGATCATCAATCACCTCTTCTCTCCTCACCTCCTATCATTTCCGAACACCTTGTCCCTAGCCCATAAATATCCCGGAGTCCCTATTTTCGGGGAAGAGGATTTGAGATTCATTCTCCCGTTTCCACACTTGGCTGCCTTGTGATTAAACCCTCTCTCTGCTGCAATCTCGTTGTCTCGGTGTTTGGCGTTCTGGGCCGCCGGCAAAACCGGACCTGGTGCGGTAACATCACCACCTGTTTGCTCATCTGTAAAAAGTAAGAATGACATGCAAAGGCCTCGCCCAGTATCTGGCACTTAGTAGTTACTCAGTAAATGTTAGTTTTCTTTCCTTCCTTTTATCCTCCCCAGAAGGATGCTGGACGTGGCATCTCCTGGAGTCCCTGTTTTATTGGCATTAACTTAAGTTCTCTTATTTGGACAGGTACTGCGCACATGATAGAGGCTGATGTCCTTCTTCCAGGTGATGGATCAGAACCTGGCCAACCAATCATGGCCCATCCTCCTGAAACTCACAGTGATAACACTCTACAGGAATGGCTGGCTGAAGTGACGAAGAGCAATAAAGGCATCAAGCTGGATTTCAAGAGGTATTTGTACAAACATGTTCAGTTTTCTGGTTGTTACAGAGTAACTTTGGGGAAAAAAAGATTAATAGCCTTATATATCTGTGCCTGACTAACTTTGTGCTTTTATTTAAATTGATAATGGGATTGCCCACTAATATGTTTCAGGAATGGACCTAAGACCCACTGAATTGTTTGCTAAAATTGCTTCTTGGGGATCCTTTGAGGCTAAAATTAAGTCAATTTTTATAAAGGAATTTATCATAAGTGACCATTGTGATAATAAAATGGTATATTTAACATGCTACTTTCATTAAAAAGTAGTCCAGGAGAGAGAGAATTGAGAGAATTTTATTGAGATAGTTAATGCATATCCTACTTGATTTATGTTATTCTATTTGTTTACAGGGAATTATTTAGAATTCTTCAATAACTGAAATATTCCTTAAAAATAGTATTTTGGAGGCATTGATAATGAAGAACAAGATTAAGTGTCATTTCCTTCCCTGTGGCTGACCCAGGAAATTTTACTTTTGTGGTATTTTGGCAGTGTAAAAATTATGTAAAGCTAGGAATATATTTTAACACCACAAAAGCTCACCATAAGTCATGATGGCAACTTCCATGAAAATCTAGGATTTGTGGTAAACCTACCTCATCTCTGAACAATTGAATTATTATAAATTGAATTATCTCCAGAAATTAATAAGGATTTGGAAATCTTACTCATGGGGTTATTGAGATGACTCTAATAATTTGTTGTAGAGCTAAATATACCAGTAAACCTGATTATACTGTTAGTGAATGAAAGAGTTATTTAAAATGGAAAAGCTTTTAGGGTGGTGAATGGTCCAACTCCATTTTATTCGCAAAGAGTGCCAGAGAGGTTAAGTGATTTTCCCAAGAACAACAGCCAAGCATGACAGCTGAGCTAGGACCAGATCCCAGGTTTCCTTGAGCCAGTTTAGTATTCTTTGTACCATGAAACAAAGCTTTTGATCTTTAGTGCTTGGCGACTCAAAGTTTTAGATCTCCTTGCCTTTTAATGTGCTCAGTTTTTCATGTTTACTGTTGCCCCTTGAATTGTTTCCTGTGACATATTCTTTGGCTCCTCATCAGTCAAATCAGTTCATTCATTCCTAAACACTAGTGGCTACCACAAAAGAGCTGAGCCACTAGAAAAAGATTTTCCAAGTTTTTTGGTCATGACATATTTGAAGGGAGCTGCCAGTCTGGCTGGAGAGTTCACACTCTGAACGAGAGTATACAAATAATAACTAAGTAATATATGATGATTTTTAAATTTTATGTGGAGTTTTAGCAAACTCCTGTGTTTTAGCAAAGAATTATTTTCCTTTAGAATGTAATTTTAGGGGCCGGCCCCGTGGCTTGGCGGTTGGGTGCGCGCGCTCTGCTGCTGGCGGCCCGGGTTCGGATCCCGGGCGCGCACCGACGCACCACTTCTCCAGCCATGCTGGGGCCGCGTCCCACATGCAGCAACTGGAAGGATGTGCAGCTATGACATACAGCTATCTGCTGGGGCTTTGGGGGAAATAAATAAATAAAAAAAAATTATTAAAAAAAAAAAAATGTAATTTTAAATGGTTTATTGCAATTTCAAGTAGGATTTTTATTTTGTCATTCCCAATTTCTTAATGAAATTAATAGGAAAGTAAGATATGATACTCACAAGTTTGACTTAAAAGTAACTTTTCAGGAAAAAAAAACTAGTCTATAAAAACTAAGTTTATATTCTTTCCTAGAGAATTAAATAAGTGCTACCAAAGAGAAATTTAGGTAGTATTTTGATCAGGACTTCCCTCTTCAAATGGTCATCTTGACGTTTGGCAGTTGGGAAACTTAATACTAATACATGTAAAAAATTGAGAATGTTGGCCACGGTATTTTAATTAGAATTACATAGAATTTATAGATTAATCAGCAGGGATGTGTCATTTTGCAGTATTTACAATATTGAGTCTTCCAGGCTAGGAACATGGTATGATGTTCCTTGTAGTGTATATTCTGTTTTGCTGTTTGGCAAAGTTTGTCCTCAGTCCTTTTTTTTTTTGCTCCCAAAAATGTTATAGCTTTTCTTCCACATTTACTCTTTTAGACTTATTTTGTCAAGTTCCAGAAAAATAAGAACTACAACAGCAAAAGTTTTATTTTGTTTCATAAGGTTTTATGTTTTTCTTAATGTAGGTTTTGGTTATGTTATTTAAGTTTCCAGTAAGGGAAAGTGTCATTACTGTAGTCTATATTAGTGGTAATTAAAATATTTACATATAAAATGGAATATGAGTTTTAGTTCAGAGTGTGAACTCTCCAGCCAGACTGGCAGCTCCCTTCAAATATGTTATGACCAAAAAACTTGCAAAATCTTTCTCTAATGGCTCAGCCCTTTTGTGGTAGCCACTAGTGTTTAGGAATTAATGAGCTGATCTGACTGGTGAGGAGCCAAAGAATATGTCACAGGGAACAATTCAAAGAGCAATAGTAAATGTATGAAAAACTAAGCATATGAAAAGGGAAAGAGATCTAAAACTTTGAGTCACCAAGCATTAAAGATCAAATGCTTTGTTTCATGGTACAGAGAATACATGTCATAGCTTCTTAAGTTTAATTACACAGTGCTTTGCATGTAGTAGACGCTTAATATATGCTAGTGGAATTTCAATTTTGGGGAGAAAATACTGTTTGCGACTAGATATTATCCGATGGAGAACCAATCTTAAACCGCCCTGTGTCAGCTTACTAAATTGAGAAAGCCTAAAAAGTTCCCTCTGGAATGTAAACTGGAAATTAGTGTTTAACCCAACTTCCACGGGCACCAGATTTCTTAAGAAATCCGAGTCCTTTCTGGAAAAAGAGGTGGAGGGCGGCAGATGTGCATCGGTTAGTTTCAGGGTTTCCCTCCTTCACCCGTGAAGAGCTGAACCCCACGGGGACTTGGCTGCTGTGGGACTTGCAGACAAAGCAAGCTTTGAAGTCACAGGCACAAGTTGCTTGCTACCAAAGAGGCGAGACTTTTGGGGCCGGCCCGGTGGCGCAAGCGGTTAAGTGCGCGCGCTCCGCTGCGGTGGCCCGGGGTTCGCTGGTTCGGATCCCAGGCACGCACCGACGCACTGCTTGGCAAGCCATGCGGTGGCAGGGTCCCATATAAAGTGGGGGAAGATGGGCATGGATGTTAGCTCAGGGCCTGTCTTCCTCAGCAAAAAGAGGAGGATTGGCAGATGTTAGCTCAGGGCCGAACTTCCTCACCAAAAAAAAAAAAAAAAAAATGAGGGACTTTTGTAGGAGATATAGTGCCAGATCTCAGAATTGTGGTTTTAACATGGTATCGATACCTTCAAGGCAGAAAGCACTTGAGACAGAGAAATGACAGCGTCTAAATTAGAGTCTGCAAAGTCCAGCATTAGAACTTATTAATCCACTAACATCTAGGGCCTCCATTTCAGGGGCAGAAGAGTGAGAAAAAAGAAGCTGACCACATGGGAAAAGAGTGAAAGGCTGGAGGCTGGCTTCCTCTGGCTTTAATACACAGTATCCTTGCTCACTAATAACTATGACCCAATAAATAATGAGATTTTCGGTGTTTCCTCTTGAAGTAGAAGGTCCAAAAGGAGTATAGTGAAGAGCGGTGGAGGCGTAGGTGGAAGGCTTCCCGGCAGTGAAGAAGAAAGGTGGCAGACTGCGGGGGGTGCTGAGCGTCTTCCCCTCCACGCTCCTCGCCCAGATTCTTAGCCGTCCGTCAGAGTATTCACTAAAAGTAATTTGCTTAGAAATGAATATAGGCCCTAAAGGTTCAGAAGAGATTCAGAATTATTTGTGTAGTTTTCCAGTAAAGTTTGTGTATATATTTTTAGAAAGTAAAAATTATGTAGGCTGATTAAAACTGTATTGTTTCAAAATCTATAGATGTCAGAATAGATGTAGGGAAGTAAAAAGAATGAAGCTGCTTTTTTATTTAAAAGTAACTAAAATGTAGTTGTCTCTAGTTTCCAGAAAAGCTGTTTATGATAAAGGGGGAAAAGATGAAGTTTATAAAAGCTTTAAGGAACTGTTGTAATTTTATGCTTTGCAATCATTTTTACAAATGTGTTTGCGTGTCCAGACTCACACAAGAATACATGAAGGAAAAGAGACTGTTCTCCAAGGTCGTGAGCCAGTGTTAGAGACACAGTGCCTGAGTGCACTGTGGGTATTTTCATCAATGTGAATTTGCAGGTTATGAGTATATCTAATTTTTAAATCTTATTTATACATTCTTTGATGAGTGAATGTTTGTCTTAAATTGTTTTCATACTGAGTGATCCTAATACAGAATTTTGAAACCTCTGTCCACAAATAGTGTCGTTATTCACATATTTATAGAATCTTTGTACTGTAAATATAGTAATAGGGTGCTTTGATGAGTAATAAGCATGAATCAACATTTTGGGATGCGGCATATGTTAACTTACCCCTCTGGTGCTGTGTGGTCTTTAATTTTATTCAATTCAAGCATTATTATATTACACTTTCATTATGAATTTGAGAACATTAAAACTACTAGTCTAAAAGAACTTTTTACTTTTACTTCAGGACTATGTCTCATTGACAGCAAACTGTGTTTTTAGTCTGGCAGCTGTAGAACCATCCATGATGCTCTTGGAAAATGTGAAGAGGCATCTGAAGCGTCCTGTGTGGATTAATGCTGATATTCTTCCTGGTCCAAATGCAAATAGCAGAGTAGTGGATGCAAAACCTTTTATAGAAACTGTGACATCCTTCTTTCCAGATGTGACACTTTCCCTGGGTTGGACAACAGGATGGCATCCTGAGAAAGTCAATGAAGGTAATAATTTTAAAAATGTATTTCTGGTTAGTCAAATTAAAATATACTCCAGGGCCGGCCCCGAGGCTTAGCGGTTAAGTGCATGCGCTCTGCTACTGGCGGCCGGGGTTCGGATCCCGGGTGCGCACCGACACACTGCTTGTCCGGCCACGCTGAGACCGCGTCCCACATACAGCAACTAGAAGGATGTGCAACTATGACATACAACTATCTACTGGGGCTTTGGGGAAAAAAAAGGAGGAGGATTGGCAATAGATGTTAGCTCAGAGCCGGTCTTCCTCAGCAAAAAGAGGAAGATTAGCATGGATGTTAGCTCAGGGCTGATCTTCCTCACAAAAAAATAAAATAAAATAAAATATACTCCAAATATAAAAATAATACCTTTAAATACAAAACTGAAACACATTCCACAAAATCTAAGACCTAATGGAGAGGAAGATCTGGCCTTGAAGATATATGTATGACTGTTCTTTCTGTTGTTTCAGATAGACACTGCATTCGTTGGTGATGTTTTGTCACCAAGCTTCCATAGGAAATATTTATTTGCAAGGTCTAGAATCACCAAAGCTGCCTCTTTAAGTACTTTAAACAAATCCTGAGTTGGTCTCTTTGAACTTGAAAAACATTCTATGCTCTTTTTTTTTTCTTTTTACCTTGGAGCAAACTCCCTATGTCAGATGAAAGATAAAGAAGTGGTAATCAGAGCTTTTCAAGCAATGTGAGGCCAGAAGCAGGGGGAGTGTGGTTGAAGAGCACGAGTTCTGCCCCCTAGACATTGGAAGGGAACCTTGGTGCCCTCCCACTCTCTTTGGCTGGAGAGGGGAGGCCATGAGACCCTCCTCTAGGCTGGATTCCCTCTTTCCCTTCACATATTCTTACAGATGGACCTAATATTCAGTTGCTTTTTCCTGGCTGAAACTTATTACACTATTTGGATTCATCTTTCTGTTTCTCCATACAGTCATGCCCTGCATAACGACATTTTAATCGACGGCAGACCACATGTACAATGGTGGTTCCATAAGATTGGTACCATAGAGCCTAGGTGCATAGTAGGCTATACCGTCTAGGTTTGTGTAAGTACACTCTGTGATGTTCACACAATGACAAAATTGCCTAACGACGCATTTCTCAGAATGGATCCCCATTGTTTAGCGACGCATCACTGTACATCCCTAGGTAGTGATTTCCAGGTAAACAGCCAGGAAGCAATCAGGTGCTCTGGAACACCTGTCCGCATGGTAAAAATAATAAACTAAAAAGGTATTTAGAGTCTATGGAGATGTTGACCTTTATCTTGTGTTCCGGACATTCATTTTTTACTTATTTGCTATTATTATTTTTAGATGTAAAGTTTTTAAGTCTAACATGAAATTAGAGTCATCTAATTTCACTGTCATCTAGTGAGTAGTGACATTTAGGTTATAACCCCCTGGACCAACAATTGATATAATTGAGAGAAAAAATAATATGCTTTAACTTAATTCTATTTTAATTTTCTAATCATTTTAATTTTTATTAGTTTCAATAAAGAATATAGCATAGAATTCAAAGTGTTTAAAGAAGGTAAAATGGAAACAATTTAGTAACTTCCTAACTGATTCTAAACTCCTTTTAGTCACTGTTCAGTCTCACTGACTTTAACCTCAGGCTTGAAGTGAGTTAACCATTTCTGGGTCTCTAAGTCGTGTTGGTGTTAAATGTTTCCCGGCTGCTTTTCCCTACTGGCCTCCTGTCATTACCAACGTGTGTTTTATCCTCCCTATTTCTTATGCCACAAATTTGGAAAAGAGAGTTTATAAGTTTATAGTCATGTAAGTATAGCTCCTGTTAGCAATCCCTTTTTCTAATTAAAAAGGTATAATTTTCCAGATTTTAAAGGAAAGCAGACATTTCCCTTCTTTCATGAGGCATTTAGCTCCCAAACTAACTTATTCATGTAGGCTTTCTGGAAAATGTTCCTTTGCTGACCAATACTTTTTACAACCTGCTTTTGATAGAGTTTAGGGTTATTTAAAAATAGATAGGGCCGGCCCTGTGGCTTGGTGGTTAAGTGCGCGCACTGCAATGCTGGTGGCCCGGGTTCGGATCCCGGGTGCGCATAGAGGCACCACTTCTCCGTCCATCCTGAGGCCGAGTCCCACATACAGCAACTAGAAGGATGTGCAGCTATGACATACAACTATCTACTGGGGCTTTGGGGGGAAAAAATTAAATAAATAAAATCTTTAAAAAAAATAAAATAAAATAAAATAAAATAAATAAAAATAGATAAATTTTTTTCTGAAGCTATTTATAAACAAGCAAGTCTGTTTTCCACAATGGCTTAACATGATTTAAAACATATATAAAAGTCAATTTTACCACTATTTCAGTTTTAGGTAAAATATGTAAGTAATTTGGACAGGCCAAAAAAATTGAAGTTTATTATTACTTAAACAGCTAGTAAATACCTAGCAGCCATCTTTCTCTTGGAAAAGAAAACTTAACACAAATGGAAAATCTAAATTTATAGAGAATATTAATGATGTGCATGTACCTAAGAGCCTTAAAATCTTTAAATATAGTGTCAAAATTGGCTTTTTTTGCACTTGAGAGATTAGTAAATTCTTTTTAATATTTTAATGCTGTAATTCTTTTTTTTTTTATTGGTTTATAACATTGTAAAAATTTCAGGTGTACATCATTGTACTTCTATTTCTGCATAGATTACATCATGTTCACCACCAAAATACTAATTACAACCCATCACCACACACATGTACCGAATTATCCCTTTCACCCTCCTCCCTCCCCCCTTCCCCTCTGGTAACCACCAATCCAATCTCTGTCCCTATGTGTTTGTTTATTGTTGTTATTATCTACTACTTAATGAAGGAAATCATAAGGTATTTGACCTTCTCCCTCTGACTTATTTCACTTTGCATTATACCCTCAATGTCCATCCGTGTTGTCACAAATGGCTGGATTTCATCGTTTCTTATGGCTGAGTAGTATTCCATTGTGTATATATACCACATCTTCTTTATCCATTCGTCCCTTGATGGGCACTTAGGTTGCTTCCAAGTCTTGGCTATTGTGAATAACGCTGCAATGAACACAGGGGTGCATGTACCTTTGCAAATTGGTGTTTTCAAGTTCTTTGGATAAATACCCAACAGTGGAATAGCTGGATCATATGGTAGTTCTGTTCTATCCTTGCTTTTTTGAGGAATCTCCATACTGTTTTCCATAGTGGCTGCACCAGTTTGCACTCCCACCAGCAGTGTATGAGAGTTCCCTTCTCTCCACATCCTCTCCAACACATGTTGTTTCCTGTCTTGTTAATTATAGCCATTCTGACGGGCGTGAGGTGATATCTCATTGTAGTTTTGATTTGCATTTCCCTGATAGTTAGTGATTTTGAACATCTTTTCATGTGTCTGTTGGCCATCTGTATATCTTCTTTGGAGAAATGTCTGTTCAGGTCTTTTGCCCATTTTTTAATTGGGTTGGTAGTTTTTTTGTTGTTGAGATGCATGAGTTCTTTATATATTTTGGAGATTAAGCCCTTATCAGAAGTATGGTTTGCAAATATCTTCTCCCAATTGTTAGGTTGTCTTCTTTTTAATATTTTAATTTTTTGTTAAATTTGCTCTGGGTCACTTGTGGCATGATTTTAGATTTAATTTTTTGTCTACACTTTCCGCTCAAAATATTTTCTTCCATTAATTGGTATTTTAATTCACTGTAACTCCAAATGGAAATTTTTATGAATTATCTATGAATTTACCTATTCATATGTAATTTAGTTTTTTATTTAATTGAGTTTTAGGATTCCAATTAGAAAAGTTGAATTACTTTCTTTTCATTTCAGGTTACAGTTGGACAATGGTGAAAGAGATGGAATATATATGTAATGAGCTAAATCAGCCTGTAACATTTCCTGTCAGAGCAGCATTGGTCAGGCAGTCTTGTTCTCAGTTACACTGGCTGTTAAAGAAGTCAAATAGGTATGTATAAGTTTAACAGTATAGTGTGTGCATGTGAGTGTATGTGAGAGACAGAGACAGAAAGGGGAGGAAACCTGATTATGTAAAGACAGTGTGTGTGAGAGAAAGATAGAGACAGAGAGAACAAACACTGGTTCTGTAAACGCACAGACTGCCTCACTAGAATGAAGCTCCTCAATGAACCTTAACTCACTTAACATTGTGTCTTTCACCTCTATTCCTCACAAAAGTTTTTGCACATAGTAGACGCCCAGTAAATGTGTCGTATTTTTCATTATGTTATACATTCACCGAAAGCTATAAGTGGATAAAATAGTTTCCCTTTGAATTCTATCATAATTTCAGAAGTCTTTTCCATATAAAATTTTATTATTTTAATATGTAATAAAAATTAGTTGGACCACCCATTAAATTTTAAAATGTTATACAGGTACAGATATTGAAACAGTTTTGATACTGTCTTTTTAATAGACTAGTCAATGGAACAGCAGGGAAAGTCCAGAAATAAACCCAATTCTATCATGGAACTTAGTATCGGAAAAAGCTAGCATTTCATTGGAGCCCAAGTTCAATAATTTGTGTTGGGACAACAGGCCAACTATGTAGGAAAAACAAAGCTGGCACCTTCCTTAGTCCTTCCTCCAAAATCAGTTCCACATAAATTGAAGACTTGAACATCAAACATAAATGCATAAAGAAAAAACATGATTTTTTATATAGTTGCAGAATGGAGAAGACCTTTCTTAGTAAGGCACAAAACTTAGAAGCTATAAAAGGAAAGTTAGATACATTTGAATACAAAAAAATGGAAAGATTCTGGTAAAAATATCCTGAAGACATATGTCAGACAGATACAAAGAATTCTAACAAATAAAGAATTTTCACAAATCATCCAGAAAAAGACCCAGTTTGATAATTCACTGTATCGTAGAGAGTAAGGAAAGCTGACACGTGTACATTAAAGTATCTATATTCCTGCAGATATTGAATTTTTACTAAATGCCTTTTCTGTTTCTATGAAAATAACCGTATTTTTCTCCCTATATCTATTAATAACATAGATTACATTAATATTTTGTAATATTGACCCATCCTCACATTTCCAGAATAAACCCCACTTGATCATGATTTATCATTCTTTTAATGTGCTCCTAAATTTTATTGCTAACATTTTAGTTAGTATTTTCTGCATTTGAAAGTGAGATTGGGGACCAGTGTGGTGGCATAGTGGTTAAGTTCGTGCGCTCTGCTTCAGCGGCCCGGGGTTCACAGGTTCAGATCCCGGGTGCAGACCTAAGCACCGCTCATCAAGCCATGCTATGGCAGCATCCCTCTCTACAAAGTAGAGAAAGATGGGCACAGATATTAGCTCAGGGCTAATCTTTCTCAGCAAAAAGAGGAGGATTGACTAGGGATGTTAGCTCAGGGCAGATCTTCCTCAAAAAAAAGAAAGTGAGATTGGTCTGAATTTTTTTTTCCTTGAGAAAGAATGTATCAATGTCATGTACATTTCATTACAAAACTAGGAACCTGGCCTTCTTTTTATGCGTTCTGGGATGTTAAAAATAACATTGAAATGGCCTGTACCTGAGTTTTGGTAAACTCAGCAGTGAAACCATCTAAACCTAGTGCCTTGGGGAAAGCTTAACTCATACAATCTTTTCTATTTCTTATATGGTAAGTGGTCTGTTTTGATTTTCCATTTCTTGAGGAGTCAATTTTGGTATATTGTATTTCCCCAGAAAATTGTTCATCTCATTCAGGTTTTAAAATTTATTTACACACAGATGATTAAAATAGTTTCTTATTCTTTCAGTTTCTTCTGTGTCTTTAAAATAATTTCCTTATTTTGTTATTTGAGCTTTTCCCCTTGTTTCTTGATTAGATAATGATTTATCTCTCTCTTTTTTTTAAGAACCAGCTCTTGGATTTATTTATTTTCCTAGTTTATGATTCATTCATTTCTGCCTTTTATCTTTCAAAATTTTGCTTTTTATAGTTTCTTCTAATTTCTTGAGTTGGATGCTCAACTTATTTTCGCTTTTATATTTATTAATATAAGTATATATGACTGTAATTTTATCTGACCACTGCTTTAGCTGTATCTCATTGTTTCTTATGTGTAGGTTTTCATCACTGTTAATTCATTAATATTCTGCAATTGTGGCTTTTTCTCCTTTGTCTCAAAAGGTGTTCTAAGAGAAATTTTTTTGGGCATCTAGGTGGTAGAATTATTTTTTTATTTTGGCTTTGTTAGTAGTTTTCAAGCTTTATAGTATTGTAATCAGATAATGTCTATACTATTTCTACTTTGTAGACTTTAGGTTGTATTGATGGCTTAATATATGGATATTTGTATGAGTTCATGTATTGTTTGAGGATATAGTTTGGCTGTTATAGTAGAAAGCTACATTAACAATAGCTTAAATAAGTCTGTTTCTCTCTCACGTAACTGGGAAAGCATAAATAGTCCAGGGCTGATTCAGTGCCTCCACAGTGTCAGGGATCCAGAATCCTTCTCTCTTGGTGCCCTGCTTTTCTTAGGATATTGACCTCAGAATATGGTCAGATTTGATTACTGCTTTGTCTGAGTTTCAGTTGGTAGGAAGGAAGGAAAGAAGAGAAGCTCAGGTCCTGCCCCTCTCTTTTAAGGGCATGACTTAGAAGTTGCACACACTCACTGGCTGTAACTTGGTCATGTGCCAGTACCTGTCTGCAGGTGAAGCTGCGCAATGTAGGTGTTATTCTGTACAATCTTGTGCCTAGAATGCAAGGGATTGTCATGTAAGAAAGAAAGGAGAATGGCTATTGGAGTGAAACTACTAGTTTCTGTGACACATTAACATACATTATTAGTTATGTTAAGTCTTTTATGCCTTACTTTTTGTTTGCTTTTAAAAATATTTTTAATTTAATTCTTTGAATAAGTAGTACATTCACATGGTTCAAAAACAAAAGAACAGAGTTATACTGTGAAAAGCCTCTCTCCCATCCACCCAGTCCTGCCCAACCTCACTGACCACAGTGGTTAGTTTCTTATACAACCACAGTCAGTAGTTTCCTTATGCATGTGAGAGTGAATACAAATACAGATTCTTATTTTCTCCTCCTTTTTAAAACAAAAGGTAGCATATTATATATCTTGCTTCTGTTCTTTGCTTTTTTTTTTTTTAAACTTAGCAATACATCTTGGAGCTCTTTCTAAGGTTCCTCATTTTTCTTTTCTGGGTGTATCATATTTATGTATGTATTATAATTTATTTAACCAGCCTCCTGTTGATGGACATAAAGGATATTTCTAATCTTTGATATTACAAACAACGCTATAATGAATAACCTTATGAGTGTGACATTTTGCATGTATGCAAATATATGTCATCTTTAATTTTTTGGCCACTTTCTCTCTTATGGACTAAGAGAGTTAAAGTCTCCAACTATTAAAATACTTTTGTCTGTTTCCTCTTATACCTTCATAGTTTTTGCTTATTAAGTGTTCATGATATATTATTTGGTGCATATTCACATCTGTTTTATCTTCATTAAAAATTATACTTTTATTATTAAAAGGTCTCCTTCTTGGTCTCATTTAATGATTTTTTTTTTACCCAAATTCACATCATCTTCCTTTTCGTTTGTCTTGAATAACTGCCTTATCTTTTCTTTGAAAAATAGACTTAGAGAGTTTTATTTTTCATTGACTTTTTTAAGGGTGATTTATTGTCATTTTAAAAAAATAGTTTTAAACCTATAAAAAAGTTGCAAAAAATTGCTACAGCTCCTTTACCTGATTCGCAAATTGTTAACATTTCCTGCATTTATCTATTCTCTCTCTCTCTTTCTGTTTGTATTTTTTCTGGCATAATGCCTCATTATCCTTAAGTACTCCTGTGTGTACCTCCCCAGACAAGGGCACTCTTCTGTATTACTACTATGCAGCCTCCCTGTCAGGAAACCAGCATTGAGGCAACACTACCATACAGTCCACAGGCCCCATTCACATTTTACCAACCATTCCAGCAATGCTTTTTTATTTCCTGGTGGTCCAGGAAACTCTCCAAGAATGTGCATTGCATTTAGTTGTCATGTCTCATCAGTCTCCTTCTATCTGGAATAGTTCCTCAGTCTTTCTCTCTCGGGTACTTGACAGGCTTAAAGACTCCAGGCCTTTTATTATGAAAGATGTCCTCAATCTGAGCCAGTTCTATATTTCCTCATGACAGATCTTAGGTCCTGCATTCTTGACAAGTTCATCATTTACTTTCCCTGTCCCAATTCTCAAATCAGCCACTTCTTTAAGGATCCCTGCTTGATTATAGTGGCAGATGGTATTTAGATAGCAAAACCTGAAGTTTAATCATTGCTCCTAGGGTGTCATTGCTTCTGGCACCTCTCAATGGGGACAGAGCTGGGAAATATGTGTGTGTGAGTATGTGTGATTATGGTCTGTGTATGTATGTATGTATATACAAACCACACCTATACAGACATACACACACACCTGCCTACATATACATATATAACCATTTCTATATCTGTGTGTGTGTGTGTGTGTGTGTGTATATATATTTATTTTTGTGTGTGTGAGGAAGATCAGCCCTGAGCTAACATCCATGCTAATCCTCCTCTTTTTGCTGAGGAAGACCGGCTCTGAGCTAACATCTATTGCCAATCCTCCTCCTTTTTTTTTCCCCAAAGCCCCAGTAGATAGTTGTATGTCATAGTTGCACATCCTTCTAGTTGCTGTATGTGGGACGCAGCCCCAGCGTGGCCGGAGAAGTGGTGCGTCGGTGCGCGCCCAGGATCCGAACCCCGGCCACCAGTAGCAGAGCACGCGCACTTAACCTCTAAGCTACGGGGCCGGCCCTATATTTTTTTTTTTTTAACAACCCATGAGTTCATACTGATACTTCCGATTTCAACCCAACCCCTCAGAGTTCTTTCTAGCCTTCTCCCTTTCCATGTTGTTAAATTCTTTATCATATGCTTAGATACCTGGCTCCCATTAATCTAATTAGCAGTCTTTTTCTTTTAAAAGAAGAGTTTAACTTATTTACATTTGTTTATAACCCAGATATGTTTCGTCTTGTTTCTGCTATTTTTTAAAAACTAGTATACTTGCTATTTTTATAGCTTTAAGAAACATTTCACTGTAGCTGCTTTCTTTGTTTTGTATTTTTAATTCTGATAATTTGTTGTTAGTTATTTTCCTCTTGGTTATTTATTACTGCTACTTCATAAGATATGCTTAATCTGCTTCTTCACAAGTGCTCATTAACTTCTATGCGCAGTAATAAAATTAGCGTATTTCTTCCCCCTTCTCCCCTAATTTTAGTTGACCATACTCTCTCTCTCAAAGTTCAACTTTGTACTTCATACTGAATGATAGATTGGCTGGCTATAAATTCTTGGCTCATAGTGCCTTTCCTTGAGGATTTTGAAGGCATCGCTCCTCTGCTTTCCACTGTGAGCGTTGACATGGAAAAGTGTGAAGCCAGCCTGATGATTTTTGCACCCTTAAAGTGACTTGACTCAGGGGGCGATGGGAGGAACTGAATGTAGAAAGGGCTCTTTGTCTTTGAGGCTCAGTAATTTTACTAGAATATGTCTCAATATGGACCATTCTGTACCAGTTTTTTCAGGGTTGTGGTGTTCTTTTCAATATATAGATTCAAATGTTCTCCTTTCCTGACGTATTTCTGTGAATTATATTTTTAAATACTTGTTCTATTGCATTTGTAACACTGTTTTCTCTTTCAAGGACTTCAGTTATGAATATGTAGATCTCCTTTGCCTATCTTTGGTATCTATTATTTTCTCTTTAGTCTTTCTTTTCTTTTTATTTATTTGCATTTTATTTTACTTGGTTTTATGATTTGTCTTCTCTGTACCTTACAATATTTTCAACAATATTTATTCTCCCTTGTGTACCTTCAGCTTTCACCTTATTTCTGTAATAGTATTAATTTTCCACTTTTTTCCTAAGAGCTGCCAATTAGTGTTTCGTCTTCTCCTTTCTGTGGTCTTCAGCCTCTTCCATGAGCTCCTATCTCTGCTTTGTGCTCTTTCTTTAGAGAGGTAATGGTGTCATTTAAAAATGTTTGGTCGTGGCTTTCATCTGCTTTGTGGCATTCTTGTTTTTTTTTTTTTTAAGTTTTACATCTGTTTCAGCTGACAGTTTTGACAGTTTTTTAAAGATGAGGTTTTTATTTCTCCGTTTGCCATTTGTTTTTCCTTACATTGTCTTGTACTCTCTTGTGTAAAACCTCTGCCAATTTTATTTTGATTACTCTGCTTTAAAGAAAGTGAGTTTTTCCTGGACCAGCTACTTGCCCAAAGTTCATACTGGCGAGGCACCAGGGCTATGCTCCTTATGAACTGAGAGTCTCATGTGTGAGTTTGTTTAGCCTTTGACTTCTCCTCCGTCAGTGGAGATGGGCAGCTGTGGTATCTCTAAGTAAAACCTTTCATCTGTCTCTTAAATTTTAAATTTTGGGTTTCCACAGAACAGACTGCTTCCTACAACTATGGCTTTCCTGTGTTGACTCCTTCCTTGTCTCTGCTGCTTCTTGGGACCAGACATAATCCGGGGACGCCATTCCCACTGTTGCAAGGTGTTTGGGTGGAATGTGCCCCTCATCCAGAAGTGTCTTTTGTGGGCTTTCTCTGTAATCTGCATACCTGGGCCAACGCTGTCTATCTCCTCACATAGCCATCTGGCCTTAATCTCTGTTGCTACTGGAAACCTTTTCACCTGGTTTGTAATTTGTAGTGTCAGCTCTTTCTTGATTTCATTGAAGATGGGATTTCTATTTTCATTCTTTTGTTCTTTTTACTGCGTTTGGGTGATTCCTAGGAGAAAAAGGAGGCAGTGCTGACTTTATAAAGGCTGCCATGTTTCAATAGGAGGTTCCTACCATCCCATTTTTTTCATTATCTGCTGCCTCACTTTCCTCACCTTCCACTTCCTATGTGGTCAGTTACTCTCCTGAAATTTCTCCTTTGAGGATCACACTGTGTTCAAGCCAAATTCTTAACCTCTGCAACATTTAAGTACTGCTGGTCACCCCCTTCCGTTTGAACTCCCTGTCCTTCGGCTGGATGGCATCGCACTAAGTGGGTTCTTCTGCTTTTCTGTCTAGTTCTCCTTTGTGTTTTATTGTCTATTTGTTTTCCTCTGTCCTAATTTTGGGTTTTTCTTAACTCGACCTCTTTCAGAGTCTTTTTTTAAATATGAAAGGTAAAACAACCAAGTTTTAATGGAATACGTCACTAGAGAATATCTTAGGGGCTGGCCCCATGGCTTAGTGGTTAAGTGCGCCGTGCTCCGCTGCTAGCGGCCTGGGTTCGGATCCCGGGTGCGCACTGACGCACCCCTTCTCCGGCCATGCTGAGGCCGCATCCCACATACAGCAACTAGAAGGATGTGCAGCTATGACATACAGCTATCTACTGGGGCTTTGGGGAAAAATAAATAAATAAATAAAATTAAAAAAAAAAAGAGAGAGACTATCTTAATAATTGGGGATGGGAAGCAATTCTTAAACAAGACACAAAAATCACTAACCATAGAGGATATGTGTGAGTAATTTGAATAAATTAAAATTCAGAAATTCTTTCCATCTAAAGATATCAGGAAGAGCATGAACAGGTTAGGCACAAGGTTGAGGAAGATTTTTGTAACTCAAAAGGGCTCTAATATGGAATTTATAAGGAACTATATATTCTATTATTTGTATGTCACTATTTGCTCTGTTATTGAATGACATTTGGATTATTTCGTGGTTTTGACAATTACAAAGATCACTGCTGTGAACATTCATACATTTTATACACACACACACACATCCTGGTGCACACGTGCCTGCATTTATAAAGGTTATACAGGAAGGGAATTTCTAGGAGTAGAATTTCTAGGACATAGGGTATTCATATTTTCAACTTGAGTAGATAATGCTAAGTTATTCTCCAAAGAAAATGAATAAACTGCAGCTACATGTTTCAACTTGGATAAGTTTACAAACAATATTCAGCAAAAAAAGCAACACTGAAAAAAATATACCATATGGTTTCATTTGTATACAATTAATTAACAGGCAAAAATTAAGCTGTATTGTTTAGGGATGGATATATAGGTGGTTAGCAAGAAGAAAGTAATAAAGAAAGAAACAAGAAGATGGCTACCACAGAAGTCAAAGTCATGAGGACTCCAGGGGAGAGGCGAGGTTGTGACAGGGCAGTGACACACAGGGGCCTCCCGAGGTGCTGGCCATATTCTGTGTCTTGATTTGTGTTTTGATTACACTGGAGTTCATTTTATAGTAATTTGTTAAAATGTACATTTATATTTCATGCATTTTTTTCCTATATATGTGATTTCACAATAAAAAGGTCTTAAAAAATGAAACGAGAATTGATTTAAATGAATACAATTTAAGATACCCTTCAGCAATTTTATTTTTCCTATTTCAGGTTAAATACAATAGAGGCAGGATTAAAAGAAACAAAGATAACGCTGGAAAGCTCTTCTTTTAACCTAAACTCATATCTGTGTCTTTTTATAAGATATGTCACCATGGTGCTCAAATAAAGTAATAAAGATGCCATTTTAGCAAAAACATAGGTTTTTGAAGTAATTCTCATTTTTTCTTTTCTGTGTTCTCAGCTGTAGTTTAAAAATTCTTTTTGGTTTTTCACATAATACCACTGGGAACAAAATCCAAAGTACTTTCCTCTGTTACATTTCCAGAATGGTGTCACCATCCTTAAGGACAGAAATGTGTCAATATGACAAGAATATATACCGTAGTTGGACTATTATCGTTAGTAGAAGAAATGCTTTGGAGATTTTCCCCGGGATTCTGACATGTTTATGGGGAAGATAAATAGGAAACTACTTAACAGCCTTGCATTTTCCTAGACTCTAAAGCAATAGGAGTAATGATATAGGACTAATATCACCGGAAAAAATGAAACCTATGCAATTTAAGTAACATTAAAATTCCGAGCATATTCTTACATCCGTAATAAATCTGCGTATATTATCATTGCTTTTTAACTCTAGAAATGGATCTAAATCTATTCTGGTCAACCTTAGTGACATCTCTTGGCATTCTTGTATCTCATACAAAAACCCCCATAAGGGACAGCGGGGCCACTTAGAAGTGAGTATGAATGTCGGTGACGCTCGTGTCTCGTCACGGTCCTTTCCAGTTGTGCTTTTGACTCTGAGCAGGCTACTGAAGAAGTCGGGGTCAGAGCTGTAGTTTTGTGCAGGGAACAGATTCCTTGATCAGCAACACAGTCTCTTCAGTTCTTTTGTCCCAAATTTGGCCCGTTTCCAGCGCTACCAGTCTGGGTTTCTAAGCCGTTTAACATTCCTGTAGTTCAGATGCAGCAGTTACCTAATTTCAACAACAGACATGAATTTTTTTCTCTCTGATCTCTTTGATGTTGATGAAGGAGTGAAACAGGAAAGTACAGTTCCGCCATTGCTAATGAATTTTTTCATCTGTGTGAATTTGGGTTAGAGACAAATGAGAGTAACTATTTTTAGGCTTATTGGAATTCCTCATCACTATTTCTTATCTTTCACTTTTAACTATATAATTCTGTTTTATTTTAATGCAGGTACAGCCTGACTATTTGGACTGGAAAAAATGATAACTATTCCCTTGAAGATTTACTTTGTATTAGAGACCATTTTGACAAAAAACAAGTTTTCTATGACATCTTGGAACCACAAAACCAGGAGTTTAAACGAGCCGTTGGAATCGAAGTTAATCTCTAAGAAGATTCTTCTAAATTATTTCATGTTTTGGTTTCATAACCCTTCTCTGCTTTGGTCTGAATTAATTACCATATAAGTTATGATGATTGATTTAGGCTCCAGTTCATCCAATCAAAAAACGCTTATTGAGTGCTTACTTGATTAGGCATATGTCCTTATAATCCTGTACTTAGCTAAAAGATTTGGAAAGAAGAGATTTCAGTGGGCCTCGTCTAATAATAATTTAGGGAAATGATGCTTTAAAACCCTTTATAAGAAATAATTTTGATATACTGAAGATAATTGAAAGAATCCATGTGTCATACATAATACAGGTATAAATCATATTTTGTTGGCATTTGCTTCAGAGATTCCACAGAAATATGGCACCCTCTTTCCTTTTTCCTCGAGAAATGGTTATTTCAGAGACTACAAAAGAGTAAGAGGGCTTTAAAATGTTTTTAACTTGCACAGGGGTGAGCAGGTTTCTCATAACAAAATCAAGTCCATTTACTGAAAACAATATAGATTAAATTAGATGGATCTAGAATTTCCATATTGTTGGGAGCATGCTGACAGCTACCTGTGTTTTTTGTATTCTTTTTTTCGATCATAGTATCTTATCTATTGTGAGCAAAATAGTGTTGGAGAGCAGAATTTTAATCCTGGTAATCTTATCATCTGATTTCTGTTTCTCACCAGTACCACCTTAGTCCAGGTCCTTGTACTACTAGAACTTCAAAAAGTAGTTCTTCATGACTCATTCCTCATACTGTACTCAGAGATACCCTATTTCTTTTTTTTTTTTTTTTTTGTGAGGAAGATCAGCCCTGAGCTAACATCCATGCCAAGCCTCCTCTTTTTGCTGAGGAAGACCAGCTCTGAGCTAACATCTATTGCCAATCCTCCCCCTTTTTCTCCCCAAAGCCCCAGTAGATAGTTGTATGTCATAGTTGCACATCCTTCTAGTTGCTGTATGTGGGACTCGGCCTCAGCATGGCCAGAGAAGCGATGCATCAGTGCGTGCCTGGGATCTGAACCCGGGCCGCCAGTAGCAGCACAAACACTTAACTGCTAAGCCATGGGGCCGGCCCCACCCTGATTATTTCTGCTGAAGAAACCTCCAGGGTCGTCTTAAACTCAACTTCATTGAATTTTACTCTTTCAAGACCCTTCATAATAAAGTCCCACTCTAAAAGTCAAGTCAGTGTCCTCCAGCACAGTCCACTTCAATGCCTACAACATCAGTGGTCTCTAGATCTTACTTTAACAGTTAACTTTATTTAATATTGTTCACTAATTGTGTCATACGTGTTAGTTCTGTCTCCTCTGCTAGATTATAAAATCCTTCATGGTGAGGGGACGTTCTTAACTGTCCTTTACGGTGGCTGGCATAGTCCTGAGCAAGGCATTCAGAAAAACATGTTGCTTCTTTGATTTATTGAAACATAGTTCACCAATGAATGTCATAAGATATGTAATTTGCCTTTTGTTTATCAACCATTTTCTCCCAGAGAATGAGGTAGTTCTATATAAAGAAGAGAGCTTGGGTTTTGAATTCAGACAGACTTCTCTCACAGCTCCACCTCTGTCCCTTACTAGCCACAGATTTTGGGAAATATTTAACCTCATTGAATCTTGGTTTCTTCTTCTATAAAAGAGGGAGTGGGTCGGGGATGAGGATTCTCATTTAGGGCTGTTATGAAGATTGAGGAATTCACGTAATGGAGGCATCTAGCCCAATGCTCACTACATGGCAAATGCTCAACAGATAAAATTAGTTCCCTTCTTTACACTTATCATGTGATCATATCCACTGTAGGTAGGTAGGTAGGTAGATAGATGGCAGTGAGAAATATAACATGAAACATCGTAGACATATAAATACTTAAAGACGTAGTTATATTTCCACTTTAAATTTTAGCTCCAACTGAATGCAGTGCTATTTATTTGTCAAGTACCACCTAAAACTTCACTTTCTGTGGTTATTTGCCAAAAGCAAAAGGTGCAATTTCATAATTATAAAATTCTAACAATTGTAACAAAGAATAACTAAAATTATAGTAAAAAATAATGTTTAATTTATAAATTTTCTAAAATGACCATGCTTTACTTTAAGAAAGTTGAATTTATAAATGAACTGCATTTTGAAGTTTGAAGTAAAATTTATTTTTCCAGAAGATTATTTTTACTACTTGATTGATTATCTGAGCATTGATAGTCTTTTTTAAAATATTAGCGTTGGGGGCCAGCCCGGTGGCGCAAGCAGTTAAGTGTGCACGCTCTGCTGCGGCGGCCCAGGGTTTGCTGGTTCGGATCCCGGGTGCGCACCGAAGCACCGCTTGTCAGGCCATGCTGTGGCAGCGTCCTATATAAAGTGGAGGAAGATGGGCATGGATGTTAGCCCAGGGCCGATCTTCCTCACACACACACAAAAATATTAGTCTTAAGGCAAAAATGTTTTATGTTGAGAAATTTATCAACTGAATGTCACTTAGATTAAGATTTAAAGGTATATTTTAAAGTGTTCTCAGGAACAAATATATAAAAGAATTATGAAATATGTTCTGTTGAAAAGTAAATTTTTAATGGATATCCGTATGGAAAAAAATAACCTTGATCCCTACTTCACACCATACACAAATAGTAATTTGAGTTGGATCTTAGGCCTAAGTGTGAAAGCTGAAACTATAAAGCGTTTAGAAGAGAATAAAGGAAAATGTTTTCATGACTTTGGCGTAGGCAATGATTTCTTTTTTTAAATCAGCTTTATTGAGGTATAATTGACATATAAGATTGTAAGACATTTCTAACCTCTCCCTATTTCCTCTACACCCCAAGGAAATGATTTCTGATAAAACAACACTAACTATAAAAGAAAAAAATCTATTAATGGGCTTTATCAAAATTTAAAATTTCTCATCAAAAGACACCATTTACACATATCTGACAATGAGTTCATACTCAGAATCTGTGAAGAACTCTTAAAAACTTATTTTTTTTGTTTTTCGGCTTTTTTTTGGTGAGGAAGATTAGCCCTGGGCTAACATGGTGCCCATCTTCCTCCACTTTATATGGGACGCCGCCACAGCATGGCTTGACAAGTGCTGCGATGGTGCGCGCCCAGGATCCGAACCTGCGAACCCCGGGCAGCAGAAGTGGAGCGCATGAACTTAACTGCTATTCCCCCCCGGGCTGGCCCCTTAAACTGATTTTTTAAAAGAAGCTAAACAACCCAATTAAAAATAGACAAAGACTTGGGGCCGGCCCCGTGGCTTAGCGGTTAAGTGCGCGCGCTCTGCTACTGGCAGCCCGGGTTCAGATCCCGGGCACGCACCGTTGCACCGTTTGTCCGGCCATGCTGAGGCCGCGTCCCACATACAGCAACCAGAAGGATGTGCAACTATGACATACAACTATCTACTGGAGCTTTGGGGGAAAAAAAAAAGGAGGAGGATTGCCCGGTCTTCCTCAGCAAAAGAGAGGAGGATGGCATGGATGTTAGCTCAGGGCTGATCTTCCTCACAAAAAAAAAAAAAAAAAAAGACAAAGACTTAAACAGACGCTTAACAATTTGGTTATTAAATAATATTTTAAAGGATTTCATGTAAAAGAATGCAATACAGTACTATGTAGACACTGAAAGTCTACATTTATTAATATAGAAAAATGTTACAACATACTGCAGGCTGCAAAACAGATGTATGGTATCATACTATTTATGTAAAATTGTCTTTATGTGCATTTATATACCTAGGAAAATATTTGGAAAGAAATTCAGAGACTCAAAATAAGTAAATGGTTAAGTACCACCTATTTTTCCCCTCCCAGTTCTCGGGTCTAACATATTGGCATTGAGATCCCATAGCATCTGGGGACTATTCCCCAAGCCTGGCAGAGCAATCCTAGCCCTAGAAGAGACTTTGGTACAAATCCAATTGTTGAAAAAATCAGAGCTTTAAAAAGTACGGTAGCTTGTGGCCCTGTAGGAATGATGTAATTGCTAATTAGCCAGAAATGTACTCATTTATCCAGTGAGAAATTGTTAAAAGTTATTCAGAACAGATTGTTTATTTGCTTGTTTGTTGGAGCTAGGGTCTTGGATTTTTTCCTTGTAATTAAAAAAATTAAGTACCTAACGAATATATAGAAAAATGCTAGTTCTATCGCTTGGGAATGTAAGACGTGAGCCTACCTAGTAGGATAGGAGCCTACGATCTGCTTATAATCATAAATTCATGAATCAACACAAGGCGAATAGGTGAGTGTTCAAAAGAAAGATGAGGAGAGTAGTGCTAAAGAATGTCTTTATCTAGAAAATGGGAGTCGAATGAATACGTGAAACCAAGAAGAGCTGATAACCAGGTCTTGGAAGAAGTGGGGCGGGATTAGGAGCTCTTGGGACCTCAGCAGCAGCGCGTGGGTCTGGTCTAGTGTTCTGCGTCAGTGTTACTCATTCTTCTCTGAGACTGCCTCTCTTCTCTGTACGCACCATCTTTTGGTCCAGGGACCCTAATTTGTCCAGTGACTTGTGTCTTTCATGAGGGAGACGTGAAGGGACTCCAGGGCTCAGTAGGAACTCAGGGGGAGGGATGGGGCAGACATCTAATTGATGTCTGATGTGCTGAGGCTGTGCAAATAATTAAGAAATGATTCCTACCTCAAGGATAGTAGGGAGAGAGAGACCTGTAAACAGTAATTTGGATATAACTCCTGTGGTGAAACTAGTATACACGAGGTTGTGGTGAGATACAGCAGTCTAATTGTGAGAAGACACTTAAGTTGTGTCTTGAACGCTAGGATTCACCAGGTAGACTTAGAGAGGGAAGAGCCTTTCAGACAGAGGCGCATGAGCAAAGCAACGTGAAGTGGGAAAAAGCCTGATCTGACCTGCTCAAACAAGTCTGTGGAGGCGCTGTGCTGCGAGGCTGGACATTTAGGCGGGGGCCAGATTTGTCTTCTGAGCCAAGGAGGGCACTGCTATTCTCCTAGACCGTGGGAGCCAAGGCTTGTTAAGCAGGGAAGCGTTATCATCAGGTTTGAGTGTTAGAGAGGTGACTGCGGTGGCATGAGAAGGAGATGTGGCATTCTTGAAGTGAAGGGAGATGAAGTCCTGATTAAAGTGGTGGCGCAAGGGGAGGAAAGGCTGAGGGACAGAGGACAGGTTAAGAAGGAAGAGCTTGTCAGAGGTTTCAAACTAGTGAATGGGGAGTGTGGGTGAGAAGGAAGAGTCTAGCATTTGTATTTCGGGCTTGGGTAACAGGGGGTGCTACTGACCCAAACAGGCTAGGACAGAGGCCAGGTGTAGCCGTGTTTCTCAGTGATTTGTCGATATTGCTGCTTTATACCAACTTGGAAAGAAAAATGAAAACTCCGTCTGCCTATCCCTGAACTCTCCTCCCACTCTAACTTTAGAAAGGATGCTTTTTTATTTAATTCTGTCAGTTTCTTAAAGACACCTCCCCCAATAATTGCTACTTTACTACACATTTTACATGACTTCATAATTTTAAACAATAGAACTAACCGCACAGCCCCACCATCAGAGTAGCTAGAAAACGGGCAGGGCGTGCAAGGGGCTCCCCCAGCCTCCTGGCCTCTCCGGAGGCTCTTTCATTTCCATGCTTCTGCTCGTGAGAGGGACCCGTCTGACTAAATCTAGAGGCTGAGCTGTTCTGGGTTTGGTTGCTGCTATAGAATCTTCGTTAAGGCGGGGCATTGCCCCTTTCTTCTTTATTCCTTCCTTGGGGTGAAAGAATGTAATAAGAGTTTAAAAATTTTAATTGAAATATTGGCTGTGTGAGTCTGTTGCTACTTTGTGAATTCAAGAGCTAATCAAAACTCAAAGTAGAAGGGCATGACTTCTTCACGGAGCCTGTTGAGCCCTGCCCCTAAACCAAGGTTCTTTTAAGGAGCCTTTCATGACTCCCCCAGGCAGACCTGTGGGCTTTCTCCTGATGCACATTCTCTGCTAGACTATAATTATTTTACAGGTTTGTATTTTGCCCTCAACTGTGCTGTTTTGGGGAATGAAACTGTTCGTTTTTACGTGATACCTGGCCAGAATAGGCCCTTAACAAAGGGAGGGAGGGAGGGAGGGATGGATGGATGGATGGATGGATGGATGGATGGATGGATGGATAACAAAAAACCTCAGTAATTCTCTTAGACCAGTTGTTCTTAAAGCGTGGCCTGCAAACCCCTCAGTTCCCGAGACACTTTTAGGAGATCCCTGAGGTCAAAACCATTTGTGAAATTGTTATTCTTTCACAAATAATGGTATTTGCCTGTCTCACTGTGTTGACATTTGTGCTGATGGTGGAAAAACAATGGTAGGTTAAATTGTTGATGCTTTAGTATGATCAAGTTCATGGCATCCACTGGCAATCATACTCTTCACTGCCACACACTCACATTAAAGAGGAAGAAAAAAGACTTAATATCAGATTCAGCAAAAATTATTAATTTTAGTAAATCTTGACCTTGAGTACACATCTTTTTAGTATTCCATAGATGAAATGGGAGGTAAGCATAGAATAGTTCTGTATACTGTGCAGTGATTGTCTTAAAAGCACTTGTTGCAAACTGAACTAGCCATTTTTTCATGGAAAAAATATTTACTTGAAAAAATGACTTACAGACTAAGTTACTCAGTCTTGGGTATTTGGCAGATATTTTCTCAAAAATGAACAAAGCAAGCTTGTCGCTTCAAGGAAAACAACTGACAGTGTCTGTTGCCAATGATAAAACCTGAGCTTTTACATGAAAAATTAGAATTTGTATAAACTTGAATCCCATCGTGAGCTTGATGATTCCCAATACTTAAAGACTTTTCTCTGAAATCAGTGGTAATATTAATAAATGTTATTTTTTTTTGTTATATAATGAAATGTGTCAACATTTGGAAGATCTGCATAACTCAAGGAATCAATATATTCCAAATGACTAGTGCATGGTATAAAATCTTGCATGGGTGAGGAATCCGTTCAAAGTGCAAGACAGAACAATGAAATCGAGTGTAACCAAGTATGGAAGTTCATTGATGTGGTTTCAGATTCAGCATTACAACTAACCTTTTACGAAACTACCACTTACCAAGTTTGGGTACAGTATCAAAGGAGACCATCCACAATTATCTGAAAAATCTATTAAGTTATTTCTTCTTTTCCAATTACGTATCTGTGTGAAGCCATCTTTTCTTCATATGCTTCAACTAAAACAACATGTTAAAACAGATTGAAGGCAGAGACACAGAGGAGAATCCAGCTGTTTTCTATTAAGCCAGACGTTAAAGAGATTTGCAAAAACATAAAACAATGCCACTTTTCTCACTAAATGTATTTGGAAAATGTAGTCATTTTTCATAGAATATTTATGCTAACATGTAATGGGCTTATTGATATTTTAAAAGAATTAACATTTAAAAAATTTCCCAGTTTTAATTTCTCATGTAGTGAACATTGATACACATAACCCAGATTAAAAAAAAACCTTTGGAGTCCTCAATTTTTAAGAGCATAAAGAGTCCCTCAGACCAAAAGATTTGAAAGCCTTTGTCTCAAGATGTTTTAGGTCTTCAGCATATATGGATAAAAAGATTACCATTTCTGCTTTAATCATTCTGAATTCAAAGCATTGTTTCTTTAAGCTATAAAATGTGTGTAGCACATTTAAATTCATTGTGTCTAAATATATTCAACTCTTGAAAAATAGTTCTATTACTTTTTAAATTGAAAAAAATACGTGCAGGTGGCTTTAAAAAATTCAAATAGTACAAAAGTATATTTATGTTGTTTTTGAGTTAAAAAGGATGTATACAATGACCCATTGGAACTTTGTAGGGGAAAGAGTATAATTATAACCATTGTTTTACCAATTTATCAAATAAATTAATGCTTTTGAGTTTTCCCAAATTCTTTATCCTCACATTTATGATGATGATAAGAGGCAGTAAAATTTTGGAGTGCGTACTATATGTCAGACACTGTTCTAAAGAGCCTCTGTGACAATTACAGTGTCACTGATGAAGACACTGTCTGCTGATACTCTCTTCAAAGCTGAATCCTTAGGCGCCAAAGCTGCTCTTATGAGTTTGAACTCTCTGTGCCATGCGGTTCTTGTTCTGTTATCTGAAATTATCTTATTTCTGGACCATATTTTCCATTTTGATCCAACTGATATTGCTTTAGGTACTGTTTTGGTCAGAAACATTTTGCATGCAATAATAGAATGCTACTCAGTTAACTCAAATAAAAGAGGCTAGGCAGGAGTTATCATAAGGAGACATATCCAGAAAATTTAGGGAAAAGCTGGACATCTAGGCTGCAGGAAGGGCAAGAACTGAGACAGGGTCCCCAGCAGTGGGAGGTCACCGACTCCAGTGCTCCACTAAACAAACTCAGACTGCTGCGAGAAAGCCCCACTGGCTCATCCCAGTCTGTGGTTTTATTCCCTTGGGTCAGTTGTCCATCCTTGGTCCATTCTACCACTGAGGAGAAGAAAACCAACAGGGTTGTATGATACCTTAGGCTGCCCCTTCCAACAGTTGTGGGCAGAAACAGATAGTCAAGAATGTAACTTGTGGTGTACTCCAACCCTTCATTCTTTTTTTTTTTTTTTTTTAAAGATTTTATTTATTTTATTTTTTCCCCCCAAAGCCCCAGTAGATAGTTGTATGTCATAGCCGCACATCCTTCCAGTTGCTGTATGTGGGACTCGGCCTCAGGATGGACGGAGAAGCGGTGCCTCGATGCGCACCCGGGATCCGAACCCAGGCCACCAGCATCGCAGCGCGCGCACTTAACCACCAAGCCACAGGGCCGGCCCCAACCCTTCATTCTTGAGGAGTCTGAGGTCTTGATGGTCCTGCCTGTGTGGGACTGTGATAACCTACATTTACCACTGGCTGTGATAAGGGGGTACCCCAGTGAGTTACTCAGATTCCACCCATACTCCTTCTAGTTCCTATTTGTAGTTCTGAGAGTCACTCCAACCAACAGCATGACCCCCTTTGCCCCCAAGAAGGAGCCTGGAATGACTTGGAATGGTTATCTCAGTTTCCACTTCTGTGGAACTACGATTGCATCCCTTGGTGGATGTGTTCTTCCCTTGGACGTCAAATTCTTCCTATTAATAGGACTCAAAGTTGCAGGGATACGATAGCAATTTTTTTTTTTTTTAATCGACAGGAGGCTCCTTTTTGAAATGTTTTGCCTGGCAATCAAAATTTAAATTTTTGTCACTATAACCAACACTTAACAAATGTGAAAATAAAGCTAAGAAGTCATGTGGATGATTGAAATCCCAAAACGTTATTTCAATCATTAGTTTTCAACTTTTCCCACTGAAACTAGAGTTGTTAATAAGTAAAAACTGTCTCAAAGAACCTTCTAGTCGAAAAGATGTTAAAGATTTTTCAATAAAAAGAACCTCTTTTGTTAAATCTCTGATTAACACCTACCCTCTGCCTATTTCCAAAAATGATGGTTCGTATTTTCCTAGGACAGACTTTTCCATAGATGGACAGCTCTAGTAGCTAAAAGAGTTGAAATACTTCTCTGTAACTTCAATTTTCTGGTCCTAGTTTATCTTAATTTGCAGGATTCTAGACTAAGTCAGTGCCTCAGTCCTTTTATAGTTAAGGTCAGCTTTCTAATCTCAATTTAATCTTTTTATGTCCATGCTAAACACCACCAATTCTTTCACCTATTTTAAAATTTTTTCCCAGACTCTTTATCATCTTTTTCATTTTCTCACATATATACTTTAAGATGTGGTATCTCAAATTAAAAACACTATTTCAGATTTGCTCTACCTGTGCTAAGAGTCAGTAATAGAAACCCATTAATCTTTTAATAAGATAGTCTTAGCCCTGTTAGCAGTCCCAACAAACTTGGATTATATCACGCTAGTATTTAACTAAAACTGTCAGATTTTTTTCCACATAAATTATTGATCATTCTAATCTCATGCAATTGATTTTCAAAACTGAAATATAGGCTACTTGTGATCATTAAGCCTCAGGGTATTGGTTTTGATCCAATATTCCAACCAATTCATATTCTTTTAAATTGTTTTTGTTGTTGTTTGTTGTGTTAGCTATTCTTCCCAGTTTTTCCTTTCCTGGCCTTCTCTTTAAGAACTGTAGACATTCAAAGAAGGTGCACAAAGAGACAGGATGTCACCTTGGAAAGGCCAGTGGACAGCTCCAGTAACCTCGTGAATTTACCATAGTCCATGATCTGGCCCTCTTCTTGTGGAGACATGGAGATGGGATCTAAGGAATACTGGCATTAAACAAGGCTCCATAAACTCAACTATTGATTTATTAAGAATTATGACTTCCGGGCCAGCCCCGTGGCTTAGTGGTTAAGTGTGTGTGCTCTGCTGCTGGCGGCCTGCGTTCGGATCCCGGGCGCGCACTGACGCACGGCTTCTCCGGCCATGCTGAGGCCGCGTCCCACATACAGCAACTAGAAGGATGTGCAACTATGACATACAACTATCTACTGGGGCTTTGGGGGGAAAAAAATTAAAAAAAAAAAAAGAATTATGACTTCCAATGGACTGTGCCTTCTTGTTTTAAAATGTAGACTTTATTATTACTCAGGTGTGGTTAGGCCAACAGATCAGGAGACAACTGCTGCTGAGAATACAGTGTGTTACTCAACAGTTCCTAAGAGGAGGAGGGCCCGTCACACCATGCAGGGCCACGCGGGAAAGCACCAGTGTTGGTCCGGAGGCAGAGGGTGTGAGGGGAAAACAGGGGCCTACGTTATAGTTTCTGTGGGAAGGAACAAGCAAGACAGGGTAAGCAGGCTTAGGACTGGCTAGTTTGAATAATTTCAGCGGGCTCTGAGTGTAGTGGCTGTCTCTACTTGTCTGGTACCTGGCCCTGGGGTGATTAGAGCAGGGGGGTGTTGGCCCTGAGTGTGAGAGCCTGATAAAGGGGGTGGTTGGAGTGTGGGCTCTGGGTTGGTGGGTTTGCATATGAGAGTGGTACTCCTGTGGCAAGTTGTTTTCTATCTCCAGGAATTAGCTAAACCTCGGAGGGGCAGTCCCTCTGGTGTCAGCAAGACCCCAATATATCAAAGCATCAGAAAATACAAAAAATAAAAAACAGGGTTAATACAATTCCCCTCACCGTGACGTTTGTTCTTTCCTTTAAATAAGCTATATGGGAATCAAATTATTAGAAGGCTACGCAGTGAGTATCTAATCAGAATAAGGATAGTTAGTTTTATAATTTGAGATTTTCAAAAGGTTCAGGTACTGGATGCCTGATGGGTGTGCCTCCACAAAGAATATGCCAGGCAGGTGTTCACCACCTTCCCTGGGCACTGCTTGGATGGGCATTGTCGACACTTGTCTCGGTAACTGGGGTTGCCGCGTCCTCCACAAATTTACCCTTGCCATCAACGGTATTGGCTGTACTCTGGAAATCCTAGCCACGAGTAACCAAAAATGGCACCTGTCAAACTAATGAATGAAGGGTCATCGTACCTTTAAGTTCAAGTTAAACCATACTTTTACGTTGTTAAAATATAACTTTAAATATATATATATTCACACAGACAAGCACACGGCCGATTCCTGTTGCAACACCTATGACTTGCCATCGAGATCCCAGTGACATATTCCACTTGAGGGAGTGAGAAGTCCCATTGGATGGTTTTACAGTCAGGCTCAGTCTCAGCTCCTAAAATGTTCTTAGGATTGCTAGAAGGCTAAAAATTTTCCAAATATGGCCAACAAAGCTTTAATCCTAGTAAATATTTTTTTTATGTTGGGATGAGAATAGCAACAAAAGTGATTCTTTCTTTTTTTTCTATTTACTCAAAGTAAACAAATGGGGCACAATTTCTCTTGAAATTATGCTGAAATATTTACCATCAGTATTTGAGATACATAAAAATGAGTGATAATCAAAATGACATTTTAAAATCTTTATTGATACCATTTTATGAACTAATCCAGTTACATATTCTTCCAAATTGTATCCTCACAGCTTAAAGCAAAGTACTTTTCTCAGTACTAAAACTTGCAAAAAAGGGTTTAGCTACCTATAAACATCAGGCACAATTCTAAATTCTGAATCAAAAAATATTTCTAATGTAATTAATATTAATGTTCTTCAAATGGAAAACCTCCAATTATTTTTTTTCAAACAAAAGCCACAAAAAATTAAATAATTACTATGTACATCACAACGTGCTTATATCAAATTACCCAGAACAGCATCATGCCAATTGTTAGGATCTCCTCCACTGATGGAAGGCGAAGAAATAAAGTTTTATATGACAATCATCAAATTAACACACTCAGGTTTTGTATAGTTTGATCTATTCTTTGTTGTAAAACAGCTAGATTGAAATAAGAACTCTTTATATAAACACCACATTTTGAAATCGTATAGATAATTTAGTCATTTTATAATACTGTATGATGGTAGCATGGTATTCATTTATTTTGTTAGAAATTATTCACAGGTCCTAAAATACTAGATGATTGGAATGTAACACTAGGGAATTTATCCTTACATATCCTTATTATTTAAATGTCTAATAATTATATATCAGAAATAAAAAGATATTGTTTAATATTGAGTGAATATTTAGTATATTTTGTAATTAAGTTTCTACTGGCTTTCTTAATTTTAGCTAACCTAAGATAATCTAAGAATCAGTTTTTCTTTTTTAAAACAAAGCAAGCATTTAGTTTGTATTTGTGATAAATCCCAAACTTTTTTCTTTCTCAGAAAGACAAGAATAATTTGATATAAGTAAAGAGCATCGTTTTTAACTTTTATATTATCTTGTTATTGGGAACCTATGGATATGCTTCAAAAAATAATAACAGGAATGAAAAGATATGGAGAAAGAATAATTCCGTAAGATAATGTTATAGGAACGTTTGTTTAAAAAACAAAATAAAGCAAAAGACAGCACACAGACACTTGGCCTCGGTTGTCACTAGCTTGTAAAACTCGGAGCTGCCGTTTTGACACTGACGAAGCTGACAACATGAGTATTAGCTGCCCAGTCTACTATAATGGTTGACCTTTTAAAATTTTAATTAGATTTTCACCCACCTGCAGTCAACATTTTTTAAGAATTAGTTCATTCTTTCTTTGTGGCTTAGGCTTATTGATCATAGAAAATTTTATAACTGTCAATGTTTTCCTTTATGCTTTTGACCTCATGGAAAATTACAATCTTTCTTATTTATTGATTTGAAATGTTCAAAGAAACTTATTGACTTGAACACAATGTTTCCTAATAAAATATTTGGCAAATCTGAAATTTTTTAAGTTATCTCCAACATAGGTGACCTTTGTTCTTTGCTGATTTTTGTTTAAATTAAAAACTGGGACGACATGAAGGTTGTTAAAATATTGGAAGTTTTGAGAAAAATAGCTTTAATTTTGTTTGAGAGAATTTCCTCAGCAGAAACTATATATTATTTGTGTGTTCACAGTACTTAGTATGATACACAGTACGTTTTGATCTCCCTAACCATTATGGATTAACTGATTACAAGATTTAAAAGGATGAACATTTGAGATTTCTTCTCTAGTTCTATATTTCTGATATAGACATTTGATCAAAATGTGTCTTCTAGCCATCTCCTAAAAATTTACTAATTGCTTAATTTGTTCTGTTTGCAATGATTGTCTCCTTAACAACATTTTCTTACTTTTGACTTCTTTAGGGAAGATAGGAACTGTTGGCATAAGCACTTTTTGACCACAAGAAAGAAGGCTGGAAATCTTATTGCTGACATTGATATCTGAGATGGGAGGGTGCGGACTCACATTTAAGGGTGGTAGAAATCCTGGTCTGGTCTGGGTAATACCATGATCTAAAGGGAAAGCTCCTGAACCACGCCTTTCTAAAACTGCATGATTTCTCCTGCTCAGGGGCCCTGGGGGGATATTCTCCAACAATTCTTTGGACCCTGACAACAAGGAAGAAGAGGGTGAGAGGATCTTTTTCTTTCCTATAAATGCTTTGCCATCTTCCAAGGTTGCAGGGGTTAGACCAGCTGAGAGCTGGGAATCAGAGCTGTAGTGATTAGCCCCTGAGTTTCTTTTCTGAACTATATTTCTTAAGGTGGAAGCAAATATTGTCTGGTTAGAGTCTGGGTCCTGGTCAACAGGGATTTCAATGCATTGTTGATTTCCTTCTGAAAAAAATGATTGATAATTTATTTCATCATATGACATCTTTCTTGAGCTCGCCTGATCAAAGGCTCTTAGCAAATGTGCAGTGTCTTTTATATCAATGCTTTGGTGCCTGGTGATGAATCGCTTGGAAAGTGCCAGCCCATTGGTTTTGTAGGATAATTCTTCCTCTGGAGTAATATCCTGGAGCTCCTCTTGCAAAGAGGCCACTCTGTGCTGGTGCATTAATGAGGGGGGACTCTTGATCCAGGGTGGGGCCTGGGGTAGCTTGGGCCCATTAGGAGCCACAGCAGGCTTCCTCACAGGGGAGCCTGGGTCCAGTGTATCATCACTGCTTCCTGAGGGCTCCAGATCTTTAAAGCCAAAAAGTGTCATTTCGGTTTCAGGAGAATGTGGAAGTGGCGACGAGGCTGTTTTTATGTCTATTTCTGAAGGAGTGGCACAGGTGGCTGGCGCAGGACTCCCGTCTGTATCCCCAGGAGGCATGTTTAAGTACTGTCTGGTTGTGTGCCTGCCAGAGGGTGATTTCGCTGTCGTTATGATAATGACCTCTTTCCCTTTTGCCTTGCAGGCACTAAGCAGAACTTTCAGGGTCTCTCTATCTTCTGAATTTATAGCATAAACGAGGGCTGAGTAACTAGAATGGTCTTGCAAGCTGAGATCAGCCCCACTCTTGAGAAGCAGAGACACGACTTCTGGACCGGCTTTTTCTAAGCAAGCATGCATCAGAGCAGTTTTCCCAGACTTGTCCTGTATGTTGGGATCAGCATTGTTTTCTAGCAGGTATTTAACCATTTTGGCTTTACTGACACTCTGGTGATCAACGTGTTTGCTCTTACAAGCAATCATTAAAGGCGTCTCCCCGCGGTCATTGCTCTCGTTAATGTAGGCACCGCCCTCCAGCAAGAGTCTTGTGAGGCGAAGCCGGCTCCGATGGACGGCTTTGATCAGGGAATTTCCATCACGTGAAACTTCTACCCCTTCATCCATCTTCAAAAGTCAGAAATCAATACCTGGGTATAAAAGAAGAAGACCAATAGATTAGCCAGAATCAATGTCCCAATTTATATTCATGTTGTTTTCCACAATTTCTCAAATATGTATAGAGAAAGAAGACATAAACGAGATTATGTTACTAATAAATACCGAGCAAAATAGTGAATTGCAAAATAAAAGAAAGTTTAGAATAGTAACAATGTTTAGGGAATTAGAAAGGAAAATTTACTTTCAAAATCTTCATTGAATATTCATAACACCAACTTAGTACTTCCCTAAATCTGACATTAATTAAACAATAATCCACTTATTTTCTACTTGTGAAAAATATTTTTAAAATAAGACTAAAATGTAAATTTAAGCAAAAAAGGCAAAATTCTGTGTAACTGCAACAGAATCAATTAAAATATAGCATGTTTATGGTAGCTTAATGTAAAAATGTCATAGTATTATATTACTTAAACAAGCTCTTCAGTTAAATAACACAACTAATATCCAGATTTTCAATTTGAGGGGCTATGTTTCTTTTAAAGGATGAAAAGTTATTCGGGCTACCAGACGTTAAAATAACGTCAGGAATTCACACTGAGATAGGAATGGTGAGCATGTGACTATGCATTTTTCTTGATTCCATTATTCAAATCATACACAGATTATGTTATGGGGTCAGCGACATACTGATGGGTTAAATTTTGACAGCAGTACATTTGCTCTGAAAAAGGAGTTTTCTAGGCTAGAAACATGAATGAAGACAAGCAGACTTTATAAAAATTTTATTTTTATCACTAAAACTGAAAATTTGTTTAATTTATCTAAATAATTCAGATTCAATCTCTTTCAATTGATAATTCCATTAGTTGAAAAGCATTATGTCTTTATCTAGAGCTGAGGAAATGTCTGTCTTTTAACAGTCCTTAGAGCTGGGGAGAAAAATCAAATGGAGTTTATATAATATTTAAATCTATTTCATTCAATTAGCTAGTTTTTAGAAATTGGAAGTATTATTTATTCTACTCATTTACTTTTAAAATTAAGAATATGGTACATAAATTTCTACCGGATAATAGATTAGATAATAAATATAATGACCTCTTAACAGACAGAAGAAGAGATGAAGAGAGCAGAAAGAAAGTGAAGAAAAAGGGGAAAGATAGACATGCACGCAGAAATTAATTCAACTGTAAGCTCCTAACGTGTGCCGGGCACGGAGTCAGAAAGGTAGGGGCGCTGGCCCTGGGGAGCGGCCACGGCTGTCTGGAAGAGACGCTGGAGAAGCAGCTGCTTACGAGTTCAAGTCAGGAGAACACACAGGCTTTAATGACTTGGGGACTGAAGGGGGCTTCACAGAGGCCAGCCACTGGAGCTGGGTCTTGAATATCGTGTGAGTTTGGCAGGCAGACAAAGGAGGAAGAGAGAAGTAAAGAACATTCCTTGTTGAATAACCTAGAGGCTTAAAACAGCACAGACATTTATCATAAATCAGGCTCTATTTACGTTGATATAACCAAACTTTAGGAAAATATTTTAGCAGATGGTTATAGTTAGAGTGAATATGGCAGAATACACACATCTAATTTTGCCCCTTCTTGAAATCCCCTAAAACTAAAGAATTTTTAGAAAGACATAAACTCACAAAGATAGCAGGAAAAGGAGAGAAGATGACAGCAACATTTTGGAAGCCAGAATGCAGATGGGCCAGTGGTAACTGACTCAGGCAGCCTGAAAAGGCTGTGCCTCCAGTCATTGGTGGTAAAGCTGAGAACTAAGTCCATGGACACCACAGAATCCTCGAAAGAGGCAGCAGCAGGAAGCTCTAGAACTGGCGGGTGGAGAGGACAGCTAAAACGAGGACTAGGTGAGAAGCTGTGAGAGAAGCGGTTGGATCCCTAGGTCCTTGCTACTGGAAGTGTGATCCCACCTTGTACCAGCAGCAGCAACAGCATTACCTGAAGCTTGTTAGATCTGCAGAATCTCAGGCTCCACCCCAGACCTACTGAACCAGAGACTACAGTTTAACTAGATCCCCAGGTGATGTGTATGCACATCAAAGTTGAGAAGCACTGTCTCAGGTCTTTCTTCCACTCTACGCTACCAGGAGATGGGAGACTGCCCCTCCCAGCTGAGGAGATGTCCGGAGCTTTATTCTCCAGAAATGGTGACACAGAGAGTCTCCGGGCTGGGAGACACCGAGGATGTTTGAGGACAAGAAAATGGGGGAAAAGTGATTGTATGCCTACTGACCACTGAATGAAGGGACTCACAGCCCTCTGCCTCAACTCGACTTCAAGAAGGCTGGCAGCCACGCCCTTATCCCTCAGGAGAAAACTGCTCTACTCTTCTCTCAAGAATGTGACCTGCCTAAGAGAAAAGGCAAGGCCTGACCACAGGGATTCCCCAACATGCCACCCAGATCATCCTATAGTGAGGCGTAAAGGTGACCATGTGCTCCAGGCTTCACATTAGCTTTTTAACCCAAGCCCTTTAAACATGAGCAGACAGTCAAAACAAAAAACAAACCCAAAAGCCTCTTATGTTAAAGATAGAGACCAGAACAAATAGAAAAAAAAAAAACAAGTTGGAGAAAACAGATATTAGGAAAATGAAAACTTCAAAAACTTATTATCCTCAAAGGGATAAGATGTTTTAACCATGAAACAAGAATAAGATTCTATGAAAAAAGAATATTCAGAGACCACGAAAAGCTCTCAAAAGATACAAACTTGATACAAACCACAAAACTCAATAGAAAGGGATAACATTGACAAAATCTCTAACACAGTCAAGCAAAAAAGAATAGAAGAGAAAAAAGTAAGAAAATTAGAAAGCTAGACCAGGAAATCCAATATCCAACTAACAAAAGTTCCTGCAAGAGAAGGGGTGGGGGGAGAGGTGAGCAGGAGAGGAAATGATCAATGAGATCAAGAGAATTTTCTAGACCTGAGGGACATTCGTTTCCAAATTGAAAGGGCCCAATTAGATCATAGCACAATGGATGAAGACACCCTGACCATGGTGCACGGCTGTAAATTTCCAGAACACTGAGAACAGAGAAGATTCCACAAGCCTGGAGGCAAGAGGTGGGGAGTGGGAGGGATAAGTCAGATACTAAAGGATCAAGAATTAGAATGGATTCAGATACATCAACAGCAACAGTGAAAGACAATGGAGGAATGTTTTTAGAAATCTGAAGGAAAAATGATTCCCAACTTAAAATTCTGTATCTAGCCAAAGTATCAGTCAGAAGTTGGGCTACACACTCAAGAATCTACTGGCAGATGTAATCTACTAAGATGAAATGGTAGAACAAGAAAGAAGAAATGAGATACCAGAGGCTGGAGATCTTTATAAAGGAGAGGCATCGAAAATCCCCAGGAGGATGGCGAGAAGAGATGCCAGGATAATGGAGGTACACAGACATCATCTCTGAGATCACTCTGCCATTTTACCACCCTGTTAACTGAGGACCAAACGCTCAGGTGAGCTTGCCCTCGGTTCTTTGATCTCCTTGTTTTGTCCTGACCACATCTCTGCTCTCTTCTTCATGCCCTGCTTTCTGGGGCAGCCAGTGGAACTCATTTCAACCCTGCTCAATTGTTCTGCTTTGACCTGCTCTGAGATCTGGGGATAAGCTGTGGGGAGAGTAGGAAGAGAAAGACTGAACGCCCATTCCCTTTGGATACACAGTCCCTGGTCTACACGACAGCCCTCCCAGAAGTCCTGTAATGGTGAGCCCCGTGTTTCCCAGGACTCACTCATGACTTTGCCCAGAAGGGGCTCTTGTAAACGTTCAGGGATGCTGAGCCAAACTAAGATCCAGAAATGGTTCAACTGATCTTCTCCTGAGAGCATTCATTGTGTATTGGCAATACTGACTTTTATTCATCTAATTTTGTGCTTGCTACCCAGTTTTCCAAAAATAAACACTTAATTTACTTAAGGAATATACACTAGTGGGAAACTGGGGGGAAAAACAAAGCAAAGGAAGTGATTAACACAAAAGTCAAGAGAAAGTTTCTTCTTTGTGGGGGTAGGGAGAACAATGCAATTTGGGAGGGACACACAGAGGCTTTTCAGGTTCAAGTAATGCTCCGTTTCTCAACCCGGATGGTAGGTACATGGATGTTCACTTTACTCTTCTTTAAATGGTACATATTTCACATACGCTTCTTATGATACTGCTATTATCTGTTGTCAAATAGAACATGTATATAGAAAAGAGCACAGTGTTTATGTAAAATATGCTTCACAATAAAAAAAAGTTTATAAAGAGTCTACTAGGTCTTACTTTTTGCAGCATAATTCAGTTTTTGTGGTATTATCAATAGTATTTCTGCCTAGACTTTCAAGGAGTTTCAACTAGTAAGCTCCTGAAAGGCAGTATTCAAAAGAATATACTTTTTGTTTCCACTTTAGTATCATTCATGATGTTAAGCAAAGGACAACTACTCAATATATACAGACATAAATACAATGAAAGCGAATGACATGATTTTTGTCTCCCTGTGCAACGTTCCATAAAAGCTATTCCAGAGCCACACGTACCTGCAACTCAGGAACTTGGGAATTTAGGATTGTCGACAGCTTGGGTCCCAACTCAGAGGTCCATTCTGGATGCAAAGCATCTGAAAAGAGCTCACATAAGATGCTGGTCACAAAAGAAACCTTTTGTTAGCATTTTCATATACAAATGGATTTAATAAAGCAAAGAGACTCCGAGAAATGAGCTGGAACATAACATCACCTAGTTATGTTACTTAGAAACCACTTAGTCACTGTAATTCAAGAAGAGAGACAGTATCAATCATGTAAAAACACCTTTGACCAAAAGTAGCATTTGAGAAACAGATGACTTGAAAACAAGTTGCCAGACAGCAGATTTCAATACTATACTCTCATATAGTCTAGTATTTGGGCCAATCTTGCTTAAAAAAAAGAAGTTTTATAAGAATCTTTTGGAAAGATTTTCAAACCTTTTCACCTATCCTCACATAAAGGTCTTTCTCCACAACATGAAGTCTCACCACTTTCTGTCACAACTTTATCTCATCGAGGTTGGCATCAGGACGTTCTGGGAGAAGAAGGGGAGCTGACAATGCCAGCTGGGATGCCTGAGGGGGGCAGTGGCCCCACTGCAGTCCTGTGGAAAGGGAGGGTGCTGTGGGCTCCAGGGCCTCAGAGATGCTGGGCAGTGGACCACTAGCTAGTGGCCCCTAGCGAATCTATCTGCCAGGTGGGCAAGGCAGACCCCTCCCAAGTACTGGAAGACCGTCTAGCAAAAAACAACTGTCTAGCAAAAACAACAAAGGTTTCCTCTTTGTTATAAACTTTTAAATTGTTCACATTTAGTAGAGCAATTTTGAAATTGTTTAAACATTACATTTTTCAGAGAAAAAAGTGGTCAGACACTTTATTCTCCACATGTACACGTTTGGTTCCCGAGTGTCTCGTTTTGTAATCAATGTTTTATTGGAATAATCCCCTCGTCTTTATGCCTTCACTCTCTTTCAGCTGGTTCTTTTTTCTTGCCTCATCCATTTGCACATCAAAAATGCTCAATATTGAAGTTTGACTAATTTACTCTTCACAGAGGCAAGCCCTACCTGTGGTAAAGACCACTTCTCTAGCCTCCAATTATCCCAGTTCAGAAGTGTTCTTGGCTCCTGTCTCCTCCTGTGAAACATCCTCACTGAGCACCCAGGGCTGATACTGTATTAACATTCAGGCGGACCCTTTGTTAAAATCTAGCTTAGACATGATTCCCAAGTTCAGTTACACCTTCCAAGAGGATCACAGTTCAACTGGAGAAAGTTCGGGGGTCAGACAGACCCAGATTTCCATCCTAACTCTCCTACTTACTAGCTGTGTGCCCTGGTCAAATCTGTCAGCCTCTCAGAGTCGGGGTCCTCATCTGTGGAACGACAATCATATCACATTCATCCTGAGGGGGCATGATGAAATCAGACGACGTCTAGAAAGATTGCCCTGTTGTGCTTCCTACTCACTGCATTCTTCTTTTTAAAAATTTTATCTCAGAATTTAGCCTTCTTTTATTTTTATCATGTCTCTAATCCATAGGCTATTTAAATAACAGATAGAATATTTAAAGTGTTGTTTTCTTAGGATCTGTAAATAATGTTTGTAAACATAAATGGAATCTAATAAGTGAAAAATGGATAAAAGGTATCCTTTAAGTGCATTTTCCTTATAATTTCCAAATACAATAATTTCAGTATTATTATAAGACATTAATTATTAAATAGCTGGATAAATTGCTTTTTATTTTTTTATTTTATTTTATTTTTTAAAGATTTTATTTATTTATTTTCCCCCCAAAGCCCCAGTAGATAGTTGTATGTCACAGCTGCACATCCTTCTAGTTGCTGTATGTGGGACGCGGCCTCAGCATGGCCAGAGAAGCAGTGCGTTGGTGCGCGCCCGGATCTGAACCCGGGCCACCAGCAGCGGAGCACGTGCACTTAACCGCTAAGCCATGGGGCCGGCCCAATTGCTTTTTATTTTAAAATTAGAATGTCTTTAACATCATTTGCAACTCATCATGGCATATTTTCTATACTCTCTTAGTGCCTCTATTCCCAAGACCCCACTAAAATTACAGTTTAGTTATTAAAAAATAATAATAAAGATATACATTCTGAAGAACAAAGAAAACTAGAGCAGAGATATCATCAGACAAGCAATTTCAAACAAGCTTTGGAAAGAGAGGGGGATGGTGGTATGGGAAACTGCATTAGCATAGCAGAGGGTGCAACACAAAGCATTTGGGGAGGAGGCCCCGATGCCAAGGGAGCCAGCTTACCCACAGGACCCACGAAGTTTAGGACCTGGAGGCCCCAAGTGACACAGAAGGTGGCGATGAGGCACAGGGCTGAAATGAGAGGATGATTCAAAGTCTGTGGACAGAACAACCGGACCCCCAGATCCTTTACCCACTCCGCCCACAAGTAGACAGCCACTCTCCTAGGCAAGAAAATAAAGTTTTCTTCTCTGAACAGATTGATCAGAAACGTTCCAAACTTGGAGGCAGCAAGCTGAAAGCAGAGGATAGAGTAAGAGTCTACAGGCTGGATGGTGGAATTCCCAGTTCTCTGCCCTGCTACCAGAAGACTGAAGCCAGGAGAGGGAGGAAAAAGCCTTGGATCTTAGATGAGCCCTATTAAAAATATCTGTCGATAAATGAAGCAATTCAAATCATAGCTACATTTGCCCCTTCAGACACCCACTCTAAATGGAAATAGAAAGCTACCTGAAAATGTTATTAAAAATTTCATACTTCACTTGTGTCTTTTCTCTCCCTGGATGAGTTTTCTGTCAGCCAGCTGTCAGTTCCTACTGAAAGAAATCAAAGCTATTCAGAGTTACATAAACACCAATAATTTGTTCCACACATCTCTCCCATTTGGAGTCTGGTTTTTCAATTCCTTGTGAAGACATTTCTACAGTGTTTGTTCAGTTACTCATATTTCACTGATTATGAGTCTGCAGAAGTATGTGGAGTGGATCCTATGCACGGCCATCCGTGTGTGTGTGTGTGCATGCGTTCGTGTGCGTGTGTCTGCAGGACTCAGCCTGCTCTTCGAGGACTGCTGGGATTGGATCCCCAGGTCCAGCCCGCATTCTGTGCAGATGGGGAGGTGGGGGCAGGTACAGGCGGGAACTCTCCCAAAGTCCTCTTACTGCCTGCTCCCCAGGACTTAATCAGATATTCCCGTGCCCTTTCTCTTATGTCTCCTTGCTTCTTGGATGGCCAGCTTCCCACAGAGTAGGGTTCTGTTTTGAGCATCTGATTTGAGTGGTATGTTACATGGCAGTGCCACACGGCTGTGCTTTAAAAGCCGTCCTGGAGATGATAGGTTTGGCAGTTCCTGTGGCTTTTTGTCCCCAAGCCACCCTCAGTTTTCCTCTCATTCAGAGAGAAATATTATTTTCCTCTGAGCCTCTTACTTCACCTCCAAACAGGATTCGTGTTCCCTCCCATAAAGTTAGTTGTCTGGCCATGGTGGGGGAGGGCGGCAAGGGGGTGGAAATCAACAAATGGGTTTCAAGCTTGAAATGCAGCCCCTCACCCTGGCTCCAGGTTGCCCCCTCTTTGTGCTGCCCACAGGGGGACCAGAGCGAGCTCAGAGGAGGCAGCAGGCTGTGCATCAGAGAAAGGGCTCTGCCTCTTCCTCGACCAACCCTCAGGAAGCTGTTCCTCTGAGCCTCATTTTAGGGATAATATCTACTTTACAGAAGATGATTGTGAGGATTTAAAAAGATCCTAATACACTTGCCACTTAGGAATTCAACAAATGTCGGTTGCTAAACACGCATCACTAACTGGGAATCCTCTGGGCTGGTGGGGTCTGACAGTCGGAGGCCAAGGTGCCTGACAGGTTCTCCACCTTCTGTGTTCACACAGGAATCACGCAGGGAGCTTGCTCAAAATAAGAGTGCAGGCTCCACTCCCAGATAGGCAAGACGGCGTGCTTCCTCTGTGCACCTGGAGAAGATCTGCCACAAACTCTCCCCTCAGTCCACTCTCACTTCCCATCTGCTATCAACCCCGCCTCAGGCTGCCACCAGGCTGTCTCCTCATCACCTCCAGGGGTCTGATGCTGAACTCGCCTGTAGGAGCAAGGGCACAGATGACTCCTGCAGCCCAGAGAGGAGTAAAGGGAGACCACAGCTCCAGAGAAGAGTGCAGCCTCCGGTGAGAATGGGCCAGAGGCTGGAGGTTGCTGTCCTGCCCTTCCTAGCCAGGTCTGAAGAAATCCAGGGCTGCAGTGGGCAGCCCAAGGCCAGGATGCCGCGGCCAGCCGCACTTGGAATGAGGTGGCCTGCCTGCCACAAGCAAAATGTGTCTCCTCCCCATGCAAGGCAAGGGGCAGAGCCAGAACAAAACTGTGTTTCCTACACATACCCCAAAACCGCTGGTGTCTTCTAGTTACTTCGGCTGTCCCCCAGGCCTCTGGGGCTGGGCCCTGGGGCAGCTACACCCCCATCTCTCTCAGCAGACTCCCTCCTAGCACACACACATACACACACGCAAACCTATACCTTCAAGTCTCAGGGAACCAAGGTGATGGATTTCCAAGCTGTTGAGGATTCTGGCCGCCTCTTCACAGTCCCAGCTGGCTCCGGGAACCGAGTTCGTTTCCTCGGCTTTTGCCCAGAGCGGGAGGGAGTGAGCCCGAGGTGCTGTCGGAGAAGGGCAAAGGAAGGTGACTGGGGCGACAGCGCCGGGGCACCGGTGGGGGCGGGGTGCGCGTTTCGTCGCCTGGTCTCGGAGCCAAGGCAGGCAGCTGGCGGGCTGAGGCGATCGCCATCCAAGAGCAGGGGTTCTGCCCAGAGCCGTTGGGGAGCGGTCCCCGCACCGCCGGCCCGGAGGACGCGGCCCTCCCCTGGGAAATGGCGCGCCCGAGGGGAGCAGCCATTGCCCCCATCCTGGGGCAAGCGCACCTCTGGACCCCGGCTCTCCGGTAAAGGGGGTCCGGGGTCCTGGTGCCAAGGCTGTGCGCCCCCGAGAGGCGCCGGGACCGGACTGCCCGCCCCTATGTGGCTCCCATTTGTCGAGCCAGTGGCTGCAAACGGCTCCGCAGCCCCCAGCCCGCACCTCCCGCTGCCCGGCGGCGGGAGGCACCTGCGGAGACGCGCCCAAATCGGACCCTCCGACCCGCGCGCTCCTGCGGCCGAGCGCGCGCCGCTCCCGCTGAGGCGCCGACCCGCGCCCGCGAGGCCGCTGCCCGGATCCTCCCCGACATCCCGGGGCCGCGGGCTGCCCCCACTAATTCCCCGGCGCGGCCAGGCCGAGAAAGAAGCGAAACCCGCCTCCCGGCGGGAGCCAAGCCTGAGCCGCCGCAAAGCCCGAGCCGAGAGCGGGCGGGGACTGCGGGAGGCGCGCGAGTGGGCTCCGGCGGAGCGCGCCCCGGGATGGCGGGGCAGTGCCTCCCGCCAGGCCCCTGCACCCGGCGGCCCTTGGTCGGCGCCGGGTCCCTCCGCGCTCGGGGCACTGCAGTGTCAGGGTGCGCGGGAGGGGCGGGCTCCCGGGGCCTGAGCGCACCCGGCGGGGCACACGGAGGCCGGGGCGCCCTGGGCTGCACCCTCGGTGCCCTCCGCCCGGCAGCCAACACTGCAAACAAAAGTTTCTGTAAGTGCCGCCTGCAGAGACGGCGCCGCACACTAACCGGGACGCGCTGTCGGGGCGGCGGCGGCGACTCCCACCTCCCGGTCGGCTCGGACCCGCCGCGTCGGCGGCGCCAGGGCGCTGTCCGCTCTGGGCTGTGGTCTTCCGCGGCTCCTCGGCGGCTCCAGGCGCGGATCCCGCGAGGTGCAGCCCTGTCCCCGCGCCTGCTCAGCGGAGAGGCGGGCGGCGGGCTCCGAGCGGGGGCCGCGAGGCGCGCACCTCGCCAGACGCCCGGGTGGCACGGCGCTTTCGCGGCGAGTGACGCGCGGCTCGGGCTGCGCTGCAGGTGGGGGCGGCGGGGCCAAAGTCTGTTCGGACTCCGGGGGCCAAAGTCTGGCCTCGGATGCCCTGCCTTCTGTCCCTACAAGTACACACACTCCAACCCGGCCACCGCGCTTTGGCCGGGGCGACTTGACCCAGAGCAGGGCAGCAGGGTCTTCCCCACCGCGGGGAGACGGCCACCCCTACATCAGGGCTCCTGGTTCCTCCTGTCCTTATCTGCATCCCTCCCAGTTCATATCCACCTGGCCGGTCCACGTGTCTGGTCCCCACGGGTCCCTCTTCCCCCTTCCGGTCCCTCTACGCCCTTTAGGTAAAGCCGGAGTCTCACTTCAGGTTGGGGCATTGGTGGGAGCACACGCTCTTGTTTTTGTTTTTATGAGTTTATAACTTTATTACACTATTATTAAAACATTAATATAACACTTTAACAAAATTTCAGCAAATATATTTTATGAGTTAAACTCCACTGCGGGATAAAGAGAGATGAAATTAAGAAGCAGCAATGGTTTTAACTGTTCCTTTATCAGGAATCGTCAAGTGGAGAAAAGACCATGACCGTTTTTTGTTGTTGTTCGGTTTCTAGTTTTGGGTCCTCAAAGGGAGAAAGTAGACTCATCTCTGGGCAGGCTTCTTTTATTTAGGAAAATAATCCGTTGAAAAGGGCCCGATAGTAAATATATGAAAAGCAAGTTCACAGGACATTTTAACCCAGAGTTGGGCTCTGGTCACCTGGAATCCTGGATCTGGGTTGCCCTCTGCCCACACCATTGTTTGAGGAGATTGGAGGTTCCCAGGGAGGGTCGGGGCAAATTTGCATGAAAGCACAGGTCTACTTGCCCCCACTTAAAAAAAATTTTTTTTTTATTAATGTATATTACATATTAAAAGGTGCACATTTCACGAGTTCAATGAGTTCGCACAAACTGAAGCATCATTAAGATCAGGAGACAGAAGACTGCCAACTCCCCAGAAGACTTCCTCATGTCCCCCTTTGTGGGGACAGGGTGGTGGCTTCAACCAGCATAGATTACTTTGCTTGTATTTGCACTTTATAGCAATTGAATCATACAGGGTATACTCTGTTGTCTGGCTTCTTTCACTCGACGTTATGTTTAAGAGATGCGTACTGTGTGGTCATAGTTTGTTCATTCCTTTTGCCATGTAGTATTCCACTGTGTGAACAATCCTCCATTTATTCATCTTACTACTGGTAGACATCAGGGTAATTCTCAGGTTTGGGATGTCACAATAACAACATGACTACAATAACACTGTAGTAGACGTCTTTGGGGAACATGCACACGTTCCCGTTGGGTACGTACCCGGGAGTGTGGAATTGTGAGTCACGAACAGGCATCTGTTCAGCTCCTGTAGATATTGCCAAAAAATGGTTTTTCAAAGTGGATGGTCTAATTTTCTCTCCTATTTTATTAGTTTCCTATTGCTGCTTGTAACAAATTACCACAAACTTAGTGGTTTAAAACCACAGAAATTTATTTTCTTATGGTTCTGGAGGTCAGATGTCCAAATTGGGTTTTCCATGACTAAAATTAAAGTGTTGGCAGGGTCGCATTGCTTCTGGAGGCTCCAGGGATAATCCATTTCCTTGCCTTTTCCAGCTTCTAGAGGCTGCCTGCATTCCTTGGCTGGTGGCCCCTTACTCCATCTTCAAATCTCAATTTCTCACTCTCTCCACTGTGCTTCTGTTGTCACGTCTTTCTCTCCCTCTGCTCCTTCTTTCCCTCTGATCCTCTTACTTCACTCTTGTAAGGACCTTTGTGATTATACTGTGCCCACTCTGATAATCCAGAATAATCTCCCATCTCAAGATCCTTAGTTCAACTTCACATCTGTAAAGTTCTTCTTGTCATGTAGGGCAACATAGTCACAGATTCCAAGGATTAAGACGTGAACCTCTTTGGGGCTCCACTATCCAGCCTACTACAGCCTACTACTACTACAGCAGGGTGTGGAACATAGAGATGGAGAGAGCCCAGAGTGAAAAAACAAAAGGACAAGGAAGCCCTGAGATATACTTCACCTGGAGGATTGGCACTAGTGACCTGGGTGTGTGCCAGGGCTGGTAGGCAGGAGAAGGAGGCTGTTGCTACAACATCACCTCTGGCCACCATCATCCTGGCACCACCAACGTGTCTGGGACTTTCATATAGGGAATGAGAGTCCAGGTTGACGTGGGCCCGGGCACCCTGCTGAGTGAAACATTAGGGAAGGCAGACCCTCCTTTGTCTGGGTTGGTAACAGCAAGAAAACAGCGGCGAGCAGATCACATTTTGCACTGCAGGCAAGGCCCTGTGTCAGCGGACAGTGCCCCCACCCTGTGCCATGTCCCTGTCCATCCATCCCCCAGGCTCTGGGGACTGATCTGCTTCAGGGTTGATGGTGGAATTGTGGAGACTGACTTCTCACAGTAGGTGAGGTAAGGTGAGGGTGGGATGAGGTGGCAGAGCCTGCTAACCTAGGCAGGTGTGCCCGTGCCTTCATCGTAACTTGAACGTTAAAGGAAGATGACTTTAACATTCAAGGCTTGAGGATGAGGACATACAGTTTCTACCTACTTCTGGTCTCGTTTTAGTCCAGCAACCACACCCTCGAAGGAGATAGGACAGATGTCATTATCCTCATTTTACCAATGAGACTCCAGGGCTCCAAGAGGCTCTCTGGTTTACACAAGGAGCCTCAGGAATGGAACCAAGAACAGAATGAGCCTCACAGCTCTTCCTGCTGTCCATGGTGCTGCTCCACCGCCCTAGTGTGTGAGAGTCACTAAGACCCCAGGTGATGGGAGCTGAGAGGCAGAACTGACCCAAGGTGTGCAAACCAAATGGGACACATCCTACTTTATGGGTGAAAAGTGGGATTACCTGGAATATGAGACGTCCTGTCCTCAGGGTTTTATGCCATTAAAAATATGTTTTGGTGGGGTTTTAGGAACAAGTTAAAGTAGATGCCTGTGTTTGATAGGCATCTTGATCAGAAATCTCTCCATCCACTTTCTGCCTTCCAGAAATAAGCTGAACACTTTGGTTGCCTGATGGAACTTCTCCAGCTCTCTTTAACATTGTGGTTTATACTACAATTTGTTTACTATCTATTTAACTCAGATCTCAAGACAGAGAGGAGATGTGTGGTTAGTCTGCCATTTTGAATCAGAGTCATAATCAGGATTACCATCATCATTAATAACCGCTTTCCTTTCTTGAACAGCTTTTTTCCCCGGGACTTTTTGTCTTCCTTTCCAGCCCCACTTAAGTTTCTCTGTCTTGATTGCTTACTTAAGTTGTTCCAAATTCCCAAGAATAGTATCAAATCTTTGGAATCTCCTTTTACCTCCCCCTGTTCAAATTTTGATTGACTGCTTCCCAGGAATGCTACTCTGCTGTCACCCAGGGACCTTGTTCTGTGATTCTCCTGGATGTACTCTGTCTTATAGATCCTGTGTATTCCTCTTGCTTAATTCACTTCCTCTATTTTTTGGTACCTATCTCCAGTAACTGCCTAGAAAGGGTATGTGGAAGGTAAATTTTTGAGTCTTTTCATATCTGAAAATGTCTTTATTCTACCCTAACACTTATTTGATCATTTTTCTGGGTATAAATTTCTAAGTTGAATATAATTGTCCTTCAGAAATCTGAAGGCATTCCTCCTCTGTCTTCTAGTTCCTAGAGTTATTGAGAGAAAATCTAAAGCCATTCTGATTCCTCATCTTTTATTTGGGATATTTACCCCTTCTCTCTTTGGAAACATGTAGGATTTACTCTTTTTCTACAGTGCTCTAAAATTTCACCATTATTTGCCTTGGTCTAGGTGTATTTTTACGTAATGTTTTAGGCACTTAGTAAGCCCTTTACATCTGGAAACTCATGTTCAATTCTGGGAATTTTGTTGGAAAACAGTTATTAAACAGTGCAGTGAACAATATATAGACAGTCAGAGTGGTATAAACACTTACTTGATTTGTAACTTTGAAGACCAAGCACAGAAGACTTAATTATAATTGCAGAAGAGAATAACCTTTTACCGACCTTAGGGATATAAAAATAAAAGTACAGAGGCAGAGCAGGGAGTTAGGAGAAGGGAAGTGAGGGAAAGGAAGGTGGGGTCCCTGAGAGCCTCACCTTACAAAGCAAGGGGTGGCGGTGCAAAGATCCTGTCCACGTTTGATTGATTGAGAAATGACAGATGTAACCACTGGGGACACTGGAACAGTGCTACAACTATCACAGGGAGCAGCAGGGTGGCGAGGCTTTAACGCTAAGGGAGCAAACCAGGGTTCGGGGAGGGAGTGACCTGTGCTGGGGATGGATGGGGGGGCCAGCATTTAAACATGTAACCCTCCTTGACTACTTTTTCTGCCTGTCTTTCACATACTTTTTCTAATATATTTTTTAAAGAAATTTTTTTATTGAGGTAAAATTTACATAACATAAAATTAAGCACTTTAAAGAAAACAATTCAGAAGTTTCAGAGACAGTTTTTGAAAGTCGTAAGTGGTGTGTCCCAGAGTAGCTGTGGCAGTTAGGGGAGATGGGCAACACTGTGTGGCTTGCTCGGGAGATCCTGGGATGAGGGGACCTCTGACTCCAGAGCTCCTGGGACCTGCTGGGCCAGGGTGGCTCAGCTTCTGATCCAGGCCGGAGTGCAGAGCCTCTCTCCTCCGTGCCTGACGTCCATGCCCCTGATCTTCTCATCAATATAAGAAAATATTTAGTTTCAGCTCTTGAGATGCAAATGCATTTTCAAGGCCTTTTTCATTTAAGAAAAGATTCAAATACAGTGACTATTATCTTTTGGGGGGAGGGTTCTCTGTAGGACAGGATAGGCTATAGGAGAACATTAAACACCAGGCTGCTTGTCACACTGAGATGAGCTAAGGGTGTTTGGCTTCCTGAATTCAGAATTTTCTTTACCCGGTTCCTTTCGGCTCATGTCTTCATGTCTCCCTCTGTCTCTGTACTGTCCTAGTAAGGGGACCCCTGGGCTGAGCCGGCCACCACACTTTCCAAACCTTAACAGCTCAGAGTGGGGATGGGCTGCTATTTCCAAACTGCCAGCAATTTTCTGATTCATCTTTGGGAGAAGATTGCTTTTCTTTTCTGGGAAGGAAAAAACAATGCTTCTGATGTGCTAGAAAGGTCAGAAGAGAGGGCTGACACCTTCATTTGAGAGTTCAGTCTTAAAATCCATGCACCGTAGACTCGGATGTGCCCAGTCTCCCCAAACCCAGCTGTCCGCAGACGGGTCCCACACACCATGCCCTTCCTGATAGGGTGAAAGAGAAGCTGCCGTGAAAGAATAGCTTCATTCATTCTTCATTCAAAACCGTGAAGGTTACTAGATGGCGAGAAACTATGTTTTATGTCTGGCCCTTGGTCTGTAGGCCACAATCCTCAGGCTGGGCCATCTCTTCCCTGGGGTAGGAGCGGGACCCCTGAATCTGAGCAGATGAATATTTAACATGGCTCTTTTGGATTGAAGACTGAGTCCTTTAGAGTTGAGAGGCCCATTTTTTAGCTTCTGTGACATTATAAAAAGGCTAGGATTTTCCAAAATTTAGAAGATGTCTATGATTCTTTTCTTGGACTTTGTAAATGGCTTAGCAAATATAACTGCACAGGGCAGCAGTGAGATGGGGTTACCCAGTTTCAGGACTGCTTCCTCAGAGTCTAAGTGGGTAGACCCACAGTCCTAGTCTGGAATTCAGAAGTTCAAGAGCGTGAGGAGGTAGCCTGCTGTGCACTGTGACGGGAAAGGTGGACTTCGTGGGGGGTGAAGTTGTCATTAGGGCCTGATGCAGAGAGAAGGAATGTTGGACTCAGAAGAAGACACAGGGCAGACCTAAGGAAGGAGAGGCCAGGAGGGGTACCCCTAAAAAGGATAATTGACCTATGGACTTTGGGGCAGTCAGGTCCAGGATCTAGATTTAAGTATCAGTGAAGACAGCTTTGGGCCCAATTCTAGTGTCTTAACTAAATGGGACGAGATATATATATATATATTTTCACATAACAAAGAAGTCCAGGGCTGGTGTAGCGGGTTCCTTCTATCTTCCCCTTCAACCATCCTCAGTTTTCATCTCATGGTCGCAAAATGGCTGCTTAACTTCCAGGCATCATGTCTGCATTCCAGATTAGAAGAAGGGTAAGGGTCAAAGAGAAAAGATGTATGCCATCTGTATCTCTCCTGTTGTTTTGTTTTGTGTTTTTTTTTTCAGTAAAACAATAGTTTTCCTTGGTGCCTGACCCAGTGATTTCCACTTACATTCATTGGCCTGAACTGGGTCACATGGCTACCTCTATCTTTTAAGGGAAGCAAGAATTTTTTTACTGAGTTCACTGAAATTACAATAAAATCAGGGTTCTGTTGGTTAAAAAGAGAAAAAAAAAGGCAGACTAGCACAGATCTCTAGCTGTGACCATGGACAATTACTTAACCTCTCTGTGTCTCAGTTTCCTCATCTGTAAACTGGGCACTGGACCATGACTGTGCCTATCTCAGAGGGTTCTTATGAGGATTCAATGAGCTAATTTGTATAAAGCACATAGCACTATAAAAGCGTTTGTTTGTTTGTTTGTTTGTTTTTTTGTGAGGAAGATCAGCCTTGAGCTAACATCCATGCTAATCCTCCTCTTTTTGCTGAGGAAGACCAGCTCTGAGCTAACATCCATTGCCAATCCTCCTCCTTTTTCTCCCCAAAGCCCCAGTAGATAGTTGTATGTCATAGTTGCACATCCTTCTAGTTGCTGTATGTGGGACGCGGCCTCAGCATGGCCAGGGAAGCGGTGCGTAGGTGTGCACCCGCGATCTGAACCCGGGGCGCCAGTAGTAGAGTGCGCGCACTTAACCGCTAAGCCATGGGCCGGCCCAAAGCGTTTGTTAAATGTATCGATAAAGGGGAGGGTATGCACTGGTGGGCGGTTAGCAGGGCCTACCATTAAGCACGGCTATTCTGCACAGTGGTTCTCTTCTGCAGTAACAGTCCGTTGAACATTATTACAACCTGATGTTAGCTGTACGTCAGGGGATTAAGAGAAGGGCTGCTGCCCTCACTTGGCAGGGGACTTGGCAGCAGCCTGGAAAAGTGTTGTAAGGTGAGAGTGGGCTAGGGGCTGAGCTCCTTAAAGTAACAAGTCAGGGCCACAGGAATGGTAGCTGAGCTGTAGCTGGGCTATAGCTGCATTTCCCAGCTTCCCTTGCAGCTCGTGTGGCCGTGTGACTAAGCTTTTGCCAATAGAGAGTCAGCAGAAGAGAAGAGTGCATAAGGGGAAACACCCGGCCTTTTGCCTTCGGCTCCTTGCCCCGTCTGACGGCAGGCGCGGCAGCGGCTGGAGCTGCTTTGTGCAGATGGCAGAGCTGCCAGGAAGCCCGGGACCCCGAATAACCGTGAAACAGAGCCACCCACTCGCCTGGAACACCTCCCTGGGCTTTCATGCGAGAAAGAAAGAAATTTCTATTTTGTTTCAGCCATTACATTTTGGGACATCTTCATCCCAGCCTTTTACCTCAGCTAATACAATTACTTTCATCACTTAAAGTAGTATCTTTAAAAAACACATTTGCTTATAATATGCATAAAATATTTCTGGAAGGATATTTAGGAAATTATAATGACATGGGCTACCTATAGAGATGGGAACTGAGAGGTTAGGGGATAGTGGTGGAAGGGCATTTGTTTTGTTTTAACTCCATATCTATTTATAATTGTTGGAATTTGAACCATATAAATCTAATACTTATTCAATAAATTAAAATAAAAATTAATTAGTTAATTAGAAATGTTGATATTGCGCCCCTGTAGTTTGTGCAAATTCATCATCGATTGGCATTCAACCTGCACTTGAGTCCCCTGTCCACTAATCCTCTGACCAGGGAAAGGAGGAGTGTGATGGAGAAAGCTGGCAGAAAGGAGCAGCCGGGTGAATCCCTGAGTGGAAGGCAGAGCTGCAGCACTCTGCCCAGCAACTGGACTCCTTTTCTCAAATCAGACTGTGTGTCAGCGTGAAGGAGGTGATCGCTGCATGCAGATTAATGTCACTTTATTTCCTGAGCATCCTATATCCTGAGATGGTATCTTTTAATAGGAGGCATTCCAAGAGACTCCTTCTGAATTTTTTTTATTTATTTTTTATTGATGTCATAATAGTTTATAACATTGTGAGATTCCAGTTGTACATTATTATTTGTCAGTCACCATATAAATGTGCCCCTTCACCCCTTGTGCCCACCCCTCAACTCCCATCCCCCTGGTAACCACCAAACTATGGTTTGGTGGTTCAACTCTGTCCATGTGTTAGTTTATAGTCCACATAAGAGTGAAGTCATACAGTGTTTGTCTTTCTCTGTCTGGCTTATTTCACTTAACATAATACTCTCCAGGTCCATCCATGTTGTTGCAAATGGGACGATTTTGTCTTTTTCTATGGCTGAATAGTATTCCATTATATATATACACCACATCTTCTTTATCCAATCATCTGTCAATGGACACTTGGGTTGCTTCCACTTTTTGGCTATAGTGAATAATGCTGCAATGAACATAGGGGTGCATAAGCCTCTTTGGATTGTTGATTTCAAGTTCCTGTGCTGAATTTTTGATTGGATGAGCAATTATAACCAATTGAAGGAGAATTCAGTTTCCATCTGTGTAACTTAAGTCGATTTTTCCTGCCTCTCATGTTTTATGTTGGTTTGAAAGAGTGATTTATTATTTCCCTATTGATGATTTCCAACAAGACTCCCATTGCAAAGCCAAAAGGAAAGGGGCAGTATAATATTGAGTAATCTTCTCCTCAGGGACAAAATGAGGGTTTCTTACTTAACATGGAGCAAGGGAGGGCATTGTGTGATTGATCCTTCAGAGCTTTCCCAAAACCTAATGAATATTTGAAATTATCATTTTCTTCTTACTTTGTGTTTTCTTTGACCATACGATGGCTCCTTTCATAAACGCTGGCCCCTGGGAAAACGCTGATCCTCTTGGCTGGAGTACGCTGGTGGTATTTTCCCCTCCTAGGCTTCCTTGAACTCAATGCGTTTTTCCCAGAAGAATTTGTCAGGTCAAATATTTGGTAAATTACTTACAGAAAAAGGATTCAAATAGCTTCGGAAACCACATTTTTAATAGTTGGAAGTTTAGAACATTAAAAAACTGATACATTAATGGTACCTGTTTAATCACCCCCATTGGTTCTCAGTTGCCCACCAGACTAAGCTTGATGCTGGCAGCTCGCACAGCCTGGCGCAGGCCTCCCAGCCTTACTGCCCCGGGTTCCCTGTGGGATTTGTCCAGGGCCCCAGCCAGACTGCGTGCTGCTTGTTCCTGGGTCCACCTGGCCCCTGACTGACCTCCCAGTGCCACCTTGTCATGAAGTACTTCCCCCCTCAACCACAGGCTGCAGCCGCAGTCTGTGAATTCTCTGGGACACTTTGCGCTGCCAGGCCTCTGCGACAGTGATTTGGGTCCAAGTCGCGTGGCCTTGGAGGCAGAGAGCAGATCTTAACCGTCTTGCCTCTCAGCAGCCTCTGGCCCGGTGCTGGGCACCTACCATGTGAATTGCACTGAACGTGTAGAGGGGTTAAAGAAATGAATCAAAGCTGGAGATTCTTCTTTGTCAAAAATGTCTCTCCGTCAGGGGTTGGCAAACTACAGCTTGTTGGCCAAGTCCAGCAGCTGCCTGTTTTGCAAAGCTCATGAGCTAAGAATGCTTTCACGTTTTTAAATGGTTGAAAACAATCAAAAGAAGGAGACTGTTTCATGACATATGAAAATGATATGAAACTCAAATTTCAGTGTTCATAAATAAAGCTTTATCGGAACCCAGCCATGCCCATTAGTGTCCCTAGTGTCTGTTGCTGCCTGCCTGCGCCCACAGCAGGGCTGAGGAGTTGCAACAGTGAGCACACGGCCCGCAAAGCATAACATATTCCCTGTCACTTTACAGGAAAAGTTTGCCGACCCTAGCTCCATAAGCTAAAATCTTTCAAAGGGAAATATTTGTTCTTGCTCTCTTCCAAATCGGCAGTTGTGCTAGGAGCATAAATGGTGATTATTTCACTGTTATTTTTTTACACCATTTACTATTTTGAAAACTACTGAGCAACAGCCCTATGTATGATAAACCCGAAGCATTCAATTCCTGCCACCCTCAAGAACAGTCAACAAAGGTACATTCAGTACGTCAACTAAGTACCTGTGATGTGCAGGTGGGACGAGGCTCTTTGGAGATGGTGATGAGCTAGATAAGCACAGTCCCTATCCTTGTGTTGCTAATTCTAATGTGAGGAAAAATTAAACAATCCATAACATCAAGTATGGTGATTTTGATAGAGAAGTTAGAAGGTGCTCAGAGAACAGAGAAAATACCTTAGCTTATCTAGGTGGCATCAGGGATGGCTTCTCAGAGGAGGTGACATTTCCAGTGAGACTTGAAGGACAAGTAGGTATCATATCAGTGAAGAGTAGGCGAAATTTTACGTGGAGAGAACCGACGTCTATCTTATTTAAGCTGTTGTTATTTGAGGGTTTCTGTTACACGCCTCCAAACCTATCTCATCACGAATACATTGTTTGTACCAGAATAGATACATCCTTAATCAGCTGGCTGTACCTGCTTCTCCTGTGGGACTAGGAGTCAGAGCCACTGGGGGACCAGTGCGGGGAGAAGCTCCGGGTTCCAGGACAGAGGACTCTGGGTTGCTGGCTGCTTATTTCTCTCTGGGGAAATTTTCCTTGGTTGACTCCTGAATATCTTAAAAATGTAACAAAAATAAAAGGGCTCTTACATGCTGAGACCCCTGCAGCTCCTCAGAAGTGTTCTTCTCCGTGAGCTCACTGTAGATTCTGGAAGACGGTCTCAATCTTTGAGCTCCTTGACAAAACTCCCTTCTATTCCCTTCGTCTTGGGAGGGGTCCCACCAGAAGGTGGCAGTCCCGTGGGAGGCTTTTTCCACTTATGTTTTCAGGGTGGAAGAATTGCTTCTGAGGCTGAGTGGATTTGTTCTGGAAAGAGGCTGAGAGGACTTAGCTCTAGTGTCTCTTCTGACATTTGTCACCTAAATTCCAGGGAACTCAGACATCCCAAGTGATCTATAAAACCAGGACGATGCAACGTCTTAGGGAAATTAACATCAGCTCTGTGAAGAACTTTAGACCAGGAGTAAATACCAGATATTATTTTTACTTAAAAAACCAACAACTGCCAGTGCTCAGAATGAAGATGTGTTTTTACTTCTGGTGATTCATTATTCATTCCAAATACTCATTTTGTCATGCAGAGGAGCCATGTAAATATGAAAAGCCAGCCCAGTAAATTAGTCAGGATACTGATGAATACGTTTTCATTAACTGGACCGACTACTGATTCATGTTAAATCAATGAACAGAAGAAGTAATGCTGGAATAATTGATCAGATGTAAACCTCTCCATAATATGATTAACCTCTTACACATGCCTTCAGGATGTGTTAAATTTGTAATCATAAGTGAGAAAACTGTAGTGGACATTTGTCATTTTTGGTTGTCCAGCATCCAAACACTCTTTCTATTTTGGCGAATCCAAGTGACGGAGGCCAGGATCTGGCTTGCCACTCTCGAAGCTGGAGAGAAGCAGATAATCCCCTTTGGACTCCTTGGACCTGTGTGTGGACATTTGACAAAGGCTCAGCCAATCAGAGGCTCTTTCCCGAGACTTTGGATCTTCAGGAGGCGATAACAAGGCCAGAGGCAGTCAGAGGTCATTCAGAGCGGCTGGATGGGATTGAGACTTCAGTGGATGGTGACAAGTACCCGGGGCTGATGATGTCAAGGCCAGCTCCCTGCACTGACTGAACCACTGGTGGGATCTTGACTGTGCCATGCACCCCCGAGTTCCTTTTCCAAGGCTAATTCTCTAGTCTTCCTGAAATTCTTTGATATACTTGGTATCTTTCCAATAAATTCGTTTTCTGTAGAAGTTAGCTGGCGTTGGTTTTATTATTTGCAAAAACACTGGCTGTTTCATACCCCACGTGAGAATAAGATACATGGTATTATTCTGTACCTGGTCCAATACTAGACCAGGAAGAACCAATTTAAAAACTATAGTTACTTTAAGGGTCCAACTGACAGGAAAGCATATATTTTGCAAAGAATGTTGTGTTGTAACATGTCTGTTCAGCACACTTTATTGCTACTTACCCTTTCAACGGACAAAGGACTAATCAGGAACAGGCCACAGTCTCTGAGAGCCTGACAGAGAGGCAGTGGTATTTTAGAATTCAAAGAGACCTTTGAAACAATCTCATATAAACCCCTCATTTTACAAATAAGAAAATTGAGGTTCAGGCTAGCTAAATGATTGACCCCAAATTGCATAGCCAGTTAGTAGAAGAGCAGTGGTTATAATCAGACACCACTCCTGGAGAATTGTGTTATTTGGCAAGAAAGACAGGCAAGGTGGGGAAGGGAGTGGCAAAGACAGGTTTGCAGAACTGAGATCCAGAAGTGTCTGTTTGGTTACGAGGCCAGGGCAGTCACAGAATCAGGTCATGCGGTCAGAGCACTGCCACACAGAAAGGCTGGCGAGGTGTTGAGAAGCTGCTGGAATGCAGGGTTGGCTAAGAATAGAATAGTCTCAGAGCCAGGGCCAAACTTGAATCTCCCCTCTTGTTCCCAGGATGTGCAGGCAAGGAGCTTAAGCGCTTAAACATTTTTTTTTTTAAACCCCATGGGAACATGTCACCTTTCTAAAACTCTCATGAATCCAGCTATAACTTCTGGAACTTTGATCCCTTCTGCCTTTGGTCTGGATACTGGCATGCCTCGTGGATTCACGTTGCAATTGGTCTTGTCACCAGTCCGTGACACTGTCTGGTCGTTAGGTAGAATGATTCCTTCAGTTTCAGGCATTTGCTTCGCATGTTGGGCAGATATTAGTTATATGGCCCCCCGCCAAAAAAGAACTAATAAATCATTTGGAAGGATGGAATTTGATTCATTTAAACTTGAAAATAGATATTTAAAATAAAACTGGTTTCTCAGGCATCACCACCATGCAACATGCTTTAATGTTACGTTATTGACGGATGGGATGTGTCGAAAGCACTGATATGCTTCAGGATAGCTCATCTCTTCTGCATGCATTTGCAATTTAGAGTTGCTTTTGTTTATCATTTGATTTACGCCCAATATAGATCTTCTTACTATTTTTTAAAGTTATGATGCTAGATGAGAAAAAGGATCTGCAGGGAAAACAAAACTCGCTCAAACCAGGCTGGTGACTATGTAGGGAATGGGGTGTCCCTGGACAGAGAACATGAGCGAATGCAGGCAAAACTGGAACAAGCCTTGGGGGGAAAAGTCCAGCAAATGTTACCAGGAAAAAAGAGTGTTCAAATAAGAACCATTCCTACAAGGCCGGGGCTGTAGCTCCTACTTAACAAAGATGTCGAAGGAAGAAAGAAAATGAAGACATGATCATCACCGGGTTAAGATATAATATTAAAAACATATATTTTTGAAGCTTTGAAAATATTTGGCGAGTGTTTTTACACCATAGTGTGATGAAAATAACTAATTGTTATATTCTGTATTAATGTTTAGGTGATGATAACTAATCACTGTATAATAGGATAGTTTGATGGTTTATGTATTTAAGTTGAGGATATTCTACTTCTTAAAGGATGGGGAGGTGGGGGCTGGCCCTCGGCATAAAGGTTTAGTTCACGCACTCGGGTGGCCTGAGGTTTGCAGGCCCAGAACCTCAGGCGCAGACTACACACCGCTTGTCAAGCCATGCTGTGGCGGCATCGCATATACAAAAAAGAGAGGAAGATTGGCATAGATGTTAGCTCAGGGACAATCTTCCTCACCAAAAAAAAAAAAAAAGAATGGGGAGGTTAAGATAGAAAAGTAAGAATTAATGTCACTTCCAATTTTGCTTCCAACTCAAAGGAAACCATTTTAAGCATGAAATGTTAAAATGGATTATGAGATCTTCATACTAAGGCAATATAATCTTCATCTCCAAGTTCTGTGGAGAAATACCTATGTGTCAAGACTTCTGGGAAAAGAAAACCACCTTTTTTTGGTTTAGAATCCTTTCTTGTGGCCGAATTTTAAGTGTTCCTTGATCTTGGTTAAGACTGATTACACTTGTGACTAGGTAAGAGAATTCACCCAGGATATTAAAAAAGCCATAATCTGTGCAGACAGCTTTCAAAATCTTATGCGAGGTAAGGTAATGACTGAATTGTGGTTTGAACTGAACAGGAAGATCTTTCCAACATCCTAATAGATTCTAGTTTACCTTCCTGACCAGTATTCAGTAGGGAGTTAATCAGTGTGGATGGAGTCACTGTCGCCACTGGTCAAGCCATTTCCTGGGAATGGACTGGATATATTCCTTCTTCTGATCCTTTCCTTGCTCATTTTGTCCTTTCCTGCCCCATCTTCTCCTCTCTGCTTTTCTAAACCTTACACTTCCTTGGAAACCCAGCTCACCTCCTCCGTGGAGCCTTTGCTGACCATCCCAGCGACTATGGCGTATCCCTGTTGTGAACTCCTATAATACTCAAGTGGGAGCAGTCGTTTGGTCCTTAGTTTGTATACAGACTATTCTTTTTTTTTTTTTTTAATTTTATTTATTTTTTTTCCCCCAAAGCCCCAGTAGATAGTTGTATGTCACAGCTGTACATCCTTCTAGTTGTTGTATGTGGGACGCGGCCTCAGCATGGCCGGAGAAGCGGTGCGCCGGTGCGCGCCCGGGATCGAACCGGGCCGCCAGCAGCGGAGCACGCGCACTTAACCACTAAGCCACGGGGCCAGCCCAGATACAGACTATTCTTTACGTGCCTTGCCTTCTTAGCAACAGTCTAAGCTCTTTAATGTCCAGAGTCATGTCTTTGATCTCTGAATCGCTGACGGTGCCACCTCCATCCAGGCAATGAGCTCTGGGTGACTGATTGACAGCCCCACTCAGCGTGATGGCTCATTTAAAACTCTGCAGAGAGAAGAGACCAGCCTGCAGAGAAGAGGGCCGCCTTCAGATTTCTAAGTCCAGACTCAGCCTGAGGATCATGTTGGGACTCCTGAGATATCTCCATAGCCTCATAATAAACGCCTCCTAAGCTTGGGCTAACATGAGATGCTTCTGTTACTTGCTACAAAGACTCGTGGACCAGACAAAATGAAATGAGATCCTGGCATGAAGTTGTATAAGGAAACGTGCAACTTCTCAGATGGTCTTTGACGATACCACTGATGGGAGCAGGAAGCTCTGGGGGCCACTGGGATGGATGAAATGACTCAGAAAGATTTTACTGAGAGTCTTTTGAGTGTAGGGCAAGATTCTAGGGATGTGAAGAGAGCAGGTGCTTTTGGTGTCCCATGTCACATCCCTTTGGAGCACCTCTAATTTCAGCCAGGACCCTATTACCTTATAGTGACCTTGAGAATACACCCCTTAAAGACCTTTCCTGCTTTATTCTCTCATTTCTGCTTCCTAGAATTGCATCCCAAATAAACTACCTGTTTCCTGACCTTAGGGAGAACTTGAACTAAGACAGAAAGATATACAGGTTATGGTATTTGCCTATAGGAGTCATAAGTTTACATGGAGTATTTGGACACACATTCTTGGAAAACAATAAAAAGAAAATAAAACACAGATTTCAATTAAATGACACACAAGTAGTATGGATTCTAGTCCATTAAGGTTGATATAGATTTTCTTAAATTTTAGTAATTATTCTTTCAGCTCTGATAGCTCTAACTACGAAGATTTGCTTCCTCCAGAATTATTATTTCTTTTGATATTTTATTAATCTCATATCTCACTGAAGCACTCTGTTCTCAGCTAAGTATGAAGAGGTGGGATTGGGTACATTTTGTACCATATCCTTAGTGATCTGTAATTATACCCTGTCATTCAAATGCTATTCTTTTCAACTTTACAGAGCTTAAACATCGCTTAACATTTTACTTCTCCTAATACTAAATGGAACACTTAGGTCTTCACAAAATTCTCTTGGAACATGTCATGAAAGTAAACAAAATGAATTAAAGCTATTATTTTGTACTTGGGGCCAATTATTTTAAAGGAAAAAGAAAAAGAACTTAATTTTTTTTTTTTGAGGAATATTAGCCCTGAGCTAACATCTGTTGCTAATCCTCCTCTTTTTGCTGAAGAAGATTGGCCCTGGGCTAACATCTGTGCCCATCTTCCTCTACTTTAAATGGAACGCCACCACAGCATGGCTTGATAAGCACTGTGTAGGTCTGCGCCTGGGATCTGAACCTGCGAACCCTGGGCCGCCGAAGGGAAGCAAGTGAACTTGACCGCTACACCACTGGCTGGGCCCAGAATTTAACTTTTTAATTGCAAAATTAATATGATAATATTTTTAAAAACTTTGAGTGAATAAAAACATCATCAATAGAAACATACTATCAAAACATTTTAATGTTGTAGATTTTTACGATCAGCTATATTATAGGCATGATTTTTTTACACAATTGTGGCATTCATAAAATTTTGTGTTCAGTCCTTTATCAAGAGAATTTTGGAGCTTTAAGAAGTCATTTTGAGGAATTTGCTAGTCACATGCAGTATTTGGGGATCATATGCAGCCAGTGGGCTTTCGCTATCCACCAGACAAGAGTTCTAAGGGAAGACTGTTTTCCTGGTTCCTCTTCTCTAGTCACCTACTTTGTCTTCTCGCCTCGTTTAGATCAGGGAATCTTGGTTGCCTATTTATGAAAGAATTGCCGTTGAGTTATGGGAAGGCAGCTCTCATGTTCCCAGCTCTTTCTTTTCAGACTCAACATCACCTGTTGCTGTAGATGTTCCTAATCGGACAGCATTTTAAATCCTTTCTCCATCTTAGACTCTTTCTTTTATCTTCTAGGTTTGTGCATTTTGGTATAGCATGAGCAGCCTAGATTACAGGGTACCAGCATATAGTACTTTCAAGTCGATTCAGATTGTTTCTGAATGAAACCTAAGAATATGTAGAGTTCATTTATTCACTCAATATGTATTGAGCTTCTACTGCAATAATTCCTGAAGCTTTGTTGCACATTAGAATCACTAGGGAAACGTAAAAGTTTGGATGCCCAGGCCATGCCTGGGCTCTCTGGGATCGGGGGATGGAAACTCAGGCACCAATAGCTTTTAAAGCTCCCCAGGTGATTCTAATGTGCAGCCAGAGTAAAGAACCACCGCTCTGCTATGTGACAGACCCCCTCAAAAATATGATCTCGGTGCTTATAGGTTTCCTTAAGGTATGTTTTTCAGAAAACGAACTTGAGGCGTGTCTCCATGGTTTGCCTCTGGTTAACCTAGTCCACTTTCTGTATAGGATTATTCATCAAGTCGCATCAGAGACAGCAGCCTGGGACAAAACAGCTCTCTGGCCATGTGTAATTACTGAGGTTTCTGAAAATAGTGGTTATATTAATACTAGGTAAAACTTTGCTTTTATGTAATTTTCTCAGTTTGGTTGATAACTCCTGGAGGACAGTGTCTGAGTTTATTTAACTGACCTCATGCAGCCTCAAGAGCAGCATTACGTTCTGCCGGGAACTTAAGAAGAGCTTTTGAAATGATTTTCAACCAAAAAAATGTAGTCTTGTCTTTTATGACTATGAATTAGAGGCCATCTGTGAAGCTGCTGAGTTTTACAGAAAAGCCTTCATTTAGACTGACATTTATCTTGTAATGTGGCAGCAGGAAAAATCCTGAAACATTTGCAGAACAAAGGTTAAGGCCAAACTTTCTCAGTGTAATGTTTATAGAACACAAATCTGCACACAAATAGGGGTAAGTTTATTATTTATGTTTAAGTACAGTGCCTATTGTGTGTCTTAAAATCTCATATTACATAAAGTAGATTCACCGAGGGAAAGGGAAAAAGGGAAAGGAGGGAGGCTGAGACTAAGGGAGGGAGAAAGTCTAGTGAATCTTCATAGGAGCCTCCTTTGAACTGTCTCCTGACACTTCCTGACTTCAGAACATTTTCCCCAATTTTATTTTATTTATTTATTTTTTTAATTTTTCTTTTCCCCCAAAGCCCCAGTAGGTAGCTGTATGTCATAGTTGCACAGCCTTCTAGTTGCTGTATGTGGGACGCGGCCTCAGCATGGCCGGAGAAGCGGTGCATCGGTGCGCGCCCGGGATCCGAACCCGGGCCACCAGCAGCGGAGCACGCACACTTAACTGCTAAGCCACAGGGCCGGCCCTCCCCAATTTTAATTTTGAATATTTTCAAACATGTAGAAAAGTTGAAAGACTATTGTAATGACATCTCTATATCCTTATGGATTCTGAAGGCCTGAGAACCAAGAGAGCTGATGGTGTATTTCTTGTTCAAAGGCCGATAGGCTTGAGATCCAGGAGGAACCGATGCTTCAGTTCGAGTCTGAAGGCAGGAAGAAACTTTATGTCCTACTTCAAAGGCAGTCAGGCAGGAAGAATTTTCTCTTACTTAGGGAAAGGTCAGCCCTTTGTTCTCGTCAGGCCTTCAACTGATTGCACGAGATCGACCCACATTAGGGAGAGCAATCTGCTTTACTCAGTCTACCTATTTAAATGTTAATCTCATTCAAAAACACCCTCACAGAAACATCCAGAATAATGTTTGACCAAATATCTGGGCATCCTGAGGCCCAGTTAAGTTGACACATGAAATTAACCATCACACCATGTATTAGTTTTCTATTGCCACACAAAAATATAATCACAAACCTAGCAGCTTAAAACAACACATATTTATTACCTCACAGTTTATGTGAATCAGGATCCCGAGCATGGCTTAGCTGGGTCCTATTCTTAGGGACTCACAAAACTGCACAAGGTGTTGGCCAAGGCTATGATCTCAGCTGAGGCTCGAATGGGGAAGGATCCACTTCTAAACTCACTTAGGTCGTGCACAGAATTCAGTTCTTTGAGGGCTTCAGTTCCTTGCTGGCTGTCAGCTGGAAGCCATCCTTATCTCCTAGAGGTCACCATAGTTACTTGCCACATTGGGTCCCCCAGCATGGCCCCTTGCTTCCTCAAATCTAGCAAGGGGGACAGAGACTCCAATAAGACAGAAGCTACAGTCTTATGTAACTTAATCACATAATCTTGTACATATTGTCACCTTTGTCATACTTTATTGTCTAAAAGTAAGTCTGTCCTGCTCACACTCAGGGATGAGGGCACATAAGAGCATGATCACCTGGAGGTGGGGATCATGGGAGCCACTCTAAGCCTCTACACCACAATTCTTTACTTAGATTCAAGAATTAACATTTTGCCACCATCCATCCCTCCATCCATCCATCCATACAACACACATATATATGTTTTTGTTGAACAATTTAAAAATACTCGTCATGATTAACATTTCTCTCTAAATACACAAACAATCGTCTCCTAAGAATAGTACATTGCTACATAACTACAATACTATTATCAAACTATTTTCAAGAAAATTAACAATTCCATTCAATCATTTAATATTCAGATCACGTTCAAATTTCCATGATTGTAAAAACATGCCTTTTACAATTTTTTTAAAACCAAGATTCAATTAGGTTTCATGAATTACATTTGCTTGTGTCATTTTAATCTCTTAGTCTAGCTCAGTTATGCCACTAAATTAAAAAATTTTCCAGATTATATGTACATACAGAAAAGTACAAAAATCATTGGATGGGCCGGCCCTGTGGCTTAGCGGTTAACTGTGAGCGCTCCGCTGCTGGCGGCCGGGGTTCGGATCCCGGGCACGTACTGATGCACCGCTTCTCTGGCCATGCTGAGGCCACGTCCCACATACAGCAACTAGAAGGCTGTGCAACTATGACATACAACTATCTACTGGGGCTTTGGGGGAAAAATAAATAAATAAAAAATAAAAAAATAAAAAAATCATTGGAGGTTGTAGCCAGCATTATAAGCAAGAAAAAGAAATGATAGGTCTAAAATTGGAAAGGAAGAAAGAAAACTGTTTATTTACAAATGACATGGTTGAAGACAAAGAAAACCCAAAAGAATCCATGAATTATTAGAATAAACAAATTCAGCAAGGTCTCTTGATATAAGGTCATTATGCAAAAATCATTCTATATACTAGCAACAAAAAATGAAAATCATAAGTAAAAAATATCAATTATGTTATCATCAAAAAGCATCACTCCCACCAACAACCCAGCAAAAGATGTGTAAGACCTCTTCTCTCTGCTGAAAATTATAAAATGTTGATGAGAGAAATTAAATATCTAAATAAAAAGAAAGATATTAACTCTCAAAAATTAATCTTTAGATTCATAATAATTCCAATCAAAATCCCAGCAGGTATTTTTGTGGAAATTGACAAAGTGATTCTAAAATTTATGTGGAACTGCGAAGCATCTAGAATAGGGCAAGGCAATGTTGAATAAGAAGAACAAATTTGGAGGATTTATACTATAAGATTTCAAGACTTACCATGAAGCTAGAATAATCAAGATAGTGTGGTATTAGTTCAAGGAAAGACAAATAGGTCAATGGAATAAAGAGAGTCCAGAAATATATGAAAACAGATGTTGTCACTTGATATATGGTGAAAGCACCACTGCAATCCAGTTGGGGGAAGGACAGCCTTTTCAACACAGGACCTTAGAGCAGGGACCCCACCTCACGCCATATACAAAAATTACTGTTTCAGTTCACACATGTAGGTCTACGATCCACCTTAAATTAAAGTTTCTAAAGGAGAACAGAGGAAAAACTCTTCCTGACCTTAGGGAGGCAAATACTTCTAAAACAGTAAACAAAAAGCATTAACCATAAAAGAAAGAAAAAACTGATACATTGGACTTTATTAAAATGAAGAATGTGTGTTCATCAGAAGACACAATTAAGAAAGTAAAAAGAAAGTCACAGATTGAGAAGATAGCGTCAGTGCTCATATTTGATAAAGTTCTCGGATATCCAGAATATACAGAACTACTACAAATCACTAAAAACAAAAACCCAAAAACAAGAACCCAAGCTTTAAACATATGGGCAAAAGAATTAACAAGCACTTTACAAAAAAAGATATCCAAATTAATAAACATACGAAAAGGTGTTCAACATCATTAGTCATAAGAGAAATACAAATTGAAATACCATTACATACTTGTTAAAACGGCTAAAATTAAAAAGACGACAAATCCAAGAATTGATGAGGTTATGGAGGTATTAGAACTTGCATATATTGCTCGTAAGAGTCAAGTGGGTACAACCACTTTGGAAAACTGTTTGACAGTATCTATAAAGCTAAACATACACCTGCCCAGTGACTGGGCAAGTTTACTCTTAGGTTTATGACCAAAGAGAAATGAGCGTTTGTGTCCACGGAGACACACACAGTAATTGTTCATAATTCAAAACTGGAAACAACCCAAATATCCACCTGCAGGAGAAGAGATAAACATAATGTGCTATACACATACAATGGACTACTCTACAACAATTTTTTTTAAAAATTATTGATACATGCAACAGTAAGGATGAATCTCACAGGCAGTATGCTGAGCAAAAAAGGGTCAGACACCAAAATAGTCAGACACAGAAGTTAGATGAAGTTCAGCATAGGAAAAACTACTCAAATGTGATGGAAGTCAGAATAGTGGTTATATGTGTGTGCGTGTGTGTGTATGGAGTGTTAGAGACTGGGAAGGGGTATCATGGAACTTTCTGGGGTGCTGAAAATGTTTTATATCTTGATCTGGGTGTTGGTTACACGGTGCATATAAATGTAAAATTCCATAGAACTGTATATGTTAAGATTATTGCACTTTATATACTTCACTGTATGTTACAGCACAATAAAAAAAGTTTTTTAAAAAAAGAAAAGAAATATACACAAATCCTAAGTTTATAATTCTGAATTTTCACAAATTGAACAGCCCTTGCTGTCTTCTCCTCACTGTTCCCCTGAGGGTAACCATGATCCTGAATTCCAACATCATAGTTTGCCTGTTTATGAGCTTTGTGTGAATTGAACTGTAGAGTATTCACTCTTCTGTTTATGTTTCTCTTACTCAACATTGTACTTGTGAAATTTATTCTGTTGTGTGTAGTTTTTCATTCATTTTTGTTGTATAATATTCCATTGTGGGACTATACCAAAACTTATTTATCCATGCCCCTGTTGATGGACATTTGGGTGATTTTTAGTTTATGGCATTGACATTTTTTAGGGTCCAGTCTAGTTTTCTTTTTTTTTTTTTTTTTTTTTTTTTAAAGATTTTATTTATTTATTTTTTCCCCCAAAGCCCCAGTAGATAGTCGTATGTCATAGCTGCACATCCTTCTAGTTGCTGTATGTGGGACTCAGCCTCAGGATGGACGGAGAAGTGGTGCCTCGGTTCGCGCCCGGGATCCAAACCCGGGCCGCCAGCATCGGAGTGCGCGCACTTAACCACCAAGCCACGGGGCCGGCCCGAGTCTAGTTTTCTTAAAAAATGTCCAACATTCTGGTTTTATGACGGTGCCATTTGACTTGTTCCTTTATCCCCTGTATTTCCAATAAACTGTAATTTGGGTCTGGGGGCTTGATTCAATTCAGGTTAAATTTTTGGCAAAAAGACTACATAGGTAGTGCTGTGTACTTCACTTTGCCAAATTTCCCTCCATAGGGGTTGTACCAGAATATGCTGTCAAGATTTTCAGTTTTACCGCGCAGTTTTAATTGGCATTTCTCTTATGTTTTAGTGATGTTGAAGGGCGATTTTTATCTTTTTCTTTTTATATGTGTAAGGGCCATTTTTATCTTTTTCTGTGACCTTCGTGTTGATATCTTTTGCCCAATTTTCTATCAGCTTTTTGCTCTTTTTCATCTCTATTCTTTAGTTCTTTTTATATAGTATGGAGGCTGAAACTTTTAAAAAAATGTACTTGCTTGCCCAAACCTCAATCTCTGCGTTTTCTCTTAGTATTCTCTATGAATTATTCTGGATTTATAAATGATGACTTTCCCTGGGTCCTTTTCTGCTGAAAAACTGGAACATATGAAACATATACTTTCATCCCCAAATATACTTAACTTTGACAGATACTATATACACTTTCCTGTAAATATGTACTGGCTTGTTCTTTATATATCTATGGTCCCCGGCTATCTCACATTGCTGCCTGTTCTGGAGCCCACATTGCATGAGCACATGCTCCCTCTCCTCAGAAAGCCTTGCTCCATCTCCTCATTCACAGGGATTTAAGCTCCATGTGTGGACTATCTCCAGTTCCAGGTGTGACTTCCTTTCCCTTTACCTATCGGTGATCTGGGCCACCCTCCTGACTCCTTCCTTCTTGCTGCCTCGTCTCCAAGGCCAGCCCCTTCCCTCTGCTCAGGAGCTCTCAGGGGCATTCTCCATCTCCATCACTTACCTCTCTCGCTTCTGTCTATCTTCAATTTCTCTTTCATTAATGTCTTTACTTTCAGCTAACCTGGAGATACAGGACTTCCCCACCTTAAATCTTTCTCTAGAACAGATGTTTCCCAGTGCAGTTTCTTGTGTCCATAATGGGGATAGCCAAGTATATTACTAGGCAGAGCAAGGAGAGTTCTGGACTGGGCCAGAGCCTCATGGAGCATAAGAAAGACAGCCCATTACCTGAGCCTTTCAGAGAACATCTACTCCTAAGGCCACACACACACCTACACACACACAAACACCCCCCCCGCCCCCCCCCGCCCCGATCTTTGTCAGGGAATAATGATTTCTCCCGTCTGTGTCCAGAGCATACTCCTAAGTGACCGGATGGGAGTGAGCAGCTGGCCTTAGGGAAGGTGGGGTTTTCTTCCCACCACAGGGAGTCTCCCTTCATTGTCCTCACTCCTGCAGACAGGTGTCCGCCCATGGCCCCCACCATGGGGGCTTTCCCTCCCACGTTGCACCTCGTCTTGACCCTCAGCCTCAAACATTTCCACGTTTTGATGCCTCCACATCTACACCTCCATCCCAGCCTCCTGTGTTGAGCAACAGGCCTGCAAACCCTGCAAACATCTCTGCATGTTCCAGAGGCGCGTTCAATTCCACCTGTCCACATGGGAGTTAGTGCCTCCCTGCCTGCTCCCTTCCTGAACTCCCTCTCTGGGGTTCAGCCCCCTCTCCTCCCTAGTCTCTTAGGCTAGAAACCTGAGAGTCATCTTCTCATCCCTTCTCTTCCCTACTTCCAAAACAATCACCAAGGGCTGTCAATTCCACCTTCTAAAACTCTCTGGAGATGCTCACCTCCTCTCCCACCCACTGTTGCCTTGTCAGTTCAGGTCCTCATCATCTCTCCTTGAGACTTTCATAGCTGTCTCTTTACTGCCTCTCTGCCTCTGTTCTTGCCCCTCTCCAATCTGGCCTTGCTCTGTTCCCCGGGATGTTCACTGTAAAAAGTAAATCTGAGATAATTCAGATTAATTACTGAGATTAATCCACTACTCTAAATTCTTTCATGATTCCCCATAGGGCATGGGATGAAATTTAAAATACTTAGCAATGCATTCAAAGTTCTACGTGATAATTTGGCCTCTATTACTTTACTAGCTTCATTTTCTGCCACACATCTTAAACTTTATGTTCCAGCAATCCTAGAGTATTTCTATTTCTTGGAAGTCCCCACAATCTCTACAACTTCTATGCTTTCCATGTTATTTTATTTGCTTGGGATGTTCATAGTCCTTCCTCACCCTACCCCCCTCCACCGCTCGAACACCTGACAAACTCCTCCTCACCTTTATTTGTTTGTTTGTTTGTTTATTTATTTAGTGAGGAAGATCAGCCCTGAGCTAACATCTGTTGCCAATCCTCCTCTTTTTGCTGAGGAAGGCGGGCCCTGAGTTAACATTCATGCCCATCTTCCTCCATTTTATATGGGATGCCGCCACAGCACCACACATGGCTTGACAAGCAGTGCATCGGTGCCCGCCTGGGATCCGAACCCTGGGCTGCCAAAGCGGAGCGCGCGCACTTAGCTGCTACACCTCCGGGCCAGCCCCTCCTCCTCATCTTTTAAATCTCAGCTCAAGTGTCACCTCCTCTGGGAAGCCTCCTTTGACTTCCTCAGCCAAGGTGAGGTTCCCTTTTCCATATCTCACACTCTACCTGCTAACTTGTGCTTTTGCCTCATCACTGCTTGCTTGCGTGTTTGTTTCTCAAACAGACCTTGAGCTTCTTGAGATCAGAAACCCTGTCTTATTTTATCTTTGCATGCCTAGTGCCCATGTGACTTACAGTAGGTGTTCAAGAAATCCTTGATGAATAAAGAATGAATGAAGGAATCTTCACGTTGGGTCTGCAGTGGGGCTGCAAGCAGGAGGGTGGATCTGAGTTTTCATAGATACGATCTTGTTTACCTGGACTGTCAACTCCAAGGGCCGATATCCGTCAGTTTTGTTCACCCCTGTATCCCCATTGCTGAGCACCGTTTCTGGAAACAGAAGCTCATAAACAATGTTTGAGTGCATGAGTGATAGCTCTGTGGGTGGGGGTGGGGTGCTACCATCAGAATACAGTTGAGGAAACAGGATCTGAGAGAGGTCAAGCAGCCTGCCCAAGTGTTTTGGACAAGCCAAGCCTCAGAATGCCACTTTTAGAGAGGGAAGTAGGCTGGATCAGGCAATTTATGGACCAGGGGAGGGCCCTTGTCCTACAAACAGCCAATCCTCACTAGATTATTAGAAGGCCTGACTTTAAAAGGTGAGCTGGGACAATCATATTATCACTTGAGAATCTGAATTTAAGAAACCGAGAAAATGAGGAGTTAGTAGTGGGATCCCGGAACAAAAGCCTTTGTGGGAGGTAGGCTGGAGTTACAGGGGCACACAGAGGACATGAGACCCGGCAGGAAAGAAACCACAACTGACAACCAGCCACGCACCCCTGGTTCCGATGGCCTTCATTTTCCCCTTTCATTTTGTGTCTGTTTCTTTGCAGTCAACACCCTGTCCCACCCAGTCGGGAGGTGACTCTAGTGAGGGTTTGCTTCTTGCAACTAAGGATTTTAATGAACATTGCCAGGTGGACCCAGGGTTGAAACCCAGGCCTTCTCTCTCCGAGTCCAGTGCTCTTTCCACTGTTTCAGGGCTAGGGACATTGTCTTTGTGCAGATCTTAGCAGAGGGCCATGCAAAAATGGTGCATATTAAATATATTTTAAAGACAATGAACAAGGCTGTAATCGTGAATATGCGTGGGAGGAAACAGCCAGTGAGGCAGACCAAATCCCCTCTCACTTTAAGCTGGCCCAGTAGGAGGGTCCTAGGAAACAGAAAATAGGCTCTTATCGGAGGGCTTATTTGTACAAGGTATCCTCCTTCTCTGCTCTCTTCCCACCCGAATCCCCGGGGGCTCCGGCGCCCCCTCCCACCGCCTCCACCTGCTGCCGGACTCGGGGGCGGGCGGGACGGGGGAGGGAGACGGCGACCACCCGGGCACGTGGGCGTCCGCCTTCAAGTCTCAAGGCTGCAGGGCGCAAAGAATGCCAAGATCATGGTTTCTATCGACGTGTGGCCTTTTCACACACAAGCTGATGAATATATTCCGGGTACAAATCGTTCTTCCCCACGAGCCGTTTCTGCAGGTCTGCAATCACCCGGTGCCACTTAACAGAGCGAATCAAGGACGGATCTGAGGGGCTGGCTCGTGTTGAAGCCTGGCTATTTTCCTGCCCTCGTCCCCAGCTTTAGAATTTGTGTTGAAAAGTTAAAATACAAAACGCCGCAGCTCCCCCCAGGGCACCCCACGCACTGCCTGCGGGGGCAGCAGGCTCTGCGATGCTCCCGCCGCGCTCGGCGCCGCTTTCCCAGCGCTGGGCGGGCGGCGACAATAGGGGTTCGCTCACCCCCTCGTTTCTCTGAAAAGGCCCCTCGACTTGAAACCGACTGAATAGAGCTTATCTTGTAATCAACATTTCCCAGAAATCACTCACAAGCCACAGACTATGAAAAGAAACAGGTTTTGACAAACTGCATTCAAGGTACATTATTGTGAAAAGTTTGCAGAGCTGAAGGCCAGCCCTTTGAATATTTCCAGATTTGGTTTTCCAAAGGAATGCGTTTTGAAGCTGCAAATGCCTGGCATCACGGATAAGAAGTAAGAATGACATGTCCTGTTGGCGCTGGATTGTCAGGGGCATACGGGAGACTGTCTTAAAAATTAGACTTCACTTTTCCTTTTTAATCTAAGCTTGAAAACTCACTGAACTATGGAGAAGGAAGTGACAGTTAAGATCCAATCATAAATCAAAAACCTCCAGTGTGGTTGACATTCTGTTTAGACCAAAATACAAACTCTTTAAGAAAAACTATCCCGATAGACCACAAATATGACGTTAGTGCTTAAGAGAGTGTTGCCTTTTTTTTCCAAAAAGCTTTCTAATGTGAAAAGGAAACAACTCCACGAAGGCATGTAGCACAATCATATTGTTGATTACTTTGATTACTGTAATAGTTAGTTTTCTGTTAGCTTGGCCAGGCTATAGTACTTGGCGATTTAATCAAACACGAATCTAGGTGTTCCTATGAAGGTATTTTGTAGATGTAGTTAACACCCACAATCAATTGACCTTAAGTAAAGATTACCCCCAACAACGTGGGCGGGCCTAATCTAATCAATCGAAGGCCTTAAGAGCAAAAAACAGGTTTTCTGGAGAAGAAATTCTATCTCAAGATTTTGACATCAACTCCTGCTTGAATTTCCAGCCTGCTGACCTGCCCTACAGACTTCAGACTTGCTAGCCCTCACAACTGCATGAGTCAATTCCTTAAAATATATGTGTCTTAATATATATATCTTATTGGTTCTGTTTCTGTGGAAAACCCTGACTGATACAATCACATTTATGTACCTGAGTAATAGCTAAGGTTTTTAAGACGGGAATTCAGAACCATTCGATCTAGTTGAGCCCACTTTCTGCCCCGCTATGAGTCTGTACTAAGTGAATTGACAACATTCTTAGTTTCACCCCAAAGGCCACAAGTGCTGTAGAGGTGGGAAGTGAGAAGGGTGTTTAGGTTGTCAGGCTGCCTGGGGATGTACACCAGAGAGCTCTGCATCGTGAGAGCACTAGCAAGGAGCAATTACTGCCTGAGGGCTGGCAGGGTTCAGACCTGCTTCCCACTCACAACCTGGACCAAAGACCAGCCAGGAGTAAGTTTTGGCAACAGAATGTGGGGAAGTCTATGTTACTAATGGTCTACTGGGGAAGGACAGGCTTCCTAGTCCAGATGGAAAAGCCAAACAAGAATATATCTCACAACAGAAGAACATTTTTTACCAAATATAAAGACAGGCAATGAGAATATAGGTAATATAGAACTAACATCCAAGGCTGATGTGTAATGTTAAAAAAAAAGGTCTATATGATAAAATTATTTCCATGTGCAAAGAATGGTAGTACTCTTTCCATTCTTAACAAGAGAGTTAATGCAACATCTAGTCTCTGTCCATGAATGAGTCACTTTCCTAAAATACGGAGTTCTTTTCTAAGAAGACCTGAACTTCACTTATATTTCTCACAACCATTAAAGAACAATTAGCATTAACTCCTTTTAGTCTTCTGGTTTAAGCACCTCAAGGATCCTCACTAGAAGCAAGATGCATTTCCAATTCATCTACCCAAATCTCTTAATCCCAGAATAGAGATTCAAAACAACAGAAAAAAGGGGGAAGCAGCAATCAAGTTGTAAGCCTGGTATCTGTCTCTTCCCTTTGTGGGTGTGGCAGAGCCTGGCTCTTCACCAAATCTATTTCCTCTTGCTCCTGGTTTGTAGCTGGACTACAGTTCCCAGCCTCCCTGCAGCTGGGTGTGGTTATGTGACAAAGTTTTGGCTGGTGGAATATGGGGGAAAGTGGTATGTGCCTCTTCCCAGCCTGCCCTGCCCCCGGACCCAGACCTCCCACATGTGATCCTCCACACCCTTTCCTTTTTGGCAACAAACTTGGAAATCCCTAGTTGAAGATGGAAGCCACAAGAAGCCTGGATCCCTGAGTCACCACCTGGAGAGCTGCCTCCTGATCAGAAATATCTGTGTTCACTTCACTGGAGCAAGAAATAAACTTCCATTGTGTTAAGTCTTTGAGATTTGGGGTTTATCTGCTAAGCCAGTTAGTGACTCTTTAACCAGCACAGTGGGCAAACAGCATCGCTTTCCACTTTTAATGTACTGCAGGGAAAGTGCACATTAAGTTTGTCTTAATCTATAGATTGGAAATGTAATTTATAGTAATGTGGCTAATATAATGAAATGCCGAATCAACCTTAAACGTGGATGCCACATAGAATTTATTACAATGAGATTGAATATATGGTAGAAATTAAATATGGCATTTCACTTCTAGATTGCAGGATTCACCCACTCCCTCCCCCCCTCCCCGCCCAGTGCTGTGTTGGTATGTTATGAGCCTTCATGTGTCACACGGCCTGAAGATTTCTTATCAGCTGTAGAGAGTGAAGTCACTGGTAACCCGGGAGGAGAGTGGATGCAGGGGGCTGGGCACCATGGGAAGCTGATTTTTCCTCTCTAGGTCCTTTGCCTACCTAGATTTTCACTTAGGACACACAGCCACCAGACATGCAGTGAATAAGAGATAAATTAGTGTGGTTTTCTATTCAGTTCTCATACAATAAAACCAACTAAAGAATACTTCATTAAAAGAGCTAAGTATTAGTTGTCTCCTACTAATGATTTTCTTTTTTCTTTTTTTGCAAATAGTTCATTTGTAAATTGGTTGTTTAAAACTTGAAGCTCATTTTCCTAAAGAATGTTATACAGCTTATCAGGTTATAATGATGATACACAAAATTCTATTTAACTCATTTTGTTATCTATCTATCTATCTATCTACCCATCTATCTATCGATCTATCATCAACATTTTTGAGATGCTAGACATCTTGAGGGGAGATAAAGGTGAATAAGATATACTTTCTACCTTGAAACAGCTGGCAGTCTGGCCGAGTTCATGTAGCAAACACTGTTAATTGTATTCTCATATCCATCCTCCTTTCTTCCTTGCCAAGAGACCTCTGATTTTGTTGGGGTGGGGGGAATATGCCAGCCATAGATGATAGATCAAGATTAGTTTTAAGCCAGTGATCTAAATTCTGATGTGCATTAATTAGAATTAGACTCGATTGCTAGGAGGGTTTTTTTGCTTTCCTGATGGAAGGGAAACATGTGCCTGACACTGCTCTCTTTCTCTCTTCCTCCTGCTGTGAATGTGGACTTGATTTCTGATGCAGTAGTGGCCATCTTGAACCTTGAAGGAAAAACCAAGGGAATCACAGAGTCAGCAAATCCCAATTTGTTCAAGCCATTGTCAATTGGATTTTCTGATACTTGCAGCTGAAGACATTCTTAATTGATAAAGGAGAGGAGATGAGAAAACAGCTGTAAGGCCAACCGCATTTAAGAGCTGTAATAGAGATAGGTGGTGCTGGGTGACTTGGAAGAGGGAGAGAAGGAAAGCTTCATGAAAGAGGTAACCTTTTGGGTTTGTGCAGGACTCTGAGGAACAGGTAGGGCTCAGACTGGAGGATACAGGGAGGAAAAATCACAGGCAGAGAGAACTGCAGAAGGAAAGGCATGCGTGTAGTAAGCTTGGGTCTATTCAGGGATTTGTGAGGAGCAGAGGGTGGCTTGTGTACAACATGCAGGGAGTGGCAGTGGGAGATAATAAGTCTGGAGAGGTTGACCAGTGCCATCTGTAGAGGACCTTACATGCCAAGGTGGAGTTTGGCCTTACCTGGGTGAGCATTAGGGAGGTGAGACAGTGACATAATAAGAGGTACAGTTGCGAAAGGCTGTCTTGGTGGCCATGTTTATGGTAGATTATTGAGGGAGATCAGAGACTGAGAAACCACCAGTGTAGGTTACTCAAACAGTCCAAGTGAAAGAAAATGAAGGGCTGGCCCCCTGGCTTAGCGGTTAAGTGCGTGCGCTTCGCTGCCGGCGGCCCGGGTTCGGATCCCGGGTGTGCACCAACGCACCGCTTCTCCGGCCATGCTGAAGCCACGTCCCATATACAGCAACTAGAAGGATGTGCAACTATGACACACAACTATCTACTGGGGCTTTGGGGAGGAAAAAGGAGGAGGATTGGCAATAGATGTTAGCTCAGAGCCAGTCTTCCTCAGCAAAAAGAGGAGGATTAGCACGGATGTTAGCTCAGGGCTGATTTTCCTCACAAAAAAAAAAAAAAAGAAAGAAAGAAAATGAAGACCTGAACTAGATGTGGTTAAGAAAAAGAGAGAACAGATTTAGAGGCCCCACAAAGGTGGAGTAGGCACTGGCACTTGATGGAGATGGGGCTTGATAACACCCTCCCTGCCTTGGTAAGGTCTTGTCCTGGGTTTTGGAATCTGGAAATGAAGTTTCTTCATGGATTTTTCTCTGCATGGAGCATATATCTGCCTTCCTCTTGACCCTCAGTCACCACCTCTTTAGATCCTTCAACACCAGGCTCAAATCCCACTTTAAAAGAGCCCACATATCCATCAATGGGAGAATGGATAAAATAAACCGTGGTACAGCCATACAATGGAATAACCATCAGTTATGACAAGAACAAACCACTGATACATGCAACAGCATGGGTGAATCTCAAATAAATTATGCTGAGTGAAATAAACTAGATCAAAAGGGTACATCCTGCAGGATTCCATTCATATAAGCTCAGGAACAGGCAAAAATAATCTATAATGAGGAAAAAACCCAGAAGAGCAATCGCCTTTGGGGGTGGGGGATTGAGTGCGAAGGGGTATGAGGGAGTTTTATGGGGTGACAGATGGAGGTTTGGGTCACATGGGCATATGCTTTTCTCAAAACCTGTAGAATGCTACACTTAGGATTTGCATTTCACTTAAAATTTGTAAATTTTACCAAAAAAAAGTAAAAAAAAAAAAAGTAACTATAGTTAATGATATGCAAGCTGAAGAATCTAGGGATGAAGCATATTGATATCTACAACTTACTTGGAAATGCATCAAAATATAAGATGGCTAGATGGATGGATGGCTAAATATGTGATAAATCAGAGACAGCAAAGTGTTAACAATGGTAGAATCTAGGTAATGGGTAAATGGGTGTTTAATGTTTAATTCTTTCAACTTTCCTTGTGCTTGCAATAGTTCATAATAAAATGCTGGGGGGGAAATCCTGAATTTAAATTTTGCTAATTCACCTATCAAAGACGACTGGCAGTGGAAACCAACCTGCAGGCAAACTTTGGTCCTTGAAGGGGGCTGTGACCAGGGGCTGAAAAAGGGCTTCTCATTCAGGGTCCCTTTCCCAAAAGATTTTGGCTGGTAGGTGCAATAGAAAGTCTCTTCCTCCTTCAGTTTTCCTGAGCTCCAGCATCATCAAGTCTTCTTGCAGACTAACTATCCTTCAGGGGTTGCCTCGTGTGTGTCCTATGGCCCTGGGGCAAAGAAGTAGAGACCACCTAAAATTTGTCTTCTGATAAATAAATTTCACATTTACTTTGATTATTGACGGCAAAGTTGGCAAAGTTATTTGAAATACCACATAACAATGTAACTTGTTCTCTCCTTTTTTTTGTTCCAAGAACACAGAGGCTTAACAGGAATGTCAATGTACCGACAGAAAAACTTCCTGGTCCACCTGAGGTCTCCTGGGGGACAGAGAGGGCAGGAACAGATACTTAGAAACAGTCACTGATGCAGTCTCATCTTTGTCCTAGGACTAGCACAACCTCTTGCAGATTGAAGGGGTCTTTCCACTGTGTTTGGCCAAAGGCTCTATCCCCTTTGTGAGCATTGTCTTTTCATTATAGAGTCTCTAATTCTATTCCCAGTACTCAATTAATTATGTGTTTCTTTTTTTTTCTCCCAGTTGGAATATCCTTGATCACAGGGTTCAGTCTTTCAAAGGTAATTATTTTTTGGAACTCTTTTCGCAGCTAGCCAGCCACACTTTCCCTCATGTTGCTTAATTGGGTCATTTGCTTTATTATAGTTTTTAGTTTAACTATAAAAAAAGCATCTTGTTATGGGGCATCTATTATCAAGTTTGCTTACTATGTATCTCTTTGAGCTACAAATATTAAATACTTCCATATGTATTTTTATTACATATTTATTAAATGAAAGTCTTCAGTTCTTAAAATAGATCAGCAACACGTAGATCTAATCTTTACAATTTTACCTTCTCCAATTTCATACATGTTGACTTCTTATAATTTGCTTGTTTTTATGTTTTGCTTCACTTAGGTGTCCTAGAGATAGGAAATAAATTTTTGATTTTTTTTTTCCTTAGGGCGCAAAAGCACTCTACCTCAGTGATTTACAAACTTGAGTAGGCTTCAGAATCAGCTGGTGTACTTGTTTGAAATGCAGATTCCAGGACCCATCCCTGATACCGAGTACTGTGGACGTTTTGAAACATTGCCTGTTAGGTTGTGGGTATGTTACATAGTTTCATTCTCACTGAAACATAAAATGTGCTAACCTGAATACTTAGAACATATGTGTGTTTTATTATTTACATTTTTGCCTCAAATTATCATCACTTTATAGTGTTTCATAAATCAATCTGGGAAAAGGGAGACTTGATTCCTGTCTTGAAAGATGAACACAAAAGAAAGGCTGATGGTTTCCTAATAGTTGGTCTTTGGGCTTGTGTGTGACCATTGGCTAATTATGTTTTCCTTTCTACATTTTTAAGCTGACTTTGGAAATAAATTGCAATGAGTCTTTGAAATTTTATGTGAGGTGTCCTAGAGTAACAGGAGGCCGGCACTTATGAACTAGTGCAACTTCTTATTAAGGAAGTTTTTTATTAAAGAAATACATGAAAATGTTTAAATAAAATCAAATTGTCCCAAGTCTTGTGAAAACAACTGTTGTGAAAACAACAGTCTCCTGCTCTGTCTCTCCCCAACCTCAATAGTTCTTTTCAGAGGCAAGCGTTTTCCATTCTCTTAGCTTTTCCTTCTGGTAGTTACCTTCATGTTTTCTGTTTTTTAAGTTTTTCAAATGAATGTAAGTATTAATACGTGTATTTTTTTTAGCCTCTTAAAGCTTATAAAAAACCGTAGCAGTCGCCTGCTCTACTCCTCCCAATTCTTCCAGAGCGATGACTTTTAACTTTTAGCAATTTCTTCTGTTTTTTCTCAAATAATTATTTTGTCATTTCTTGATTTGTCACTTTACACATTATCTAGTGATTTTCTGATATGACAGATGAGGATTTAGCTCTTACACCACCATCGCCACTTTTCCTCCCATATTGTCCCCAGATAGTTGTCACATTTAGGGGTGTCTTAGTCCATTCAGGTTGCTATGACAAACCATCATAAACTGGGTGTCTTTGAAACAGCAAACATTTCTCACAGTTCTGGAGGCTGGAAGTCCAAGATCACGGCAGATCACTGGCAGACTCAGTGTCTGGTGAGGGCCTGCTTCCTCACTGATGGCTGTCTTCTCACTATAACCTTGAATAAGGAAGGCCAAGGGAGCTCTCTGGGGCCCCTTATAAGGGCACTAATTCCCATTCGTGAGGGCTCCACCCTCATGACCTAAGCACCTATCAATGGCCCCACCTCCAATTACCCTCACATGAGGCATTAGGATTTCAACAGATGAACATTGGGGCGATACAAACATTCAGACCATAGCAGGGTTAAGCAGTCATCACATTTTTATGACTTTATGTACATATATCTCATTGTTGAGAAAAACAGCACATTATGCTTTTACTTCCTTTCTTCTACAACCATTTTTTGTGTTTTTCCTGTAATTAATGATTGTCTAAACCACTCTTTTTTTACATTTGCTGTATCTTCAATGAATTTACCTCTTTCCAAATGCTCCAGATCTGTCAACAACAATTTATATTTTTATTGTTTGCTTTCTAAGTCAGCTACATAGCTGGAATATTGCCTTTGTTAGATCCTATTTCCTGGATGCTGTCATCCTTTCTTGATTTACTTCTTCATTTTGCTGGAGCATTTCCTCCAGTAGCTTTCCAGGAAAGGGTACATGGACATCACAGTGAGTCTTTGTCTAAAAATGTCTTTATTTTACCCTCACCCCTAATTATTTGGGTGAGTATAGAGTTATTTGAAAATAACGTTTCAGAATTTCAAAGGCATGGTTCTATTGTTTTCAGTTTCTTTTTATTTTATTCCCTCTCCTTCCTTCCTTCAAGGCATCTCAAATTCAGTAGGTCCAGACTGAAATCAAACTCCATCGGAAAATCCTGTTACCTCCAACTTTGAAATATACCCTGAATCACAATTTTTTCACTACACCCAACCCTCTGGTCTAAATTACCATCATCCCTGAACTTCTAATTGGTCTTCCTGCTTCTGTATTTTTTAAAGTTGTAAAATATTTCAAACAAATCACATGTGGCTTTATACTTTTTACTACATAAAAACGTACGAAGATCTTACATACATAAACATATGGAATTGCTTTAAGTGTTTAGCATTCACTCACCTGTGCATGCTGACAGCTTCTTGCTGCAAACTCCTGGGACTCTCCATCTAGTAGCTGGAGTGTGTTCAGCCCACACACAGGGAACACCCTGGGAACACCCCTCAACCAATGACGAATGGGGGATAAATACTCCAGCTTCCTTCCCCTCCACTTCCCAGATATCTCCGCAGTGTTGGGCTTGTTACAAAATGGGAACCTGCTCACTGACCTTGAACTGACTTTCTTACCTTTCCTGTTTCACTTTTCCACACACTAATTGGTGCTTTCTGGTTATCACCTACCAAATAAACTGCTTTCACTTAAATTTTAGTCTCGGGATCTGCTTTGGGGGAAACCCAATCTAAGACAGTAATGTATTTGTTTCCTATCAATAAGCTTCCAGGTTGTTTTCAGTTTTTCACTACAAACAAGGCTGTAATATTTTTCTACAAACCTCTGGATATGTGTGTAGAAGGATTTCTCTTGGTATTTATTCATGAGTGGAACTGCTGGGTTGAAGGGTATGTGCACCTTCATCCTTAATAAATACTGCTAACATTTTAAAAGTCTGACAATGTCAGTATTGGCAAGAATGCCACATCTGATGCATGTGGAATGGTTCCTCACTGCAGTTTTTTGGTGAAGATTAGCCCTGAGCTAACATCTGTTGCCAATACCCCTCTTTTTGCTGAAGAAGATTGGCCCTGAGCTAACATCCATACCCATCTTCCTCTACTTTATATGTGGGACACCTGCCACAGCATGGCTTGATGAGCAGTGTGTAGGTCCACGACCCGGATCCAAATCTGCGAACCCTGGGCTGCTGAAGCAGAGTGCATGAACTTAACCACTATGCCACCAGGCCAGACCCTCCTCACTGTAGTTTTAATTTGCATTTCCCCAATTACTAGTGGGAATGTATTATCTTTGCGTGTATTTTTTGCCATGTGAGTTTCCTTTTCTCTAAATGGCTTGCTTCTTTTCCTTATCAATATCTGAGTTCCATAAATTTAGGATACTAACAGTTTTCTGGTTATGTTCCTTGCAGAGAGCACCATTGTTTTCTCGCGGTTTGTAAGTCTTATGCAGTGTTGATTCCTATTCTTCTGTGTAATGTCTTTTCCCCCTCTATGGAAGATTTTAGGAAATTCCTTTTTACTCATGTGCACGAAAATAAGCACATAGTTTCAAAAAATCTAATCACAATAGACATACTAATGCAGAAAATAACACTCAACTCTGACACTAACAACCGTTTGCAGCATACTTTTTCTTATACATATTAATATTTATTAAAAATTTTGAGTATTATACACAATTTGCTTCTTTCACTTAGCATTTTAGGTATTCTTCCATCAGCACTTCATTCTTTTTAACTACTGCAGAACATTAAATTTTATAGACATTGATTAGTTATTTCTTTATTGATTGACATGTGGGCTATTACCAAGTTTTAAAAAACATGGTTCAACAAATATTCTCAAGTCCATCTCTTTGTTCAGAATTAATTTCTAGAAGCGGAAGTTCTGCGTCCAAACTGAGAAATTTTTTTTTTTTGGTGAGGAAGATTAGCCCTGAGCTAACATCTGTTGCCAATCCTCCTCTTTTTGCTGAGGAAGATAGGCCTTGGGCTAACATCCATGCCCATCTACCTCTATTTTATTTTATTATTATTATTTTTTAATAATTTTATTTATTTATTCTTCCCCCAAAGCCCCAGTACATAGTTGTATGTCATAGTTGCACATCCTTCTAGTTGCTGTACGTGGGACGCGGCCTCAGCACGGCCGGAGAAGCGGTTCGTCGGTGCGCACCCGGGATCTGAACTCAGGCCGCCAGCGTCGGAGTGCGAGCACTTAACCGCTAAGCCACGGGGCCGGCCCAAAGGACATTGTGAAGGGTGTTATTTGTTTTTTTTTTTTTAATTTTTTTTATTTATTCATTTTTTCCCCCAAAGCCGCAGTAGATAGTTGTATGTCATAGTTGCACATCCTTCTAGTTGCTGTATGTGGGACTTGGTCTCAGCATGGCCGGAGAAGCGGTGCGTCGGTGCGCGCCCGGGATCTGAACCCAGGCCGCCAGCAGCAGAGCGCGCACACTTAACCACTAAGCCACAGGGCCGGCCTCTACCTCTATTTTATATGTGGGACGCCTGCCACAGCATGGCTTGAGAAGTGGTGTGTAGGTCCGTGCCTGGGATCCAAACCTGCAAACCCCAGGCCACTGAACCAGAGCATGCAAACTTAACCACTATGCCACTGGGCTGGCCCCTAAACCCAGAATATTTTGAATTTTAATTGATATTGCTAAGTTACATCCTAAAAAGTTGTACCAATTTACAGGACAGAAAATGCTACTTCTCTGGATACCTAATAATCTAAATCTTTGCTAACATGATAGGTAAAATGTTTTAATTTTCATTTTTTAAATTCTGTGAAGTTTAGCTTCTAACTTACTAATTTTGGTTTCCAGCAATAACCATTCTCAATTCATTACCTCTCTGAATTTTTAATTTTAGCCATAAGCTTGTTATTAGATTACTTTTTTTGGTAAAGAGTAGCCTATTCTTGTTCTATCATTGTAATATCCTAAGGAATCTCACCGAAGATCAGAAAAAAGTTTTTAAAGGTCTCAGACCTTCTCTTTGAACCATCAGAAAGGTCATCTCCTACCTACCTCTTCACCATTCCTACGGAATATATTACAGTTCTCAACTGACTGATTCCCTATCTGGATGAACAGGACTTTTTTCAGAAGTCTGATATGCATAGAGTAATTCATGGTCCCTATTTTGGTCTGATTTTCTTTTACTACCTGAGTTCTAGCTCTTCTGTTTATAACCCATTTCTGACCTCTTGACTAATGTGTCTGGCTCCTATCTCTACAGACCCTGGCTTCACTCATGCCACCAGGGGACTCTCTCACTTTGGGCCGTCTTGGTAGACACGCCACCGCAGGCAGGTGCTGGGGACCTAATCCTGGTCCTTGACGGGCATTCAGACAGTTATAGCATGAAATGTTTCACCAATGGTATTTTTTTTTTTTTTTTTTTGTGAGGAAGATCAGCCCTGAGCTAACATCCATGCTAATCCTCCTCCTTTTTGCTGAGGAAGACCGGCTCTGAGCTAACATCTATTGCCAATCCTCCTCCTTTTTTTTTTTTCCCCAAAGTCCCAGTAGATAGTTGTATGTCATAGTTGCACATCCTTCTAGTTGCTGTATGTGGGACGTGGCCTCAGCATGGCTGGAGAAGCGGTGCGGCAGTGCGCGCCCGGGATCCGAACCCAGGCCTCCAGTAGCGGAGTGTGCGCACTTAACTGCTAAGCCACGGGGACAGCCCTCACCAATGGTATTTGAATGGTCTAGTTACAATTAATGGGGAATAAAAACACATTGCTTAGAAATAATTATCCATAGATCTAAAGTGAACAAAAGTCTTTTTTTCTATCGTTAAGATATATAATTTTTTGGAGAGGAGGAGGAACAACTTGAAATAATCAGAAAACGTCTTCACATTAATCATTCTTTTCATATACTTCAAATTTGTACTTAATGCCTTTTTCCTCCTGGATATCAGAAAGAACACCTGGGTATCTGTAAAAGAAAAATATACATAATTAAATAATGTATCAATTAAAAATATAGCTTCCCTGACTTTCAGCCAAAAGGCATCAAGAATGCACAAAGTAAATAAAAGTCTTCCCTTCTTTCTTCACAATGGTAAGCCACTGTTAAGTTGGGTTAATATTCTGCAAACATACTACATATGCAAATGAAAAGAAAAAATTTCAAACTGTATAGAAAGTTAGAAAGCAAAAAGTGTAATTTTTGGGCCAGGCCCGGTGGCCTAATGGTTAAGTTCGGCACGCTCCGCTTTGGCAGCCCAGGTTTGGTTCCCAGTGTGGACCTACACCACTCATCTGTTAGCAGCCATACTGTGGTGGCGGCTCACACTAAAAAAAAAAAAGGAAAAGGAAGAAAAGAGGGAGACTGGCAATGGATGTTAGCTCAGAGCAAATCTTCCTCAGCAAAAAAAAAAATAATAGTGACGTTACCTTAAGAAAAAAAAAGTGTAATTTCTTCTCCTCTTTTCCTTCTGACTCTTTATTCTCCCCCAAACTAACCACTATTGGCAGTTTCTCTTTTATCTTTCCACTCTATCATCCAGCTAATATGAAATTCCTTAAGAACTTTATGCAAGTCTTACACTTGGCATCAAATTTCTTGTGTGAGCAAAAGAAAAACACAATCTTTAGCTGTCTAGAGCAGAACTGAAGTTATGTGTGGTGCATGGTTAGAGATTCTTGATTTCTGTTTAATCAATGGACACCACAGTGCTCTATCCCCAGTGTGTGGCTTGTTGGAATTCCTTTACTAGAATCACTGTTTATCTGATCTTTTCCACTCCCTAACTCTCACTTAGGTCTGTGTTCCCTCCAGCTTCCAATTTAAAACCCAGGCCCTCCTTTGGGTATATACCAGGAAGTGGGATTGCTGGATCACATGGTAATTCTATTTTCAATTTTTTGAGGAACCACCATATTGTATTCCATAGTGGCTGCACCATTTTACATTCCCACCAATAGTGTACAAGAGGTCCAATTTCTCCACATCCTCGCCAACATTTGTTATCTCTTGTGTTTTTTTTTTTTTTTTGATAACTCAAATCAGGATCTTGAAGAGATATCTGCACTCCCATGTTCAGTGCAGCATTATTCACAGTAGCCAAGATGTGTAAACAATCTAAATGTCCATTGACAGATGAATGGATAAAGAAATTGGTATATACATACAATGGAATATTATTCAGCCTTGAAAAAGAAGGAAATCCTGCCATATGTAACAACATGAATGAACTTGGAGGACATTATGCTAAGTGAAATAAGCCAGTCACAGAAGGACAAATACTGCATGATTCTACTTATATGAGGTATCTAAAATAGTCAAACTCATAGAAACAGAGAGTAGAAGGGTGGTTGACAGGGGCTAGGGGAAAGGAGAAACAGGGAGTTGCTGTTTAAAGGGTATAAAGTTTCAGTTGTGCAAGATGATTAAGTTCTAGAGATCTGCTGTGCAACACTGTACCTGTAGTTAATCTGTATTGTATACTGAAAAATCTGTTGAGGGTATATCTCATGCTGCATTCTTACCACAATAAAAACAATTTTTTCCACTGAAAAAACACCTACCACCAACAAAAAAACAAAACCCAGGTCCTCCACTGAAGGCTCTTCTGACCACTCAGTCTACAACCCAAATCCTGGCGCACGTCCTCAGTACTGTGCGGGCGGCACCCCAGTGTGCTCAAGGTGGGGTGAGGAACCCCTGCTCTAATCAGACTTGTGTTTGACTCTGGTTCTGCTGCGTGACACTTGGCTATCAATAAAAGTCTTTCTTCTTATAAAGAATTTAGCATCGTGAGTTTATTACTTTAAATGCTCTACAAATGTTAACCATTACTATTACTAGTTTGTTATGTCCCCTTAACTATTTTCTAAACTCACTGTAGGGCAGGGATAATACAGGAAAAAATTTAAATCTCTTATGCTATCCAACACATTGATGAGTAATAATAGGCATTAACTTTTTGTTGACCAATTAGAGATTATGCCATTTTGATAAAAATTATAATTAGAGACATGAAGTAACAATAGCATAACAACGTGTAAGGAAGAGAAAAAGGTGTTTTCTCTTGAATAATTTATATTTCGGGGGAGAAGCTATGCTTCTATTTACTAACCATTTTCTAAGCTGTTTCTATTCCACTGTTTTAGTAGCAGTATAGCTTTTTTCCTTTTTTTAAAGAAATGATTTTACTAGGCCAACTATAAACCTTTGGAATGAGTCATCAAAAAGCAACATTTACATTTTTGTGTGTGTGTAAAATTCTGAAGAGTATCAAGACTGTCAGTTAATAAGATAAAAGGCAAGTATCAAAGTTATTTGTAAACTTTGAATAATAATAACTTAGAAATAACTATGCTGTTGGCTGGTATGGTCACTAGCCATAGTATTAATGTTAACCTTCTCTGTGAAACTAAAATTTAATTCTGCTTAGGATTAATTTTACCTTCCACAATATTCACATATTCAGTTTGTTTTAATAATGATTATAACTACCTCATAATCCGAATTCCAAACTTTTCTGAAGAGAAAACGACCTAAGAGCCCACATTTGAACTCTGAGTTTAAGTCTAACGGGATTTGGAAATACCATCTATTTGTTATGAACCATCCAGACAGAGACTCCCCTCTAGAATCTTCAAGCATTAAGGAAGCCAATGAATAAGAATAAACATAAGATGTGAACTGACAAAGGATCACGAGAATAATACAGAGATGATTTGATAGAAGGTCTAAGAAAGAGGTAAACAGAGTTCTTGAACAGGTATCCGTAAGAAACAACCACAACTAAAATAAAATGAAGACTCTACAGGAAGCACAGGATCAGGAGGAGAGGAACGTACAAATAATGTGGACCAATATGCCAGGATCCTGTTGGACAGTCAGGAAGTAAGGGGGGCAGAGGAGGAAACGTCAGCCCATCAAGAACCGACCTCAAGTTGTCCACAGTGAGGGGCATCCATCTCCGTCTCAGTTCTGGAGCTAACTACTGCCTCAGAGGCTTCTCTGGTCTTTAACCCTCTTTGAATACATTGTCTCGTGGAACGTTGTCAACCAGAAGGAGAAGTCTGTTTGCGGCTCATTAAGCAGAAAACTGCTGGTATAAAATATTTGGGCTTGCTGGTTTGGTTGGAGCCTAGTGTGCAATAGTCTGAGACAGGAAGATTTCTTCCAGGCAAGATGAATGAGGGCAGAGCCTTGGAGGACAGGCTGGCACGGTGCTGTCAGAAGAAGAATTGCAGAGAAAATGACCCACGGGGGGAAAAAGGCAGACACAGAGAAAAACCATCTTACTTTGTTAAATTAACTTCTGCTTTCAGGTTTCCACACTTGTGGCTTCAGCTACACTCCAATTTTATTCTCGTCATGCTTCACAACAGTCCTCTTTCATTTTTATTTCATTACACTAGTGCTTTGATTACCAGGAAGTATGACGTTAATAAAAGGTACTGTGTTTGAACTGAAATCGATGTAACCACAAGAGGCCCTCTGATAGGGATGATGGGGGTCTAAGTTAAGTGGGAGCTGTGGGCAAAGAAGGAGGAGTGGAGAATGATCAGAGGTCACTTCTGGACAGGAGGGAGCAACTCTAAGTTCTCCAGTGCACAGAGATTTGGAGAGAAAGCAGCTCAAGAATTGAGCAATGTCACAGACTTCCAGGGACAAAGTATATTCTCTTTGCCTTCAGAGGTTACTTTTTCTCTGCTTCACGAAAGACTGGCCTTCTCTACATCTCCCTATTGGGGACCCCCTCCACCCTCGTTAGAGAGGCTGCTACTGTGCTGGGACAGGCTTGAAAGTAAGATGACCATCAAATGCTGCAGTGGAAAAAGGACTTCTCATTTTCTTCCATAGCCTTGTTTAGAATGTCCATTTTGGAGCAATTTCCTTGGATTTTGGCTTTGAACAGCAATTTCCTATCTCAGTCTACTCGCTATCAAAATTTTCTAAGACATTTAAAGAAGAATTAATACCAATCCTTCACAAACTCTTCCAAAAAACAGAAGAGGAGAGAGAGCATTTCCCAACTCATTCTATGAGGCTGGTATTAACCCGACAACAAAACCAGGCAAAGATATTACAAAAAAGAAAACTATAGATCAATATCCTTTGAAATAAATGCAAAAATCCTCAACAAAATATTAGCAACTGAATCCAGCAACATATAAAAAGGACTATATATTACTACCAAGTAGATTTATCCCAGAAATGCAAGATTAGTTTGCCACGAAAATCAATCAACCTAATATACCATATTAATAGTGTATTAAGTAAACTAGTGTATTTTTGTCTTATTAAAGACAAAACCCACAAGATCATCTCAATAGACTCAGAAAAAGCCTTTTGACAAAATCTAACACCTCTTCATGATAAAAACACTCAGGGAGCTAGAAACAGAAGAGATCTTCCTCAATGTGATAAAGGGCATGTGTAAAAAACCCACAGCTAACGTCATATTTAATGGTAAAAGAATGAATGCTTTCCTTCTAAGATCAGGAACAAGACAAGGATGTCTGCTCTCACCACTTCTATTCAACATTGTACTGGAGGCTCTAGCCAGGGCAATTAGGCAAGAAAAAGAAATAAAAAACATCCAGATTAGAAAGAAAGCAGTAAACTCTCTTTATTTGCAAGTGATGTATACTGTATATAGAAAATCGTAAGGAATCCACTAACAACTGGAATAAGTGAGTTCAGCAAGCTTGCAGGATACAAGATCAATAGACAAAAATAAATTGTATTTCTATGTATTACCAATGAACAGTCTGAAAATAAAATTAAGGAAACAGTTCCACTTACAGTAGCATCAAAAAAGAATAAAATTCTTAAGAATTTAACAATGAAGTGCAAGACGTATACTGAAAGCTACAGAACATTGCTGAAAGAAATTAATGAAGATCTAAATAAGCAGAAAGACATCATATGTTCATGATTTGGAAGACTTAATATTGCTAAGATGACAATACTCGCCAAAGTGATCCACAGATACAATAAAATACCCATCAAAACCCTAGCTTGCTTTTTGGCAGAAATTGACAAGCTGATCATAAAATTCATACGGAAATGCCAGAGACCCAGAATAGCCAAAACAGTCTTGAACAAGAAGAACAAAGTTGGAGGACTCATACTTCTTGATTTCAGAAGTTATTACATGGTTGCATCAATTAAGACAGTGTGGTTATGGCATGAGGATATACATATAGATCAATGGACTAGAACTCAGAGTCCAGAAATAAACCCTTACATTTATGGTCAACTGACTTTTGACAAAGGTAACAAGACAATTCAACAGGGGAAAGAATAGTCTTCTCATCAAACAGTGCTAGGTCAACTGGATAGCCACTTACACAAGAAAGACCCTGGACCCGTTCCTTACATCATACATAAATTAACTCCAGTGGATCACAGACTTAAAGTAAGAGTTAAAACTATAACTCTTAAAAGAACACACAGTAATCTCAGTGAGCTTGGATCACGCAATGGTTTCTTAGATACAACACCAAAAGGACAAGCGACAAAAGAAAAAATAGAAAAACCAGACAACATCAAAATTAAAAACCGTTGTGCTGCAAATGATATTAAGAAAGTGAAAAGATGATTCAGATAATGGGAGAAAATCTGTGAAGCAAGCACTGATATATATTACAACATGGATGAACTTGAAAATGGTATGCTAAGTGAAATAAACAAATTCCAGGAAAGACCACATATTATATGATTCTGTTTATATGAAATGTCCAGAATAGGCATATCTGGACGTAGATAATGACAGAAAATAGATTAATGGTTCCTGGACTAGAAGGGGAAGGGAATGGAGAGCACAGTTTTTTTGTGTGATGAAAATGTCCTAAACTCAGATTGTGGTGATGGTTGCACAACTCTGCAAATATACTAAAACCATTGAATTATATACTTTCTTTTCTTTCTTTTTTTTTGTGAGGAAGATCAGCCCTGAGCTAACATCCATGCCAATCCTCCTCTTTTTGCAGAGCTAACATCTATTGCCAATCCTCCTTTTTTTTCCCCCCTTTTCTCCCCAAAGCCCCAGTAGATAGTTGTACGTCATAGTTGCACATCCTTCTAGTTGCTGTATGTGGGACACCGCTTCAGCATGGCTGGATAAGCGGTGCGTTGGTGCGCGCCCCAGATCCAAACCCGGGCCGCCAGTAGCAGAGTGCGCGCACTTAACCGCTAAGCCACGGGGCCGGCCCCCTGAATTATATACTTTCCATGGGTGAATGCTGTGATGTGTGAATCATCTTTCAATACAGATGTTACATTTTTCGTTTCTCCAAGCCAGAATGGTATTTGTTTTAAGTTATCAAGGATCCTGAAGGGTCACAGCTTTGTGGTCTGATGGAGAGCAATAGGATTTGGAAAGGTATTGAATAAGAAGCTAATTCACACAGTAATCTATTCTTTTTGTTAGTAGCAAGAGAAAGATAAGAAATGAGGAACAGCAGAGATCAATATTCACATAATATGAGAATCAGCAATCTAAGCAGTATAGGAGAAAATATATAAGGTGTGACAAAGAAACAACTGATTTTTACATAAATGTATATGAAATCACTAAGTGTGATTTTTTAAGTAGTCACCTTTGGAGACTATAAGCAAAAGCATGTACTTTAGCTGTCTGGAAAATTTTTAGAGTTCTTACAATTTTCAGTTTTATTTAGAGCTGGTTAAGAGCCCAAGAAAACCAGTCACACACTTCATTTGATTCGAGACTCTTACCTATTGCTCGGTAGAGCAATAGACTATTACTCTAAAGCTTGGCCATTCGTTTATTCAGGTTTGGCTCTGAATGTTCTTTTAGGAGTTATTTCCAAAAACAAACTCACACTCAAAGAATAATGACTGGATTCAACTGAGAATATGTGAAAGAATGTGTGAAAAGCTAGTCTGAAAGTGTTGATGTAATTAATCTTTTACTTTTACTTTCCATAGCCAACAGCTGAAAAGTGCTTTTAAATTAAAATGCTACGAGTTTTTAAAATGAGGCAGATTCATGTTAAAATCACAACTCCATAGTAAAGCAAGCGGAACCTCTTCTTTTCATCTCCACCGCTGCTAAGTCCCTCATCTTTCAGCTTAACTACTACTAAATAACTGGTCTCCCTGCCTCCTCTCATCCCCGTCTGGTCCACTCTCCATCAACAGCTAGAACAGTATCACTCTTTTCAGAACGCTGTAAACCTGCACGTGGTCTGATCCCTTTTGGCCTCCCCCTGTGCACAATGCCCACAGTGGCCTTCACGCTCAGAGAACACACCACGCTTGCTCCTGCCCCCAGGTCTCTGCACCAGCTGTTTCTCTTCCTGGAATGCTTTTCTCTGCCCTTTGCCTGGCTGGCTTCTTGCCATTTAGATCTCAGTGTAGACACCACTCTTCAGAAGACTTCTCAGACCACACAGTTTCTACCACACCCAATACTTCACCTCTCCACACAGCAACTCTTTTGATGTTTTTGTCATTTGCTACCCTCCTCCTCTACTACAAAGAATGTAATCTCCTGGAGAGTAGTGACAGCATCTCTTTTGGTAATCACTGTGTCCCAGTGCCTAGGACAGTGTCTGATCCTAAACATACACCTCACAGAATGAACTAATGACTACTCTCTAGATTTCAGTAAAACCATTAAAACCTGAACATTCCCAAGTCTGTTAAAGCAGATTTCCCCAAATTCCTACGGTATTTGTCTATAAAACACATTACTTCTCTGAATTCAATCTGAAGAGACATACACTTTTCTATAATTCTTAAGCAAGAAGTCCAAAAGTGCTTCAGACTAATTAATAACATTTATACTTTTTTATATTTATAGTTATACTAATTAATAACATTTAATACTTACTCTGGGAGAAGTTTATATTTCTTGAAATCAATTTCTGGAAAAAATGTGTCACTTTCAAATTCCTGCATGATCCTTGTCACAAACAGTCTAAGATGGCCTGGTTTGTTCATGGCTTCCTTTGAAACACAATAAAAGGCATGAGTTTCCTTATTTATCTGTGTCAAAAGACATAGAAACTCTAAGATTTTTGTTTCTTATTACATAGTCAAGTTTGTACTAGGTATTAAAGACATGCTATATAACTTGTTACATCCAAAGCATGCTATTTAAATATCTTATTCTTTAGGGTCCTGCAAAGTATGCCTTAGTTATGTTGAGAATGGCATTAATCATTATCAATAATTATGAGAATGAGTTTAAATATATTCTGGCCTCTGGTTTGCTTATATGAACTCTTTTTTCATTTAAGCATTGTTTTGTCTTTTGTCTTTGGTGGTGTTTAAGAATTAAGAACCCAAATTATCTAGTTACTCTCCATAGAAAAATTTATATACGTATATATGGATAAGATGGTGTAATTTCATCAGACCTTGACTATTGAAAATCCCAAGGGCATACTTCAGCACATTTACATAAAATTTAACAATGCTTCCATTTCTCAGGAGATAGTTGTAATGCTAGTAGGTAATTTATTCTGCCTCTTGCTGCTGACGATTGTATTCGGCCTTATATTGTTAATGACTTTTCTAACTACTGCCTATAGTACAGTTGACAGTTTCTACAGAAAAACTGCCTGGAACAAATATCTTAAGATTCTAATAAAAAGTCATGAGTCCTAATTGCAGTTCCAAGAAAGTAATAATGCTATTTTTTTAAAAAATTATTTTTCTGAGGTCATATTGGCTTATAACATTGTGTAAATTTCAGGTGTACATTATTATATTTCAGTTTCTGTATAGACTGCATCGTGTTCACCACCAATAGTTTGGCTTTCATCCGTCACCATATATATGTACCCCTTTATCCCAGAAAGCAATAACTCTTCATCTTCAAATAGCTTATGGGGGTTGAGGGAAGATATATATACATAATTTCAAGTGTTATCCTTAAAATTTCAAATGAGGGAATAGACAAATTTTACTTTTTATTTTCAATACTATAGCTTATATTAAATCATTTATTCTCTTGCCTCAACCAAATAAATATTCTACCAATTCTGAGTGTACCAAAAAATTAGAAAAATTGAATAGGACTAACCATAGGAACATTTGAAGGTCCGTATCAAAGTTAATGATACATGGCAAACCTTTTCTGTAAAGGGTCAGAAGGTAAATATTTTAAGCTTTGCGGGCCATATGGATTCTCACCTTTGTAGGCAAAAGCAGGCATAGACAATACTAAACCAATGGGCCTAGCTGTGTTTCAATGAAACCTTATTTACAAAAACAGGCTGGGAAGCCTGATTTGGCCCATGGGAAGATAAGCCTAAATGTTCAACAAGCTATTGTGATGTGAGGTAGGTGGATAACGCAGAATTACCACCTGGAGGTTCTACTTCCTTATTATTTATATACATATAGATTATATGAAATTATATAAATGTATTTAGTTTTAAGCCCTTATATTGTTTAAAAAATACATTTCAAGTGAATATGGTATTGAATCACTCAAAATAAGTACTGAACAAAATAAAGAAAGGACATGATTTCTTAGAAATTCATACTTGACTGAAAGATTAAAGGAAAATGTCCATTTTCCCCCTATTAAATGGAGAAAATAAAAGGTTGTAGAAACAGGAACCTGAGTAACAGAGTTTTTATAATCCCACGTAGGATCCTGGTCTACCTCTTCTTTCTGAAATAATTCAATGTACCTATGTTCCCACAAGCCACCACAGGGTACTGGTGGATTTTTTTCCTCCTCATAAATGTTAATCTTTCATTAGTGTTTTAAAAGAGTCAAAGAATTCTATTTATTGTCCTCAAAATGTTTTAAAGCTGGAAGCCACTTGGTATCAAGAAAAAGGAATATTTTCTCTTATGCTGTATTTTTTATGATACGAAATCATATAACACTTCTCCCACGCCCTCACATTCTATGAAAATTGTTGAGGGAAAGTTTTCTGTTTTTAACAAATTCATATACATATAGTCAGTGTCTACCAACTGAGAGCCTCGTCTCTTTCTCAGTCAGAGACACATTTATCCTTGAAGGAAAGGGAATGACTCAGTGCACCTCCAACACATCCAGGGAGTAGAAAACAGCGCAGGCAAGGATGGCTCAGGGAAAGATTTAGAATGTTTTTAAAATTGGAAACATCAACTATTTTGAATTGAAACAAACTCATACAGACCTAAAAACTTACTTTTACATTTTCATTTAGTTTGTAGGATAGTATCAAAAAATAAATAATTCAAATTGACAGTATACCTAACTTACAGCAGGGATAATGAGCTTCCTCTGCTCATGGCTTAATTTTTTTAAAGTTTGGATGGGAGGGAAGCTGGAAGAAAGTAGGGTAGAATATTTCTTTATATTTACAGACAACTTTACTTACCTTATAAACAGAACTGCCTCCCACGATCCAAACCATGTCCACTTTATTTGTTAATTCTGGTTGTTCAATAAGTGATAAGGCATCCTCCAAACTTTTGGCAAGAAAATGAGCTCCTTGTGGAGGTTCCCTGAGGTTAAAAGAAAGGATTACACATAATTTCTATAAAACTCTAATAAAAACACGAGTCAGATAATCTAAATAGGAAGCAGTAATTATAAAACTAAAATCATCATAAACATGAATCCTTTTGACAAAAAGCACTTCACATCAGTATGACCCATGACCAATAACTCAACCCACATTTGTGGATGTATGGCCCACAACGAACCAAAAAGCACAAACACCTGAGATATCACATATTTGTGGTGGAAAAGAATCAGAACACTATTTGTCTCTGGAGGGATGGGGTAACAATTCACAGGGAAGGGGCACGAGGCAACTTTCTGAGGGTGATGGTAATGCTCTATATCTTTGATATGGGATTACACGGGTATGTACATTTGTCAAAACTTAGCACATGTACATTTGAGGCTTGTACATTTCATTGTACATAATATTTTTCTTAAAAGAAAAAAACAGTAAAGTAATATTGAACTCTAGTTAATGAGATGTATGCTGGAGTATTTAGGAAAAAGTATACTAACTCCTGCAATTTACTTTGAAATGCAACAAAGAACAAGACAGATGGATGCATAGATGGATGATAATATAATAAGCATAGTAAAATGTCAATGGTAGAATCTATGTGGTGGGTATACAGGTGTTTACTGTAAGTTCTTTCTGTATGTTTGAAAGTTTTCATGATAAAATATTGGAAAAAGAGTGGTATGTTTGAATGCCTGTAGTTTGTAATGATATTCAAACTGTTACTATGTGGTTACCTTTGGGGAGTGGGGAAAGAACTTCCATGTTTCAAACAACATAGAAATAGATGAAGTATTTAAAAATGAGCATGTTATTACTTTTGTAATTAAAAACCCAAAAGGGGAAAAGTTAATTTCAGTATTTACACTGACTAGCTCAATCTCTCCCCACCTCCAGAATTGGTTTATTTTTTTAGGTAGGGGAGGGGGGGGTTGCAATTCCCTTTACAAATGAAGAAACATGCAGAATTAGACCTTCATAATAATTAGAGAACAGAAATTACAATTCAATATCAAGTTCTTAGACTGATGCTTTAAAAAAATTATATAATTGCCTTTGAATGAGTAGTTATAACAACAATTAATCAAGAGCTAATGGGGTCTATTCATTCTCTTGGCTGCCTTCTCCCTCACCTCCTTGATATATACTTAGTTACTTCACTCTTTGTCATCTCTAAAGAAGTCAAGATAGCACAAAGAATATATTTTGACTAAAGGCTGGAAAAAGACACTGAGGCCAGGGTGAGGTTAAAGGAGCCGAGGGATCTCCTAAGGTATCAGGGCAGTTGGACTGACTAGGTTGGCTAGGCTGTTCACGGGGAGAACCAAATCTAGAAGAAACAGATTGGAGCTGGGGGAGAAGATAGTCTAGTTAATAAACAAAGTCTAGAATGACCGAGACAGAGTCAAGGTGATTTTAGTATCTGGGGATGTTGAATTCAGGACCAGACAGGAGATAAGGTAGAATGGAAAATGGTGATTTAGGAACTGACATATGAGGAAAACTGAAGAGGCATCCTGGAAGTTGGTGGATTACAGCAAAATGATTTAGAAGGTGGTATAAATGCTTGGTGTGGACTTCAAAGAAAGGGGGCAATAGTTTTGTGAAGTCTGTGGAACAATGGCTTGAGAAAGGTGAAGACTTCTTTGCCCTTTTGTAGAGTCCAGAAAAGGAAAACAAAGAACAGATTAAGGATTTGTTTCAGGTTTCAGTTATAACAAAGACATGGAGGAAATGCTTCTGCAAAATGTTGCTATTTGGTAGTTTAGAAATAAGATTCATAGGAAACACTGGACCCCTAGATGTGTAGAAAAGAACAAGCAAAAATTTGAGCTAATGTTTGAGTGCAGCCCCCTCTTCACAACACAAATCCTAGAAAGCAACACAGTAAATAGCATACAGCAAGCACTCAATATTGTTACTTATTTTTGCTTCCTTCCCATAATTATCTGAAACGAATCCAGATTGGATTTCCTCACAAAGGAGAGTTGGTGTGTAGTAGCTGGTGTTAGTAGCATACATATTCTGTGTCAAGAAGCTTGTGGACACGCTTGATATTTTGTTTCTAACTGTCTTGAATTCCCTCAGAGGGCTGGCCCGAGGATTAAGAGAGAACACACACAGTAGGCACTCAAGTGATACTTCCATCTCTTTCCTTAAAAGCCCTATTGAAGGGAGGCTGCTTTTTACCTGATGGATAGTTGTGTTAGAAAGGAAATACCTAACATTACCGAGTGCCGACTTGCTCTACAAGTAGCAGGTCAGGCAGTGCTTCACGCGCAGCACAGCAGCGGTCCCATGTAGGTACTACTATGCCTTTATAGATACGAGGAAATTGAGGCTGAGGGGTTCAGTAACCAATGGTCACGCAGCTAGGAAACGGTGGAGCTGGGATTGAATTCCAGCAGCCTGACTTTGGAGCCTGCGCTGCAACTTCTTACACAGACAATAGTGAGAACCGGTGGCCACGGACTACAAGGGTGTCAAGACTCTGGTCCCCTCAGACCTTGGGACAGTGTGGCCTTGTTTAGGCAAAGCCTTCAGACCAATGTCCTCTGGCCTTGGGCATCCTCATCTCATCACCCCACGGTACCACATAAACATTATGCTTTTCCAGTGTGCCTGATATGAAAGAGGATGACATGGCAGATGGAATTCTGGTCTAATTTCCCTGGTGACTGTTGGGAAAACAAACAAAAAACCCTAGGCTACAATCACGTCCTAACCAGAATTCAGAAATATGTTCAATTTAAGACCTTTCATACTCAGTCTTTAAAAATGTGATTTCCAACTATTAAAAATTGATTCAACTATGTTCCATCCTCATAACTGAATACTATGCAGCCACTAAAAATATTTATAGAAATTCATCTTTTAATATATAAAGTGAGGAAAAAAGGCAGGTTACAAAGTGATATTATGTGGGATGATCCCATTTTTATAAATCACCTATGGACTATTCAGTCCATAAAAATTTCTGAATCCCTATTTTACTAGAGATATGCCAGATGCTGGCAATAGAGAAAAAAAAAATGCACTCCCTGTACCAAAAAGATGGTGATGGCAGGCAGAGGAATATCCAACCGTGGCCATAAAGTGAGAAAGACCTGCAGTGGGGATGTGTGGAGGGTGCTGGATGGGCACAGAGGAGGTGCACCATCTGGGCGGGGTGTGCGGAAGAACACTCCTTGGAGTACGATCCCTTAGCTGAGTCTCGAAGGAGATAAAAACATGTGCAAAACACAGATGTGACAGACAGGCCACCACAGATATTACTGAGGCTTATGCTAAAGTTACAAAAGTTGTTTAACACAAGAAAACTCCAAGAAAGTTGAGAATAGAAGAAAAGTAATCTGAGGTGAGGTTTAAAATACTAAAGGGTAGGATAAAAGAGGAAGGTCTTGAGGACAGAAAAAAATGGAGTCGAGAAAAAAGTGGTGGGGGCGAAGGAGGGGACTGATTTTGATGGGAAGGGATTATTTGTCTCAAGATTGAGAGAAGGAAGAACAAAATGATATGTTTCAGTGAAAAGGAGATCACAAGCCTGTTTATCGTGATTTCATTAACGTTACTATTTTCTGTAAGCTCTAAGGTGAGGTAATTTTGCTAAAGTAGTAGTGATCGGGGGAGCAGGACCTGATATCTGTAGGGTATCTTCCACGAGCCAGAAATGTAACATATAAAATTTCAATTAATCCTTGAAATTACCCTAAGAAATTGTCATTATCAATCCCATTTACTAGGTAAGGAAATTGAGGTTCAGCAAGACTTTCTTGCAACCTGTGTGAAGCCACAAAGTTAATAGGCGCCAGAGCGGGTTTAGAAGCCAGGTCAGTAAGTCTTTGCTGTACCAAGTGTGTAAGTGGTGGGGAGGGGACTGCAGCTTTAAGAGGAGAAAGTTTTAATCACTGTGGAGAATGTGACCATGAGACCATACAAAATTATTATACCATGAAATGTGAGATAACTTTTGTGGATTGAAGACAATTTACAACCTCTTATATCATGGAGGCAATTTGGGGTTTTCTAAAGATACTGTCAAAGCCACAGCACTGCAGTAAAATTTCTTTAATTTTTGGTTCTAAAGACTTAAAAAAATGCTTTATTTAGATATAAATCACATACAAGTTACCCTTTTTTGTGTGTGTGTTTGTGAGGAAGATCAGCCCTGAGCTAACATCCATGCTAATCCTCCTCTTTCTGCTGAGGAAGACCGGCTCTGAGCTAACATCTATTGCCAATCCTGCTCCTTTCACCGCGCCCCCCAAGCCCCAGTAGATAGTAGTTGCATGTCATAGTTGCACATCCTTCTAGTTGCTGTATGTGGGACGCGGCCTCAGCATGGCCGGACAAGCAGTGCGTTGGTGCGCGCCCAGGATCCGAACCCGGGCCGCCAGCAGCGGAGCGCGTGCACTTAACTGCTAAGCCATGGGGCTGGCCAGCAAGTTACCCTTTTAATGTGTACAGTTTAGTAACTTTTTAGTACATCCACAGAGTTGTGCAACCATCACCACTATCTACTTTCAGAACATCTCCATCACCCCAAAAAGAAAAAAGAAACTGTGTATCTATTGTCAGTCATTCCCCACTCCCCACCTCTCTCTCCCAGGGAACCAATAATCTACTCTCTGTTTCTATGGATTAGCCTATTTGGACATTTCATATAAATGGAATCACATGGTCCTTTGTGTCTGGCTTTTTTCACTCAGCATATTGTTTTCAAAGTTCATCTATCTTGTAGCATTTATCAGTACTTCATTCCTTTTTATTATGCAATAATATTCCATTGTATGGATATAACATTTTGTTTATCCATTCATCAGTTGATGGACTTTTGGGATGTTTCTACTTTTTGGCTATTATGAATGATGCTGCTGTGAACATCTATGTACAAGTTTTTGTGTGGTCATGTTTTCATTTCTCTTGGGTATATACCAAGGAATGGAATTGTTGGGTCATACGATAACTCTATGTTTAACATTTTGGGAAAATGCCAATCAGTTTTCCAAAGGTGGCCGCTTAACATTTACTTTAAAGCTGCAACTTGATTGTCTAGAAAGTTTTGGAAAAGCACTGTTTCCCTTATACCTTATTAGGTAAATAGTTACCCAATAACTAGTATCTGGCAGCAAATTTTGGGGCTACTTTAAGGATTTAGTTTCTTCTTACATTGGGGGTGGTGGTGAAAAACTGAGTATTTCTAAACGCTTGTATGAGCAACAGTGATTTCCATGTGTAAATCTTTCCCCTTTTATTCAGGACCCAACAGCGCCCAGCACACAGCAGGTGCTCAGGATATGTGTGGAATTCACCAGCAAGTAGGGAAGCAGAAGGAAGGACAAAAAAAAAAAAAAACCTCTAAAATTTTTTCCTAACTGGTGTCCCTATCTATTTCCTGTCATGCTTGATAATAAAGACTTTAAATTTTCTCTCTGCCTTAAAAACAAAAAGCGAAATACACCAACAAATGTTATATATAAATACATAAGAAACAACCAAACTCAATTACACACACCACAGGGGGGTCATAAAGAAGAAATTAGACTCATCATTTGAGGAGATTTGCTGGTTCAACTGAACATCTCCCCCACTGAGATTTCTTTGTTTTAGCTGAAGCTAGTCATAAATAAACTTGAGTAGTATTCAAGAATATGTTATTAAAGAGTCTCTGGGAATGGCAATACAATCTGTGAATCTGGATTCTACAGTGTAAAGAGATAATCAGAACATCCTAGCAACCAAGAGAAAAACAATATGAAGATTGAGGCAGATGGCAAGATGTACATGAACATATTCCCCATCCTCCAAAGGCACTCCATGCAAATATTCTGCTATATTTTCTCTCAGGTTTTTACCTATGCCATTTTCTAGGAGGGATTTGGGAGAAAATCTACATAAGCCTGAATCCCCTCAGCCTATTGTCGTGTCATGTTTTTTCCTTCCCTTAGTGTGATGGTCTTTGATGTATTCACTTGGCTGGGCTATAGTCCTTGGTTATTCAGATACTAATCTAGGTGTTGCTGCAAAGGTATTTTGTAAATGAGATTAAAGTCAAAAATTAGATGACTTTAATCTGGGTGGGCCTAAATTAATCAGTTGAAAGACTTTACGAGCAGATCTGAGGTCTCCCTGAAGAAATTTCCCCAGGACAGCAGCTTCAGCCCCTGCTGGAGAGTTCCAGACTGCCCTCCCTGATGGCCTACCCTACAGAGTTTTGGACTTGCCTAGCCAGCCTCCACAATTGTTGTCAGCCTATGTATATATATACATAGGTTCTGCTTCTCTAGTTGAACCCTGACTAATACAAATGGGAAAGGACTATTAGGACCACGGTTCTCAAATGAGCAGTGCCCTAGGACACTGCATTCTTTTTTTGTGATTACATTATTAGTTTAAGGAAGAACGATTACCATGCCAATCCCAAACTTTCCCTTAAGGTCTAATTCAGGTCACCTCCACCCCCCAAAGGGTCAGTAAGTTATTTTAATGGCTTAGGACCAATGTAAACAATAACAACAAAAAGTAACAAAATAGACATCAAGAAACATCACAGGTGGAGTAAATGACACGGAAGCCGTGGTGCAGGTCAAACCACTGGAGGTGCCTTCGTGGGCAGACTTAACGCATTAACTACACCCAGGTCCTCATGCCCCAGGTCCCCAGGGCATTTCCAGGCACCAGGAACTACCCAGTCCAATGCTGGACTGGAGGACAGGGAAATTCCTAGCAGAGGCCAACTGCAGACACTACCTTCTCTCCAGGACCCCTGGGTCCACTTCAATACTTTGAAATTTTTTACCTTCAGACACCAGGTAAAGAACACAAGTAGAAAACATTATCTGGGTGTTGTGGTAAACTAGGAATCACAAGATTATGATTTTAAGATTAAGATTTTCAGCCCATCCTAAAATTTACATCTTATTGTTTTTAGGACAGGGTCCAGAGAGGGGATAATCATTTAATTTTGGCAAGTCTCAAAACACATGTATTTTGGTTTTATGTGAAACTAGAGAAAAATTATTAATTATATTGTATAAATGATATTTGAGCCTACTCAATAATCGTTCAAGGAAACTTGCAAATATGTTAGCATAGTGAGATTTATTTATTTATTAAAAATTTTATTTATTTATTTTTCCCCCAAAGCGCCAGTAGATAGTTGCATGTCACAGCTGCACATCCTTCCAGCCGCTGTATGTGGGACACGGCCCCAGCACAGCCGGAGAAGCGGTGCGTCAGTGCGCGCCCGGGATCCAAACCCGGGCCCCCAGCAGCGGAGCGCATGCACCTAACCGCTAAGCCATGGGGCCAACCCAGCATAGTGAGATTTAATGCAACTTTTCAAGGTGATGAAACCAATGACTTAAGGAGCAGAGTAAGTCATTGTCCTGTGACATAAACAACTGCTCATTCATTTTCTGTAATCACCTTAATGATATAAGCAGCTTCGTCAACAGAGCTACAATCATACTATTTTACTTGTCAGACACTGATCTCCACCATAAGAAACAGGACATGATTTTCCTGCGGTGAATTTATGTCATAGTACTTACTTGAGTTCTCTGCTAAGAACTAAATTAATTCTGTCCTTTAAAGGTCGATTCTTCTCAGGAATGGAGAACCAGGTCTTTCTACCCATAATCACCAAATTCTGTTTACCTATAAAAGCATATAGAAAGAATAAGTATATTTTGGGAATATACATATATATTTTCATATATTCATAAATATATAGACATATGATTGTCATAGTGACATCTAGTGGCTCTGCTTTAAAAAAACTAAAATTTAAAACAGCTTTACCAAAATTTACATTTATTACCCATTACCTAAATATAGTAACTATTTTTCCCTTTGATTTTACCCAATATTTAGTTTTAACCAATTGCAATCACGTATACTATAAAGTCAGGTGTCGCTTAACAACGGGGAAACATTCTGGATAATGCATCCGTTAGGTGATTTTGTGGTTGTGTGAACATCATAGCATGTACCTACACAAACCTAGATGGTATAGCCTACTGCACACCTAGGCTATATGGTACTAATCTTACGGGACCATCGTATATGCCGTCTGTCGTTGACCCAAACGTCATTATGTGGCACATGACTGTAGTTGTTAAGAGCAAAGAGTCTGGGTCAAAGTTCTCAAGTTGAATGTATTCTGTCATGAACTAGGCAAGTCATGCTAACCTTCTATGCCTTACTTTCCTTATCTATAAAATGGAGATAACAACAGTTTCTACTTCTAGGGTTGTTGTGGGGATTGAAGACTTAGAACCATGTTCAGTATCTAATAAGTACTGTTATAACTGTTTGATATATTAGTATTCATATTTGTGTGCTCTGTAGATTTACATTAATAGTCATACTTTTAAAGATAGCTGCTTAATATTCTACTTAGCTTAAAACCCTTTCAATTGTGCCTCTATCCTTCTCTTTCAAGTATAATGCTTCTATCAAAATTTTATTCATATAGTTTCCATTTTTGGTTTAATTACTTAGGAGGAAAAACCTTGGGGGTCAGATATCTGGATCAAAGAAACATACACATTTCTATGATTCTTGATATATTGTGACAGACTACCAAAAGGAGTGCATGTGTCTATTTTATAAAGGAATCTTCATTAGTTTGATTTTATTTAAACAAAAGCACTAGTGTTTACAAACTACCAGTAGTAAGACTAAGCATTTTTCCATATTTTGCTTCACTACTCATAATCAAATATTACCTCCAAATGTTGGGAAAATTTTTTTTTCCCTCAAATAATTAAAAATAGGTATGCCTATAGTTCATGGTACCCCTATACAATATGCACTGCATTTTCAAGAATAGACCTTTAGGTGTTCAATAAGGAGACAGCAACTATTAAAAATAGCATCAACAGGTGAGGAATTCTGATGAGAGAAATGGTACAGACCTGGCCTAACAACTAAGGTGGAGATGATGAGTGAAGACCATAGGGAGACATCAAAAAAAAAAATGCCAAGACACCCTTGCTACCCTTTCATTCATTCAGCCAAGAAATACTGTACAGTAGTCCTCCCTTATCTGTGGTTTCGTTTTCTGTGGTTTCAGTTACTGGAGGTCATCAGTGGTCAAAAATATTAAATGGAAAATTCCAGAAATAAACAATTCATAAGTTTTAAATTACACTCCGTTCTGACTAGTGTGTGAAATCTTGAGCCCTCCTGATCCGTCTTGCAGGGGATGTCAATCATCCCTGTGTATCCACTACCCACTGGTTGGTGACATAGTAGCCATCTAGGTTATCAGGTCCGCTGTCACAGTATCACAGTGCTTATGTTCAAGGAATCTTTATTTTACTTAATAATGGCCCCAAAGCATAAGAGTCGTGATGCTGGCAATTCAGATATGCCAAAGAGAAGCCGTAAAAGGCTTCCTTTAAGTGAAAACATGATAGTTCTTAATGTAATAAGGAAGGAAAAAAAAATCATGCTGATGTTGGTAAGATCTACAGTAACTTTTATTACAATATATTTTTATAACTGTTCTATTTTATTATGTTATTGCTGTTAATCTCTTACTATGCCTAATTTACAAATTAAACTTTATCACAGGTATGTATGTAGAGAAAAAAACGTAGTATATATAGGGTTCAGGCACCCACTGGGGGTCTAGGAATGCATCCCCCATGGATAAGTGGGGACCACTGTATTTACTGAAAATCAGCAAACAGGCCAGGCATTGGATGTTCTTCCTATTACCAGACCATACTTAGGATTCCTGAGAGTGGTCCACGTCATTTCTTTAGATTCCAGCTCTTGCCATCTTATCTTTGGCACCAGTGACCTAAGTGCCAAATCCAAGGACCTGGCATCTCACCTAGATGGCTATCACTGGGCTATTCCTCCTCCTATGATCAAACATACATGTCTCTTAGGTTTTAAACCGGGTGCTCCCACCCCCATATTCGTTTCCTTGGTTATCCTCTTCTCTCCAGAGGATCAATTCATCTAGTTCCCGGTGTTTGAAATTATCCTGGATACCCCACAGGCATCTCAAAATCGTCATCATTACAACTGCATACTACTCTCCACTCTTTTATTCACCCAGACTCTTGCACTGAAAATCTGAGAGTCATCCTTGATGTCTTCCCGCATCTCCTTTAATCTCCTGATCTCCAAACCCAGGACCATGTAACCATTTTTTGGACACCTATGGCCTCCTCTCCACTGCCCTCCTCAGTTGCAGCCGCTACACCTAAGGCCTCCTCCACCGGAGTCTCTAGCTGCCAATTTTGCCCAACACCTCAATTGTATGTGTGCCCACATAAAATTTCAAAGAAGTTAAAAAAAAAAAATGTTTAATGAACCTTGGGAACTTCATACAGATCGATGGTAAGAGAAAATGTTTCAATTAACACGGAAAACTTTTGATTTAAGTAAAATTTGCACTGGAAGCTTACTCGAGCAAGACTGTTTGAGAACCTCAATCACTTAAAAATCCCATATTACCTTCTACTGAAGAGGTTGTGGTCATTCTTTGGAAATACTTGAATTCATTCCTACAAGTTAGAGAAAACACAGCGTTACTCAGAACGTTATCCAAGCCGGACAAACGGTGCGCTGGGGTGGGGGTGGGGTCTCCAGGACTGGGACTTTGCTCTGGAGTGGGGTGCCGCGGGGAAGGGCCTCGCGGGGCAGCAGGAGCGGGACGGAAATCAGTAATTTGGTCTCCCGGCTCCTGACGCAGAAGGAAACCCAGTGCCAGGCTCGGTCAGTTCATGACGCAAGCCCGACCCATCCTCTCGCTGCCCGTCGGCCCGGCGCGGTCCCGCCCAGGTGCCCGGGTCAAGCGCATCTTGCGCCAGCTTCGATCCCCACACACCCAACCCTCCCCCACCCAGCAGGTACCTGAGTGGGGGCCAGGGCAGGTCCCCGTTCTTGCCGATGCCCATATTCTGGGACACGGCGACGATGCAGTTTAGCGGACGCATCATGAGAGCGGCAGCAAACACTTCGGAGCTCGCTCGCGAGACCTGGACGCCGGGTCAAGTTTGGCGCGAAATTGCGGCCACCACGCCCCTCAGTCCCATTTGTGCAGGCGAGGCCCCGCCCCCGCCCCGCCCCCCGCCCCGGCGCACGGCAAGGTCGCGACGTGCTCGCGCCCGCAGACGCCCGGGACTTGCGGCCGCGGGCTCGCGCTCCCGGCTGGGCCCTGCCCCTGGGCTGTCACTCTCGGCCTCGCGATGTCCCGCCGGAAGCCTGCCTCTGGCATTGCTGGTGCAGCCGGCCCCGCCTCTGCAAGACAAGCGGTTTTGAGCAGATTCTTCCACTCTTCAGGAAGCCTGAAATCCACCTCCTCTCCCGCCGGCGCAGCCGACAAGGCGGACCCCGACTCTGACTCCGCAGCGCCCCTAGCGTCCTCTTTCCCGCCTCAGTTGCCGCCACAATTGGTGGGTTTGGTCCAGGATGGGGCGGGGCCCTCGGGGAGAAGGGGCGGGGCGAGGTGGGCAGGGGCGGTGCTTGTGAGTGGAGCGGGAGGAGGTAGAGACCTCGCGAGAATCGGCGAGATGACGCCACAGGGGAGAAAGGGGCGACCCTCGGGAAGGAGAAGGCGGGAAGAGCGAGGCCGACCTCCATCTTGTAGTTCAAAGGCTTTAGTTTCCAGTTGGGGTGAAAGACTTGAGGCTAAAGTCGCATAGATTCTTAATGGCAGACCTGAGACGGAAACCCGAGTCTCCTGACTCCCGTTGTGATGAGGATAGGGGCCTGTGGGCAAAGGATACAGCTTTTGACCTTCGTCCTCCCTCCTCTTTTTTTTTTTTCTAGATTGAGGGTTGAAGAGGAGCTTTAACTTGTTTATATGTGTTTGGTTAGGTGACCAGCAGAAATCTGCCATTAAATCTCTGGTCTTTAAGACTGCAACAGCATGTCTGAATATTTCAAGCGGCTATGCATAAAAGCAGTTACATTGTGCAGTACCCCCGTGACTACACCGTTGTAGTTCAGACTGTGAACTCTGATAGGTTGGGTGGGTCAAGTTTCTTAAGGTGGAACGGATGTGATGGTTAGTCATTGCATTCTTCCTGTTGCTTGCCACCCTTCAACTGAGTAAAATACGAGGATTTTTCGTTTTGTTTTTACGGGGGAGATTGCCACAGGGGAAAGTCTAAGGGTGCACCCTCTCTGGGGCTGCCTGGTGCAGTATTTCTCAGAATGAGGCTATGGAGGGGGGTGGCAGACTGGCTTTTAGCCACCCTCCCAAGTTTTAATGCAGCTCACAGCTGGGCTGCTTCGAGATCTTGTTCCCTTCATTTACATTTCTTCCATGGAGTGATCGCTTCTCTCTTGTCCTTGTTTTCTGACGTTTTCATGAATTCACCAAGATTTTATTTTACACCCATCATTTAGAGGGTACTTGGTGAAGGGTTTTTGACAGGTTTCCTGCCAACAAATAGTTCATAATCTTGTGGCATCTTCAGTGGTGAACATAGAGATAAATTACAATTAACATTTCAAAGATGATGCTGTTCTTTTATTATCTAATTATTATTATCTGTTATCTAATTTCATCTTTCCTAAATAAATATTAGTTTTTTCTTAAATGTATTTTATTTAACGTATATAAGTAGGGTAATTTAAGTTATATAATTTGAGATAGGTGAAGGCTGATTGAGTATAGAAAGGTAGCAGACTTTGTTCTAATTGATTCCAGCAGGGTTGAGGTGCTCAGGCTAGTGACCTGCCAGTCTCCACCTTGTCTTTGATGACCGTAAAAACAGTTCACCCCTAGGTCTTCCCAGAGCTCAATGAAGATGATTCTGTGAAGGCTGGATAGCAAGGACCTTGCTGTCATTCAGAAGTGAGGTTTAAATTATTTCGCATACATCAACTTTTGAGATTTGAGATAACACATCATTTTCTAACCTTCCTGATACAGGTTGCAGAAGCTGACAGAAGTAAAAAGAGACCACTGGAGAATGATGGGCCTGTTAAAAAGAAAGCAAAGAAAGTCCAAGAAAAGGAAGGAGGAAGTGATTCAGTAATGTCTGAGATCCCTGGTGAGTTCTGTGGCAATGATTCTTCACTCTCACCAGTCATGGCTCTGATATTCTTGCATTCTCCAGAGGGCAGAGGCGGCTCTTGGAAAGTTGTGCCGTGTTTTCCTTTGTGGAGAAAGGTCCCCATTGTGTTTGAGTAGAGTGGCCTCTTCATGAGTGGTGGTGGTGTGTGTAGGAGGTTGGGGGAGTGGAGGTAAGGGCTGGAGTTCTGCCAGTTTTCTGTTTTATTCTCTCTAGCTAATTTTTGTCCTAATTATAAAAGTAAAGCATTCTTGTTACAAAAATTTCAAGCGACACAGAAATGTAGAAGGTACACAGTGAAGGACCCCAGAATCCTTCCTTTTCAGTGAGGCCTACTGCTAATTTTGGGGGGTATTATATATTCTTCCTGGTTTTTCTCTTTATACACATATATATGTGCACACATAGACCACAAATTAGTTAACTAAAAATCATATTTTATAAATTGTATTATGCTTTACATGCTCCTTTGCAGCTATCTTTTTCCACTTAGCAGAACGTTTTGAACAGTGTTCAGTGTTAGGACGTGTGGCTCCACCCTGTCCTCTTTCAGCATGGCGCTGCTCTTTCTGTCTACTAAAAGGCTTTGGATAAACCCATCGTTCCTGAGCTCCTGAACTCCTAGAGGTGGTGTTGGATACAGATGGCTGAGCAGATTTTCCTCTAGTTTTTGGCCTCAGAGAATTTGTGATAAGGGAAGACAGAAAATGCTTCTTTCTTTACTATCGCCAGGACATTAGGTAAAGAGAATGAGACAAAAGCAAAAAAAAAAAAAGAGGCTCAGCTCAGTTGATCAAGCATGTAAGATCTCTCTCCCTCCTCAAAAGGTAAAATTTGGATTTAGGGTCAACATGAAAGCCTTAGTATGAAATAACTGTAGAAATGGAGACGTCCGGCTAAAGAGAAAGATAAAGCTGAAAATACGCTTTCCCTCCTCCTTTGTGAAGGAGGCGTGACTTGACAGAGTTTACCATGTGTTAATGTTGCATTTGCTGGGGTTGTCTACCTTTTTTAATTCATTATTGTACACAGACCTGATCTATTCAGTTTTTCAGTCAATTCTCCAAGCAGTTAATGAGCACCCACTAATATGCCTGCTATTGTTCTAGTGGCTTTTGTAGCTCATTTATTCTCCCTGACAACCCTTGTTGTCCTCCTTCTATAGAGGAAGAGGAGGGTGATAGGTGACCCATGGTCACACAGGATGACTAAGATGGAAAGTGTTGGAAATGTGGCAACAGCCTTGGAATGTTTTGTTAAAAATGACACTCAGGAAGAGAGGAGAGGAGCATCCACCAGTCAAAAGCTGGTGACTGCTCCGTATCAGTTTTTTTTTTTTTTTAATAACAGAATTATTAAGGTATAATTCACAAACCATATAATTCACCCATTTAGCATGTGCAATTCAGTGACTTTTAGTATAGTCACTGAACTGTGCAAGCATCATTATTAAAGTCAATTTTAGAACATTTTTATCACCCAGAAATAAACCCTGTACTCATCCACAGTCACTTCTCATTTTCCACCAACGCGCCCCCAGCCCTCGGCAACCACAAATCTACTTTCTGTCTATAGATTTGCCTATTCTGAACATTTCATATAAATAGAATTTTACAATATGTGACTTGTTTTTCTGGTTTCTTTCACTTAGCATAATGTTTCCAAGGTTCATCCATGTTGTAGCATGTATCAGTACCTCCTTCCTTTTTTTAAAAAAATTTTGCTTTCATTTCTTTTTAGTGTGTTAAAATACACATAACATAAAATTTACCATCTTAACCATTTTTAAGTGTATGGTTCTATGGTATTAAGTACATTCATTTTGTTGTGCAACCGTCACTACCATCCATCTCTAGAGCTCTTTTCCTTGCAAAGCTAAAGCTCTATACCCATTAGACAATAGCTCCCCTTTCCCCCTCTTCCAGCCCATGGCACCCACCGTTCTACTTTCTGTCAATGATTTTGACTACTCTGAAGTACTGCATTCCTTTTTATTGCTGAATAAGATTCCATTGTATGGATCCACTTCAGGTCTTAACTCTTCAATTTACAAGTTCTTTTTTATAACGGGGATCCACAGGGGAAGAAAGCTTTTTTTTTTTTTTTTTTTTTTTTTTTTTTTTAAAGATTTTATTTATTCAGTTTTTTCCCCCCAAAGCCCCAGTAGATAGTTGTATGTCATAGGTTCACATCCTTCTAGTTGCTGTACGTGGGACTCGGCCTCACGTTGGACGGAGAAGTGGTGCCTCGGGGCGCTCCCGGGATCCGAACCCGGGCCGCCAGCATCAGAGCGCGCACACTTAACCGCTAAGCCACGGAGCCGGCCCGAAGAAAGCTTTTTTATATTCACAAGGAAACTTTATACATTTGGAAAGTGATTGAAGTATGTATTTTGAAAATTAAAGGGAATAATAGGGGCCAGCCCCGTGGCTTAGCGGTTAAGTGCGCGCACTCCGATGCTGGTGGCCCGGGTTCGGATCCCGGGTGCGCACCGACGCACCGCTTCTCCGACCATGCTGAGGCCACGTCCCACATACAGCAACTGGAAGGATGTGCAACTATGACATACGACTATCTACTGCGGCTTTCGGGGAAAAATAAATAAATAAAATTATAAAATTAAAAAAAAAATAAAGGGAATAATAATAAACAAGGTAAAACATACATTTGAAAAGAGATTCAAAGATATATTTCTAGAATAAGAGAAGTCACAGTAAACTAGGTCAAGTATATACATTGGAAAAGTCATATATTTGAGAAGAAAAGGAGTCACAGTATTCCTTCAAAGGTTCTTAATCTTTAGCATATGTGTCATCAAGGTGTTTTTTGTGTTTTTTAATTATAGGGTATTGATTTCCCTAATATGTCTTTTTTCCTCTGGCTGCTTTTATGATTTTCTCTTTATCACTGGTTTGCACACATTTGGTTTTGATGGGCCTTAGTCTAGTATTTAAAAAAATTTTTCTTTCTTTCTTTTTTTTAATTTTGTTTGGATTTCATTTAAAGCTTCTTAGGTCCATGGGTTTATAGTGTTCATCAAATCTGGAAAATTTTTTGGCCATTATTTCCTCAGATATTTTTTCTGTCTCCTCCATCTCTTCTGCTGGAAGTTTATTAACAGGGCTGCTAGACTACTTGACATTATCCCTCACATCACTGAAGCTCTGTTCATTCGTTTTCCAGTCTTGTTTCTCCTTGTGCTTCATTTTGGATCAGTTCTCCTGCTATGTTGTCAAGTTCAGTGATTTTTTTTTTCTGTGGTGTCAAATTTGCCATAAATCTCATTCAGTGAAATGTTCATTTCAGATATTGTGTATTTCATCTATAGAGGTTCTGTTCTGTTCTTTTTAAAAATCTCCCTTTTCTCTATGTGAATTACATCTCAGTAAAGCTGTTACCAAGAAAAAAAATCTTCCATTTTGCTCCTCTTTATGTTCGTGTTTTCCTTTACATTCTTGATTATGTGGAGCATATTTATAACATGTGTTTTTTTGTCCTTATATGCTAATTCTATGATCTCTGTCATTTCTGGGTCTGTATCCCTTGACTGATTTTTCCTACTTTTTGCATGTGTAGTAGTTAATTGTTTGGATCGTGGATATTTTGAATTCTGTGTTGTTGTGTGCTGGGTTTTGTGTTTCTTTAAAGAATGTTGGACTTTGTTCTGGCAAGCAGTTAAAACCTTTGTGGATCAGTTTGATGTTTTTCTTTTCTTTTTTTTTTTGGTGAGGAAGATTGGCTATGAGCTAGTATCCATTGCCAATCTTCCTCTCTTTGCTGAGGAAGATGGTCCCTGAACTAACATCTGTGCCCATCTTCCTCTGTTTTGTATATGGGATGCTGCCACAGCATGACTTGATGAGTGGTGCGTAGGTCGGCGCCCAGGATCCGCACCTGTGAAACCTGGGTCGCTGAAGCAGAGCATGCGAACTTAACCACTACGCCACCAGGGTGGCCCCAATCAGTTTGATCTTTTTAAGGATTGTTTTTAAACTTTGGAAGAGAAGGTCTAGAGTAGCTTCATTCCTAAGGCTTGACTTTCTAGATTTGGGACGGGCTGCATAATAGCAGTAGCACCATTACATAGTATTTCCACCATATACAGACAATACACATTAATAACCTTTGGAACATAGATAATAGTAAAATGTAGCAGATTTCAAGAAGTGATGAGGTTTGAGTATTTGCTACCTTGTTTTTAGTATAATATGTTTAATTGTAAGTTTATATAGCCTAATTTTTAACAGTGGCTGTTTTTGACAGGTGGTTCACAAAATTCTTGAGGATTTAGCAGTTGCCTTTCAAGAGCCGCTGTGAGTTGGCTGCAGCACACCCCTGGTCTCCCTGTGTGGGCTAGTCTGAGCTTCCTCAGAGCGTGGTGGCTGGGTGCCGAGGTTGAGCACCCTGAGAGAGAGCCAGACAGAAGCCGTATTGCCTTATATGATCTAGCTCTGGAAGTCACAGAGCGTCACTTCTTCCGTACTCCGTTGGTCCACTTGGTTACAAAGGCTTGCCTAGGCTTGAGGGAAAGGACACAGATCCCACCTCTCAGTGCCGGAGTGTCAGCATCACGTTGTAGGAAGAGCATATTGGATGGGATATATATAGGTTTGGCTATCTTTAATAGATAAAATCTCCCACATAGGTCAAAAGTCAGACTTGACTTTTTATTTTATTAACATTCTTATTTTAATTACAGATAAACATAGTGTAGAACTCTATCTCAGAAGCATTTTGATAAATGCAAATATCCATTATCTTAATGCTATATATATTTGGACTTTCCAAAGTCAATGAGGATTTATAAAATACAGCCAGAGTATATAAAAATAAAATACAATTTTTAAAAAACCTGGGAAAATCTATGAGATATTATACCTTTAAACCATACCCAAAAAGTTCAAATGGAAATTTGCCTTAAATTCATATAGTTTCCAGGTTATCTTGTTCCTCCTAGAACCATTTTATAAAAGACACCAATCAGTGTTTATAATTATTATACACTGCAGTTCATATCCTAAAGTTAAAGACTACTTATAATGAAGAATTCAGATTCATTCATGGAATCAAATATGCCATTCCCCAAATTCCCAATTTTGTGTTCTGTAATGACTGTACTTATCAAACAGGGTAAAACATAAAATTTTATTCAATGAATTTTCCATTTTCATTTTATACTTTTAAAAAAAGAATCACCTTTTACAGTTTAAAACAACGTGCCCAAATTTGGAACGAATGTTTAAAAATAAATGTGAGGGGCCGGCCCTGTGGCTTGGTGGTTAAGTGCGCGCGCTGCGATGCTGGTGGCCCGGGTTCGGATCCCGGGTGTGCATCGAGGCACCACTTCTCTGTTCATCCTGAGGCCGAGTCCCGCATACAGCAACTAGAAGGATGTGCAGCTACGACATACAACTATCCACTGGGGCTTTGGGGGGAAAAAATAAAATAAATAAAATCTTTAAAAAACAAAACAAAACAAAACAAAAATACCTTCTCATTCTTGCAATTGAATGGCAAATAAAAATAGCAACACACAAAGCATACATTTTATAAAAAAAAAATAAATGTGAGGTTATTTATTAATAAATAATAATTTAATAATAAGCAGTGAGGTTAAAAATAAGTCTTTTACTAAGGAAGAGCGAAGTTCTGCCCCTTACCTGGGTTTCTGCTCTTAGGCAAGATTTGAAACTGCCTCTTATATTTATTTATTTTTCATTGTAAGACCCTCGCCTCCTTGGCTTATATCTTATTCTTGTCTACCTGAGTTTAAATATCTTCTTTTGAGCTTAAGCTCTCAAAAACATTGGCTGGAGGTTGTCTTTCCAAACAGACAATTCTTGAGACCCTGAGACTGAGGAACATTGATTTTTTGTTGTTGTTGTTTTTAATTCTTCACTGATGTTTAACATATATAGAGAATCATAAACTTGATAAATTTTCACAAACTGAAGTCGCCTGTGTGACCATCACTGAGATCAAGAAACCTCATTACTAGGACCCCCAGAAACTTCTCTGTGCCTCTTCCTACTCACAACCTCCCCTCCTCCAGGGATTACCACTATCCTGACTTCTACCAGAGTAGATTAGTTTTGCCTGAACATTGTATTTAATTCAGCAGACTTATAATATGTTTGTAACACTCCAAAGGTTTTTCTTTTTTCCTTTTTTTAAGATAGTGAATTGTTTTATCTATAAAATAGATTACTTTACACATTAAAATAAATCTGTTTATAGTGACACATATTTCCATTTTCAGCATCTAGTCAGTGCCTCCTTCTAGATTAAGATTCTTGATTTATTTATTTATTTTTTAATTTTATTTATTTATTTATTTTTCCCCCGCAAAGTTCCAGTAGATAGTTGTATGTCATAGCTGCACATCCTTCTAGTTGCTGTATGTGGGACGCGGCGCCAGCATGGCCAGAGAAGCAGTGCGTCGGTGCGTGCCCGGGATCCAAACCCGGGCCGCCAGCAGCGGAGCGCGAGCACTTAACCACCAAGCCACAGGGCCGGCCCAAGATTCTTGATTTAAAATATGATAATTCTTCTGCCTCCTTGATCCTTCATAACCTAGGCTTATTCTGAGGAGAGAAAGTAACTATGATGTATTTCCATTTAGGGTACACAAAAAATTAAGGCATAAACAGTGAAGGACTTAATTTTAGTGAAATATTCTTGGGGAGAAGTTTTTGGTAGCTTTAATATCATTGGGACAGCAACCAGTGGCCTTACTTCTAGGATTTGTCTTCCTAAGGGCTCAGAGACTTCAGTGATGATGCTGCCAAGGCTTAATCTCATATTGTGGAGATTTGGTAGTTCATCTCATGGCACCTTCAGAGACGGAAATATGAAGGCGTGGTACTTGGTACAAGTGACGTTTTAAGTACAGGAGCAGAAGATGGAGGTTGCTAAGGTGTATTGGGCACTCACTTTTCCAAGAGCCAGGTTTTCACAGTGATTACAATTTCTTTCTCAAGTCCCAATGGAGGGACTGGGGCTATGCTTCTGTCTTTTCTCAGGTGTAAAGGTTTTTGTAGCTCTTGGGACTTTTCACTTGAGAAAGCTTCCATTTGTTTTTCCCCCTTGAAGGCCTTTTGAGGTTTTAAAACCTCTCTTAGGTATCTGTGAGGGAGGCAATGAAAGATTTTGTCTTTCCATTGTAAGCTTTGTTCTTCTCACAGATAACATGCTCATAATTCCCCAGTTTTCTTTTAGATGAGTCAAGGTATGATGGTTCTAGGAGCATTAAGAGAAAACTGTAATTTTGGGTCATTTCTTGTGTACCAGTTCTTTCTCTTACTATATTTTTTAGTTCAGGAATCATAATGGCTTAACATAAATGAACAAGGTGGGATGCCTCACTTCTTGACTCTTGAGCTGAGGAGCACACACAGAAAGTCAGTCTAGCCTAAGGATGAAAGTTGGGCACCCTGAAAAACGAAAACAAAATTTTAAGAGGTGTGGAAGTGTTGCAGAGAGGTGAGACAGATATGGGCTCAATCCCGGATCAGACCTGAGCTGACGTAAGCCGTTCTGAACTGACAGCAGCTCAGGAAGGGAGCTTTGTGGTGAATCTTACTTAGTAGTGGTGGGAGTAGGGTAGGGCAGTAGGGAAGGGTAGTAAGGAGGAGGGCACGATAGTAAGCCTTCAAGGGATCTTAGCACACACACTCTAAGTCTTGTCCCGAGATCCACAGTGCTCCACATCTGGCCAAGTGAGCCCTGAAGTTTGTGGAAATAAGGCCATAGACATGGACGTTTTTGATATATAAACTTTACTGCTTACTTTAAAAAATAAATAATGAGAAGAAAAGAGGAGCATCCACCAGCCAGAAGAGTCGCTAGCTACTTGACTTCAGCTTTTAACACTTCAGTTTTAGATATTCTTTTTTAACGTGAGTACAGCCCCGAGGTTTGCACCCACCCCCATCCTGGGGAAGTTTTTTTATATTCATAGGAGGGAAATCCTTGTCTAATATACTAACTTACATATACTTTTGAGGAGTGATTCAGGAATTCGTTTGAAAAGGGGAGAGTAGTATTAAATAAGGTGAATATATACATTTGAAAAGAGATTCAAATATACATTTTTCTAGCTGTGAGATTAACAGGAGAAAAGATAAAGTATATATCTGAAAAATGGTTTAAATATAAAAATGATAAGTTTTAAACTTTTAGAAATGAACAAAACACAACTCTTACCCTCAGAGTGTTTTTGCTTTAAAAGGGAGGGTAAGAAATGACAAAGGCAGTCCCAGTTTCCTTATATTTAATAGTAGCTACCTAGTAGTATTGCTTTAAAGGGTGAAATAATGTATTCTGGCATATTCTGGCAATAATGTATTCAGTAGATCTCTAGTAAATGAGAGTTTCCCTTCTTTTACGGATTGCTTGCTTGTGAATAACTGCTAATTGGCAGACTATGATGCGTGCTATAGAGAGATGTGATCTTGTTATAGGAACACAGACAAAGAAAAGATGACTTTAAGCTGGAGGAATTAGCAGAGAGGTTCACGAGAAAAGTAGCTTTGAGATGAGTCTTGACGAATGAGTACAACTTTGACATGTGGAAGTGGGAGTCAGGGACATTCCAGGGAGAAAGAAGAGCGTCAGCACAGCTGTGGTGGCAGGAGAGCAGGTGTGTCTGGGGTGGCGATCTGATTTCCTTGGTGAGCCGCTGGTGTCAGTATCTTTAGGTCTTTCCCATTGAGCTTGTCAGTTTCCCCAGTCTGGAGTCGTCACAACTCCTGCCTGGAGGGGAGAGGTCTGGCGGCCTGTGTTCTGAGCTGGTGACAAGAGGCTGGGTTTCTCAGCGTGCAGTAAGGCTGTATTCCCATTATTTGGGCTTAGGCACAGTACTGCATCTCGATTGTGCCTGTTTGCCTTTTCCAGAGAAATCTCCAGTCCTCCCCTGAGGTGGAGGAAGGACAGCTGCCCTGGAGCTTGGAGTGGGGTAGGGGTCTAGGAATCAAATTGCTTTGAACCAATCCTCTTTATGTTAGAGCGTCCCTTTATTCCATTTCCGGAGGGACTGGTGCCCTAATTCCTAAGCCTTTTAAGCATTTTGTGTTGTAAAACAGGATTGGTTCTTGGTTTTCTTCACTACTGACTTAGGATTTGGCTTTCAGATGTGCTAAATTGATTATTACTCATTCATTTTTCCTTCTAGCCTCAGATATTTCATTTGCAGTTGTCACCTCTCTTTTTCTCTCTGTCCTTATGGGCTTATATCCCAAAAAAAGAAAAAAAGAAAAAAAAAGAAAAACGCCGCTGTAGTTTTAATGGGGTTTCAGGACTAAGTGAAATTACATGCATGTTTCAATATGCCATCTTGCCCCTAAACCCAATGTTTTTTTATTTCCTTATCACGTTATAGTTAGATTTATTGCTTTCGTGAGAAGCTCCCTCTTTAAAAATCCTATGCTGGTTATGAATCGACATAATGAGACAAAATGCTATTGTTATATTTTCTTCTGATTTGCTAACAAAGAGCCAAAGAAATGTCTGAGGACCAAGATTGTTTTAAAGTCTCTGGAAAAATTGAAAGAATTCTGCCGCGATTCTGCCCTTCCTCAAAATAGAGCCCAGACAGAGCCTCTTAAGGAGAGATTTGCAGTTCTACCAAAGTGTACTGATTTTGACGATATCAGTCATCTGCGTGCAAAGAATGCAGTTTCTTCTGAAGATTCCAAATCTAAAACTAGTCGAAAGGTATGTAACGCTTACATAGATGAATGTCCTACTGCCCAGGATAGGAGGTTCTGAAGTGCCGTTTGTTCTGTGGGCTCACTTCGGGCAGAGGTTCCCAAACTTGGCTGATCATCTGAATTAGTTGAGGGAGCTTTTGCTTTTTATTTTATTTTATTTTTAAATCCCTAGAGATTGTGATTTACTGTGTGTTAAAGAGGGATGAATTGGTTTATATTACAACAAAACAAAGCAAAAGCCTCTCAGGTAATTCTGAGGTTCAGCCTGGATTAGGAGCTGTTGACTTGGGGGGGTTCTTTATTGATTATTAATACAAGCACGATTTCTTTTTTTTTTTTCTTTCTTTTTTTTTTTTGTGAGGAAGAACGGCCTTGAGCTAACATCTGCCAATCCTCCTCTTTTTTTGCTGAGGAAGACTGGCCCTGGGCTAACATCGATGCCCATCTTCCTCTACTTGGTATGGGACACCGCCACAGCATGGCTTGCTAAGCGGTGCGTTGGTGCACGCCCGGGATCCGAACCGGTGAACCCCGGGCCGCCGCAGCGGAGTGCGTGCACTTAACCGCTTGCGCCACCGAGCCGGCCTCAAGCACAGTTTCTTATAGTCCTCCTTCTGATCTCCGTGATTAACCTGGGCAATCGTGGTGTACAACATATATGGATGTTTTGAGGTTTTCATTTGAAATCTTGGCTGATATAAAGTAAATTCAAAGCTAAACCAAATGAATATGGCTCTTTACTTCAACTGTTTTGTGATTTATTAATGTTTTTCATCATTACAAAATCACGGCATTTAACTCTTGCTCCATCAGTCAAATCTACAATTCAGAATAGTGGTTCTCAGCCCAGCTTTAAATTAGAATCACCTGAAGAACTTTAAAAAATACCCTTAGCAAGAACCTTTCCTCTGAATCACATTTAATTGGTATTCAATAAGAACTGGGCATGGATATCGTTTAAAAGCCCTCATTTTAATCTGTAGTCATGATTGAGAACCACTGAATTAGAGAAATAGTCTTAACATTTTTTTTTGAGTCATTTAAATGTAATGAAAGCTGTAGACTCTTTCCTCAGAAAAATACTCAGACCGACAAAATTTTGTGTATAATTCTCAGAAGTTCACATTCCTTCCCACAAAGTCCAGATCATGAACAACTCCTTCAGCCAGACTAAGATCCATTGACTTATCTTAGATCATCAGGAAAAAAAAGTGTGTTTGTTCTTATTTTTAATCTCTCATTACTTAGGAGCAGTTCGCCTGAGTGTAGTGGTCATGAAGAATAGAGGTCAAAAAATGTGTCTATTAAAGCTCGTTTCTTAATTGGACAACTTACCCTCATGAGAGCTTATTTACTATTGCTTTAAACATAGAATGACCTACTTGGCATTTCTTTTTTTTTTCTTTTTTTTTTTTTTTTAAAGATTTTATTCACTTTATTTTTTCCCCCCAAAGCCCCAGTGGATAGCCGTGTGTCGTAGCTGCACATCCTTCTAGTTGCTGCATGTGGGACTCGGCCTCAGGATGAACGGAGAAGCGGTGCCTCGATGCGCACCCGGGATCCAAACCCGGGCCGCCAGCATCGCAGCGCACGCACTTAACCACCAAGCCACAGGGCCGGCCCTGGCATTTCTGATTCACAGCAAATTAGAAGTAACCAGTTAGAAGGGACACCTAGAAGTAGTACGTGGATATTACTACAAGTGATAGCTGACTATTTGATGGTGTGGAAGGACACAGATGAATGAACTTAAATGCCCAGTGGTCTGGGATCCTTAGTGTGGGGGTCAGCAACCCCCAAAGTCTTGATTGGTTCTGAAATTCCCATTTTATTATTCTGATTGCCCTGAATTTTAAAGACAATATTATATTGAGTTCAGAATGCTGTCTCTGGGAATATGAAAAAGAGTATAATATATCTGAGGAGTATTTCCACCCAAATGATGAGAAAAAAGTTGCTTAATACTCAAATATTCAGATTGACTTATTTATTAATATCCCATTGGATAAAACTTTTTTTCTGGATGCCTACTCTCATTCAGTATATGAATAAGGTATAAAGTACAAACTTTTTTCCCTAGGAAATATATTTTTTAAAATATTGAGTTCCTCAATATGTAGTATTCCTGGATTTTACATAAAAGTCATGGAAACAAAGTAGAAAATCCCCATCAAAAGTAAAAGCAAATACATTCTCCACTCTGATATATTGACCCACTTTTCTCTTGCCACACCTCTCCAGGCCTCACTGTCTTGTTATTGCTGATCTTCGGAGTTTGCTGGGCTACACTATTCAGATAAATTGCGTCTCTACCTGCCATCCTAGTTAAGCTGATTTTTTTTAAACATTTAGCAACTATAAAGTACACGTTTCTGGGCTTTCTCTCGGAGTAGAGTTGCCCTCCCTGGGCCATATATGACCTTTCTTTCTCTCTTTTCTTCCCCTGTTGGTCACTAGTTTTTTAGACCAAATTTTTTTTTTTTGGTGAGGAAGATCAGCCCTGAGCTAACATTCGATGTCGATCCTCCTCTTTTTTGCCGAGGAAGACTGGCCCTGAGCCAACATCCGTACACATCTTCCTTCACTTTATATAGGACGCCGCCACAGCATGGCGTGACACGCAGTGTGTTGGTTCGCGCCCGGGATCCGAACCCGCGAACCCCGGACCGCTGAACCGGAGCGTGTGTACTTAACTGCTTGTGCCACCGGGCTGGCCCCTAGACCATATTTTTAATTCTAGGGATAGCTAGTAAAGTTTTAGATGTTGGCAGTGACACAGTGACAATTAATTGGAAGATGGATTTATCCTAAAAATTTGTCTCATTTTACTTCTTGTGTAAATAAGTCTCTTGTACAAGGAATTTGCTCTAAGCTGTGAATTGGAATTAATTATGGTTTTCATACGGGAAAGTAAGGATACCAGGAATACTAATGTTGAAAATGTAACCTTGTGCTTTATGCGTTCCAGAAGTTCTAATCGTGATTCTTTCTTGAAGTAAAGCTTTAAGGGGTATACTGTCTTTTAGACTGTGCTTGGAAATGTAAAATATTGCAGCTTTAGCTGCTTGTATGCTTGTTGAAAGTGTTTCTGCCTTACTGCTGAGAGAGATTTATGCCTGCTGACTTTCTTGTGCCTTACGTACCTGGGAATGAATAATGAAAAGAAAAATGTTAATTACAATAGGTTTAATGAAATCAAATTTTAAAAAGAAGTATATAAAACATTAAAATGTTTAGGCTTTTAAAATTTGCTTAAATAATTATACGGTAGTTTAGTTTGGCTCATGTTTTTTTAGTGTTTTACTTTGAAAAAATTTCAAACTACAAAAAAATTTGCTTGAATATACTATATACTCCTGTAAACCTTTCACTTAAGATTCACCAATTGTTAGCTTTGTGCTGAATTTGCATTCTCTCTCTCTGGGAACTATTATTATAGTTAGTACTTTTCAAACTATAAAAATATTTTGGTTGCCAGGATAAGACACTTTTTGATCTCAGCCATTCTGGAGCATCATCACCTGGGAGTTATGAAAACTTACAGAAGACTTCTGATTCTAAGCCATCTAACAAACGGACCAAGAGCATCTACACGCCGTTAGAATTACAATACATGGAAATGAAGCAGCAGCAGAAAGATGCCATTTTGTGTGTGGAATGTGGATATAAGTATAGATTCTTTGGGGAAGATGCAGAGGTAAGTTGTTTTTTCAGACACTGTTTCATGTTTTTCTTGTCCAGGCCCAAATATTTTCCAGTATTTTTGTTTCGTTTTCTGACCTTATGAAAAAGCTAATGTGATCAATTACTCTTTAAAAATGCTGTCATTTAAAGTAAAAACTAAAAATAAACAGAAGCAAACTTGGTCGGTGCTAGACTTTCGGGGAAGGAGGTGAGGGGTCCCTATTGGAATGTCGGTGCTTGTTTTCCATGGTACCTTTCATCCGTTGAAAGTTGATTGGATGAATCAGTTAGCGAATAATCGTGTATTTATGTTTCCAAATGAAGACTCAAGCAAGAAAAAAATTTTGAGATGTATGGAAGTTCCTCTGTTTAACCTTAATTTATGAATTTTCATAGCTGGGAACATAGTGAAGTCTCAATGGAAGAGCACACTAACTTTGTCAGCCACCAGTAGAAGGTGTTTGAAGGCTTTCAGGTCTCTCTGTGTATCTCAGTCATCTTGCTGTCTTAGTCTAAGTTGGGTTTGTATTTAATTTTGGGTACCTGATGTAGGCCCAAGTTAAGAAGGTTAGAAGTGAATTTGAGCATTTAAGGGCAAGTTTAGAGAAAGTATTGCTGGTGACGCTTAGTTGGAGTCATGGATGATTGTGAAGATTCCATAGTTTTAGGCCTGGTTGCATCCTACATCATCAGAGAGTAATGAGGTGACACATCTGCTGCCTCATGCATGGGACGTGAAGACTTGGTTAACTTTCTTCTTCCAATATCCTAAATCCTATTATGGCAGGAAAGTGATGTTCTCTAGTTCAGATTATGCTGTGTTCTGTGTTAGGAAATTAGACTTTGAAACAGAGTCAGCATATTTCCTGAGGACAGGGACAGACGTGTATTTGGCATCCTATAGGTGAAGGGTTGAGAGGAAATGCTGTTCTCTGCCTTCCTCTCTAGGTCAAATGATAAATTCAGTCTTGACCAAAAGTAAAGGCTGATGTTTTCCTACCCTGCAGTGTTGAACTAATTCAGTGCAGAGATGGGTGGGGTAGGGGAGCGAAAGTGTTGGCATGAGAGTTCCATGGCTCCAGTGGGCAATATCTCAGCCATGGTGCTTTCTAGAAGAAAGCAAACAGTCAGGTGGTGCTGCCTGGTTCTGCATTCCTATCCCTCATGCACCATTAATTAGCTAACCAAACCAAGGGGTTCTCTTCTCACCGCCTCAAAGATGCCCACTGTCCAAGTAGGTTCATAGTACTTTGTAGTATCTCCTAATTTTCATTTATTTGCGTGTGCTATGTAGCAAATTCTTATTTCCTTACAGCCTGTGCTCTCTCTGTTGAATAGTCCTTGTGTAGGGAAGGCTCAGCAGTTTATGGTTTGATAGATCTAAGGACATAAAAGAAGGCCTGTCATATTTTTCTGAGTCGTTTATAGATGCAGATGTTGGCCCTGAGGTTAGGCCATGGGAACTGCCAAAAATAGATTTAACCATAGGCTTCAACATAGGGAATGTCTTTTAAGCTTTTTATTGATATACACTCAGATAGAGAAGTGCACAAGTCCTAAGTGTGTACCTTGCGGATTTTTAATGGAGTCAATAAACACCGCACAGGGAATCTTGAGACAGAAATTCATTGACATTCTCTTTTTTTATTTTTCAGATTGCAGCCCGGGAGCTCAATATTTATTGCCATTTAGATCACAACTTTATGACGGCAAGCATACCCACCCACAGACTGTTTGTTCATGTCCGCCGCCTTGTGGCAAAGGGGTATAAGGTCAGCTTTGGCTTCCACCTGTGGGACAGGGGATTGGATTCTCCTCCAGAGAGTGAGAACGTGTTTTGTAAGGTGGTGGGCTGTAACTGGTTTTGGAATTTGGCATTTCGGAGAAATGAAAGTGTGTTGTAATTATTAGCCTTATATCTTCATGAGTTTTTAACGTGTTAGTGTTTAGGCTAAAATTTTTTTGACTCTGTGATAGTGTTTCTCAGTGGTTCATCCACATAGGCAAGCTCCTTGTGGTGCTTATTACCTAAGCCCTGCATCTGGGCATTGTGGCCTAATTTGTTTACTTTAAAGGTTTCAGATTTAGCTTTTTAAAATCTGAAAGTATGTTTTCTTAAAAAAATTTCCATGTATTTGATATTCAATGTTTCTTATTTTTGTTGAAGGTGGGAGTTGTGAAGCAAACTGAAACAGCAGCGTTAAAGGCCATTGGGGACAACAAAAGTTCTCTCTTTTCCCGGAAATTGACTGCTCTTTATACGAAATCTACACTTATTGGAGAAGATATCCTTTTTGAATAGGAATTTTTCTCTTCAATGTTTCAAGGATTTTGTTTTAAATACCAAAGTTGTGTTTTTTTTTTTTAAACTGTTCTTTGAATGGGTATCTTTTTGGTGAGATGAGACTGTATAGTTACTTTGACATTTGATCAGTGTGCTTCTGAAGAGGGAAGGGTTGGTGATGGCTGGAAATAAGCATTTTTCAAATGCCGTAGTGAAAGAGGAGCTTGTCATACTTGAAGAACAAGAAGAAAGAGAGCCTGATGGAAGGTGATGACAGGTTAGCAAGTGATTTGAAATTGCATCTTCCCTAGACCCCTGTGGGCGGTGGTTAGGTATCTAGGGCCTGCGAGCTCCTCCAGATCTTCCTAAGATGAGACCTAAAAAATAACCTATGAAGTTCAAAATGAGAAAAGAAAACTACAAAGTTAGCAGGCAGTTAACTGTTTATAGAACATAATAGTAGACCATCTTCATTAATTGTTAGCTTCGTAAAAAATTTTACTATTTTTGAAAATGGATTGTAAGCTTTCTTACTTTGCAGAAATCCTCAGTATACACAGTGATTGTTCCCAAATTTATGCTCATTCATAAATTCAGTGAGTTACTTGAAGTAAAATGATTTCAATAGCAAAGTCATACAATTGTGTCAATTTTTTTAAAACTAAATAATTATATATAATTTGAGATAAGGGTGTGTTTTAAAATGTTTACTATGGAATGGGGGCAGGTCTCAGAATAAATAGGGATCAGGTCCTAAATGATACTGTGTGAAGGTAATATTTCGGTTATGGCTTATTACAAATCTGCTTATTTAGAGTCCTGCTTAGCTTCTACCCAAATTCTGAAGACTGTTGTGTTCCATTAATACCACAAACAGGGAACGGCTATCACTCAGAGTGGACCCCAAACTGTAAACAGCTCTGTGTTGTTCTAAGCTGATGAGGCTGTGAGAACCTGGTAATTTTATTGTCCCTTTTTCCTGAACTTGAGTCTCTTATTTGAAGTCTGCTTCTCAAAACGTGCCCCTCCCTTCTCCTTCGTTGCTGCTATAGCTCGTATCTGCTGATGCCCAAGTTGGATGTTCCCAGACTGACTTCGTCCAAAATCAGCTTTCCCCCCCCCCCCCCCCGTATATTTCTGTTTTCTTCTCTAGTTTTCTTTTCTAAAAATTCTCTTGCTATTTCTGGGAGCTGTTAGGCACTATCAGGGAGGAATATAATTTACACTATTTTAGTATATGCATGCTTTGATTTGTGGAGTTAAACATTATGGAATTGTTAAGGATTCAAGTCTTAGGACTGTCCAAGTAGAGAAGAAGGTTGATATTCAGGCTTCCAAGGGGTCAGAGGTACCTCCTAGGCCCTTTGGAAGTGAGAAGATGATAGTTGTCTGTCGTCATGAGCCTTATATCTTGGAGAAGATAAGGCATGTCACTATGATCAGAGTAAATCAGAAGAATGACTGCTGTGTGGAAGATTTTTGCACAGAGCAAAAATGCTCAAGAAAACGAATCATTATTTTAAAGGTGAAAACAGTTAATGTTAATGGGAATGTAGCGTATGTTTTTCTTTAATAATTATTACATGTGAATCCTCTAGTCAAGCTAGATGATGCTGTAAATGTCGATGAGATAACGACTGATACTTCTACAAGCTATCTTCTGTGTATCTGTGAAAATAAGGAAAATGTTAAAGACAAAAAAAAGGGGAACATTTTCATTGGAATCGTGGTAAGTACTTTGTAGCTAAAGAACGAGTGATAGATGTTCATGGTGTCTCTAGATATGAGTAATCATGTGTGGTTTGTAATGAGGATCTCTGATGAATTGTGCCCTCAAGTAATTGCACTAGAAAATCATTTTCCTCGTAATTTTATATGTTAAACCACTGGTTATAATTGTGTTCTCATATGGCTACTTGGCACTCTGTGCTATGGAGAGATCCAGATAGATTCAGTCCATGTGCTCTAGGAGTTTAGGGCTGAAGATAGACACAGTGACAAGCATGCATGTGGGCAGGGTACAGATGGCAGAATAAAACACTAAGCCAACACATGCATGGTTAGCAAAAGCTTTTACATATTTCCTCTAGAGATGTGAAATTAAACACAAATGATTATGAGATTCTCATATGTAGATTTGGAGGAAAGGATAGTTAAAGGGGAAATTATAATTGGCCAATACTAGACTCCATGTTTAATTAATATTAGGAATATTTACAATGAGTCTTCCAGGTGAATATAATTTATGAATCATAGTTTTATTGATCTTCCCTTCTGGCAATTTGTGAGCAGATTTGCCCGTTTTCAGACCTACCTGGACTCTGCTCAAAATCTTAGACATTTTAGGGCTCTTCAGAACTGTTAGACTCCTTTGTTCTGTTAAGCAAAAGTAGGACTCCTTGCCTAAGTAATAACTAATTCTCTTTGTTTTTTCTGACTTTTGCAATCAGCTACAATATCAACAAAAATTCTTAGAACCCGAATGTGTCCAAAGTACCTTTTAATTTCTTATTCTGGCTGCATAACTGTGTTCATTTGACATTTGCTTAACCAATAAGCCTTTCTCGCAGGGAGTTAGCATTGCTGTTGAATGGCTCTAAGTGATTTTTTTATCCTTGAGAAGCACTTTTTATTTAGCCTCAGGCAGTTGGGCGTGTCTACAGATAGTAAGGTTATTTGCTTTTAAGCTTTAACATATGTAATGTGCTATTTTATATTTACCCGAAACTCAGTCTGAAGAACCGAGTTGACAGTAGTAACTGCTGCTTAGTGCTTTTAGAAATACCCTCTGGCCTACTGCCAAAGTTAACCGTAGTGTATGAACTGGGATGCGAAAAAATGGGAAATGATAATTAGCCTCTCAAGCGTTTTCTTGGCACCTGTCCTTGACCTCAGTAACCACTTTTGGGCCAATGACATCCAGAACTCCGGGTCCAGGCTGCACCTTTCTCCTGAGCTCCAGGCTCCTGCTTCCAGCTCTTTATTGGACAAGGCACTCAGAATTTGCCCTGACTTCTCAAACTGGCTGAAAGGGACCTCATCTTCCTTTACCCTCAACACTGCCCTTGCTGGGTTTTCCCTGTTGTGATGAGTTCACACCTTCCCCAGCTACTTCCTAGGAGTCGTTTTTTGGGTATTGGTAGTTAGTCTTAAATCAGAGGCTTTCCTGTTGTAGTACCATTGTGATCAGGCCCTCTTCCGTCAGTCTGGGCAGCGCATGGTTTTATACAGGTTGACTTTGGGTTTCTCAGTGTCATCGTATTACACAGAGTAATAGATGTTGCGAGTATTACAATATAGACCATTTCTCTGATTTAAAAAGTCACAGGGGAATTTGGCTGATAAATTTGTTACTTGAACTTCTGTAAATGTTTGGTTTGTAGATTGGGAGATAAGCTGATATGTGTGTACTAATCTGATCTGAACACTAGAGAAGGCCTCTGGGCTAGAATTAAGGAAATTCCTTGAGCCAAAAATGAGGGTTTTAAAAACATTATAAAATAGTCAAGCGAAAAAGTGCATAAAACAGAAATTTACAGTGTAGTGTGCGACAACCACCCAGGTCAGGAAGTATAGCACTGCCTACAGAAGGACCCCTTCCCTCCAGAGGTGACCGTAATCCAGACTTTTATGATAATAATTTCCTTGCTTTTAGTTCCAGTTTTACCACCTGAAACTATATACAAATATATTGTATATTATACTTTATCTAATATAATAATACTATATTATATATTAAATGTCTAGTATATTATATATAGTGTATAGTTTGTATAAACTATGTACAAACATGTTGTATATATCCTTTTCGGTCTTGCTTCTTTTGTTTATTGTGTATATAAGATTTATTTACATGTGTTACTGTAGTAGTTCGTTCATTGTTATTGCTACATTGTATTTCATTTTATTATCTAGAGTTTATTCATTCTTCTGTTGATGGACATGTGGGTTCTTTCCAGTTTTTGGTTGTTCAGAAAATGCTGCTATAAACCTTTTTGTACATGTCTTCTGGTATACATATGCCCAGAGTCTATACCTAGGGGAGGAATTGCTAAGTTATAGGGTATGGCTGTTTTCAACTTTCCTAGAAAAATGCCAGGCTGTCTTCTGAAGAGGCTGTCAGTTGACTTTCCGTCAGCAGCGTAGGAGTGTAGGGCTTGGTTGTTTTTCCTCCCGTCAGCTAATGCAGTCTGTAACTAGCCCCTTATTACATTTCTTAAGCTCAGTAGTGGATAAGAGTGTGGCCTGTGGAATCAGACTACGTGAGTCTTGGCTCCACCATTTTATCACCCTGCGATCTTGGGTACATTTCTTAACTTTTTCACTTCTTCCAAAAATGATCTTTTCCAGTTTATTTCTGCTATTGTTGGCTTGGGGTGATGGAGGTGGCTTTTAGTTATCCTGGTTATTTCCCTGGGTAGGGGAGTACCTATCTACACAGTCTACACGGGGTTCATTCAGGTTTGTTATATTTCTTTTTGTTTTTGGAAAAAATTATACTTTTATTTATTAATTTTATGTAATGAAATAGTAATTCCTTGCTACTCTGGTGGCCAGGTTACTAGGAACATATAATTTATGACTTTTAATGATGACAGCTACTATTTGTACAGTGCTTTACAGTTTACAAACATTCACATTAGTTTTCTGATTTGACCCTTAGATTAACCCTATAAGGGAAGTAGGGTCTGTTTTATTCCTACTTACAGAGGAGGAAACCGAGGCCCAATAGGGTTTGGTGACTTGTGACGGTCACTCTGTCAGGTGTGTTAGATCCAGGACTTGGACTCGGGGTGTCTCTCTAAAATCCTATCTAGCATATGGTGAATCTGACTTCTTCAGTAAGAGTCTTGGAAAGCAAACAGGTTTTCAAACACTTTAGAGATGGAGTACGTACTAGTGAGTGTGTCATCTTCACTATTTCCATGTTTATTTATGCTGTGTCATTTATTATTGGGAAAAATAAATCTTTTCTGTGACATTCTATTTTTATTTGTTTTTAGGGAGTGCTGCCTGCCACAGGTGAGGTTGTGTTTGATAGTTTCCAGGACTCTGCTTCCCGTTCAGAGCTGGAAACTCGGATATTGAGCCTACAGCCTGTGGAGCTGCTGCTTCCATCAGACTTGTCGGAGCAAACAGAGATGCTCATCCAGAGAGCCACGGCTGTTAGGTGAGTTGGCACGTTGCTGGAAAACAGTATTGATTCTGAAACTTAGATTTAATCCAGAACTGATACTTATTAAAGTTGTTAAAAATAGATTTTACTTGTAAAAATATTTCAACAGTAGTAGTAGAAATTTCAAAAAAGATAAACAAAATTTACCCGTAATATCACCTTAATGTAGGACTTTAGAAGTTGATCTTTTTAAAGGGGCTTATGGTATTATTTAAGAATATTATTTTGTCATTAAAGAGTTTATGATATTAATGATATTTGGTAATTAATCTTCAGTTTCTCGAGATAATTTAGAGTTCGTTTCTTTTTTTTTTTTTTATAATTTTATTTATTTATTTATCTTTCCCCCCAAAGCCCCAGTAGATAGTTGTATGTCATAGCTGCACATCCTTCTAGTTGCTGTATGTGGGACGCGGCCTCAGCATGGCCGGAGAAGCAGTGTGTCGGTGCGCGCCCGGGATCCGAACCCGGGCCGCCAGCAGCGGAGTGCGTGCACTTAACTGCTAAGCCACGGGGCCGGCCCTAGAGTTTGTTTCGTAGGTAGTTTATATAATTTTGAAAATGCTTTATCTGTGCTGCTGCAAGTTTCAATTTGTGGCTGTGTCTAGTAGTTTTATTTACTAGATCTAAGGTCACATCTCTCATTTATGAGGCAGTGTGCTAGGCACTGTGGCATACAGAGGAAGAAGATGTGGTTGTGGTCTGTGTCTGGCAGAGTTTATAATCCAGCAGGAGAAGCAGAGGTGTACATAACTGACTGATTCACGAAGCAGGATGTATTAAGTGACAAACATGAAGGTGCGTGGTTGGGAAGATTCTATACTGCTACCTGGAGGAGCATGGTGGGAGAAGATCCTGGAAGGGTGGGCTGGGGCTCGAGTGAAGAGGACTTTATCTATTGAGGAATTTGGACTTTAGACTAGGCAGGGGAGCCGTAAAGATTTCCATTTTGTGGGTTGACAAATCAGTTGGAAAATCAAACTGAGTGAAATTCCATATGTTTCTTTGTTCTTAGAGTTGAGTGTTCCTTTTTCATTTGAACTGAACTTCTTTTAAAGTAGCTTTCATAATATATTTTTTGATTGTAACAGTAATCCATATTCATTTAGGAGAAATTGGGAGCTAGAAAAAAAAAAAGATAAAAATATTAAGTCAAATCCTACAACCCAGAGATAACTACCGTTAAACTTTTTGGTATATTATTTCTGCATATGTATATCACCTTTTTTTGCTTATAAACTTGGATTCCTGTTGCAAAATCAGTCTTGTATCCCATTTTTTTAGTTAAAATTCCCCATATATTTTTTTACGTTATTATGGAAAATTTCAAACATATACAAAATTATACAGAATAGTATAGTGAACCCCCATGATCCATCAACCAGCTTCAACATTTCTCAGCTCAGCCGATTTCATTTCATCCATAACCCTTCCTACCTGGATTATTTATTTGAAGCAAATCCTAGAGAACATCGTTTCATTTCCTAATATTTCATTGGGTACTCATGAAAACAAAATGACTGCATAACATTCAGTGATGTAGGTGGATCATAATTTATCTATACCCTTTCATTATGTTATGTTTTTTTTCAGTATTACAAATATTGCTGTAAAGAATATTCATGCATAGAAATATTTATGTGCATTTCTGATTATTTCCTTAAGCTGAATTCCTAAAAGTGGAATTACTGGGTCAGAGGGTATAAACATTTACAAAGCTCTTATTTAAGTCCTTATTAAAGTCCTATTATTTTGTTCTTAATCGTTTTCCTGACAGTGTGTTCAAACTTGAATAATTAAAAGTCAGACAGTAGACTTATAAGGGGTGCTGCTCTCGGAGAGCTAAAAAAGTTAATAAAATCTCTAAAAAATTTTAAGATAGTGTTCTAAAACTTCATTTCCAGTATTTCGTTGTCAAGTTTTTGAATTTTTCTTCATAACTGAGTGTGTATTTGATTAATTGAGATGTAATTGATACTAAAGTTGATCAATTGAATCGACACTCGTTTTTTTGATTTCCACTTATTTTTATAAGATGATAAAGGCAAAATTCAGTAAAATATCAAAACATTCCACAAAAACATTGCCAAAACTGAATTTTTTGGCTGGCAGGCAGCATTGCCTGGGGATATTCCTAAATGTTTATTCATCAAATGAGATTCAAAAGCCATTTGGCATACCAAAGATAGTTTGGGTGTCATATGTGGGTTTTACCAAATTTGGTGACTGCCTTCTCTTGTTTTAATTTGTATTTCTTTGGTTGGCTTTGGGAATATATAATTTTTCCTATGTTTATTTTTAAAATTTTATTCACATGATGGACTAAGCAAAGTCAAAAATTAATCTACATTTCTGTGGAGTATCTAAAGCTGATTTGGACAGAATGGAATAGTGGAGATTTGAAAGTCAAATGGTCAGTGTGGCTCCTGTGACATAGGGTTTGGTTTGGAAAATCGGCTTTCCCCTGAGTGACTTTGGGTAAATTACTCAATTGTGTTGTCCTTCAGTTTCCTTTTTTTAAAAATAGGAATAGTAAGAGTGCTTACCTCATAGGATTGTTGTGAGGATTAAGTAAATTAATATAAAGGTAAAGGGCTTTGAAACAGTGCCCGGCAGGCATAGAGAGCTCTGCATAGATGGAAGCTATTTTTATTATTCCTGTCAGCCATTATCTCTTTTAATACTGTCTCTCCCCTGTTCTCTTCTGGAACTCCTGTCAGGAGTATGTTGGACCTTCTTACTCCACGCTCTGTGGATGGCCCTTTATGGTGTCTCCTCCCACCTATAGCTATGTCTCTCTTATTGTTCTTGGCCCTTGGGGATTTCCTCTTTTTTTTTAACTCTCTTGAAAAAAAATTTTTTATTATATTTTAATTCACTATTTCTGTGTGTTTTTAGTAGACTGCCTGGACCAATTAAGTCCCCCATGCTTATGGTAGCATTCCTTTATTTTTTTTTTATTTATTTTTTTAAATTTTTATTTATTTTTTTTAATTTATATCCTTTATTTATATCCTAGAAAGATCTCTCCTCATTCTGAAAATACTTTAATAATCATCTGTATTTTACTTTAGTCAATGTATTTTTTTTTAAATTAATTTTTAGCTTTCAACTTTTAATTCACTTTTTAAAAATTTTGCTTTATTGTTTGAGATGTGGTCCTATCTTAATTTTCCCCCTAAATGCTAGTGGGTCCATTTTAACATCTGTGAAACTTAGCCTTTATCAACCTGAGATACAACTCCCAGCCATATTTTAAAAAAAGAAAAGAAAAAATTAGCAATGGGGATAGAGAACGCTTTTAATTAGGTATGAAGAACATAACTTGCCAAATTCTGTTCTGTATTTAATCCCAGTAAACAGAATAGCATTGAATTTCAAGGAGAAAAGTTGTTTTGTTGTGTTTTTGGTGCTATCTTCTTGTCCGTTTTGAATAGTGATAACTAGTTTCTTGTGTCTCAGAATCCCTTCTTTTTCTTCCACTGTCAATCTGAAGGTAAAAACAGCTGTTGTTGTCATTTAATGGTTGATATTATATTAATATTGAAGAAATAATAAAGCTGTGTGAGAAAAGGCAGAAGAATGGCTCTGAATTATAGAATATCCGTTTTAAAGTATTAGTTTTTTTGATATTCTTAACTTTGACCACAAGAGGTCTCCAAAGGATTTTATATTTTGTGAATTACAATTTAAAGACTACTAAAACCTTCACATTTATTTTTATATCTCTAGGTACAGACTTATTTACCTTGTATCCTGTGGTAATTTAGAATGACTATTAGTCAAAGAAGGTACTAAGCTAAAATTATTATTTATAATTAATGATAAACTATCAATTTTTCTTAGCTTAATTATCTTTATTTATGTAAAATGTGTTTATAAGATTTCAGTTTTGATCTTAGGAAATCAGTCTTACTATCTTAATTTTTACCTCTTCCATTTGTTGTAAGAATGGAGAGAAACAAAGGGAAAGCAATGATTTTAAGCACTGTATTAACTGCAGTTAAGATCTCTTTAGCTTAGAGATGTTATATGTTTATAAAACTTGTCGAGAGGAAAGCTATGGAAAGCAATAAACAAATATTAGTTAATATTTTCTAGTTCTCAAAGAAACTGATTTTTAAGGCAAGTCAGATGAACAGAGCCTGGGATGCTCAATTTTGAGTTCAGAGGAGGAGAGCTTCCTGGGCCCTGGCATAGTCAAGGAAGGCTTTGTGGAAGAGGTAGGCTGGGCTGGGGACATTTGCAGATCATTTAAATTGGTATTGGGGAGGAGGGGAGGGTATGTTGTGTGTGTGGAAATGATGTGAGCTCTGAGGCATACAGGCTGGAAAGACAGAGGGGCGACTTTTCTGATTGGAGGGGAACTTGCGTGTTGAGAGCTGGGAAAGAAAGGGTGAGGACCATAAAATCCAGCAAAGGGGTGTAGACTCCTAATGGAAGGCAGTAAGGTTTCTGGGCACAGGAAAGGCATGACAGAAGAGAACAGGTGAGTCTACTGCCTAGAGGGGAGAGTTGAATTTAAACAAGATAAACAGTTTCCATAAGGGAAAAAAAGTATACAGAGAAAAGAATAAGACCAAGGAGTTTGGAGGATGTCAGTAGTTGGGAGTAGGAGGAAGAAGAGAAAGAAACAGAAAGGAGGGGTAAGGAGCTAGGTAGAGAACCAGGACAAAGTAGGGATATGTGCTTATAATTTATCTGTTGCAAATGGTGTGGTCAATGATATGTGTTTGTTTTTTGCAGTATTGACTCTTAAAATTTTCTGAAGCTGCCTGACATTTAGAAAGATATTTGGTTAGAAACTAACCCTAACCAATTGACATCATTGATCAGTCTGATGAGAAGGGAAGTCGAGGCTCCCCCCTCAGCCTTTGCTAGCCTGGGTGGGCTTGAACTCCAGTTTTTTCTGTGGTGTTTGGCTAGAGTAGAGTGGTTGTTGTCTAAAAGTTTTCTGTCTTGCTTGGCTGCACCTTTCCTGGGGGTTTGTCTAGGGAGAGCAGGCTTGTTGGGGCTTTTCTGCTGCTGTTGGCCTTGCCTGGTTGTCAGCTTCCTCAGCTCCAAGTCTGGGATATGTGTGGCAACAAGTAAACTAGTGAACTCACTGTGTCCTTCCTCAGGTCTCCAGGTCCCTAGCTTGTCTGCTTTCTGTCCACCTTTCAGAGTCGTCTTATGTTTATTTTATATGTAATGTTCAGGGAGTTGTACTCAGCAGGAGAAATAGGGAAAAGTATGTCTACTCCTCCTTCCCGGAAGCTGAAGTGCTTCCAGTCAAGATCTGATTTTAGAGATTGCTCTCAGTATGACTGAACTTTACTTCCTTGGTATTAGTTTAATTTTAATTAAAATAAGATTTAAAAAGCACTTTGATTAAATTGATAATGCCAATGTGCAAACCCTTACTGTAGTAAAACTGAGTTTTACTCATGGGTGAGTTTAATCATGGACGAATCTGATTAAGGGAAAAAGGAAACTCCCTTTTCAAATTTTTTATAATTTAAACAGCTTTTTATTTTTTCAGTGTCACCTAAAGTTTTTAAGCATGTTAGAACATTTTTAAAAACACAACCAATGGGGAAAGTCCTCCTTCCATTCCTTGCTGAATTAACAATCTAAGCATACAAAAAATAACAGTCAAGTTTTACCAGTCCTCCATCAGAATACTGTCACAATGATGAAGTCATATTACCTTTGTATAAAGCTTCTCCTTTGTTGCTTATTACAAAATATTAAGTATTTAAGTTAAAAATCAAAAGTATAAAGGAAACACAATACCAAGTGAATTCAGAGAGCCTGGAGAGGGCATAAATCATGTGTGAGTCCTGGTGGCAAGAGGAATGGCCCCGGGGCAGGGGAAGAGTGGGAGATGGGTTGTACAGCGCATCGGCCACCATGGGTAGTGCGGGGTGCACCTGGTTTACTTACCTGATAGAATTCTAAGTGGTTCACAAATAAACATTCTTTACTTTCTTGGTTAAATATTTACTTAAGGTGTATTTAAAAACGTGTAATTAGTGGATCAAACCTATGATTTCATAAATTTTTATGGTGCAGAAAGATTCTTAAGTTGGTATTTGAGTTTAAAAAATGTGAGTTGATTTAACAACAACCATTGGGCTGTAGTGGTAATGCGCGCAGATGTGATGGCGTTCCTGAAGGTGGAGGAGGAGTGACAAGGTAGGGGACCGTGCTGGGGCTCATTGTGGGGCGGTATACGACACACGGATCTGCTTCTTGTCATTTAGATTCTGTATGCGTGTTTGAGCTAAATCCATTGTAAATGGGACCATTGCTTGAATGAGAAAAAAATCCAACTCAGAGTTTTAGAGAAATATAGTTGATGGATTTGAGGCCCAGAAAGGGATTCCTCTCTATTTTTCATAGCGGTTCACCTTTCTAACTGAGGCATTTTTTTCTGCCTTTGTGTTTCTTTTATTAATGTAGGTAGCTAGCAGTAAATGCTAATTGATTATTCTTTTCTTATTCCTAAAAAATATCTGTACTGATAGATATTTCCAGTAGATTCTCAACTTACTGATATATCCTCTGAGTTGCACATTATTAAAATTCATTCATTCATTCTTAAAAACATTTATTTGGTGCTTACTGTGTGCCAAGTTCATTACTAGATGGCAAAGATAAAAAATGAATAAGATCCCTACCTTCCAGATTCTTACAATCTACAGGGTGGTAGTCATGGAAATAAACAATTATAATGAAAGTGCCGAGTGTTCTGGTCGCACAGAGTCAATGGTAGCATAAGAATATCAAGCTTTGCCTGAAGGAGTTAGGCGAGGCTTCCCAGAAGAAATATGCCAGAATTGAGACTTGAAGAATGACAGCCAGGCAGATGGAGATATGAGAGAGTGTGGTTTTCTTGGGGAGCATAAACCAGTTTGGTTGGCTGCCCTGCCAGGGTGAGCATGGCAGCCCGGGGCAGGACAGATGTGGGGTTTGGAGAGAACGGTTGTGCAAAGTGAAAATGAAAGAGATCAAGGGTGAAGCAGTGGAGAGAAAGCAGTATTGAGGAGAGGGGTTGGATAAAGAGTTTCCTGTGAAAGAGACTTGAGAAGGGATGGATGGTGACAGACAATGTATAATAATGATCTTCTGTGTCCCCTTCTGTGTACCTATCCTAGTAGCTTGCATATAGTGGGTACTTAATAACTGCTTGATGAATGAATGATTAAACAAATGACTTTTGTAATAAGGAGAATAAGGGATATTTTTTGTTTTTCCTAGGAAAAATGATTTGGGTTTTATAAACAGAGGGATTGTTGTAGTGCCTGGAAATTCATACATGTAACATATATGATGATGAATGTGTATTTAAATAGTATGGATAGAGCCAACTCATTTTGAGAAGACTATATTAATTTCCTATCATTTTTTTCCCCATTGTTTTTATTCTTAAGAAAATTTTAAAAAAATAGTCTCACTTTAAATTAGTTTATTTAAGCATCCTGACGTTTCCATGGACGTTCTCTTACAGTGGATATTAATGGAATCTATATAACTAAGTTATCCTGGGCAAGGAGTTATGTAACCATTTTAAAGATTGATATTGATGATAAGATTCCAACCTCTTCTCTGGCACTTGAAATCTTTTCTACTGTGGTGCTCATAGGAAATCTTTATTTTTTCTCTTTCTAGTCTGTCTTTCTCCTCTTCTTCATTCCTTTCTAGAGTAGAAGATAAATGTAAACTTGACTCCTTTATCATTCTATTTCGTTATGTTTATTATATAATAATTTCACTTTACTATTTAGAAAATTCAGAATTAGAAAATTGTGGTACTAGAGATGGTAGTAGATTAAGTAGCAGAAATAAATCTCACACATAGTATGAAAATGTTTGTCTCTCAGAAAACGTTTAAAGAGGAAGTCCTATTAATAATAAAAATCTATTTTATATTGATTTCCTTTTAAAAATTACATTAACTTCTTGCCCAGTAGAAATGCCATTGTATTTTCAGTAGCTTTCTTGGTATTGCTAGTTTTTACATATCTAGCTAGCACTTTTAATGGGTGTGCTTAACTCCTTTATATGAAAATCCAGATTTTAAAACATGATAAATTAATAGGTGATAGTTATTCCTTAAGAGTGTTTGCTAGAGGGTTTAAATAATGAGTTTCTTTGTACATTTTCATTAAGTATAACTCTTCAGGAATCTCTCTACTTGAAAATAATGGGGTGTACATGCAATAGGTGTATTACAGTAGTTGAATCGGAAGAAACAGCATTTGAGGAGTCTGGAGGGATGATCTTACTGATTATACAGAGAACTTCCAAGGTGGGGCCAGACTGCTTGAGCAGAAAGTTCAGAAGCAATGATGTGAGATGTGTGGAATTGTTTTATTACTTCCACTTGAGTTTTGTAAATATGCCTGTTCGTTGGGGTTGAAGATTTAATTGCATAACCTCTCCTAATTAACTAAAGCGCTTTATTTGGAAGTTGCAAGATCACCGAGGTAGTAAATGGCAAATAGGATCTCTAGGCCTGTTTGATGCTGGTAAGTCCACCTTCTACTATCATTAAGATACAACCTAATAGCAATATAAAATACAAAAATCTCCTTAATTGAACTCTTAATACAAGTAGCTATCTGTCCTTAGGATCTCTTCAATTATGTTTTTCTTCCCTTTCCCTCTTCATAGTTCAAAGAAAGTTTCCTTTCATTTTCTTCCCTTCTAGCAAAGCTTCCTTTCATTCTCTACCTTCAGTCAGAAACTTGAGGCCAGCCTGGTTCAGAGCCCTCTGGGCTTCCTTATCTCCGAGCCTTTGTGGACTTAGACTTATCCATTAGTCTTTTCAGTGACTCCTTCCTGTCAAACCTCTCTGCCGAAGGGAGATTTCTGACTAATTTCCATTATTTTTCTTGATTACTCTGAGATTATTCTCTTATCTCTTGTTTTCAGGCCAGGAATTTCTTCCCCCTCCTATGCTCTTTTTGTGCGTTCTTTTTAGCCACTAGCCCAAGTCTTGATCCCTACAGCAATAAAAGTCTGGGAAGTCCTGGTATGTTTTTTCAGCTCTATCATTTTTCTTCTCTAACTACCTCTCCCTGTCTCCCTCTCTTACCCCTTGTCCCTGCACCTTCTTTAAGAAAAATACCCGTCTGGTATTTGATTTACTATGTAATTCGATTTAATATACTTAACACTGAGGTTGATGACATTTCTCCAAGTTTTCTTGGGAGCTCCTTCACACCCCAGGGGTCCGGAAAACTCTGACAAGTTCCCAGGACTCTTTCCCTCAGTGCCATCAGGACTTTTCTCTTACTTTGTACCTTCAGCTCGGAGCAACTCTTCTTGGCCAGGCTGAGTTGGGCTCTGCATCTCATGGAGTGGACATGGACCCTGAACATATCATGTGGGGGTATTGGATTGCCCCCAACCCTAATAGAAAGGCTGGTAGAGAGAAGAATGCATGATAAGTGGATCTGCATGCCCTCCCTGCTGGCCGTGTTGGACCCTGACCACAACACAGGGTCAGTCGTTGCATGGTGGGGCCATTGAGGTCAGGGGAGTGCTAAGTGTCGCATGATGTCTTTAAGATGGTTTGTATCCAGCCAGAAAGGACCTGCACCTGGCCCGTTAAGGCAGTGCTTTTTGAACTGTGGTCACAAGTCATTAGTGGATTGTGGAAACAGTTCTGTGGGTTGCAATTGCCGCTTTAAAAAAAGGATAGGATAGTATAGAGTTGAAGATGAATGAGTGCATTGTGTGTAATAAGCTAAGTATTGTTTTATGAAACTTTGTTTTTCCATTTGCTGTATATCCTAATCCTGTCTTTAACCCAAGAAAAAGTTGCTTTGAAGAGTGACAAACTGACTTGTGGGCATTCCTGTTCACAATAAATCAAATGATGTATATAATTAACACGTTAGCTGAATAATGTTTCCCTTTGCATTCAGCTTCACAGACATTTCTTGTACAACTACCATGGATCTTATGGAGACTAAAAAATCCTTGGCCTTTGCCCATTAAAGGCTACCAATCCACAGTCACGAGTTGCATAACGATGGGGATATGTTCTGAGAAGTGTGTCGTTAGGAGATTTTGTCATTGTGCAAACATCATGTGTATACTTACACAAACCTAGATGGTGTAGCCTATCACACACCTAGGCTATCTGTACTAATCTTAAGGGACCGTCATTGTATATGTGGTCCGTCCTTGACTGAAATGTCGTTATGTGGCACGTGACTGTGTTTGGAGAGCCAGCACATTTACAGATCACTCCAAAACAAGGCAGACTGAATAGTGTGTGATTGGAAAGCAAACTGAATACTAAGCGAGTACACGAGAGGGAGAGACTAATTCTGTCTAGAGCAGCCCCACTCAGTGGAAATATAACAGGATCCACAAATGTGAGTCACATATGTAATTTTAAATATTCTGGTAGCCACATTAAAATAGTAAAAAGAAACAGGTGAAATTAATTTTAATAATACATTTTATTTAGTTCAACATATCCAAAATATTTCAACGTGTTAATTCTTTACATTCTTTTTTACGTACTAAGTTGTCAAAATCTAGAGTGTATTTTATACTTGCAGTGCATCTCAATTCTGACTAGCCACATTTCAAGTGTCAGTAGCCGCCTGTGGTTAGTAGCTACTGTATTAGACAATACAGTTTCATAGAACGTAGGGAAGCTTAGTGCAACAGAGGCCTAGGATAGTAACACTTAACTGGACAGGTGTTGGGAAAACACATTCCACAGTGACAGAAAGTTTAAACAAAGATGAAATAAGAATTTGTAAAATGTAGTTAATTAAGCTCTTACTATATAGTACGTATATTGTATGACCATTACTCATATTATTAACTCATGTAATCTTCACGATAACCCTTTGAAGTAGTTCTATTATTATATAGTAACTACTATATGATTTATAAATTATTCCTTTTTATAAATGAGGAAACAGACACAGGTGGTCAAGTAGCGTGTGTGGGTGTATGTGTATCTATCTATCTATCTGTGGTAGGTGGAATGGTGGCCCTCCAGATGTATCCACGTCCCAGTCCCTGGAACCTGTGAATATGTTAGGTTAAATGGCAAAGGAGAATTAAGGTGGCAGGTGGGATTAAGGTTGCTACTCAGCTGACTTGAAGATAGGGAGATACCCTGGATTATCCAGGTGGGCCCAATGAATCATAAGAGTCCTTAAATGTAGATGAGAAGGAAGAAGAGGTCAGAGTGATATGATGTGAGTATTTAACCTGCTGACACTGGCTTTGAAGATGGAGGGAGAGGCCATGAGCCAAGGAATGTAGACCGCCACTAGAAACTGGAGAAGGCAGGGAACCAGCTTCTCCCCTAGAGCTTCCAGAAAGGAACGCAGCCCTGCCGACACCTTGATTTTAGCCCAATAAAACCAGTAGCGGAATTCTGACCTAAGAACTGTAAGATAATAAATATGTGTTGTTTTAAGCCACTGAGTTTGCAGTAATTTGTTACAGTAGCAACAGAAGAGTAATACACTGTCAGTATGTGTGGATATTGGGTAATGATGTAAAATGGTTTTCTTGACCTGGATTCTGGCTTTAAAGAACTTTTTGTTGATGGGGAGCTGTGCACTGGAGTTATGTCAGACCACTGCCTCTCTCCCTTGAATGCCTAGTTTCTTCTGCCTCATTTTTCCAAACCAGCTGAAAAATGACAGGTGTTTAATGCTGTTTAAGTAGCCATAACTTTTCTTGCAAATAGGAATGTAAATACGAGTTGTGGTTCTGACTGAAATATTGGGAGTTTAGAAGTGCTCTTTAAAGTTATTTCTGCCCTTTTTTTTTTTTGGTGGGGAAGATCAGCCCTGAGCTAACATCCATGACAATCCTCCTCTTTTTGCTGAGGAAGACCGGCCCTGAGCTAACATCTGTTACCAATCCTCCTCCTTTTTTCCCCCCTTTTCCCCCCCAAAGCCCCAGTAGATAGTTGTATGTCATAGTTGCACATCCTTCTAGTTGCTGTATGTGGGACGCCGCCTCAGCATGGCCAGACAAGCGGTGCATCGGTGCGCGCCCAGGATCTGAACTACTGCCCTTTTTAAGTTTGTGCACTTTCTAGTTGCTAAGTCAGGGTATCGCTTGTGTATGAATTACCTTATAGGTAAGTATACTTTACAGTCTTTTATGTAGCTCTTAACTGTCAACCCCCAGATATCACAAAGTTTACTTGTGGGTGATTAAAGTGAGTAAGACAAGAGATTGCCCACCCGTCCAGAATACCATCCTCTCTCTTCTCCCTGCCAGAGAACAGTGGGAACAGCCTGGCCTGCAGCTTGATTGTCATCTTCTGCCTCCTTCCCACCTGCGTATTGCTACAGAGAGTCACAGAGCTTAGCCTCTTGTCACATTCTGTCGTTTTCCTGGGGCTGTAAGGAAAGGGCTTTCTTAGTTCCAAGGCCCTGTGCACACTGAAGTATATGCTTCTAGAAGGAGAGAAGCTTCCATCTTGCTTCCTGCTTGCATGTTTCCTTCCAGTTTATCTTTTCTTCTGTACTGACAATGCAAAGATTTTACTTCAGGGATGTGTGTTTTGCTCACTCCTGCCATTATCCTATATACTGAAATACTACCTTGATCAAAGTGCTGATATATTATGCTCTGCAAACACACAGATAGAAAGAGTGATTTTTTTTTAAAAGTACAATTCCAAGATGAATGCTGGCTGAATGTAGAAAACAGTGCTGGAATTCAGTAGTCCCCTGGGGTCATGGTGATGTGACGTGTGTGTGGATGTCTTTCCTCTATCCTCAAAAGTGGAACACATGCTTTTCCTGCTTAGTGCTGCCTGTGCTCCAGGTGCGTAGTAAGTGCAGCCTCATCTTGCAGAATTCTGTTTGTGGCCTAGGGCATCTGTATGATTTTCCTGCTTTTGTTCTCAGAGGCTCTGGACCATGCTGATTGCTCCTAAGTGATTATAGGTGCTTTTTGCCTGGTGAGCAATCTTTATATATAAAAATCAGGATTTCGATACAAGATAAGGGGAGGTGATTTTGTTTTACAGAGAGATTTCACTCGCAGACTTTTAGATATTTTTACATTCTAATTTGATTTGATGCATTTAAATAACGAGTTATGCAAAAAGGTTTAAAATGATCCATTTTACAGAAGTTTGATTTGCAAACGCATTGCTCGTGTAAAATAACATACCTGCGGCCAGAAGTGTGGCACACTTCCTCCTACCTTGACCCTTGCCCCTAACTCTGGGCTCTAGCTACACCAGGCTCACTGCCACGCTCTAAACGTGTCATGCACAGTGAGAGATGGCACAGAACAGTGGTCCAAGTGCAGAGTGTGGGGCCAGACAGCCTGAGTTTGAATCCTAGCGTTCTCGCTTATTAGCTGTGGGTATTAACCTCTCTGTGGCTCAGTTTCCTTATGCAAAAGCAGGTGTGTAATAAAAGAACTATGTCCTAGAGTTGTAGTGAATGCATGTGATGGCTTAGACCAGTGCCTGGAATGTGGTGAGAGCTCAGTAGATGTCAGCTCTTGCCTTTCGTTCATCATGTATTTTTCTGCCATTTTTAAGCTGTTCGTACATTGTGCAGTGTTTTTTCCCGACATCTAAATATTCTGTATCTTAACAGTCTGATTGCTTTTATGAAGCTGCCCTACAGTTTTTGTGGTTCTAACCTTGGCTGTCCATTGGAATCACCTGTGGATATTAGATAGTGATGCCTGCGTTTCTGGTCTCTGATAGAGCTGGCTTCTAGTGGCTTTCGAGAATGGGTTGTGAAATTTCCAGGAATTTTCTGTCAGGTTGTTAAAGCATTGGTAGCTTAAAATCAGCCACGGTGGGAATGTTTACACTGTTGAAATGGGCAGATACTAACCCAGAGTTCTTCTCAATCTATTTGGTATTCTAGTGTTTTGTTTATAAGCATCTCTAAACAGATGTTGAGCCTTTTAGTATGATGTATTAATTTGCTAGGGCTGCAGTAACAAAGGACCACAGATGGCATGGCTTAAAAAACAGAAATTTGTTGTTTCACAGTTCTGGAGGCTAGAAGTCCAAAATTAAGGTATCAGCAGATTTGGTTCCTTCTAAGGGCTGTGAGGGAAGGATCTGTGCCAGGCCTCTCTTCTTGGCTTGCAGACAGCCATCTTCTTCCCATGTCTCTTTATATTGTCTTCCTTCTATGGTGTCTCTATCTCCAAATTTCGCCTTTTGATCCAAGGACACCAGTCATATTGGACTAGGGCCCACACTAATGACTTCACTTTAATTTGATTACCTGTGTAAAGACCCTGTCTCCAAATATGGTCACATTTTGAGGTACTGGGGATTAAGATTTCCACAGTGAATTTTAGAGGGACACAATTCAATCCGTGTCAACACAGTTCAACACAGGGCAAGGACCTTCTTTTTTCTTTTTTTCCATTTGTCCCTGTAGTACTTGCACAGTGAAGATTTGTTGACTTGAAAAGGAAACACCATTTAGCTGACATGTCATTTGTGTATAATTTATTTTTCATTGTACTGTGAATTCCAGATAGTTGATTTATTGATTTTTTTTTTTTGAAGCAGCTCTTTCTTGGGATAATATCAGAGTTAGTGTTTTTAGAGAAAAACATTAGTTTAGGAAGATTAGCTTTTTTAGGTTGTCTAAGGCAGACATGAGCTTGTTAATGAACTCAAAAGGGATATGATCTGAGTGAAATGGTCTTGATTTTGTGTCTGTTGCTGGGACAATGCTTTTAATCATGCATGAAAAAAATGTTTTAGATAAATTTCCACTGATCTGAGAATGTTTTAATGCTGATTGTTCTCTTCAGGATTATGTAAGATTATAGCATTCTCAGAAAAGTAGGATTTCTTTTGCTTTTTCTCAAAGGCAAATGTAATGTCAGGTAATAATTTTTTGGTTTTGCAATTGAAAAATTTTTTGAACCACAGGAAGCATAAATTATTTTTAAAAATTTACCTTGTGTTATCTAACACAAGGTAAATTTTACATACATATAAAAATAGTGGATTACATTTAAACTATGATCATCTCAAACTGTGATCATCTCCAGTAAATATAGAATGTAAAGTTAAATATTTTTCTTCAAAATGTGCTACTTCTCCACACCATTGCTTTTTGTTGAGTAAATCCTGGAATTAGAATCTTATTCCAAAAATGTATTTGGAATACACATTTGCACAGGAATTTGTTTAGTCTAATTGTTCAGATTTTTTAAATAGAAAGTTTTCAGCTATAAATTATATGGCAAATATAAAAAACTTTATTTTTAATCAACTTTAATCAAGTATAATTTACATGACATAAAATCTACACATTTTACGTGAATGAGTCAATCTTGACAAATACATACATCAATGTAACCAGCACCTCAATTGAGAAGTAGAACATTTCTGCCTTCCCAGAACGTTCCCTGTGCCTTGTGCCTCTTTGCCATCATTTTTGCCCCACCTCCACCTCCTCCTCCAAGCAAATACTTATCTGATTTCTGTCACCACAGGATATTTCAGACAGTTTTAGAATTTCACATGCATGGAATCATTACAATAGGTACTCTTTTGTGTCCACCTCCTTTTAGCATAATGCCTGTGAGATCCATCCACGTTGTTGAGTGTAGTTTCTTTCGTTTTATTCAGTAGTACTGCATTGTATGAGTATACCAAAACTTTTCATCCCATCACTTTGGGTTTTTAGCTATTTTCGGTAAAGCTGCTAAGAACATTTGTGTACTAGTCTTTTTATGGATGTGTGTTTTTATTTGGGTAAATACCTAAGCATGGAATTGCTGGATTGTATGGGTAAGTATATATTTAAGTGTGTATAAGAAACAGCCAAACTATTTTTTAAAGTAGTTCCCCAATTATGCACTCACCAGCAGGCTGTGAGAGTTGTAGTTGCTCGACGTCTTGGCTAACTCTTTGGTATTGCCGGTCTTTTAAATTTTAGCCATTATAGTGAGTGTGAAGTGGTGTCTCCTTTTGGTTTTAACTTGCTTTTTTCTTTGATGACCCATGAGGTTTTCATCTGCTTATTGGCTATTCATATATCCTCTTTTGCCCCTTTTAAGAATTGGGTTGCTAGTCTGATTATTGAGCTCTAAGAATTCTTTCTACATTCTGAATAAAAATCCTTTGTCAGAGATATGTATTATGAATATTTTCTCCAAGTCTATGGCTTTCCTTTTAATTTTCTTGATGACCATGGAAGAACAGAAGGTTTTAATTTTGTTGGAAGTCAAATTTATTAATTTCTTCTTTTATGGTTAATGCTTTTTGTGTTCTAAGAAGTCTTTGTCTACTTCAGGTTTGTGAAGATTTCCTCTTACGTTTTCTTCTAGAAGTTTTGTAGTTTTAGCTTTTACTTTTAGCTCTGCTTAAATATTTTGATTTAATTTTTCAGCATAGTATGAGGGTAGAGGCTGAAGTTCATTTTTCTCCATACAATTACTAGTTGTTTTCAACCATTTGTTGAAAAACTGTTCTGTCCACATTGAATTATGTTGGTGCCAGAGGCTTTATTCTGAATTTGATTTTGAAAAGTGACCTAGATTTTTGTGTTCCTCTAGTAGATGTTAGACACTGACTTTCTAGGATGTCATTTAGAAAAGTGTGGGGTTTTTTGCTCTTAAAGGTTATTTACCACATGTTAGAAACATAGGGTGGGATGGGAGCTCTAGAGACCACCATGCCAACTTCTCCCTAATACACCCAGTTAGAGTTGAATATAAAATAGATGACCGTGTGTATGTGCGTGTGCCGTGTGTGTGTGTGTGTGTGTGTGTATGTGTATGTGTATGTGAGAGAGAGAAATTAAGCTAAGGAATTCATGGAACATTTAGGAAAACACATAAATATTGCATAGTTGGTACAATCTTAAGTAATCAGTTTTGGAATTCAGCTACTTTTGCTGTTAGTTTTTCTTATATTTAACTGTAAAAATGACCTTAGTATAGATAAGCCCTTCTCTTCCTTTTGTTTTCTCATCTTTGAAGACTGCTGTTTAAGTGACCTTCGAGTAACTACTTTTATTTCTCCTTATGAAATGAGAATGCTTTGTGTCTATTTAAAGGCATTTCGAGCATCAGAAGTAGGTGTGGTGGTATTTTGGGGAGGGTCAGTGGTTTCTGAAATCACATATTAGCTTTTTCTCATCTTCATCCTCTGTTCTTCTGGAGTGAAAAAGTTTCTATTAGAGACGTTTCTTGTAGCGTCTGAGAATATTCCTTACTGCTGATGTGTTCTTTACTTTGTGCCTGTCCTGCCCAGTTACATCCATTCTAAAGCTCTCTCCCTTTTTTCCCTTTCCTTTGAGCATGTGACTACTCCTGTCTCTCTTTTTTTTCTTTTTTTTTTGTGAGGAAGATCAGCCCTGAGCTAACATCCATGCTAATCCTCCCCTTTTTGCTGAGGAAGACTGGCCCTGAGCTAACATCCGTGTGGGATGCCGCCACAGCATGGCTTGACAAGGGGTGCGTCGGTGCACACCCGGGATCCGAACCCGGGCCGCCAGCAGTGGAGTGTGTGCACTTAACTGCTACACCACAGGGCCGGCCCCCGTCTCTCGTTTTTAAGTAGCAGTAATAATATTGATAGTACAGTGGTCCCGACTCCTTATGCGCAGTTTTACTTTCTGTGGTTTCCGTTACCTGTGGTCAACTGTGGTCCAGAAGCAGATGCTCCTCCTTCTGAAGTATTGTCAGAAGGTCAAGTGTAGCCTGACACTATGGTGCCTACATCATTCACCTCACTTCATTGCATCACGTAGGCATTTTATCATCTCACATCATCACAAGAAGAAGGATGAGTGCAGTACAATAAGATATTTTGAGAGAGAGAGAGAGACTGCATTCACATAACATCCATACAGTATATTGTTGTAATTGTTCTATTTTATTATCATTGTTGTTAGTCTCTTACTGTGCCTAATTTATAAATTAAACTTTATTGTAGGTATGTATGTATAGGAGAAAACACTGTATATATAGGATTTGGACTATCCTCGGTTTCAGGCATCCACTGGGGGTTTTGGAACGTATGCCCCACGGATAAGGGGAGACTACTGTAATAGCAATAGTTAATACTATGTATTAGGCACTATTCTAAGGTGTTTATATTTATTGACTGATTTATTCTCACGAACACCCTGTGAGGGATCTACTGTTCTTTTAATACGGATTTTATAGATGAGGAAACTGAGGCAGAGATATGTGACGTCTGTGGTTATACAGTTAGTGATGGTGGAACTGGGATTTGATCCAGACTTCCTGGCTCTGAAGCATGTGCTCTTAACCACTATGTTATCTGGCCTCTCGGGAGAAGCACATACACAAGGAAGCAAGCGTTCCTTTCCTTCACCTCTGCTTCTGGACTTCAAAAGGAGTAATGTTTTGTAGCACAGTTGATATAATTTTCGTTAATATTTCATGAGATTTTCATTCGTTTATAATGCATATTACGGTTTGTATTTCTAGCTCTGCGGGTAAAGTTTCTGACAAAGAGCATGCGTGCTTGAAACAAAGTAGCTTTATTTCTAAAGGTATTACTTTACAAACCACAGTCCTATGTGTCCAGTAGAAAGCACAGGCTGCCCTAGCACGTGGTTATTCTTCTGGGAAAGTGTCTTGGAGGAGGTGAGTCTTGGCCCACTTGTTAAATAAGAATGTGCGCACGGGGCTGGAGGTGTGGTATGTGGAGATGGGTGGTAAAAAGACCCAGGATTGTGATGGGCTGAAGCATTTAGAAAGGATGGAGGTTTTAAAATATTATTATAAAGGAATACATCATGAGAGATTTCCAGGATCAGGGAAGAAGCTGGAGGTCATGACTACAGGCAGAAATGGCTTTGGGCTTTCTGCCCCCATTCCCTCCCCTTCGCATTTTCCCCTTCCCTTTGGTTTCCCAAGTTCGAGCACTCAACTCTTAGCTTTCCTGAACTCACTGCAGATAGAAGTACTTTCCTATCAGGTTTGCCAAGATAGATTAGAAGTTTTTTGATGGAATTTTACCTTAGAAGGGTAAGAAGCACTATAAAAGAAGGAAAAGTAAAACCACAAGTTTAGGAAAAGCCAGAGAAAGGTTTAGAAGGACATGAATTTATCTTCTCCAGACTTCCTGCCTTGGGATAATACCTCCCATCTCCCTTCGTCTGCTGAGCAGCACAGCTGCCATGCATGCTGGCCTTGATTACTTCTAGGCCTTAGACCTCTGTCTGAGACCCCGTGGAGTTTGCACAGTGAGTGAAGAATTCTCCATCCTCCCTCTTGCTCCCCAATATGCCTGTCCTCTGTGGGTAGGTCCTGGTGTTTACCTCGAGGGCTCTTTAATCCTGCAGGGGCCCTGGCCCTACATCTGCTTTTAATTTCTAGTCCTCAGTGGTAGCTTGGCTAAGGTCCCTTCACCTCTGCTTTGGTGGGGAGGGTTGGGAGAGGGGTCCTCCTGGTCTCCAGAATCTATGGCTTGTACTGTGTGCCTGTTGGTTTGGTCTAAAGCAGACTCACCAGCTGAAATCAAGCTTTGGGTCTTCCTCACCTTGGTTCACTGTCGGCCATGGGGTTTTCAGTAGAGGTTGCCATCTTTCTAAGAAGCTATCGGTATGATTGTATCCACTTCCTTTTCTGGACAGACAAAGACTCCTTTTTATTTTGAACACCCACGCTTTCTAGTGAGTTCTTATTGAATTTTTTTAAAGTTGAAAATGGACATGTGGGATCATGTAAGGGAAAGCTCAAAGGTAGGCTAGAAGGCATGGCTGAATTTGGGGCTCTTCTTTGTCTCTCTTCCTTCTGTTCGCCTTCCTCTCGTGTTCCACAAGGTGGCAGGGTGGCTCCAGTCGCTCTGTTCCCCAGACTCCCAGCCTCCCAGGGTCAAGTCCAGGGAAGCAGATGAACGTCTCCATCTGGGAGCTTCTGCATAAATCCTGTAATCCGTTCTTTCCTTTTCTTTCTCTTGCTCTTTTTCGATAAACAATTTAATTTTTGAATAAGTAATAATATTCCAATAGTTCAAAAATCTAAAAGTATTTTAAGGATATGGGGTGAAAAGCTTTTCTCCCATCCTGTCTTTTTTATCATTATAAAGTACCTCTCTTTGTCTTGTTTAATGATTTTTGTCCTGAATTATGTTTTGCCTGATAATAAAATCTTGTCCTATGCTTTCTTTTTATTGCGTTTGTCTAATATATTCATCTAAGCAATTTTTTTTCAGCCATCCTTTTATTTTTAACCTTTCTTTTTTTTTTGGTGAGGAAGATTGGCCCTGTGCTAACATCTGTTGCCAATCCTCCTCTTTTTGCTTGAGAAAGATTGTCACTGAGCTGACGTCTGTGCCAGTCTTCGTCTACTTTATATATGGGACGCTGCCGCAGTATGTCTTGATGAGCAATGTGTAGGTCCGTGCCCGGGATCTGGACCTATGAACCCTGGGCCGCTGAACGGGAGCACACAAACTTAACCACTATGCTACCCGGCTAGCCCGATTTTTAACCTTTCTGACCTACTTTGTTTTAAGTTTTGCTCTTGTTTGTGGCATAGAGGTTTTTTTTTTCCTTTGTAATCCAATCTGATTAATTTTCCTTTAATAGGTTTTAATATGGAAGATATATTTGATATTAGTTTGTCCACATTATTTTATTTTCTATTTTTATCTCTTTTGAAGAATCTTGCACTATGTGGTCTGTTTTCCTTGCTCTTTTTATGGGATTATTCTGATATTTTTCTAGTGGTTGTCTTTATAATTTCACGTAATGCCCTTAGTCTTCTAAGAAAGTAGTGATAGTTTCCTACTATAAGCAGTGATAAAATTAATGCATTTCATACTAATTCTAATATAGAGACATTGCAACTGTGTTACATGGTCTCTTTTATTGTATTTAGACCTGTGTTGCATTCTGTCCTCAGAGGAGAGAATTAATCACTCAGCCAGGAAGCTTGAAAATGAATCAGTATTATTGTTAGCAGTAAATATGCTGTCAGAAGAGGCCTTGTGAGTTTTCCTAGAGTAGATTGTCAGCCTTTAACCAGGCTCTCTTCGTCTGTAAGAATTATAGTTTCTGAAGTCAGCATGGATCTTAAAGTTGGTAACCTGGCATTTGTCTGGTCACAATTGAACGTTAGTTCGCAGTCTTTGTAGGTGGTCTGTTATTTGACACCAGAGAGTCACCAATTTTATGTCCCAGTTGACATTGAAAGATGTTATTGGGTCTGAAGTTCCCTTTTTTTTAGTGTGGGCTCCACACTTGTTGAGAGCTTTATCACCATTTAATTTTTCAAAAACAATATATTTGGCAACAGAGAGGCATATTACATATGAAAAGGGTTTTTTAGAATTAGAAGTCTTAATTTAAAACAGTCCAGCTTGGCATACCCCAGGTGATGACAGACTCGTATCCTACCATCCAGTGCAGAAGGGGAGTCCCCACCCTACACCTGGGGAGGAGCACAGCCTCTGTTCAGCCTCCTCTCTGTTCGGGAGGCTTCAGCCCTGGGCCACAGACAGCCTCTGTAGAGGGTGGGAAAAGGAAGGTGTTTTTATAATTTTTAGACCCAGGTCAATGATATGACCTTAGGTGACTTCCTTAATTTTTGTGGTGAAAAGATACCTCCGCCCTCCTCCAATAGGGCAGCTGAAACATAGACTGTTGCTGGAGAGGATTTACATTTCCACTTTGTACTCTAGTCCTGTGATGGCTGCTAGTATTGTTGGTGTAGACTAGTATTTTTAGTCTGCAGTTTGCCTGTGAATCACTGCAAAAACCCTGCTGAAAATGAAAATACCCCCTCTCCCCTAACTTCCCGCTGAATTTAGATTGAACGCGTTTGGGAGTGTGGAATCTGTGCTTTTACTGTGTACTGCAGGTGATTCTGATGTAGGTCTTCCACAGACTACAGTTTGAGGAAATCAAGATTGGCAGTTCTGTGTTTAATGTAGAAATTTTACTAGAATCTAGTTTGACAGAATTCTGGTTGGATTTACTCATTATGTCTACAGTGTTTCAAGTAGACTTTGTTTCAAAGATATAGTGATTTGAATTTATCAACTTTCTTCAATTAAGAAATCTAGGAAAACACACATATGAGATTTTATAACTCCAATCAGCTTGTGAAAAAAATGTTTGCATGAGGATGTTTAATATACAAATTACAGAACGATGAATTTCACACTCTTGTGATGCTTCCATGAAAGCCTCAAGGATAACTGACAAGTCTATTTTTATCAAATTTAGTGGGTTTCCAAATCCTTATCTGCTTATCAAACAAAATGTTAATTAGAACAGTAATTGAGTAACCAGATGCCTCTTGTGTTCACTCTAGGAACTTGTACAAAAACATTTGTGGAGCTCATGTAAGGTCAGTCATTGCTTTTGAGTTGCTAAATAATAACTTTGCTGCAGGCTTCTAAAAATCCAGGTATTGAGGGAGTCTACAGGAAGATAAAAATTGATAAGAGATTTGCAACAGTTAGTCTGATACTCTCTCTCCAGTGGATTAAGGTGGAAAAATCTTTCTTCAGCACCACAGATGGGAGAAAATCCTCCCTCGTAGGTTTCTTCCTGAATCAGCTTGTGCCTGCCTAGTCTTGTAGTAGAACAGAAAGAGCCTTTGGAGCTAGGTATGCTGGCACAGATTTCCTGGAAAAAAAAATAAAACATTAAGAAATGAAGTTTATAACTTTATTTAAGCAACACAGAACATCATGACAGGATGATATATCCCAGGAATGCAAGGATCATTCAGCATCAGAAAATACGAATAATATATTAAGAAATTAAGTGACAGAAACCATGTGATCATTTTAACATAGAAAGAACATTCGGTGAGATTCAGTAATCCTTTATGACTAAAAAAATTTTTTTTGCAAAAACTAGGAAACTTCCTAAACCTTAGGCTAATAAGTCATTTATTCCAAAACCTACAGCAAACATCATACTTGAGTTGAAACTTTAGAAGCATTCCCATTAGTGTCAGTAAGAAGACAGAGGATGCCTGTTAGCATTACCTTTGTTCAACACAGCCCTGAAGGTCTTCGCCAGTCGTGTAATGCGATAGGAGAAAGAAGTGAAGAATAGGAATTATAAGGGAGAGAGAAAACAATTTTTTTTTTCTTTGCGGATGATATCAGTGCATACATAGACAGTGTAAGAAAATCAAGTTGGAGAGTGTTCTGGACAGTTGCTACATATAAAAATTGATAGGTTCCTGTACACCAGTGATAACCCTTTAGTAAATGAAATAGAAGAAAAGATTCCCTTCACAGTAGTATTAATCTATAATATATCTAAGAGGGAGCACAACCACAGATATGTGAAACATGGAGAAAATTATGGAAAGTTATTGTTAGATATAAAAGACATGAATAAATAAAGAAATTATACCATCTTTAACAATGAGATATCTTGATTTGTTAAGATATCATTTCCCTCTAAATTAATTCATTGCATATCTAGTCAAAATCCCAATAAGGTTTTTGTGAAATTTGACAAGATGAACCCAAAATTTATTGAGAAAAATCAAAGGCCCAGGCATAGCCGATACAATCTTGAAAAGCAAGATAGAGCCTTGCCGCGGATATAGATACTAGGCCATGGAAATTAAGATACTGTGGTTCTGATATAGAGATAGACAAAAGATCAGGGGAACAGGATAGAGAAGCTAGAAACAGGGCCACACATGCATAGAAATGTGATATGCAGCGGAGGCAGCATTATAAATCTGTAGGAAAAGATGGAATGTTCTATAAATGGTGCTTTGATCATTAGTTGATAATCATATAGACAATCAAATTGTATTTCTGACTTCAAACCATCCCTCAAAATAAATTCAGGTGAATTAAATTTGAAAAGCAAATCTTAAAAATTTGCTAGAAAACATAAGAAATAATGGAATACTTAGCAGTTAAAAATTTAGAGAGAAGTACATCTGTCTTGATGTGTAAATCTTAGGAATATAATACTGAGTGCAAAAGCAAGTTATAGGAGGATAGATGTAATAAAGTACCACTTATATAAAATTTAAGACATGAAATAATACAGTATATTGTGTGAAGATACTAAAATATATTGTAAAGTGTAAAAACACGTGGTAATAGTATACACCAAATTCAAGATGGTGTGTTTACTTCTGAAGACAGATGAATGTGACTGAGGAGAGATGTGTGCAGGCTACAACTGTGTCTGTAATGGTTTATTATTTTTTAGATAAAAACGTTCTAAAGCTATGTGTGACAACATGTTAACACCAAGTGAATATCTAGTAATAAATAAATGGTTGAATAAGTTATGGCTTTTACAGACTATGAGATATTTTTCAGCCATTAGAAAGAATGAGTTGTAGCTAGGCCACTTTATATGGAGGGATTTCCAACAGTTATTGCTCAGTGAAGAAAACAAGATGCAGAAAAGTTTGTATAAAGTCATCTCATTTTTATAAAACAGTGACATGTATGAATGTGGTACAATCTTGTGTGATCATATGAACGTGAAAAAAAAAAGGAAGGATTCATTCTAGGCTGTTGCCATGGGTTGGGAGTGAGGTGAGATGAGGAGAAGAGAAGGAGGGGGGAGTGGGGAGCCATTTCTTATGCAGAAATGCATAAGAAAATGCACTACCCAGCATGGCGGATAGGATTTTGTTTATTTACTGACATAATCATATATATACACATATTTTTAAAAGACTATAGAACCACTTTATTTTTTTTTTATTTTTTTATTTTTTTTTAAGATTTTATTTATTTTTTGCCCCCAAAGCCCCAGTAGATAGTTGTATGTCACAGCTGCACATCCTTCTAGTTGCTGTATGTGGGACTCGGCCTCAGGCTGGACAGAGAAGTGGTGCCTCGCTGCGCACCCGGGACCCGAACCCGGGCCGCCAGCATCGCAGCGCGCGCACTTAACCACCAAGCCACAGGGCCGGCCCTAGAACCACTTTAAATAAAGAGTGAGAGTTGATGTAAGTGGAATTTATTATATTTGACTGGAGGCTGTGGTAGAAATGGACTTAGCAAAAAGCCAACCAGACAAAAATGATACTTCAGAGAATTACTCATAATGTATTCTGTTGCTGAGTATTTAAACAAAAGATGTAATTAAATTAAAGTGATGCTTTTCCATTTTTCTCCATTTTGTATTTCTTAAATTCGATGAGTTCTTGATAATAATATATATAAAGTACTTACTATGTGCTAGGTGATGTAAAATACTAGTAGTAAAAGTAATAATTATATTTCACGAAATGGGGCCTTTTGACAGGGAAACTTTAGATCTTTTGCTCTTTTTCTTCAACTTGGGTGAGAAGAGGAGTGAGTCTTCATCTTTTTGGTCAGGCCATGGCCTATACACAGATAGTTCAAGAATACGGATAATTATCTTTGAAATTTTCATTTTTTTCTCTCAGTGTGCGGGATGACAGAATTCGAGTAGAAAGGATGGATAACACGTATTTTGAATACAGTCATGCTTTCCAGGTGGTTACAGAGTTTTATGCAAAAGATGTAGTTGACATCAAAGGTAGGTATTTTATACATGTTAGCCATATGCCCTCAAATTTAACTGAGTTCGGATTTGGATAAAGGTGCAAGTTTGACTTTCAATTTAATGAAAACTGAATAGTTACCAATAAATAGCTGGGAGAAGTAGAGATGAGAGTTCACTGTTCTGTGTTCATCAAAACCTCTGCTGCTTTGTAGTTCTGACCATTTAGTAACTGGTATTTTTGACATGTTCATTGGAGTGTAAGGAGTTAGTTACTGAACAACCTTCTGTTTTGCTTCTCTTCAAAGGTGGCTCATTATTTTCCTTGAAATTTTATAGACCGTTTGGGTAAATTTTCTGATGAAGGCTAGCATTTCCAAAGTGGTTGCCAGAATTAAAATACCAGAACATTAGTGACAGGATCTTACTATGTTAGGTAACCATTGTTTGTCTAATTCACGTTTCCTCAGCCAGGTATCTGTGTTCGATTTGGTCTGTACCCCTCGTTCCTGCCAGTCCAGCTTACGTTAAGGTCCATTTTTATCCCTTATCACATGCTGCAGAGCTCTCACCATGAGACCATAGATCAGCCTCCCTCAGCTCCCACCCAGGCATCAGTGTCTTGTTAGCATTTCTCTCTCCATCCCTTTTAATCTCATGGTGCTTTGGCCAAATTGAGTCGAGTGTCAGAGAGGGTAACCCACTTACGACACCAGTCTGCGTTATCACCAAGGGATCATCGTCTTATGCTTAGCTAAAGGCAAGACTAAGTCACAAGACTACCATAAGCCACTCTTGGAGTCAGATTCACTTAGAAGGATGTAGTACAGAAAACCTAGCTTGCTGGCAGGTTCCTCTTAGTGGGAGTCCTTCTCAGCAGTCTTTACAGCAGTCCACAGAGCCATTGGGCGCTAACATCCTCCCCCACCCCCCGCAATGACAGCTCAGCTGCAAAGAAAGGAGACTCGCATCAGGTGGGTGCAGGATCTGCCCTGGCTTAGAAGCCCCGTGCTCTACAGGAACCCATATCTCTTACTGGAATTTCTACAAAGGACATGCCAAGTGCAAAAAGTCAGTTTACTCAGGGAAGGCCAAATTCTGGAATCAGGTATTTATAATTCCTCCTAGTCCAGATGCAATTTACTGATTTCAGGTCATTTTTATCATATGCAGTGCCACCGGATAACACATTGGCACTTCATCTTTATCAGGTTTCCTGGGGAACAGAGCTAGAAAGTTAAAAGATGAAGTTCTCACTAGAAGGGGAAAGGGTTTTGTTAACTCTTTATTTACACCTTGGTATTATAAAAAGCTATAGTTGAAATTAATAAGGTATTTTGTATTACTGATTTATAGAGGATATTTTGTAATATTTTTTTATTTCTAAAAGTAATAAATGCATATGGTAAAAAAAGTCAAAACATAGTTGTATATAAAGAAAAAAAAAGTCTCTCCCCTCAAATCCTTAAGAATTTTTTTATGTACAAATCCACACATACACACATAAACATATATACATATATAATTCTGGATTTGTTTAATATAACTTGGATTTATTCTTTTAACTAGTTTTTATTGAATATCTATTATGGCAGGCATTGTGCATACAATAAAGAATAAAATAGACAAAAATTCCTGCTCTTCTGGAGTTTACATTCTAGTCGGGGGAAATATACAATAAAATAAGTTAGATAGTGTGTTTGAAGGTGATAATTGCTATGAAGAAAATAAGGCGAGGGAGAGAGTGAACTTTTAAATAGGGTGGTTAAGGAAGGCCTTTGAACGAAGATTTGAACAAAGACTGAAGGATTAAGGAGGAAAGTCATGGACATGTGAAGGAACAGTGTTTCAGGTAGAGACAGCAGAGACAACATATCTTAAGTGCCTGGTATATTGAAGCAACAGCAAGGAGCCTGGGTGCTGGGACAAAGTAACTAAGGGGGAAAATATTAGGAGGTGAGCTCAGAGACAGAGGAGATGGAAGGCAGGCAGTACAGGGCCTTATAGACCACTCTAAAGGCGTGAGCTGCTTCTCTCAGTGAGTTGAGGGACGTTGGAGGATTTTTAAGCAGAGTAGTCTAATGATCTGATGTACATTTTATTTATTTTTATTTTTTAATTTTTTTTTGAGAGGAGGACTAGCCCTGAGCTAACATCCGATGCCAATCCTCCCTCCCCGCCCCCCTTTTTTTTTCTGAGGAAGTTTGGCCCTGGACTAACATCCGTGCCCATCTTCCTCTACTTTATATGGGACACCGCAACAGCATGGCTTAACAAGCGGTGCGTCGGTGCGCGCCCGGGATCTGAACCTGTGAACCCCGGGCCGCTGCAGCGGAGCGCGCACACTTAACTGCGCGGGCTAGACCCTGATGTACATTTTAAAAAGAATTCCTTTGGCTGCTCTGTTAAGAATACCCTGTAGGGCACAGTGATGAAGCTGGGAGACCAGATGGAAAGCTGTTGCAATATTCTTGCTGAGCGATTGAGAATGATCGTATAACTTTTTTCCTCTCACTCAGCAATACATTATGGATAGTTTTCCATATCAGTACAGGTAGCTGTAAGTCATTCCTGTTAGTAAGTGCATAACAATCTGGACTTACCAAAATATACTTAACTATTACCCTATTTTGATGTTCAGTGAGATTGTCTCTAGTTTTTACTATGACAAAGATTTTTCAACTCACTTCCTTGTATACACATTTTTGACAAGCAGTTTAGAGTATTTCTGGGTCAAAGGGGATGAACATTTTACATTTTGAAAATTAGTCTATTGTTCTCCAAAAAAGGTTCATTCCACCATCAGAAAATGCCCTTTTTTCATGTCCTAGGTATTCGTAATCTTCTACATTTTTCCAAAGGGCAATTTTAGGAAGTATTGTATAAATAATTATTTAAATAACCATAAACTAAATTTTCTTTAACTTAAAATTTGTTTTTAATAACGGTGAATAATAATTTTAATGAAGGTATATGTTCTGTTTTTTAGGTTCTCAAAGTTTTTCTGGCATCATTAACTTGGAAAAGCCTGTGATTTGTTCTTTGGCTGCCATAATAAGATACCTCAAAGATTTTAACTTGGAAAAGGTGCTTTCCAAACCCAAGTAAGTGATTTCTCAAAAATATAAAATGGGGTGGAGTTACATTAAAAACACTTCTTAAATTGAATTTGGTTAAGTACTATACTCAGAGAAGTTTACCTGCTGTTGAATACTGTATTTGGGGGCAAGGATAAACTGTGTGGTATTATTGCTGAAGAATACTAAAAATATTAATTGATATAAAAATATTGATAGAATCCTTAAGCATTCTGTTAGTTTATATTCATGATAGCTATTTAATGTATTATAGTTTTGACTACAAAACGGTGCTTTATACTAAAGCGCAGTTAATTGACAAGTAGTATTAAGAAGTGGAATTAAGAAGTGGTATTAAAGAGCATTCATAAAACTTCACAGCCTTTCCTTTTCTTGGTTTCAGTTCTTATTTCATAGACCGTAAAGTTGGAGATTAAGAGGACAGCTGCTAACATAGACAGCTTTCTAAAAGAGTGATTAACTTTGTAGATTTCCGAGATTTAACAGCTGGCAATTGACATTCTAAGAAAATACTGGTTTAAAAACCAGTGGGATAAAAAAGATGGTGGGATAATTTTCTTGCCTTTCTGTATTCTGCCTCCACCAGTCCCTTGTCTTTGGCTCTGTGAAGAATTACCCTCCATCATGTTGGTCCTGGATAAGTAAGCTACTGCCTGTTCTGCAGAGGTGGGTGGACAGATAGGAGCTACCCCAGTAAAATGACCAAATAGAGTTGGAAAACAAAGAACTGGTGCTGGTTTGAGGTTGTTGGGGGAGGGTGGAAGAAAGGCAGGTCCCTTGGGAATCTTTTCATAACGTCTTTTTGGTGTGTGTTCTACTATGTGGTATTTAGGATAGAGCAGAATATCATTTCTCTGGGAGCAGGTTTGTTCTGTTTAAATGCAATCTTAATGTCCATCAACAGGAGAGTAAATTCATGTGTTATATTCAAGCAATATAAAATAAAAATGAATGGACTAGAGTTACATGTATCAATATTTTAAACATTTCGTTGACATTATATTGAGCCAAGGGGCCTGCCTGGTGGCGTAGTGGTTAAGTTTGTGCCCTCCACTTCTGTGGCCCGGGGTTTGCAGGTTTGGATCCCAGGCATGGACCTACACACTGCTCATCAAGCCATGCCGTGTGGCGTCCCACATACAAAGTAGAGGAAGATTTGCACAGGTGTTAGCTCACGGCCAATCTTCCTCACCAAAAAAAAAAAAAAACAAACATTATATTGAGACAAAAATCAAATTGCTGAAGAAGACACAGTATATACCATTATATGAAGTTAGCAACATGTGAAACAATAGTGTTTATTGCTTAAGAATATGTACATATATAGGGAAGGTATAAAGACATGCATGGGAATGACGAACAACAAATTCAGAAGAGTGGTTTCTTCCAGTGGGGAAGGAGGGGAAACAAAACAGCTTGGTGGGGGAAATGGCACAGGGAAGTTCTAATTGATGTTTGTTTTTTAACCTGGGTACTATATTAATCTATATATGTTTTAGTATGGCTGAAACGTTTTATTAAAAAAAGTAGCAGCCTGACATTATACCTTATTGGATTCCACTTTAAGCTCCAGTAATGGGAGACTTACTGCAGAGGTTGATCTGGGTGGTTAATTGTCTTGGATCCCCAGAAGGAAAGGATGACAAGCTGCCTACCGTTTGGCTTGTTCGTGATAGGGAGGCCCTGGTGAAGTGAGGTAGAATCAGTGACTAATAGCTTGCTCATTAAGATTTATTTCTGTCCCTACATCGCCAAGCAATGAAGTATTAATATTGGGATAAGGAAACTGACTTTTAAAAAAAAATATGGCTCTCGTGTTTAGAAGTAGATGAATTTGTGTCTGAAAACATTATGATGTTCTCCTTCTGTTTAATTCAAAGTAAAAATAATACTAAACGGTAAAACATAAAATGTTTATTTGTACTGAAATTAAGATAACTTATTTTTAAATTACCTGACTCGATAAATTGAGTGAAACTGAACTTTCCTCGTCTTCTATTTGGTGGTGGTGTTGGGGTGGTCAGGGGACTGGATCTGCTGGTGGTTTGGTATGTGTCTAATATGCCTGTTGGGTAATCACTCCTCTCGTTTCCACAGAGCCAAAGACAAAAAAGATATAAAGAGGTCCAGAGTGTTAGGCCCTCACTTTATGTATCACTCAGCATCTGTCAGTACCTAGTAGGCAGTCAGTAAATATAGGATTAATAAAAAGAAGGAAGGAAGGAATTCTTCATCCTGTAAGTGTGGATTTGATTTTAGAAATTGCCAAAATGTCATTGGGAGCCAAGATTAATTAATAAAGATTGTGATCAAACCAGTGCTGTTGTTTTTGATTCAAAAGGAAATGTGAGTGATGATGTTTTATGGGTGGCATGTGATTCGACTCTGAAGATAATTCCAAAGGAGTAATTACACAGTTCTTATATTTTGGAAAAGAAATGTTGCCTCTCAAGGTGATTACTTTGGAAAACGTGAATGTTCTCCTTGTATGTTTAATATTACTTTAAAAGTTCATCAGCATAAGGTATGATTATACTTACTTCAAGAGCTGTGATATTGAGGGAAAATTTAGTTGCCTTGTTTTGCAAATGCTTTCACAAAAATTGCTGAATATTTCATAAAAATCTTGATGTACAGTTATTTAAAGGTCTTTGTGCCTTTACAATAGAATTTCAGCTTGGTTGAGGAAAATATACTGTTTGAGGAATTGTTCTTAAAGATGGATTAAGTGAGGTTTTATTATTGATTAGATAAAGCAAATTTTGAGGCTCCAAGTTTATTTTGAGAGTTTAAGTGGGTTTGTTCCAGAGCAAAATAGTATAATAGAATGAATAGAATGTGAAGGATATTACATAGTTATTATGACATAATTAACCTGATTCCTAAATTTATGAAGTTTTAAAGGAATTAACCTTTTTTTGTTGTTTTTGGAAATGAGTGTTTTGTCATTTCAGATGAATTTATTAAGAAAGATCTGGTCAGAACTTCAGATAGGTGTTGGACATTTAGGAAAGAATGAGAAAATCCACCCAAGGTGAACTGCAAATACATTTTCTTAGGAAACTTCCTAAAACAGAATGGTAATATAGGGTGCTTGCTTTCATTAGTGAAACTAACATAAAACTTATTTTAGTGACATCTAAGTTTAATATAAAAGCTATTTTAATGACATCTAATGGGTAGAGATCAGAGATACTGCTAAATATCTTAAAATGCACAGGACATCCCCCTACGAAAAATTATTTGGCTTTTGGCTTCCTCTGGACTTTGCCTTATGCACCTTCTCCCTTTTCTGATTTTGCTTTGTATCCTTTCACTGTAGTGAATGATAGCTGTGAGTATGACTGTGTGCTGAGTCCTCTGTATCCTCCTGGTGGATCACTGACTCTGGCAGTGGTCTTGGGGACCTGTTATACGCCTTTCTGATTATTTTCTTCTCTGATATGCTTACTCACAGCACTTATGAATGCAAAGGTAGTCGTTTTGTTTAATTACAAATCAAGTAGAAGTGAACTACAATAAAACTGAAGTTTTGTAGTATAATACAATTTATAATCATAAGTAAAATTAACTACCAAAAGATTAGGCAAATTGTGAATGTATGACCTTTGGAAACTGTACATAGAGAACTATTTTCTGCTATAGCTTTCATATCTAATGTGGTAGTTTTTTTTGTTTCCATTTTCAAATAATAATAATATTTAAATAGGATCTTTGTAAGGGGTTGATTTTTCAGATAAGGTCTGTAGCTTTATTGCCTTTGTCTAAATCAGAAAGATTAGTTTTCTTTTTTTTTAAAGTTGTGTAAGAATGATATAGAGTCTTAAATTTCTCTGGCAAGTTTTCAGCAAGGACATTTCCTCCCATTATAAAACTTGAGGGGAAAAAAATGCATCTTTTGTATTTTTGTTGTCTGAAATATTAATGAAGTATTTTCCCATGTTACTTATGAGATTTCTATCCAGGTTCACCCAGCATGAGTTCTAGCCAGACATTATTTATGAGGTTCATTTCAAAGCACATAAAATTTGGCTTCTTCCAAAAGGATAAATAATTTAGAATTGAGTGTTTCAGAAGTGATCATATACTGTTGAATTCCTAAGAATGCTGGCAGATACAACTCTTAGTTCAAAAATGTATATAAATCCTAATGGAAATAGGCGCTGACAGAAGGAAATTTCCTTTGTATTTGGAAGGAAGAGTCCCAACTCCAGAATATATTATCAGCCAAACATATGGGAACCCAAAAGCAGAGTTAGTTCTTCTTACCGTTGCTTGATAATTACTGTTCCATAGGAATCAGTCTGATTTAATATTGCCTAGTGGTTGATCTCTTTTATTAAAATCAATGCAGATGTCAGTTTGTGGAAACTCTTTGCTTCTCACTGCATGTACTTTGAGATTTAGATGACTTCTTCAGTAAGGGCAGAAAAACAAAAATAAATAAAAAACCATATGCACATCTCATTAATGCTGCTAATTAAGAAAAGAGCCTATACTTTTTCTCTCTAAAGATCTGGTGTTATGAGCTAACTTAAGCCAATTTGGTTGTTCACAGTCATTGGTTCTTTGTGATATTGTAGATATTGGGAGGAATTATATGTAGGTGAGGGCTCTATGCTTCCTCTCCAACTGTCTCTCTACCAGGTTGTATGTTAGTCCAAACCGAAATCTGCCACACGTATACTTTTTGGCGAGCAGGCACAAGAACCATTACATAAACTCTGCTGTAAGCTCCATGAAATTCCAGTTCTCAGTCTTCTTGATGTCCTTTCGGTGCCTTGCTTCACAGGTTCACTTGAGGCATAGTAGGAGCACTTTAGTTGGAATTAGGTGGCAAAACCCTCAGATTTTTGTGGAACAGAGGATGCATTCAGAATCCTAAACCTAAGCCACCGTTGCTCAGGGTGTGCACTGTTGGGTTTAACATTTCTTGTCAGGGTGAAGGCAACTGAGCAGTGTTTCTGGACAGTTTATACATCTTCAGTGCCACTTGTTTATCTTACACTTCTGGTGTTCATGGGAGATAAAGGCAGCTAGCTGAGGTGTTTTTAGGAAAGGCTACTGGATTATGGGTTCTTGATTATGGGTCTTTCTCTCATGCCAACCAAGCGTTCCTCTAGAGTTGTGTCTGATTAAGGTACTCAAGTGTTAATTGTGTAGGTTAAACCTAACTGTCAGGAACAGGGGAAGTAAATGACATATCTAAGCAGATGACAACTGGGTGGATACCAACTCAGTCCAGGCTATCAGCTCTTCCAAATTGGATCTTTGACCATGAAGCTGTGTGAACACCTGTCAGCTACACAGCCGATCACTGCCTGATTATTTCTTCCTGACAATAATGTTTTACGTTTTATTGCTGGCCTGAGTGTTTCACAGACATTTCTGAGCTTTATGACTCAAAGGAAACAAACAGACCCAAAATGGCTTTCCCATAGGAAGATGGCAGACATTTGTGGAGCATCTACTTTCTGTTAGGCTCTGCAGGTGCTGCAAAAGATATAAGACGTAAATAACCCTTGCCTTCAAGGAGCTTAGATCTATTAATGAGGGTAGCAGAAGAGCATAAATTGCTGTAATACAAGGCAAATTAAGTTAACTGCTTCAAGAAGGAGACAAAGGGCCCCACACACCTGCTAGCAATGGGTGTTAGAGTTGCTTGCCTTTGAAAATCATTAATAAGTTATCCTCCTTTGGCAGCTAGGTCAAACCTGTCACAGATAAATTACACTGCCACAGGGCAGCGTTCATTTACTAGGCAACAATCCAAATATGCAGTAAGTTCTTTCTTTTTCAGGGCTCTGGAGCTTTAGTTGGGGGAGTCATCGAGAAGTGAAGGCATCTCTCAATGAGCAGTGGCTCTCATTTTAGGGTCTGGATTATTGGATGAAGGCTTGTTTCCATAACTGGCTCGGGAGACTGGATTTTATTTAAATCCCATTACAGCCGTGATAAGTGTGGTTAGATTTATAATGCAAACACTCATGCTTTCCCTCCAAATAGTTTAGTGACTGCCATTATTTTTCTTGCCTTTAAAAAGAAGCCATTAAGTCTGTAAGAGCTGTTGATAGAAAGGTCAAAGGAATGGCTTATAAGGGAAATTGAATTAACTGTATTAGTAATGCAGTGATGACTGTACTTTTTAACATGAAAGACTACTAAGGACAAAATTGGAATTGTGCATACATTTATTAATCATATTGCCACTCAATACTGAAGTCTAATTGAAATTTATTGAACTTTTAATCTAGTTTGGGATAGTTACAGGGACATAAGGAGAATGTGAATTCTTTGAGCTTAAGGAAATAATTTCTGCTACTTTTTCAGTCTCATACTCGACAAAACGTTAGTGACACTAATGTGTGTTAATTATAGGGTAAGTAACATTTGTTGCACATATCAAACTGTTGATTAAAAGCTGTTAAATGGTTTATCAAGATGATCACATGCTAAGGAATAAGGGAGACGTTTTTAAGTATCTTGACATATTTTTCTAGCTAATTGCATAGCTTTTCCTGAAGATACCACCACATGCTCTGCCAATAATAAGAGCCTATGTTTGGTTCTATTCCTGGAAATGTAAAGAAAAAAACAAAAAAATGTTGGTACCATTTACTTCCCTTCCTTGTTCTTATTTTTGGTGTAAGAGAAACTATTCTTCTTTTGCGTCAGTCTTTTTAGTGGCACCAGCATCAATGGATGACAATATCCCAGTGAATATTCTTTTTGCTCCTTTTGGTTTGATTTCCTATCAAAGAGCTAGCTAACTTTTGTCATCATCTTACCAGAATATTTTCAGTGCCTAAATTAGTTTTAAAAATTTCTTTATGCACTTACATCATGGCTCTTATTTCATTCTTTTACAGGAATTTTAAACAGTTGTCTGGTGAAATGGAATTTATGACAATTAATGGAACAACATTAAGGAATCTTGAAATCCTACAGAATCAGGTCAGGTAAACATAAAGGCTAGTTGATTCAGAATGGTTTTGAAAAAAAATTTTGGAATAAGGTAGCAGTTTGTTTTTAGGAGTGCAGGTGAAAATAACAATATTGTCTTTAACTGATTGCTCTGTCATCTGTTTATTAGTTGATAACTGCAGCACTCAATTTTAATATTAAATTAATTTTAATTTAATATTAAATACTTCTCTATGGGTTACTGTGGGAGCTATAGAGCTTTTTTAATGATTGAAATGACATGCTCATCCTGATAATTTCTGTATCAAATATTTCTTTGGAAGGACATCATCTTTGAAAATTAATATGAAATGGATTGTTTTGGTCTCCTTGGTTATATTTTTCTACATACCTTTAACTTTTTATTGAAATGTCTGCAGTCTTACTTCATTATCCAGCATATAAAACAAGTTACTGTGATACCCAATTGGACTGTAAGGTGGATAATATTTCACTTCACAAACTTTGATCATTGTTTGTTTGTGCTTTATTGAAGAATTAGGAAGAAAATGGAAACATTAAAATTATTGCTTTCATTTATTAAATTATCACTTGGAATGTGGGATATTATATTATAAAACTAGTGTTGTTATAACATAAAGTCATGGAAATAAAAAGCAGTTCCAAGTCATTTGAGTAAGTAGTGGAGAAACTGAACCATCTGGTTAAATGGTTTCAAGCTCTTCAGAAATATTTATTACCGCTGTGAGTTAAAGTAAATGCTGAATTTATTCTCCTGACTCCTGGATTTGTCACTAACTAGTTTCTCTCTCTTAGTTTCCCTCTTCCAAGCTATCTTTGTCTACTAGAGTCAGCCTTACTTTTATTCAATAACATTTTTATCTTGTCATTCCATTTATCCAGAAGTTGAGAGTCTTTCCCACCAGTCTTTCTCATCACCTCTACAGTCATGCGCCGCATAATGATGTTTGTCAATGACGGACCGCGTATACAATGGTGGTCCCATAAGATTAGTACTATAGAGCCTAGGTGTGTAGTAGTCTATACCATCTAGGTTTGTGTAACACTATGATGTTTGCACAATGATGAAATTGCCTAACGACGCATTTCTCAAAATGTATCCCCATCATTAATTGATGCATGACTGTTTATACATCCCCATGATAGGAAACAAGTAGTAGGAATAAAACGACATTTCTTGGATAAAGAAGAGCTCACAGTCAAAGCCTGCAGACAACCCTGGCATTTCAAGCTTTCCCTCCTTCTGCTACATCCTCCCTGTTCAAATCCTACTATAGTGGGATCAGTTCTGAAATCAAATTCCCAAGGCAAAAATCAACTGTAATCAAAATACCCTTTAAAATCTCTTTCATTATTAGGATGTGAGCCCTTGTAGAAGCAGAAGCTGAGAATTAATGTCTTCTGCTTGTCTTTGCATTTTGACTTGGGCCTCCCGTACCATATAGCAATGGAAAGGGGTGATGAGCAGGGGGCTGGGTGTCAGGGAGAGCCGAGGTGTAACAGGACTTGTGTCTCTCCCGTCTTTCTCCCTCTGGTCTGAGCCTGCTTCTCCAGGGATGCCAGGTAACTGGAGAATGATTCCCCTCCACTGTCCTCTTCATGGGACCCTGTGCTGCCGTCACACCATTCGGCCTCTTGTCTCAGAGGGATGGTGCAGCTGCTGGTCTGGACTGCCCTCGTCGGCCAGCTCTGCCTGCCCAGCTCATCTTCTGGGGAGCCGTCCGTGATCGCTATAGCTTCTGTGTGTGCTCTGCTTTAAACTCCTAAGGCCTGGGGAGCTTATGTCACACCTTTTACAGTTGATTTCTGCCAGGTGGCATTGTACCCTGCTTATGAGTCTTTTCTGCTAGACTTGGGTGTAAGACTTGGGTGGCACTGAGGGAGGGGCCGTGTCTTAATATACCTTTGCCAGTTGTACTCCTGAGCACGTGGGAGGTGTTCTCTAAGTACCTGCTTGTTGACTTGAAGGAAAAGGAAAAAGTTAAAAAAATATTCAGGTGAAAACTGCAATTTTATGTTCCAAATAAGATTCAAACCAATTAATACACTTTTTGTAATACAAGGAAACCTTGGTTAAAATTAACTACCATCTCTAGTTAGTTGTAAATTTTTTTTATGGCTTAACTTACAAGTGGCAAAACATAGATAGATAAACTTCTACTTAGGATTTAATAAAACAGACTAAAATAAAACTCCTTCCAGGGTTAATTCCTGGAGTGCAGGGTAGGTTCACTTCTGTGTACAGTACTTGTTCAGTATTGTCATGAGAGCATCTATCTTTAGAGTGGTAACTCTTAGGAAGTAGAAGATACTTTTCAATTCGGTATCTTCACTGTCCTTACCAAGACAGGGAAGTATACAGTTATATTTTTAAGATGCTTAGGACAAACGTATTTCAAAAGAGGCTTCTCAGTAATTTATTCTTAGTTAACTAAAAACTGCACGTAGACTATCCCTTTGCTGTACAAAATATAAATGCTTTATATTGTGTGTGTATATATATTCATTCATCAAACATTAAACGAATGTCTGTTATAAGCTGTACTTTGTGCTAGGCATGTGTATTTAAATGTGTATTAAATGTAGGCATTTAAAATTGGGGTTTATAGAATAATTAGGGCACGTGAACAACTAGCGATTTTGGTACAAATACAATTGTCTAGTTAATAAAACTTGTTCTCTGGTATTTCTTAGACTGATATGAAAACCAAAGGAAGTTTACTTTGGGTTTTAGACCATACTAAAACTTCATTTGGGAGACGGAAGTTAAAGAAATGGGTGACCCAGCCACTCCTTAAATTAAGGTAAAAGGATTTCTTTTTTGTGTGTTTAATCTGAAATTATATAAAATTGTGAAATTAAAGGTGTGTTAGCCTCCTTAAAACCAAGGTTACCATGGTTTATAAGAACATGATGTTAAATTGGGGAAGATTTTATTTTGTATTTGGCAATAGACTGTGTAATATTGTGAGGATTCTTTTACTTGTCCCCGAGAATGAGCCTGCTTGCAGATTGGAAGACGTGGGGTGTGTCTGGGGAAAGTGAGTTATCCAGTTAGTTTGGGTTGTCAGTAGCATAAGGAGGTAGAGAGAGACAGGGCTGGAGAGATGGGGTGCTGCCTTCTGCAGGGGGCTTTGAAGGGTAGGCTGAGGAGATGGTAGCCAGAGGAAGTTAATTGATGATTCTGAGCGTGGGAGTGATGGGATCAGAGGGGGCTTGTGTGTAGGAGGGGACAAAGTGGTGGTGGTAGGGGACAAGTGAGCAAGTTCCTGAAGAGGTTCTGAGACCTGAGCTAGAGCAGTAACAGTAGGACTCCAAAAGAGGTCAAGTGTGAGACGGTTAGGAAAGCAGAATGAGTGCACTAGGAGCTCCTGCAGGGACGGAGCTGAGTCTGTCACTAGAACACAGCGGTTTCCAAGCCTGTCCGCAGTTTGCAATCACCTGGGAGGCTTCACAAATACTCATGCCTGTGTCCAGGCCCCAGAGGTTGTGACTTAATTGGTCTCCAGTGTGGCCAAGGAGTTGGAATTTTTAAAAGCTCCCCAGATGGTTCTGATATGTAGATGAATTTGGGGATTCTGACCTAGAACAGTGCCTGTCACTTAGTAGGAGCCCAGTTCATGTTTACTGAATGAATGAATGAATGCATGCTATTATTTATTGTGCTCTTACTGTGTACCAGTATTTAATACTCAAAATCGGCCACTGAAGTAAGTCCTTGAGATGAGTGAACAGATTCAGAGAGCTTCAATAGTTGCTCAGTGTTTCATAGCTGGTAGAGCCCAGATTTAAAACCAGCACTGACTCCAAGCCCGAGCGGGCGCTTCACCATTGTCCTGAACAGCCTCCCTTATGGGCAGAGCAGAGTGTGCTGTGGTGGTGAAGAGAACTGCCGTGTGTGGGCTCCGTCAACTGAGCCCCCCGCTAAGCCCCCACCCCGTGTTCTCACCTTTGAAATGGTAGACTCCCTCCTCCAGGGGTTGCCGTAAGGGATGAAATGAGGCAGGAATCCTAACGACCATTTTTGAGCTCTTTGTTACATACCAAGCACTATGCTGGGGGCTTTATTTGCATTGTCTCTCTTAACCTGCACGACAGCCTCATGTTGACTGCATTTTACGCTGTGCTAACTAAATAGTCTTCAGTAAAGGATAGCATATGTTATTAGTGTTAGTAATGAACTTCAAGACGTTGTTTTGATGATGATGATTATCAAATCACTTCAGCTTTGGTGGGTCACTCCGATCTCTCTTCTTGACCATTATGACCTATGACAGGGGAAACTGACTAGATAGAGAAGAAATTCTTAAAATGGAAGTATCTACTTTAGTTCAGTATTCAAATAAGATAAGGATACCTCGTGGAGCAAAAGCAGACAAGACGGCTTCCTGCAGACAGTCTGTGGACAAAGTAAGAGATGTTGCATCCTGGCTCATGGAAAGGTCTACTTAAGCATCCACAGCAGTTCTTACCATTTTATTTGCTTGGTTGAAATATTCAGCAGAAAGAGAGTCACTAGCAAACGTTTCCATGTAAATTAAAATTTTTATTTCTATTGTTAACTTTGTTTTGTATAACCAGGGTTAATTTTAGATAAATTCAGTAAACCATGTTGTAGGATTTTTAGGGGCTGAAACTGTATCTCTTGGGATCCCACCTTCCCAGAAAGGCTGAGAGAATACGTCGTGCATTGAGCACTGATGCTTTCCAAGTATGAATGTTAGACCAGCCTAACACTTACATAGCTGAAAACAAACATGCGGATCTTTTTTCTTTGCCTTTTTAATTATTTTATTTTATTTTATTTATTTTATTTTATTTTATTAATTTAATTTAATTTAATTTTATATTTTTTTAATTTATTTTTTTCCCCCCAAAGCCCCAGTAGATAGTTGTATGTCATAGCTGCACATCCTTCTAGTTGCTGTATGTGGGACACGGCCTCAGCATGGCCGGAGAAGCGGTGCGTCGGTGCGTGCCTGGGATCCAAACCCGGGCCGCCAGCAGCAGAGCACGCACACTCAACCGCTAAGCCACAGGGCTGGCCCCATGCCTTTTTCATTTTAAGTCATAGTTTTAAAACTTTTATCCTCCTAATCCGTTAAAATCCACTTCAAAAGAATTCGAGTTAAATCTTAATGGCACTTGCAACCTATTCCAAACAAATACCTCAAGAAGGTCTTCAGCTGATTAGTCAGTGGTTCAGCTGTATATTTATTGTTGTTGTTGTTGTTTTTTATGCTAACATAGGTGCCATGCTGATTACATCAATGGTTCATTTAGGCTAATAATCTGTCTCGGACATTGGCAGCCAAAGATTAGTTTAGGGCCTGGTTTTCTTCTATAGTGAGATAATAGAATGAATAGCTGGTGACAAGGGAATTTTGCATGATAAGGCAGATCTCCCAGATTCTCTAAGAGCACGTTATTTGTCAGTCATCTGTGAATTCTCTTAAATCCCTTAAGATCTTCTTTATGTTTTTAGCCTATTTTAGCTCTCAGGGCAATCACACAGTTCATAAATCCAGGACCAAGTATTTCAAGTTTCAGAGGATTTTCCACCCCACCACCTTTTATTCTATAAAATGGCCTCTTTGGTGCAGAATTTTACTAGACTTTTACAGAGTATAAATGGCTTTTACCCTACACTTATTGACTGATTCAAAGAATTCACTTAGATTACTGAGACTGGATTTTACTTTACTGAGACTACATTGGCTTGTGGTTGGATTATGCTTTCTTATGTGTTGTGACCTATATTTTTTATCAGTTCCGCTAATTTTAGGCAAGAAGATTCTTCAGCAGACTTTTCTGTCTTCTCCTTATAAATGAATGTCACATTGGCAAGCCATTAGTCCTAAGACCTTTTAAAGTTAAATTATATTGAATTCATTTTTTTGAGGCTCCATCTTTGAATTTCGCCTACTACTTTGAGTTGATATTGTCTTGTCAATCTTTAATACTATATACATTGTGTGTACTTTATTGGTTCTTGTCAAAAAGTCCCAAAATGCAAATTCTGCTTGTAAATATTTATAGAGGGGGGAAAGAAAACTTTGAAAAGTATGAGATGAGTCTCTAAAATGATCTTTTAGCAAAATAGTTGATTTCCAAGGCAGATTTGGTCATCTTAGAAGAATTCAAGATTCAGTAACTCTATATTTTAAAATAAACAAAAATAACTTACGAGTTTTCTTGGTGGATGCCTCTTCTTCTACCTGCACGTTAAATGTTGATCCTGGGGCCTCTTCCCTCCTTTCAGCACTACTTAGGATCTTATCTGTGACCATGGCTACTCCTTTACTCATGCTCATGACTTTGTCAGCAATATCGCCAGCAGCTCCAGACCCACACATCTGCCAGGACATCTCTGCCTCAGGAAATGTTCAATTTGAGTGTACATACAGATTGGAAACAGAGCATTTCCTTCAGTGAGACAGTGATTTCTTGGAAACACAGCTGTATATATATGTGTGTGTATGCATGCACATGTGCGTGCACACGTACAGAACAGCAGATTATTAATCACAAAGCAAAATCTGAGAAATCAATTCCTCCCCTTCTAGTGGATGAATTGTTCTGATCAACAATGAAAATATTGAATCTCTAGCAATAAGTAGTAGTATATCATCTTGCCTTTTTATAAAATCACTTTTTATGAAAGGCAGTCAGATGAAAGCCTTTTCATGAAAGGCTTTTTGTTTATCACAGAAACTAAGCATCTCCATGCCTCTGGTCTTGCCCTTCTCTATTTCTACTCTGTGCTTCCCATAGATTATTATTTTTTTTAGTGTATATGTGATTGTGTTGCTCCCTACTATTTACAGTTCTCACTACAAGCTGAGGTGTAATTTATTTCGGGACCTTTGTACAGTCTGTTCCATTTTTCTGAAGTGGAAACTTGTTCTCATTTTTGTTTCCCTCCAAGTTTGCTGGCTGCTTCGTCAAAGTTCCCTTTGCTAGCTGTTCATCCTCTGTGTATCCTTTAAGTGTTCGAGTTGCTGAGATCTGAATCTTAGGAGCTCAGCCTTCTTCCTTCTCTTACCCTCCCCTCCCCTCCTCTTCTCACTCTCTCCTACCTGACCCCTGTGAACTTATCTATTCCCATGACTATAAATATCAAAATGTCAAAATTCCCAAATTTGTATCTCTGATCCTTACTCTCCTGTTCTCTAGGCTTATATATTCAATTAAGATTCATAAACACATAGGTGTATCACAGACATCTGAAACTTAATGTATTCAGCCCTGTTTTTCCTCGTGGTTTCCCCATTCTAGGAACCAGCACCTTCACCTAATGAGTTGATTAGTCCAGAAACCTGGGAGTTATTCTGGACATTTCCTTTTTAACAACCACATTCAATCCAATACTAAATCCTATTGTTTTCACCTCTAAAATATATCCCGAGTCTGTGTATGTCTTGCCATCTCGACTGCCATCACTCTGGCCTAAACTACCATCAGGTCTCACCTGGACTGCTGCAGTGTCCTCCTGACTAATCTCTTTTTGCAAAATGAAGACTGAATCCTGTCACTCTCCTGCCTCAGACTCTTCATTGGCTTCCTGTTGTGCTGTGAATAAAATAAAATTTCTTTCACCTGCCTCTTGCATCTGACACACACACCCCCCCCCCCCCCCCCCACATTCGCAAGTTTATTGTCTTCTGGTCACTCTGGCCTTTCTTTGGTTCCTGAGCATCCCAAAGCTTTTTCTCATCTCATGGTCTTCATATTTGTTGCTGTCTCTACCTAGAATGTTCTTGCCTTTCCCTTAAGTCTTTACATAGCTAACTCCTTATCCTTTAGGTCTCACTTAAAATGTTACTTCTTCAAAGAGGTTTTCTCTGACCTCCTAATCTAAATTATGTTCCTTGTATCATTTTTCGATACCATATAGGACTTGTGATTGATATTTGTTTGTTTAATATCTGTCTCTCACTAAATTGTGTATTTCATTTATAACAACTAACCTAGCTCAGATAAACCTTCCTTTTTCTCCTTCCTCCCTCTGTAGAAAGTCAACTCCTCTCAATTTTGTACAACAACTTTCCCCTCCACCCACAATACACACACAGAATGCATGGGGGGGCTCGTAGTGCTGTGAGTATAATAGATGATTAAGAAATTATGAACAAATGAATCTATTTGGAAATCTTAGGATTCTAAGTAGGCTTTGAAAATAAAGGCACACATATGGAAGGAAAGTTTATTTTTCTAAGAAAAACTCCTTAATTTTAAAAGAACCTTAGAAGCAGTTTTCCTTTATATGATTCTTTGTTTTAGTTTCTCAGAATTGGTCCTGAGAAATCATTTTTTCCCTTTTAGTGGAATAATTGCTTGGTCAGGTATGAAAACACTATGTAACACTGGAAGAAATGGTTTGGCAACATCTTGCATTCTTGTCAACCCCCTAGTGAAACTAGAGTAGATAAAGGTTACTCAGAGCAAGTCATGTGACTTAGTAAGGAAGCCAGGCTGGGTGATAGGAAGGGACCGTCTTCCACATCAGGCCTAGGTAGTTTTAAGTATTGTGTAAAAGGTCTAACTTGTAACTCTAAACACATCTGAGTCAGAATTGATTTGCTTAGAAATATTTGGACACACCGTGATTTTTCTATGGCTCTTTAAGGCCATACCTGTAGATCTGAATTCCGTAATGGGTGATTTAAATAGTGTATTAGTTTGCTAGGGGGAACAAAGTACCACAAACTGGATTGCTTAAACAACATATATTTGTCTCAGTTCTGGAGGCTGTAAGTCCAAGATCAAGGTGTCAGTGGGATTCTTTCTTTCTGAGGTCTGTCAGGGAGAATCTGTTCCGTGCCTCTCTCCTAGCTTCTGGTGGTTTGCTGGAAATCTGTGGTGTTACTTGACTTGTAGGTGCACCTCTTTTATCTCTGCCTTCACATTCACATGGTGTTCTCCCTGTGTGTGTATCCTTTCACATGGCATTCTTTTAATGAGGATGTAGTCATACTGGATTAAGGGCCTACCCTATTCCAATATGACCTCATCTTAACTAATTACATCTACGATAACCCTATTTCCGAGTAAGGTCACATTCTGAGGCAGTGGGGGTTAGGTCTTCAGCATATATTTTTGGGGAACCCAATTCAACCCGTAATAGATAGACTCAGTTATTTCATATCTTTCCTCCTTTTTGGCACAAGAAGATGGAATGTACTCATCTCTTGAATGGAAAAAAGTGTTTTGATTATCGTTTAAATGTATTGCACATTCATTTAACATGTGAAGTGATGTTGTGAAAAACCATTGAATTTTGTAAACAGCAAACATCTGCAGTTTTATTGTAGGTACAGTACTCTGAAAAATCGTCCATCTATCTTATCTTTGAAAAACATTCTGGACTGTATCTGCTCAGCTGAAGGTGTTTATGCAAAATGTTAGATTGATTTTAGGGATGCAAAAGAAACTTTATTTATTTAGTAATTTTGTTGAGGAAGATTGGCCCTGAGCTAACATCTGTTGCCAGTCCTCCTCTTTTTGCTTGAGGAAGATTGTCTCTGAGCTAACATCTATGCCAGTCCTTCTCCACTTTGTATGTGAGATGCCACCACAGCATGGCCTGATGAGTGGCATGTAGGTCCACACCTGGGATCCGAACCAGCGAACCCTGGGCCGCCAAAGCGGATCACATGAACTTAACCACTATGCCACTGGGCTGGCCACCGAAACTTTTATATTTGAAAAAAAAAAGTAAGGGAAGTGTTCAGGTAGAAAGGAGCAGAGGTTTGTATCTAAGAGTTGAGGACAGAAAAGTAGCCAAAGGGGAGTGGGAGAGGCTGAGGCCGAAGAGATGAGATCTGTTACTCTGTGAACAAGTCTGTATGGGAGAAGCAGAGGACTAAACCTCGAGGGATCAAGCGAGTGGGAAGAAAATGGCTGGGTGGGAAGTCAGTGTCTAACTGTGCTGCACTTTTTGTATCTATCTTACATCTCTTAATCCTTTCAGCCATCGTCAGAGATGGTGCTGGCTTCATTTTATAGATGAGGAACACTGAGACTCAGGTTACTTATCCACTGTTATCCAGCCAAGCACACAGGCGAGCACCTGAAAGCACAGTTTTGGAGTCAGTGAGACTTCAGCTGGAGTTCTGATTCCTCACTCAGCTGTGTCACTTTAGACAAGTTATGCACTTTCGTACAGCTCAGTTTCCTCATCTGTAAAATGGAAATGACAATACCTACCTCCTAGTGTTGTTATGAAGGCCAAATGAAACAGTATATATAAAGGATTAGTGTGGTTCCCAGCATCCGTTATGTGGTCAGGAAGACAGCTGTGGCCTTTATAGTACCAAAAAATTGGAAACAACCTAGTTATTAGTAGGGGAATGGAAAAATAAATTATCTAGTCATATATTACAGTATTATACAGCAGTTAAAATGAATGACCTAAGTCTACATGTATCAACATGGATAAATCTCAAAAAAACAGTGTTGTAAGAGAATACATAGAGTGTGATACCATTTATTTAAATTTTGTAACACAAAATAATATCCTTTTTTGTTTAGGGGTTCAGATACAAGTGGTAGAAATATAAAAACAAGAAGTCTTTATATTTACTAACATCAGGAAAATGGTTACTTCTGGGAAGGGAGGAAAGGGAAAGGAATACAGATGGGGTAGTGTTTTATGTGTATTTGCAATGTTTTATTTTTTAAAAAATGAATAATCATGTAGAAAATATAATACATACACACGTATACATATATGAACTTTTTAAATGATGCTGCTACCACACCTCACCACCAGCATAATCAGGTGAAAGTGAGATTCAAACCCAAGCCCATCTGTCTGGAAAGCCCATGTTAGACTCAAGAGTGTGTGTTTTCCAGCACATCTTATTTTAGAAAGATGGGAAGACGGTCATAAGATGACCCAGCTGGAGGCTTCCGATGGTGACAGGGAGGAAGGATGCCTACATTTCAGTTGTTGAGAATCTGTCCTGGTCAGTTCTCCTCAATCTGGTACTAGCCGGTGTTTTATCTTTTGCCTGTAGCTATAGTCAGGATTGTGAGGAGAGTTTGCAAGGATGGCTGGTGAGTAGGCAGAGGCTTTATGTGAGTCTCCTCTCAGAAGGACACAGCCATTAGTGATTGAGCTTTGTCATTTTATGTGGTGGGCTTGGATCACAACCTTTCTCTTTTGTTTAATGCTCTAAACTTGACTAAGTCCTGGGAACTTAGGAAGCTCAGTTTTGTGTTCTGATTGACTAAGTACCATTAACATGTTTGTTAACACTGAAGATAGTGCACTGGTTTTGTTATCGCCCAAGGGGGGGTCTTCTGCGTGTCGCAAGACATGCCAATAGTCAAGAGGCAAGGTGGTAGGAGAGAAAGGACTTGTTATTACAGCTTGCTAGCAAGAGAGGAAGTTGGCCAACTAATGTCCAAAAAAAACCATCTTAAGGGGGCACAAAATCTTACAGCAGTTATATAGGCTCGTGGGTTATAGGGGAGAGGGTTAGGAATGTTGACCCTCTGGTGTCATCATCATCCGATTCATCTTCAAATGTGAAGGACTCCAGTCACACCCACATTTAGTCCTTGGGTCTTTGGTGGTAAGGAAGGATCATTGTCATCCCGAGGCCCTCAAGTCCATTGTCTTTCGTCATATGGAATGAAATGACTCAGGTGTCGTCTTTTCATTTGTTTAGAATGTATCATGTTGTAACATCAACTGTGACTACTATGGGGCATCTCAGAATAACATCTTTATCATCACCTAATTGACAGTGCTACTTCCTGTTTTGTTAACTGTTACAATTACCAAATCTCTCTAATTGATAGCACCAAAATAATTGTTCTCTATTCTGGTGGTCTGACATATTATTTTATTACAGTTATTTGGAAAGTCTTCTTATTCCTGCTAATTAAAGAACAATTCTAAGGTATGCAAACTTTTATTTAAAAAACTTGATTAGAAATCATTTTTATTCATTTGCATTCTGCTCTGCTTATAGGAGACAAAAGTGGAATTATAGCTGCCCCAATGATGAGAAATTTGTGGTAAACAGTGCCACACACGCTTTCACCCTCTCCCTGCCCGTGTTAGACATCTGTAATCGGTTTGGCATTCTGTCTCAGTGCAGCCTGCTACCAGTCCCAACACAGTACTTCAGGTCACCACGACCAGTCAGAGCCAGCACTCGGCATCCCAGGACTAGCTTTCCTTTTGTAATCCTTCTGTGTTCATGTTGCACAAAATACCTTTTTGCATATCTGTGCCTTAGGCTTGTCTTCACATAGTTATTTCCAAGCTTATATTTTGGATGCTGTTTCTTCTTCCCCATGCTGTTCTTTGTGGTATCTACCAAACAAATTGTTTAAGCAAATAAAGACCACCATAATAACGACATAGTAACAGCTAACGTGGATTGGGTAGTCACTATGTACCAGGCATTATGCTAAGTGCTTATCATGTATTCTTTCATTGAGTTCTTGTAACAACTCTCTGAGTTAGGGACATTATTCCCATTTATAGATGGAGAAACTAGTGCAAGGCTAAATAACTGGTAAATGGTAGAGCCTGGATTTCAACTGGAGTCGCCTGCCTTCTCAGCCCAGATTCTTAACCTCTGAGCTATTTCCTCAGGTGAAGGCTAGGGTAAAACCAAAATGATTCATAGTGAGCATGCTTTTGCCTGTGCTGTTAGTAGGCTAAAATAAAAGCCACTACCTTTGTATTTTCCCAGATTGCAAACCAACTTAGCACAACCTTTTTAGTCTCTTTCTATGAAATTTATAGTTTTATGTCTGTTTTTTAAAAATCTTTGGGAAGACTTGATAAGTATAATTTAGGTTTTTATTAACCTCTTTTGCTTTTATCTTTCCATATCTCTGACAGCCTTTATCATTTGGGGGAGAGTAGCTATCTTTGTAGGCTGTTTTATATGTTCACAGATGGCATCGTTTTATCTGTCCTCATACCATCTGTAGCATCAGCTTAGTCCGTTCCAATTGGTGTCATCTTTCATTATGCAGGAGTGAGTTATTAAAATACATCTTTATATTTATATAGCATTTTGGGTAAACGTTAGGGTAAAACATTGATTTATTTTATCACAACAATCCTATGCAAAGAAAATTTAATTTTTTTTCACATCATCTTGATTTCCTTTATTTGTAGTCTTTGGGATTGAATTGAATTGAATTGAACAATTGCTTATTGAGCACATATTGTGATCCTGGAACTGTGGGAATGAAGAGAGGATCCCTGTTCTCACTGAGCTTACAGTCTAGCAGAAAAGACAATGAAGAAGTAAATGGAAAGAAAATAGAGGGTGGTATGGAAAAGGATGGCAAAGGATTAAACCTGGTCTAGTGAATCTAGAAAGCCTTTTCTGGGGAAGGGTGAGTAGCAGTTTGCCAAACAAAGTGGAACTGGTAGGTGGGAGGAAAGAGGAAAAGAGTCTTCAAGGGAGAGTGAACAGCAAATGAGAAAGCCCTGATGTCAGAGAACTTGGAGTGACCAAGATATTGGACCGTGTTCAGTCTGGCTGAAACTTAGAGGAAGAGAGTGACAGGTGATCTAAGGTGAGACTTGAGAGGTAAGCAGGGATCAGTTGTCTTGTAGGTCAGTTAGGGATTCTGGATTTGAGTCTAAGATTAATGGCAAGTCATTGATGAGTTTAAAGCAGAGATATGACATGAACAGATTTGGGTTCTGGAAAGACTGCTCAGGCTACAGTGTGGAGAATGGTTTGGAAAAAGGGACAGAAATAGATGTGGGGAGTAAAGTGAGGAGGCTGTTTTATTAGTCTTTGTGAGAAATGATTTTTACTGAGACAATATAATGGCAGTAGAGATGGAGAGAAGTGGATGGATTTAAGAGACCACCCCTCTGAGAATGGAGGAACCAGTCTGTGTGTCTACAAAGCTCTGGCTTGTTTTCTGTGTCATGCTAAACCAGATGCCTCTTCTACATAATAGAGCATGAACCAGAGAAAAATGGAACAAAAATGAAACTGAAGTCAGTATCCATATCGTGAACAGGCATGACCTCACAGGGTAGTTTTAAGGATAATAAGGATAAAAGCACTCAATTAATTGCAACGTATTTAATTTAATAGTCATCCAGGCAGGATTCTGCTGTAAGGTTTGCCCTTCACATCAGTGTGTGATATCAACAGAATTTTTTTTTTTTTTTTGTAATCCTATGTGTATGTTCAGTCATATAAAATTACTCCATTTGGGATGAATCTTGGGCTGGAGTAATTTGGAAATTACTTAAAGAGAATCACCAAAACATTCCAACAGTCTCCCACTCTCCTCCCCAACAATCTTTTTTTTTTTACCACTTCATTAGAATGGCTTTAATTTTTTTCAAATGGATAATTACAAGTATTGACAAGGATGTGGAGAAAGTATAACACTCATACTTTGCTGGTAGGAATGTAAAATTGCATAGCTACTATGAAAAAACAGATAGGCAGTTCCTCAAAAAGTGAAACATAGAGTTAGCATATCACCCAGCAATTCCACTCCTTTCTTTGCTTTCTGTAATTTTTGTTAATTTACTTCATTAGTTAATTTGTTATTCTGTCATTTTTTGACTATGTTATTACCAAAGTAGAGTAAGGAAAATGGTGAGGAAACTTTTTCTAAGTATTGATTATTTTGCTTTCTTCATATTTTTTTAAATTGAGATATAATTCACATACCACAAAATTCACCTCTTTAAGCATACATTTCAGTGGTGTTTCTGTATATTCGCAAAGTTGTGCAACCATCACCACTATGCAACTCCAGAACAAAGAGAATCAAAAACATATACTCACACAAAAACCTGCACATGAATCGTCACAGACTTATTCATAATAGCCAAAAAGTGGAAACAATCAAAATGTCCATCAACTGATGAACAGATAGATAATTTTGGTACAAACATACAACAAAATATTATTTGGCCATCAAACAAAATAAAGAGGAGGGAATGGGCAAAGGCTGTCAAAAGTACCAACTTGTAATTATAAGATAAATAAGTTCTAGGGATGTAATGTATAGCATGGTGACTATAGTTAACAATACTGTATTGTATATTTGAAAGTTGCTAAGAGAGTAGATCTTAAAAGTTCTAATCACAAGGAAGAACATTTGCAACTATGTGAGGTGATGGTTGTTAACTAAACTTATTGTGGTAATCATTTTGCAATATATACATACATCAAATTATTATGTACACTTTAATACATCTATATGTCAATTATATCTCAACAAAACTGAGGGAAAAAAGACATGAAATACTGATACATGCTACAATGTAGATAAATCTTGAAAACACTACACTAAGGGAAAGAAGCCAGACACAAAAGGCCACAGATTGTATAATTCTATTTATACAAAATGCCCAGAATAGGCAAATCCATAGAAACAGAAAGTAGACTAGTGGTTGCTAAGGGCTGGGGGAGAAGGAATGAGAAGTGACAGTTAAAGGGTATAGCATTTCTTTTCAGGTGATAAAAATGTTCTGGAATTAGATAGCGGTGACAGTTGCACAACTTTGCGAACACACTAAAAATTACTAAAATGTATACTTTATTTTTTTTTTTTTGATATAGAAATATATATACCTTTTTATTTTGTTTATTGCAGTAACATTGGTTTATAACATTGTAAAAATATCAGGTGTACATCATTGTACTTCTATTTCTGCATGGACTACATCATGTTCACCACCAAAATACTAATTACAACCCATCACCACACACATGTACCGAATTATACCTTTCACCCTCCTCCCTCCCCCCTTCCCCTCTGGTAACCACCAATCCAATCTCTGTCCCTATGTGTTTGTTTATTGTTGTTATTATCTACTACTTAATGAAGGAAATCATACGGTATTTGACCTTCTCCCTCTGACTTATTTCACTTTGCATTATACCCTCAATGTCCATCCATGTTGTCACAAATGGCTGGATTTCGTCGTTTCTTATGGCTGAGTAGTATTCCATTGTGTATATATACCACAGCTTCTTTATCCATTCGTCCCTTGATGGGCACTTAGGTTGCTTCCAAGTCTTGGCTATCGTGAATAAGGCTGCAATGAACACAGGGGTGCATGTACCTTTGCAAATTGGTGTTTTCAAGTTCTTTGGATAAATACCCAACAGTGGAATAGCTGGATCATATGGTAGTTCTATCGTTGATTTTTTGAGGAATCTCCATACTGTTTTCCATAGTGGCTACACCAGTTTGCACTCCCACCAGCAGTGTATGAGAGTTCCCTTCTCTCCACAACCTCTCCAACACATGTTGTCTCCTGTCTTGTTAATTATAGCCATTCTGACAGGCGTGAGGTGATATCTCATCGTAGTTTTGATTTGCATTTCCCTGATAGTTAGTGATTTTGAACATCTTTTCATGTGTCTGTTGGCCATCTGTATCTCTTCTTTGGAGAAATGTCTGTTCAGGTCTTTTGCCCATTTTTTAATTGGGTTGGTAGTTTTTTTGTTGTTGAGATGCATGAGTTCTTTATATATTTTGGAGATTAAGCCCTTATCAGATGTATGGTTTGCAAATATCTTCTCCCAATTGTTAGGTTGTCTTTTCGTTTTGTTGATGGTTTCCTTTGCTGTGCAGAAGCTTTTTAGTTTGATGTAGTCCCATTTGTTTATTTTTTCTATTGTTTCTCTTGCCTGGTCAGATGTGGTGTTTGAAAAGATGTTGCTAAGACTGATGTGGAAGAGCGTACTGCCTATGTTTTCTTCTAGAAGTTTCACAGTTTCAGGTCTTACATTCAAGTCTTTAATCCATTTGGAGTTAATTTTTGTGTATGGTGTAAGGTAAGGGTCTACTTTCATTTTTTTGCATGTGGCTATCCAGTTTTCCCAACACCATTTGTTGAAGAGACTTTCTTTTCCCCATTGTATGTTCTTGGCTCCTTTGTCGAAGATTAGCTGTCCATAGATGTGTGGGTTTATTTCTGGGCTTTCGATGCTATTCCATTGATCTGTGTGTCTGTTTTTGTGCCAGTACCATGCTGTTTTGGTTACTATAGCTTTGTAGTATATTTTGAAATCAGGGAGTGTGATACCTCCAGCTTTGTTCTTTTTTCTCAGGATTCCTTTAGCTATTCGGGGTCTTTTGTTGTTCCATATAAATTTTAGGATTCTTTGTTCTATTTCTGTGAAAAATGTTGTTGGAACTTTGATAGAGATTGCATTGAATCTATAGATGGCTTTAGGAAGTATGGACATCTTAACTATGTTAATTTTTCCAATCCAAGAGCACGGAATATCTTTCCATTTCTTTGTGTCCTCTTCAATTTCTTTCAGCAATGTTTTATAGTTTTCGGTGTACAGATCTTTCACCTCTTTGGTTAAGTTTATTCCTAGGTATTTTATTCTTTTTGTTGCAATTGTAAATGGGATGGTATTCTTAATTTCTCTTTCTGCTACTTCGTTGTTAGTGTACAGAAATGCAACTGATTTTTGTATGTTGATTTTGTATCCTGCAACTTTACCATAGTCGTTTATTACTTCTAAAAGTTTTCTGGTGGATTCTTTAGGGTTTTCTATATATAAAATCATGTCATCTGCAAATAGTGACAGTTTCACTTCTTCCTTTCCAATTTGGATCCCTTTTATTTCTTTCTCTTGCCTGATTGCTCTGGCTAGGACTTCCAATACTATGTTAAATAGGAGTGGTGACAGTGGGCATCCTTGTCTGGTTCCTGTTCTTAGAGGGATAGCTTTCAGTTTTTCACCATTGAGGATGATATTAGCTGTGGGTTTGTCATATATGGTCTTTATTATGTTGAGGTACTTTCCTTCTATACCCATTTTATTCAGAGTTTTTATCATAAATGGATGCTGTATCTTGTCAAATGCTTTCTCTGCATCTATTGAGATGATCATGTGATTTTTATTCTTCATTTTATTAATGTGGTGTATTACGTTGATTGATTTGCGAATGTTAAACCATCCCTGCATACCTGGAATAAATCCCACTTGATCATGGTGTATAATCTTTTAACGTATTGTTGTATGCGATTTGCTAGTATTTTGTTGAGGATTTTCGCATCGATGTTCATCAGTGATATTGGCCTGTAATTTTCTTTTTGTGTTGTCCTTGTCTGGTTTTGGTATCAGGATAATGTCAGCTTCAGAGAATGAGTTAGGAGCTTCCCCCTCCTCAATTGTTTGGAAGAGTTTGAGAAGGATAGGTATTAACTCTTCTTTGAATGTTTGGTAGAATTCACCAGGGAAGCCATCTGGTCCTGGACTTTTATTTTTGGGGAGGTTTTTGATTACTGTTTCGATCTCCTTACTGGTGATTGGTCTATTCAAATTCTCTACTTCTTCTTGATCCAGTTTTGGAAGGTTGTATGATTCTAAGAATTTATCCATTTCTTCCAGATTGTCGAATTGGTTGGCATATAGTTTTTCATAGTATTCTCTTATAATCTTTTGTATTTCTGAGGTGTCTGTTGTAACCTCTCCTCTTTCATTTCTGATTTTACTTATTTGTGCCTTCTCTCTTTTTTCTTGGTGAGTCTAGCTAAAGGTTTGTCTATTTTGTTGATCTTTTCAAAGAACCAGCTCTTGGTTTTATTAATTTTTCTATTGTTTTTTTGGTCTCTATTTCATTTATTTCTGCTCTGATTTTTATTATTTCCCTTCTTCTACTGATTTTGGGCTTTGTTTGTTCTTCTTTTTCCAGTTCCTTTAGGTGCATTGTTAGATTGTTTATTTGAGATTTTTCTTGTTTGTTGAGATAGGCCTGTATTGCTATAAACTTCCCTCTTAGAACCGCTTTTGCTGTATCCCATAAATTCTGGCATGACGTATTTTCATTTTCATTTGTCTCCAGGTATTTTTGATTTCTTCTTTGATTTCTTCGTTAACCCAATCGTTGTTCAGTAGCATTTTGTTTAATCTCCATGTATTTGTGGCTTTTCTGATTTTCTTCCTATAGTTGATTTCTAGTTTCATACCGTTGTGGTCAGAAAAAGATGCTTGGTATTATTTCAATCTTCTTAAATTTATGGAGACTTGTTTTGTGGCCTAATATGTGATCAATCCTGGAGAATGTTCCATGTGCATTTGAAAAGAACGTGTATTCTTCGGTTTTTGGATGGAATGCTCTGTATATATCTACTAGGTCCATCTGTTCTAGTGTGTCGTTTAAGGCCAATGTTTCCTTATTGATCTTCTGTTTGGATGATCTATCCGTTGGTGTAAGTGGAGTGTTAAAGTCCCCTACTATTATTGTGTTACTGTCTATTTCTGTTTTTATGTCTGTTAATAATTGCTTTATATATTTAGGTGCACCTACATTGGGTGCGTAGATATTTACAAGTGTTATATCCTCTTGTTGGATTGTTCCCTTGATCATTATGTAATGCCCTTCTTTGTCCCGTTTTACAGTTTTTGTTTTAAAGTCTATTTTGTCTGATATGAGTACTGCTACCCCTGCTTTCTTTTCATTGCCATTTGCGTGGAGTATCTTTTTCCATCCCTTCACTTTCAGTTTGTGAGTGTCTTTAGGTCTGAAGTGTGTCTCTTGTATGCAGCATATATATGGGTCTTGTTTGTTTATCCAGTCAGCCACCCTATGCCTTTTAATTGGAGCATTTAGTCCATTGACGTTTAAAGTAGCTATTGATAAGTATGTACTTACTGCCATTTTTTAACTTTTTTTTTTTTTTTTCCCTCAGTGTTTTAGTAGTCCTTCTCTGTTCCTTACTTCTTCTATACAGAATTGATGGTCACTTTAGTTTGACCTCTGTCTGAAAGCTGTACTCTTTAACTACCCTCCTCCCTCCTTTTATGTTTTTGATATCATATCCAACTTCTTTTTTGTGCATTTGTATCCATTACGTTCTAATCGTGGAAATAGATAATTTTTCCTATTTGTGGTCTTCTCTTTTCCCCTTAAATCAGTCCCTTTAACATTTCTTGTAGCACTGGTTTCTTGGTGACAAACTCCTTTAATTTTTGCTTGTCTGGGAAATTTTTGATCTCTCCTTCCATTTTGAACGATAACCTTGCTGGGTAGAGTATTCTTGGCTGTAAGTTTTTTCCTTTTAGCACTTTAAATATATCATGCCATTCTCTTCTAGCCTGTAAGGTTTCTGCTGAGAAGTCAGCTGATAGCCTTATGGGGTTTCCTTTGTATGTAACTTGACATTCTCTTGCGGCTTTTAGGATTCTCTCTTTATCTTTAATTCTGGACATTTTGATTATGATGTGTCTTGGTGTGGGCCTCTTTGGGTTTATCTTGTTTGGGGCTCTCTGTGCCTCCTGTACCTGGATGTCTGTTTCCTTCCTTAGGTTAGGGAAGTTTTCATCTATTATTTCTTGAAATAGATTCTCTGCCCCCTTGTCTCGCTCTTCTCCTTCCGGGACACCTATAACACGGATGTTAGTGCGCTTGATGTTGTCCCAGAGGTCCCTTAGACTGTCCTCACTCTTTTTAATTCTTTTCTCTTTTACCTGTTCACCTTGGGTAATTTCTTCTAGTCTTTCTTCCAGCTCACAGATCCGTTCTTCTGTATCCTCTACTCTGCTTTTGAGTCCCTCTAATGAATTTTTCATTTCCAGTATTGTATTCTTCATTTCTGATTGGTTCTTTTTATATCTTCCATTTCTTTGTTCACATTCTCACTGAGTTCATCTATTCTTCTCCCCAGATCAGTTAGCATCCTTAACACTCTTAGTTTGAACTCTCTGTCGGGTAGGTTGCTCATTTCTGTTTCACTTAGTTCCTTTTCTGGGGTTTTGTCCTGTTCCCTTACTTGGAATGTATTCTTTTGCCTCCTCATTTTGCCTCTTTCCCTGTGCTTGTGTCTGTGTATTAGGTAGGTCAGCTACGTCTCCTGCTCTTGGATAGGTGACCTTATGTAAGTGATGGCTTAGGAGGCTTCCAGTGTGCTTCCCTCAGTTCTCAATGTTCCAGGGGTGGCCCCTATGTGGGCTACGTGTGTCCTTCTATTGTGGCCTGTTAGCTCTCCCTATAGGCGCCCAGGGAGGCTGAGTTATGCTCCTGGCCAGCTGTTGTAATGCTCAGCTGCTTGTAGTTGTTGTGGGCCCTTCAGTCTCTTTATCAGGTGTGAGGAGCCCCAGCACAGTTGGCTGCAAGTTCTAATACCACATCTATGTTGCAGTATTTCTTTTAAGTGAGTAGGCCCTCAGCGTGGCAGGTTGTTAGGCTCAGGGCCTTAGAATTGCTGTAAAGCTCTAGCCTATTAGGTCTCTTGTCAGCTCTCTGAGGATTGCAGCTGGGTGGGGCTGGCCTCAGGCACAGGAGCACCCAATGTTTCAGGCTTTGGAAGGTGGGGCAAACCTCCTATGTGGGTCTTTGAGAAGCACAAGTCTTCTGCAGCTGACAAGCCCTGCCGCCCACAGGTCCACACACACAGTCAACACAGTCCTGCCCCGTGTGAGCGCCCCGACCTCCCCAAGCGGACCCAGTCTCTCCACGGCGGGAGCCCCACACACTCCGCCACCACCCCACACTCTCCACCCGCTCCTTGTGCACACCCTGCCCCGCTCAAGTCAGCTCAGTTGCCAGGCTGCAGAAAATCCAGTCACCAATCTATGCAGGCCCACACGTTGCCTGAGGGTTTGTTGTTAGGTGGGGCCAGTCTCTAGGGTGGGCTGCCTGCCCTGGCTGAGCTGGATTAAATCGGTGCTCTAGCGGGTGGAGCAGACCCTGGGCTAGCAGGTCTCAGGGAAAACTCCAATGGCGTCTGTGTCAGCACGCTCACACCAGGCCACAACAATGGCCGCCGCCAATGTCCCAGTCCCTGGAGAGGTCTCACCCCTCACCGAGATGCACTCAGAGCCTATTAGGTGAGTCTCTTGTCACCAAAGCAGTGTGCACCTTTCTTTCTGGTGATTTTAGGATGCTTTCTGGAACGGGTGAGTTTGTGCGCGGGCCCTTTAAGAGCCAGTTTTAGTTTCTTTGTGAGCCGGGTTTTCTGGGGATGCTACCCAATGCTTTAGTAGCAGCAAAGTCAGATATTATGCCGCTGGTCTCGATTGTGCTGGGTCCACACAATGCCCACAGCAGGGGCGCTCCCCGGCTCAGGGCCCCGCGTCTCCAGGGAGGCTGCGTACCTGTGAGCTGCTCCCGGCGGCCGTGAAGCTGGCGGCTTGTGAAGGCGGCGTTTTTCCTCTCCGGAAGGGAGTCTCTGCCTCTTCCACCTCAGTGAGGATTGTCCGTTGTTGCAGGAGTTCCTCTTATCCAGTTTTCAGCTCTGTCTCAGGGGTAATTTTTCCACGAGTAGTTGTAAATTGGCTGTGTCCACGGAAGGAGGTGAGTTCAGAGTCTGCCTACGCCGCCATCTTGACTCCCTCTCCTCTTTTTTTTTTTTTTTTTTTTTTTTTATTGATGTTTTAATAGTTTATAACATTGTGAAATTTTGGCTTGTACATTTTTGTTTGTCCATCACCATATATATGTCTCCCTTCACCCCTTGTGCCCACCCCCTACCCCCATTGCCCCTGGTAACCACAATACAGTTTTCTCTGTCCATGTTCAGTAGAATTTTGGTAGACAAATGAGTACTCAGTAGCTGATGTCTGCCTTTCCAGCTAATGTCAGTTCGTTCCTTCCTTTGCTTGCTTGTTCGTTCATTCATTCATTCAAAAAAAAGATTTACTGAGGGCCCACTATCCACAGGATATGTTTACTTATCTCAGTCTTGAATATCATGTGTGGCCATTATACCTAGTGTAGGCTTTTGATGTTTATAGGTACTGGATAGGCCACGTCTCATTTAGGACACATTTAGTCAGTCAGGTTTCCATTTTAAGTTGACAGTACCTCACCATTTCTTCCCAAGTGGGCCATCACTTAGTGTATAGCCACTGATAAAATCCTGCAACCCTGGTCTCCCATGTCTCCTGATGTCATGTCCTCAGCACTTTCTTTTGCTGCTCCCAGTCTTTGCTCTGGCTCAGATTTCAGTTGACTGAAATCCCATTTCAGTCAAACAGTTGATCAGTTCAACCACCACCACCAAGTCTTCTATCAAATAGTTGGTTAACTGAAGGAATTGTTTTTTGACTGAGATAATAGCCATTTCAGTCAGAGTAGAAAATCAGTTGCCCATTCTAGACCTATTATATTAGCTTAGGTAATGCAAGCAGTTGTAGCAAATAAATCCTCAATCTCAGTGGTTTAAAGCAATAAAAGTTTATTTCTTGCTAATGTAAAGTCCAATTGGTAGCAATGTGGGAATGGAAGGTTTTCTGCTCCACTCACAGACCAGGCTGATGGAGTCAACAGGGGCCTCATAGGATTGCCCTGGGTTTGACGTCCACCTGGCAAAGGGGGAAAGAGTGAATGTGAAAGATCCACAGGAGCTTTTTGTGGGCCGGGGCTAGAAGTGGCTTAATCATTCCTACCCGTATTTTGCTGGCTAGAACTTGGGTATGGGTACATGGCACTACCTAACTGCAGGGGAGGCTGGGAAAGGTAGTCTATGCGTTTGCCCAGGGAAAGGAAAACCTAATGAGCTGGTCCTGCCCCACCTAGCTAATGACTTTCCTTATGTGGTACCTGCTCATTGATTCAAATGATAAGGGACAGGGAAGGTCCAGAGATATGGAGGAGGAATCTCCTTTTTGCTTTTCTAAGTGGCTGCAGTCACAGTGCTGGGCATTAGAGTGGGAAATGTCTACATTCTGAATTCTTAACATATCTGAAAATTGCTATTACTCTGTTCTCACAGGGAAATAAATGCTCGACTTGATGCTGTATCTGAGGTTCTCTATTCAGAATCCAGTGTGTTTGGTCAGATAGAAAATCATCTCCGTAAATTGCCCGACATAGAGAGAGGACTCTGTAGCATTTACCACAAAAAGGTAAGTATGATAGAAATCAAAACTATTAAAACTGATTATATTCTTCAGCATGAGGACACCAGATATTAAAGGAAAACTTCTCAGAGCTTGATTGTTATTGTTATTTTATTTTGTAAAATCTTGCAGATACCGTGAGAGAATCCTCAGAAATTTTAATTGCACAAATTAAGGTTATTCCAGTTTTTGCATTGTGAAAAGTAAAGTTTGCCGTCTTCTGTTAACTGCAGCAACACTTGGAGGCCCTTCTGTTATAATACAGGACATTCTCATGTTTCATCCTCAAAGTGTGGACTGTCATCAAAATAGGAAATTTACTTAGACTAGCTGCTTTTAAAAAGAGATGCCTTATTTCTTTTGACCTCAAAACAACTTTTTGTTAGACTTAACCAAAGGAAAAATCTGCTAGTGTAATATTTGTGGTGGTATTAATGTGCAGACAAGTTTGGAGATTGAAGGTAAGTAAAAAGCATTATTTTGTTTTTCATCACTTAAGCTGTACAGTGTAAGTCATAACAATAACAAGAGAAGTTTTCCACACTTAGGGAAATAACTTACTTTATCTTCAAAATATGCCTAAAATTAAAAAAAATTATCAGTTATATTTACAATTGTTAATAAACTTTTTATTGTGTTTTACCAATTGCAGAAGGTATTCACATACATGAGACCCTTTGTTCCGTAGAAAAACTTTGTGAGATTGAAAAGATACTATGTTTATCATCTTCATACTGAGGGGAAATTATGTGTGCTGCTGTCTGCCTTATATAATGCTACAACAGCCTGCATTATCTTGGCTAAAATGATGATGCTGAGAAAAGAGTTAGTAACTTGCTAGTAAGTGACAGAATTAGTATTTAAACCAGGGTCCTTCACTGGGTTTTTAGTGGCCCACTTTTACCATTTTTGTGATAGTAGTTTTGACTACCATTGCATTTTTTTCCTGGTTGTCCCTACATAAGCAAATTTTATTTTTTACCCAAATGTAAATCCTTGCCAATTTAATAATTTTATTGTAGAACAATTTTTATATGCCCAAATTTTAGTTGTGACCAATTTTTCATTAGTCTTTACTTTTTTTAGGCCTTTTCCCCCCACAAAGTTTTACTAGAACGATAAGTACTGCTTCTGAGAATACTTGCAGTGCCCAAGAGGACTTATGTAACTGTTCCATATGCTTCAGCTAAATTTGAAAACAAAGAACAAGCCAGAATTAGGAAATACTGATCCCTAGAAAAAAAATGCATGAGTTGCTTATGGGGTTAGTGGAGTCTATTGTACCATTATTTGGTGCGTTGTGTGTTGTTTTGCTGGCAATAGCAGAGGCTGTCCTGAGAGTTGAAAGTTTGATGGTTGACTTTTTTTTTTGTGAGGAAGATTGGCCCTGAGCTAACATCTGTTGCCAATCTGCCTCTTTTTACTGAGGAAGATTAGTCCTGAGCTAACATCTGTGCCCATCTTCCTCCAATTTTATATATGGGATGCCACCACAGCATGGCTTGATGTGCATAGGTCTGTGCCCGGGATCCGAACCTGTGAACCCCAGGCTGCTGAAGTGGAGTGCGCGAACTCAACCACCACTGCACTGGGTTGACTTTTTTGAGGCTGAGGAGTGGGTGTCAAACCATTTGTTATTTTGCATCCTTGGCCCAGTGCCTGACAGACAGTGCCTCTTACCTTTACCAAGCAACAGATCTCCAAGCACCTTACCTTCTCTACTTGAAAGGATTCATTGACAGATGTTAGAGATTTTTGTTTTTCGCAAGAGAAAATAGGAGCAAAGCTAAAAAAATTATCAATTGCTAATCAAAAGAGCTGAGTCAAAGCATCCAGGCATCAAGATGGCAGTGTCATTCCATGCTTCTGTGATTTCTGTTTGGTCTTGCTGCCTCTCTTTAAACTTAACTTTGACATTTGCATTTCATAAGGTTTGTGTATTTTAAAAGTTTAGCAACTCTGGTAAAAGTCAGAATCTAATTTATTTTATTGAGATATAATTGGCATATAACATTACATTGGTTTCAGGTGTACAACATAATGATTCAATATACATATTGCAGTTGATCACCACAGTAAGTCTAGTTAACATCCATTGCTACATATAATTACAAAGTTTTTTTTTCCTTGTGATGAGAATTTTTAAGATCTGCTTTCTTAACAACTTTCAAATATACAATACAGTGTTATTAACTATAGTCACTACGCTATACATTTCATCTCCAGGACTTACTTATTTTGTATGCAAGTGGAAATTTGTACCTTTTCACGCCTTCACCCATTTTGCCCACCACCCCCCTGCTCCATGCCCCACCTCTGGCAACCACCAGTCTGTTCTCTGTATCTATGAATTTGGTGTTTTTTTTTTGGATTCCAAGTATAAGTGAGATCATACAATGTAGAATCTAATTTATTTAAAAGTAACCAGTATGCAGAGCAAGAATTACTTTTATTTTAGCGTTTCAAACTATACTTTACTGAGGGAACTTATGACTCAGAAGCTGTTTCTTGTTGCTGTTTTAATGTTTACACAAGAATATGCCTAAAGATTGATTTCAAAAGTGAAGATTGGAAATGATTTGGTAACAGACCAACTTTAGGAAGTCTAAAAGCTTTAAACCAAATTTTTATAGATTAGTTAGCTGGCTCTTGGAACATGCCATCAAACACGTGTCTTTACTATTAGATCACTCTAAATAAGCTTCTGCTGTATGCACCAAATGGTGAGTGATATCCTGGGTACAGACTGTGCCAATTATGTGAAAGTCATAAAATGGTAAGGAACACTGTTTGGATATTGTGGAAGTGGTAAGCTTAGGCCATATGGCTGCAGGGAAAGTGCCATGGAATGGCACAAATAGGTATTTTTATGATGATAATAATAGAGGATACCAAGTGAGCCAACTCGGAAATAAAATAAACACTTCTTTTGATAGTAAAACTTTAAAGGTAAATCTTACAAAATAGTGCTAGTCATAGGAACCCATATTAACTTTGCTCAAGAATTATTTTGTAAGAGAGTAATACAGAACTGGTAGGGTTGGTGAATACCTTTAAAGGATTATAGCACTTAGTAAATGTTGAAAGGAGAATGTTTCCAGAATTTTGTAGGCAAGAATAGTTTCTAAGTCAGAGTGGTATAAGCCCAAGGCCACATTTTCAGTATGGAGCTTAGGCTGGCGTTCTTCCAGTCCTGTCTTTGCACTTGTGAACGTGTGCTGAAGCTCTTCCACAGAGAAGTTTGCTGCCCAGAGTGGGGTTGAACATGAGTGACTCCAGGGGCAGTTACCTTACCCTTATCCTCAGCAGTCTTGCAGCTCTACTGAGTTGTTTAGCTTTAGAAACTTGAGAGCAACCTGCCTTGGGTACAGGACTTGACTGCAAAGCACTCCTGGTTTTCACTCTGCTGCTGTTGCTGACTTAAACTTTGTATCGTGTCTGAGTGTGAAAAATCAGTCCCTTTCTTGCCTTTCAAATTACAGTAATCACAAGAGACTATTATTCAAAGATTATATTGAAAATGTTTATTTTCAGTTCTTCACTTTTGTTAGAATGTATCATGAAGTGACTATTGGCCAAAAAACTTCTAGGCTCCACATTTATCCAAATACTCCTGCTTCCTATATGTTATCTTTCTCAGCAAATGGTGGCCTTTCTGGAGAAGAGGTGCTTTATGATATACTTTGAACTCAACTTTTGTTCAGTTGGGCCTAACTCCTTATTTTTCTCCATAATTTACTTCATTCCTTGTATTGTGTAAATGTGTTCTTAGTATTAATTCATTTTATAAATACTACTTATTATGTGTACTTGTCATTAACACAACCCTAAATTGTCCTCTCATCTCAAGATATTTATTTTCATCAAATGTTCTATTAATTTCATTTCCTTGAGCCTTCTGACCTGATTCAACCTGGACTGGTTGCCTCCTATACCTGTTGTATAAGCTACCTTCTTAGATTCCCTTTATTTCCCTGGAATTGAATTTTCTATTTTCTGTATTCCATGACTTCATCTTGGTTTATTCCTTCATTTTGGAGAAGTACATCCTGTAGAAGCATTCTGAGAAAGAGTACTGGAAGTAAATGTTTTGAAACATTGATGTCTGGAAATGTCTTTTTTTCTGTTCTCACATTTGATTGGTAGTTTGAGTATAAACTTCTAGGCTATAAATTATTTTCCTTTAGAATTTTGTGTTACTCCATTGTCTTCTAGCTTCTGCTATTATTGTTAAACAGTCTGGAGTCATTCTGATTCCTGATTTCTTTGTGTGACTTCTTTTTTTTTGTTCCTCCCCTTCTAGAAATTGGAAGAGTTTCTCTTTGTCCCCAGTGTTCTAAAATTTCATGTTGATTTGCCGTGATTTGGTTCTGTTTTCATCCATTGTATTAGGCCCTTTCAATCTGGCAACCAAGTTCTGGGAAATTTTCCTGAATTATTATTATTATTATGGTTTTTTTTGGTGAGGAGGATTGGCCCTGAGCTAACATCTGTTGCTAATTTTCCTCTTTTCACTTGAGGAATATTGTCCCTGAGCTAACATCTGTGCCAGTCCTCCTCTACTTTGTACCTGGGATGCCGCCACAGCATGGCTTGATGAGTGATGTGTAGGCCTGCGCCTGGGATCCGAACCTGCGAACCCTGGACCGCCGAAGCAGAGCGCATGAACTCAACCACTCTGCCACAGGGCTGGCCTCCTGGATTATTTTTTTGATGATTTCTTTCTTTAGGCAACTCTATTATTTGAATTGATTGAATCTCCTGGACTGATTGTCTAACTTTCTTTGTATTTTCCATCTCTTTACACTTTTGTGTTACCTTCTTGGAAATTTTATCACCTTGATCTTCTACCTCTTTTGTTGAATTTTTCATTTCTTCTGTCATAGTTTAATTTCCAAGAATTTTTGTTTTCTTGTTCTCTGAATGTTCCTTTTTTTTTTAATAGCATCCCATTCTTTCATGATTGTAATATTCTCTGTTTGAGGATATTATTAATAGCATTTTTTTTAGAAGTTTTCTTCTACTTGTATAAGCTCTGTTCCCTCTAGTATTTGTTGATTGATTGATTGATTGATTGTTTTGGCTTTTGCATTTCATGTTAGAGTTTTTTATCTGATTCTGATCATTTTTTAAGAGTGGAGGACTAAAATGCTGATAGGAAGGTCTGCGTAGTTGAAGTGGCTTACATAATGTGAGGTGAACTGTAGAGTGAACCAGCTGGTCCATTTAGTGGGAGAACTCCTGCTATAATATCTTTAGGATTTTCCTCTGGGGTTTGTGAGATTCCCCAGGGACTCTGTCAGCCTCTTGACTGGCTAACAATGTTCTGGGAACTAGATGGGGACAACTGGGAATCTCAGCATTCCGTTTGCAACCATTCCTTTAATCCCTTGCTTTTGGTGGTACTCTCATCCTTCACTGTGCCTGAAGCTGGTTCAGACCCCATGTTTTATGTTTTCCAGAGAATAAAACTAGTCTTCTGCAGGGTAGGAGAATGGTGGTTGCTCAGTGACATGGAGAGGAAGAGGGGATTGAGGGATTTAATTGCTTCTTAATTCACTTTCAACCAATCATTTTCTCCCCGACCCTCAACTTCCACTTCCAAAGATAAATTGTGCCACCAGTTCCTGAGTCTTTTAGGATTCTTGGTATAACTCAAGTTGAGTTCTAGTTTTCCTCATGGCCAGCTTAAGATTCAAATCCCTTGAGTCTTCTAAGTCAGTTACCACTTGTCCATTTACTTTATAGCTTCTAAGATGTTGTTGCTACTGTCTTTTCTCCTGGTTATTCTTGAGGTTTTATGCCTTTTTAAACAATCTTGGACTGTAGTTTCAAGATAGAGTGAAATTAGATGCACTTGTTCAGCTCGCTCTCTTTATCAGAAGCTCCAAGTAAAAATTATTTACGTTCATGTTAAAAAATCACAATGGTATACAAAGGTATAAAATAAAGAATAAAAAGTCTCCCTCTATCACCCCCCACATACCCACTACTCAGAGGTAACTAAAGTAACGTGTACCTTTCCAGAAATTTTTTATTTATATAGAATAATGCATATAATTTAAAGAATCACAAATGAAATTTTACTGTGTAAATACGTATATGGTATATACTGGAAATTTTTACTATGTATATTTAATATATTGAAATTATGGAGTTCCATATTGATCTGTACACAAGATGTACAAATGTCTTCATTTTTTTTTAACTGTTTCATAGTATTACATTGTGTGAGTTTTTCCTAATAAGATCTTAGTTGCTGGATATTTGCTTCTTATTCATCTTTTTAGTATTACCAACAGTGCTACTATAAATACTCAGATACACATTTTTCTTCATTACTTGTTAAAGTATATTTTTAGTTAAATTCTTAAAAGTGGAATTGTTTAGTCAAAGAGTATATGTACTTTTTTATTATGAAGATATGACAAATTGCTCTTCAAAAAGATTATGCGTCTACTAATAGTATATAAAAGTGTCTTTTTTTGTACTCTCTGTGACTTAGCTGTTATCAAGCTTTTAAATCTTTGACATTCTGATCAGTGAAAAATGCTATCTTGTCGTTTTAATTTGTCGGTCCTAATTGTGTGTGAAGTTATCTTGTCGTTATTGGATATACTTTTTCTATGAGCTGCATATTCTGTTCGTTTAGCCATTATTCTTTGGCTTATTCATCTTGTCAATTTGTAAGAGCTCATTATACTTGGGAGAATTTTCCCCTTTATCTCTCATATGTCTTGCAGATATTTCCCCAGCAATGTCTTTTTATTTTTGCCATTGTTTGCTGTATTTTTTCTATATGGTCAATATATTTTAAAATGAAAAAATACTGAACAAGTATTGCTTTACTATCCCTGGCTCAAATTATTTTCTATATAACTTGAACATATTATTTTCTAAAGTATTTAAACTATTAATTTAACATTTAGAAGGTATCAGCAATACTGTTTCAATTAACTAATTTATATGATAAATTAAAATTTTCTTTTATTCTGATTCTGACTTTGAAAAGACCACTAATTAAGCATCATTTTCATGTATCTTATGCTATTTAGCTAAAAAATATTTCTGTTTTCAGTGTTCTACCCAAGAGTTCTTCTTGATTGTCAAAACCCTGTATCACCTGAAGTCGGAATTTCAAGCATTGATACCTGCTGTTAATACCCAAGTTCACTCTGACTTGCTCCGGACATTTATTTTAGAAATTCCTGAACTTCTCAGTCCGGTGGAGCGTTACTTAAAGATACTTAATGAGCAAGCTGCCAAGTAAGTAGCAGACCCTTAGTTCTTCGTTTCCAGCAGTGAAAGTAATCTAATGTGTTTGCCATTTGATGTGTGGATTCTTAAGCTTCTCTACGAGTAATGGTAGAAGTTGCATGTGAAATTAAAAATGTGATTGGATGCTATAGACTCTGTATTACAGCTGGAAGTAACACTTTGCTGTCTAAAACTTAGACAGTTCATCATCTAGGACAGATCTTATACTTTCCCAGGTGTCAGATGATGAAAAGGTAAAGTCCAGGCAGAGCAAGTAGTTGCAGTTTATTAATCCAAAAATGGGTGTCAGATGGCATCTTGTACTCATTTGCTAGATATCCAGGGATGGTCTGTCTTATATTTAGAAACTGCAGAAGCAAAGTTATCTTTAAGAGGTAGTCATTTTACAGTTCATCCCACAAAGAACTCTATATAAAAGAAAAAAAATTTTACATTTGTATTTATTTTCTGAATAGGCAAACAGCAAATTTAATTTTCTCTTGGTTTTACCACGGGAATCTTGAACTTGCAAAACAAAAATGATGTTAGAGCAATTTTGTTTGTCTTCAGAGAAATTAAGAAACCCATAAATATTTAGTGGCAGAGCTGGAATTAAAATGTTTTCCTGACTTCCCACCCTTTGGTCTTTTATTTTAGTTTGTTGTTTTGCTGAGGAAGATATGCCCTGAGCTAATATCCGTGCCAGTCTTCCTCTATTTTGTATGTGAGTTGCCGCCATAGCATGGCTGCTGACGAGTGGTGTACATCCGTGCCCAGGAACCGAACCCGGGCCGCTGAAGCGGAGTGCACCAAACTTAACCACTAGGCCATGGGGCTGGCCACGTTTGGTCTTTTATTATACCATGAAAAATAATTAATAATTGGTATAAGTAATATGCTTCAATATATGTATTTGCATTTTTTCGTTTTTTTAGAATTGGGGATAAAACTGAATTATTCAAAGACCTTTCAGACTTCCCTTTAATAAAACAGAGGAAGGATGAAATTCAAGAAGTTACTGACAAGATCCAAATACATTTGCAAGAAATACGAAAAATAATAAAAAATCCTTCTGCACAGTATGTGACAGTATCAGGACAAGAGGTAATGTCAGACATACTTTTATTTTGCATTAGTTTTCCTCAAGTAGAAAAGCTATTTTAAAATGTAAATAAAAATCTGAGGAGAGGGTGAAAGTATGATTTTTTTTCAGATTTTCTGTTTTGTTCCTTGGAGATATGTTGTAATCCTTCTTTTGATAAGAATTATTTTAATAACAGTATTTTGTTTATTTACTCTAGTGTCTTAGTGAAATCATGCAACTTAGTGTTACATGTGTTTTAATATTATCTGCTGAAATTATATTTTAGAAAACCTTGACTATTGTAAATAATAACTTACAGAATTCATTTACCCTGAGTCCAGGAGAGAGAAGCTAGTCTTTTATTCCTGGCCTGCAGATGATAAAACGATAAGAAGTGCACCGTGTACGTTGATTGGATCACACAATGATTAAATAGCAGGGCTTCCTTCTGAAGTTAGGAGTATAGCTGCTAAAAAAACAAAAAACAAAACTATAGTGAGAACCTACATTTAGTGAGTCTCCCATAAGACTGTGGTGCTGTTTAGAATGTATTTTTTGGTATGTGTACTTCTGTTTAAAGTTTGATATTGATATCTGAATGAGAATTGGGAAGAAGTATGCTTTTTAAATGTGGTTGTGCCTTTTGGTCCTATTCTGAGTCTAAGGCATGCTCCTCCTACATCTTATGTTTAATAAAATGTAGAGATTCCAACCGAGGACATTTGAGAAGTTCTACTTCATTAAAACAGCAAACTAGGAAATTTGTGAATAATTTCTATAGGATGAACATTTTATTAAGGATTTTTAAAAATAAATATTTTTCCGGGGGAAAAGCTTAATTTCAAATCAAAATTTTAAATATTTGCATTGCTTTATATATTTAGCAAAAAGATTGTTGATTTGTATGATTATTTGAAATAAACTCTCTAGTAAATTATAATCTTTATTAAAATGTTTACTAATGTGCCATTTAATAGACAACTGATTAAGTCAGCCTGTCTTCTGGACTGAAATTAGAGTGTTATACTCAGGCAGACATTTCACTATGCATCCTACGTGGAATTGTATATAACAGAAAAACGATTTGATGATATTTATACTTGTTTTTCCCCCCACCCTGAACAGGCGAATTTCAAATATTTAATTGTCTCTCTTGGTTTCACTATGTAATCATGACCTTGCAAAGTGACAAGTGACCTTTGCACCACTATGCTGGGCTATATGTTGAAAATGAGATGATCAAAACTGCTTCATCACATTCATAAAAGAAAGGTAGTAGAAAAGTGGTTGCCTGGTGCGACAGTGGGGAGAGCTGAGTGTGAGTGCCAATTCTGCCACTTACATGGTAGTGACCGTGGAAGAGTCACCTCTGTCCTTAGACTGCTGTGAAGACCCGTTGAGTTAAAATACATGAAAGTGCTTTGTAATAATAAAGCACTATGCAAAGGTTATTCATATAACAATAATAATAGTAACAGTAATTACCATTTACCAAGCACTTGTTAAAGTTCAGAATAGTGCTAAGTGCGTAACATACGTGGTTTAATCCTTGTAACAACACACAAAGGGGTTACTCCAGTTTTGCAGGAAAGAAAACTGAGGCTTAGGGTAGTCAGGTAAGTTACCCAAGTCAGAAGCCCAAGTCCAGGCCGGGTCTGCCTGATTCCAGTCTTTCTACCATGTCATTGTTTCACTCTACTCACAAATATTGCCATAAGAGATTATCAACATTGTGGATTTTATTTGATAAAGTCCAGACATTTTAGAGCTCATACTATTCAAACTAAAATAAAACTGAAGTCTTGGGGAGACAGTACTGGATTCAGTTGGCAGTTTTAAAGTAAAAATGGGGAAAACTGATCATGAATTCATAAGAGATAGTAGCTTAGTTATTCTTTATCAGTGTAGCATTGAAGTTTAAGAAAAAGCACAGCGTGGAGATCAAGTAATTGCATTAGAAATGATTAGGGAGGAAGATAAATTATCTTATTATTCTTTACTTAACCTTTACTTAGGTTAAGATGGTGAGTTTGAGGCAAGAAATTTCTTAGTTATTAACAGTAGTGTGGATTCTTGTTGGATTTTAAAAACCTCTAGAACTTTAATACTCTATCAATATAGAATCACTTTTATAACTTTTTTTGAGAATTAATAATTCTACTCATTCAAACACCAAATGAATTCTAAATATTCAGCATTGTTATGATCAAATTCTGTTTAAAAAAATTGAACTAAAGTTATCTGCAGATTATTTGGAGATACAGAAAGGGCTAAGCACAGACTGTCAAATATTACTGCTGAGAAGTGAGGGAAGAAGAGAGAAAACCCCTTATTTTATATATATGTGCTTCTTATTTTATACCTTCTGTTCTGTCTGAAATTTATTGCCATACATATAACTTTTGTAATAATTCTTTAAAAACCTGTTATAGCAGGCCCACATGGTACATGGATGTTGTTATTAGTAGTAAAAATAGATAAACAGACAGATTGTCAGGCCACTGTTACTTTTGACAACATTCATTTTTCACCCCGTTCACAATTTTTAGGTGCAGGCATACCTTGGAGATGGTGTGGGTTCAGTTCCAGACCACTGCAATAAAGCAAATATTGCAATAAAGTGAACCACACGAATTTTTTTGTTTCCCAGTGCATATAAAAGTTATGTTTACACTATACTGTAGTCTATTAAGTGTGCAATAGCATTATGTCTAAAAAACCAAAGCACATATCTTAGTTTAAAAATACTTTATTGCTAAAAAATGCTAACCATCATCTGAGCCTTCAGTGAGTCATAATCTTTTTGCTGGTGGAGGGTCTTGTAAAAAACGCAGTATCTGTGAAGCACAGTGAAGTGAAGCACAGTGAAACGAAGTATGCCTGTACTGTTAGAACACTAAGCCTTATTGACTATGGTGCATTATTGCCTCTGACTCTGAATGTATTGGTTTATAAGAAAATAATGAAAGCAGAAACTTACATAGCTTTACATAATTAGTTCACCATTTCTGTGACAGTCTCTCTTATATTTTATGAATATAGAGAATTATCTCAATCTTGAATCAACTATGGAATGGATATGGGGTGATATTTAGATTTGGGGCGGTATTGATAAGTAGTAGTATTCTTAAGGAAAAGGGAAAAATATTGGGGGAAAATCTTGAGAAAAAATTTCATTAATTCACAGCATGTATCATGTCCAAATATCTGCTTAATACTTTTAAGGTGTGGAAAGCATTCTCTGTTAAATCTTACTTCTAAATAAAAAATATTTGAAAATTCGTGTGAGAAAGAAAAGGGGGAGGGTGGGAATGGGTTAAGTGTGTTGTTGGAGAAAACAGAGAGCAGTTTCTGGAGTGAGTTAAGAATTTTAGCGAACTTAGCAGTGATGTCAGCCCAATGATACCACAGGCTATAGTTTGACTAATGACATCTGACATTTAACCAAGACAGAATTGGATCCCAAGAGATGAATATGAGGGATTGTTAGAACAAATCAAGGCAGGCTTCTCACATCAGCACCTAAGAAACAAAGTCAGGAACTATAGAGTAGGGAAAGTTCCTATGAGAACTCTAAGATTTCTGAAATATATTTTAATTTCCAATTTTAGTTAATTTCCTTTTCTTTAGCAATAAAATCCTTAAACAAAAGGCTTGTCTGCTCATTCTTAGACTGTTTGTAAAAGGAAATAGAAAATTTCCTATTCCATAGCCAGTGTAGAAGAGAGAAAAACTACTAGTTGTTGACAATTCTGAGGAGAAACACAGGCTGAAGTGAAGAGGACACACAAGACCAGCCCCTGTCCCAGGAAGTGACCCCAGGGCTTTAACAAGCAGGAGGTCCACGTGGCTTTCCTGCCTCTGTCTGTTCTCCATCCTTTGTTGGCTTGGTATCTGGCTTGCTTGAGGAGCTGTCCTTAGAGTAGACCCTTGATACTTACAGATTGTACAGTTATCTGCAACTGTGACCAGTAGCAATTCGTAGTGTGTAAAAGGCACAGATTTGAATCCAACACTGCCATGCAGCAGTGTTATGGCAAATTACTTAAGTAAACCAGCCTAGCTGGCTGCCCAGTGACCTCACTGAGCAAGTTTTTAGCTTCTTTTAAAAATTTCCACCATCCTTAAGGCAGTAACGCCTGTGGAGCTCTCTTAGTCATTATGGATCTAGATGTGTCCGTCCCAAATATTGGTGATCCACTGCGGTCCTGAATTTTGCTGTTTGCCTTTGGCGTAGTTCTTCCCAGAATTATTTTATGAAAAGATCAGTATGTCTTCTCATAAAACATTTTAAAATAGTATTTAATCAGAATTTTTTAGCTTAGTCTTAAAGTGATCTTATCTTTCCCATCAATGGTATTTATTTTGTGGGTTTTTCCTCAGTTACTTTTTGTAGCCAAAGGGGACTTTTTTATACTCTTCACTCTTAACTGTTTAACTGGATGTGGCAGATTTGAAATTGTATTAATTCCTCTCTATACAAGAGGGCATCATTAGTTCCAAAAGTTTTGTTAAGGATGAAAATTCTTAAAATTAACCATTAATTCCTATTATAATTAATGTAAAAGCTGTAGTGTTTCTAGTAATAGAAAAGTGAACTCAAGAGTCAGGCTGAGGGGCCGGCCCCGTGGCTTACTGGTTAAGTGTGCACGCTACGCTACTGGCGGCCCGGTTCGGATCCCGGGTGCGCACCGACACACCTCTTGTTCTGCCATGCTGAGGCGGCGTCCCACATACAGCAATTAGAAGGATTTGCAACTATGACATACAACTATCTACTAGGGTTTTGGGGAGAAAAAGGGAAAAAAAAAAGAGGCTGATACTGTTAATAATATACATTTTATAAAATAAATACCTGAAATGTTATAAAACTGATATATGTAAAAAAGTTCCTGTAGCCATCTCAAATTAATGGCAGCCACAGAGCTTCTGGGTTCCATCCTGTACAAAATAAGTTTATTTGTTTGTTTGTTTACTTAAATAAAACGTTGACTTTCATTACACTACTACAAGAAAGTGAGCAGGGAGAAGAGATGATATATAACTAATGCTGGAAATGACAGGTGTGATAAAAGAAGTTGATTTCACATGCTTCCTGGCTGATTTCAGAAAAGCTTGCTTGCAGAGTACAGTTGGATCTATAAAGATATGGTTCATGTATGTGATTACTTAAAGAAAACACTCATGGGAAGAAATATCTTCCTTCCTTAATAGTTGAGGAAGTCAGTGCTTTTTTATGAGGATACTTTTAGAGGACTTAGGTCCCCTGGATAAAAACTATTACAATAAATCTTCTTCTGTTCAGAATAGGGCGTGGGACTGTATCTCAACTGGTATAACATCTAATAATCGAATATTTTAAAATTTTATGTACTTACAAATTCAATCTTATTGCGGAGTAATAGAATTCTTAAGTGGGTACTGATAAATGGAAGAGGTCATTAAAGAAAAATCCTATTGTAGTATGCACATAACAATGTTATAAACATTAAAGCACGAAGTTATATCCTTTATTACAAACTTTTTGCTCAATACAAATTGTACTTTATCCCAAGTATTAAAACCCTAATTAATATTATTTGATTGTACAGACATATATAAACTCTCCCAATAACAATACTGGATTTATTTGGAATGTTTAGAATAATATTTACTAAACTTATTTAGCACAATTTTGAGGAAGCTTTAAAACTATAATGGTTAATTATTTAAATATCTAACTTTTATTTATATTTATTTTAGTTTCTGATTGAAATAAAGAATTCTGCTATATCTTGTATACCAACTGATTGGGTTAAGGTTGGAAGGTAGGTTTAAAAATACATTTTTTTCCTTATTAATGTGAATTATAATGACATCTGTATACCTGTATGCTACTGGACTGATAATAACCATGTCTCTGACATTAAAAGCAGTCTTCCCCTTTGGTTTTCCTATGGTACTTTTAACCAAAGAAATAATGATTTTAAACTCTCTTCATCATTGATTTTAAAACATTTTTTCCAGAGAGTATCTTATTTGCATATATTTGTTTTCTTGTTTTGTAAGTTACTGTTTTATTCTTATACCTCAGAGTACACTTTAAACACATGAAAAAAAGAAAGTTGAGGAACCTTCCATTATAAGATTAATTTGGTTGCTTGAACTTCTTGATGAATGCCATACCTGACATTTCTTTTAAGAGCCTGCAATTTCATTTTCTACCTCACCGAGCTCCTCATTTCTTTATTCTTAATGCTTTCCATGGCACATAGTTATAATAGTTCTTTACATCTTCTTTTTTGTAAGTTATATCATGAATTGATGAAAATAAATTAATCAAAGACAAAATTAGAGAACCACGTTGAGACTCTGCCTTTTCTCCTTTGGTTAGGCGTTAATCCCCAAGAGGGGACTCGTTGAAAGAAGTAGTATTAAAGATGAGTATACTCCTGTGAGTAGTGTCCTTTGTGGAATATTTATTGCTACTGTTATTAGTATGTTTGCATGAACTTGAGATGAAAATGTTCCATTTGCCTAAGAGAGTGGAAGAGGGATGGTGTGTAGCTGGTGATGGTATGAAGGAACTCTATGTTAAGGATGGAAGAAAATTTTGACATGATATTAATTAATTTATTATTATTAACTTATATATAATTGTAATTATAATACTTATAATTAATTTATTATTCAAGAAAACTTTAGTATCTATTGCCACTATCAAAGGGTCCTGAAGGCACAGTCGTGGGTTTCTTGAGCTCTAATACCATCCTTTTTCTTTCTATGTTACCAGCAACTGTACTTGAGATTTGAGTATTGTTGATTATAGGGGATGTTTTCTCTCTTTGCAAGCATTCTTTCTTTTATCTACTTTTGTCCTATACTACAGCTAATGAATGGAAATGTGCTTTATGAAGAGAAATTACTAAAAATCGTGTTAGTCTATTTGGAACATTAACTGAAATGTCTCACTAAATGTTTTGTCAGAAGAGAAAGCTATGATAAATATGTTTGCACAGAAATCCAGAAGACATACCTTAAAAACAACAAGCAGGCTTGAATCACTGCCAGCATCTTTTGAACATTCAGTGATGTAAATTGAATGAATAAATAAGATGATTTAGGGAAGGTTCATTGCTATTTTTTATCTATTGTTTGGCCATCGGAGCCTTGACAGGGATAGGTTAGAATATCATTAGTCAGAATTCAAGTGTGAAAGGCTCACCCCTAGTCCAGTAATTTGCCAAGTTAAAGTTAATTGTAACAGTGTATTACAGGAGTTGGGGAGCAAACAAAGATCAGAGTACACTCTGTCGTCACCTGGCCATCACTCAGCCCTGACCTTTTCTTCTTAAAGGTCCCTTCATAGTAATAAATCAACAGCAGTAACAACCACCACCACCACCACCACCACAGGACAACTCCTCACATTGAGTACCAATGAGATAGGTACTCTGCTAAGCACTATCTGTTTGATTCTCTCAACAGTACCTATGAGGTAGATAACTATTCTTATCCCCGTTTTATATTTGAGGAAAGTGATATTTAGAGATGGTCAGTTGTATTTGCCCAAAGTCACACAGCTAGCAAGTAAATGGCATAGTTGGAGCCTTGGTCTGGATTTTCTGGCTGGGGACCCATGACATCCCCCACTGTGCCCTACAGCTTCTTGATGAAGAAGCAGAGATTATACACAAGCCCAGAAGAGGAGCATGTGGCAGTTCTTCCCATCCAGGGCCGCTGTGAATCTACAGTTAGATCATGAAGAGCTCCTCTTCTTTGCCTCCTGAATAAATGCATTGCTGTTCTTTGTAATGCTTTATGTTTTTCTTTTTTTACTGAAATACTTCAGTCATACAGAAAACTATAAAATAAGGAATAATATGGCCCTCACCAATGTACCCACCTCCCAGCTTTGTCAGGACTTATTTTACCATATTTGCTTCTGATCTTTTTTTAAAAGCAAGCATTTTCATTTAGTATAATTTAAAGACAGAAACTTTCTGCTTATGAAATAGAAATTCTAAACTTTGACTTTGCCGTGTGGATGTAGTTTGAAGTGCATTTTAAAAGCTTTCTGAACAAAGTCCTATGAACTCTAGTACTTTATTTACAACAAGATCTTTGGAATCAATAGAGTTCAGGACCATAATTAAAGAATGTTCTCTGTTTATAGCTATTTACTGTCAAGGTTCATCAGAGAATAATAAATAACTGCTTTAATTTTCTGAAGTGATGGCATTACTGATTTCTTAGTAACCTTGATTTCCTATTTCTGTTTTTCCCCTCTTCTAGCACAAAAGCTGTGAGCCGCTTTCATTCTCCTTTTGTTGTAGAAAATTACCCGCATCTGAATCAGCTCCGGGAGCAGCTGGTCCTTGACTGCAGTGCGGAATGGCTTGAGTTTCTAGAGTGAGTTTACAATGAAAAATATAATCTGACTTTTTGCTGTGAGAAATAGACCGGAAAATCTTTCCATCAAAAAGAAAAGTAGAGATTACTGCTTGTGACCTGCCATAAAATAGTTGAGTACGTGTGTTCTCTGATTTTATTTTTTATCCCTTGAAATGTAAGCTCATCTTAGTCTTTGGTGAGAGACCAAATATACTTTATTGTTACTGTACTGACATTTGTTGCTAAGGATGTTTAGTAGAGTCACTTTTTGAAATTCCACCTTGGACTTTGTTTACTTTTCTTGTATGAAGGCTTAACATTTTCAGAGTCGGAAAAGTATGGGTTAGTTGTTTTGTTTTTATTATCTCCATTTAATTTTTTTTCTTATTTTTTTTACTCCCTGTTTATTTTCCCCCTAACTTTTTATTTTGAAAAATTTTAAATCTATGGGAAAGTTGAAACGAACAGCTATATACCCTTCACCTAGATTTATCAAGTGTTAACATTTTGCCACATTTGCTTTATATCTCTCTCATATACTTTTTTTCCTGAACCATTTGAAAGTAAATTTTAGACATTATAACACTTCACCCCCTAAATACTTAAGCATATCTCTTTTAAAAATAAGAACATTTTGCTATATAATCTTAACAGTGTTAATCACACTAAGAAAAAGTAATATTAATTTAAGAAATGTTTCCTCAGTTTCCCCCACCTCAAATTTTTAAATGAAAGATCTAATCAACTTTCACACGTTGCCTTTGGTTATTATGTTTCTTTAGTCTATTTGAATCTAGAATAGTCCCCCACCTTTTTTGTTTTTTATAATATGAGATTTTTTTTGAAGAGTCCTTGCTTTCATCTCAAAGAATGTCTCATGTTCTTGAATTATTAATAGCCATGTATTCATATTGACAGATTTAAGACAGTGGTGTGCTGGTTAATGGTTAACAGCCAGATCTCTGGAAGAGTAGTAGTGTTTGTGGTGTTTGCTGATTGCTGTAGCGTAAATTCTGCCCCCATGACTGATTTCAAGCTACCGCTGGACTGGAGTTGGGAAGAGATGTGCATAGCTGACTTTCATGAGTCCATGGGAGCCAGCTCTGGACCACCATTTGTCTAAGGACTTTATATATATTAGCTCATTATTCCTCACAAGAGCGCTATGAGTGAAATATTATTATCATCCCCAATTCACAGATGAATAAAGTGAGATACAGGAATAAGAAGTTGCCCACAGTAAGGGTCAGGACTGGAGCCCAGATTCAACCCAGGGTATCTGCTGGTGAGGTGTGTGCCCCTTACCATCAGGCTGTAGAGCCTTCCCGTGATGAATCCATAGGCATCGTTCTAACAGAAATCTCTCTGTTAGTCTTTCTCTTTAAAAACTTAAACAGCAGATGTTCAGTGAGGTCTTTCGGGTAGCTTTATTCCAGAGTAACCAATCTGACAAGTGAAATAAAAGAACAAAGAAGATACTGTGTGACAATTTTTAAAAGATAGTAAGTTGGTACCATCTCCTTTTGCCCAGGGGAAGCTTGAATTATAGGATCGGAAAGAGATTCTAATTTACTTAATCCTGAATCTTTTGAGGTTATCTTGACTCAGAGTCTTGAATCCAGCGATGGAAACTTGGTCTATTCAGTTTCTTTTGCAGTGGACTTTCAATTTCTCATTTTAAGGGTTTTCAGAGCCCTGGAGTCTCTCAGTTCTCCTGGCTTTTCCCTTAGTAGTATCACTGAGAGCATGAAAATAGGCCTAAAGTTACTCCTTTCACACTTCAGGGGCCATGTTCGAGGGTCCTGGGGTTTGGTGGGTAATTCATATTTATTCTATTCATGGTATACATGATTTTGTAGGTCTGGGTTATATTTTCCCTGTCGTTATTCTAGGTTAAAGAAAGTTCAGGTCTCCTGGGCTAAAAACTGGCATTATCCTTGATTCTTTCTTTGTTTTTGTCCCTTTATCTGTTATCAGATTCCTGTTTGTCTTTTTCCCTTTGAGATGTCTCTTTGATTTGCCTCTTCTTCTCCTGTTCTCTTCTAGCACCCCACTGTCACCTCAAAGCATTCTTACTGTATCAGCCCTCTGCCAGGCCTTCTACCAAATTAACCCAGGAGAATTCTGCTTTCATCATAACAGCCCCTTTCCTATAGTTAAGAGTTGCTAAGAGTGAGAGAACATTAAATACAATATCACAGAAGAATCTGTTGCTCATGATACACTAATAAGCGAAGAAAAGGATGCAAAATAGTATTCGTGTGAATCAATTCTGTATGTATAAATGCACATACATACACAGCATACAAATCTTTATATTTTTAAAGATTCAGTATATATATGCTTACTGTTATATTATTAATATGCTTATTGGCCATTTGTATATCTTCTTTGGAGAAAAGTCTACTCGTATATATATAATCTCTAATGTTAACTGATTAGTTCTGGATGGTGAGCTTACTGGAGGTTTTAATTTACTTTGCAAATACATGATTTCAAAAGTTTCTATAATGTACACATTACTTTCAGAATAAAAATGTATTAAAATTTTTATGTAAAAAAAGACTATTGGCTGAAATTTAGCTAGAGCATTTGCAACTAGAGCCCCCACTTGAGAACAGCATTGATTGTTATGCACACCATTTATTGAGGTGCCAGATGGTGTGAATATGATGTCATTTAAAAAATTAACCTCTGTTATGCACACCATTTACTGAGGTGCCAGATGGTGTGAATATGATGTCATTTAAAAAATTAACCTCAATGAACCTGACATCAGGATTGAATACCAGCTATACAAGTGGATTTGTCTCTTACGGAGATACTAACTGTTGTGCATTAGTCATGATACTTTTGATCCCAGTATTGCAAGAAGTCAAGACTGTAAGAAACTGAATGGAACCCTCTCTCAAAAAACATGTCTCTTCTTTTGTGTTTGGGCTGTGAGTATTGAATAATCTTTTCAATTGCAAATTTAAAAAAAAAAAATGAATTCTCTCTCATACAGTAGTTCAAATATTTTAGAAATGCATTTGCTAATAAAAAATAAAATATTTTGCATTTTTATTAGCTTCACACATCATTGAGTAACATCTGGTGGTAAACTTCTCTGGCTGTCATAACAGCTTTAGAACCCAGGTGTCTTAATCTGCTTCCCATGGACCCAGCAATATCTTTTGGCCAGAGATTGCATCATAGTGCTTTGGCCATCCTTAAGTTGGTTGGTAGCTTAGTGACAAATTTGCATGTTGTTATGATATAAACTGTGTCTGTCAGGTTATTACCTGAATTGCCCATTTTCAGCTCATCATTTTTCAAAGTATGGATAATCTCTTGGCAAAGTATAGCAAATGGACAAAGACTAAGAAGTCAAGCAAGGCTTTGTAAGCATGATGATGATGATGTTTAAGGCTTATGATAGTTTTTCATTTTATTCACTTGTCTATAATTGACATGAGAAAGAACATGTTGTCCATATCAAAGTAATTATCTTATGCTTTCCTATCTTTTTTTTTTTTTTTTAAACTGAAATGGTACCCACTGAGAGCTATGTCACTCATTTCAATTCCGGAAACTGGAAGATCATCAGGGACAGTTACCCTCAACCCAAGGCTGCTGGATAGCAGCAAATTAGGGTCTTGGTGGCCTGGACAGTACCTGAGAAGGAAGGAGTGAGAGTAAGAAAAAACGGACTTTTTTTTTTAGTGGCAAAGGTACTTGATACTCATATCCAGAGAGGCAAGAGCAGAAACATCAAATGTGGCTGCTCTGTGGTGAAAGAGAGTACGAGGATAGGAAGACCGGGTGGGTCATTAATTAGAACAAGGACAGAATAGGCCACAGTCCAAGGGGTAAATGAGTGGTCAGATCTCAGATTGAAGCCAGACCAGGAATGACAAGGCGTGACACTGGGCAACCACTCCGGAGTGTTAGGTGCATGCAGCATGTGGCATCTTCAGAACTAAGAGGCATTTTTAAGGTGGCAGTTGAGTGCTGCCTCTCTGATGCCAGGGGCCAATCTCCTTTGTGTTTGGGGTTTTGCACAGACTCTTAACGCTGTTAACGGGGGTTCACATTGTTTGTTTTGGCGAATTTTAATTCAGTGAGAAATAGATAAATCATCTTCATTGTGCTCTGTCTACTCAAAGAAGTAAAAAATATACTGTATAAAGTATAAGTAAAAAATATAATATATTTTTAATATATTAATATTAGACATCTTTGTATAGAAGCTGTTTTAAATATATATAATTCTCTCCAAATGAAACAAAAGGAAGCCTCAATAATCAAGTTATTATTATTAAACAGAAAAGTAGTTGAATGTAATTTCTATCTCTCTTAACTACTAGACATGCATGGTTATTTTGTTTATGCTCTTCTTAGCTAATAAAGTGATTACTTACTGTACAGCTTTTATAGGTCTAAAAAATCAATTTGCTCACCTTTTGGTTGGTGTTGCTTCTGTAGGAATTTCAGTGAACATTATCACTCCTTGTGTAAAGCAGTACATCACCTAGCAACTGTTGACTGCATTTTCTCCCTGGCCAAGGTCGCTAAGCAAGGAGACTACTGCAGGTAATAATATTTTGTTTTATTCCCCTCCCTTTTCAGTGCTTTAGATCAGATGGCAATATTCAATTAATTTTATTGTTTTTATTATAAAATATTAAAATTCCTCAAATATATTGGATTCTTGGTAAAGTTGAATTTCATACACATATGGCTTGATTTAAAATTAACAAATTCCGTTCTTGCTTGCCGTATCACTGAGTACAATGAAAGCAGATGTTCACTATAACTCTAGAAGTAAATGTTATATATTTCAATTTTTAAGTTTATGTGAGTGACATTTTTATAAAGGAGCAGTTCTTTCATTTGTTAGCTTTAACTTGAACACTTTATAATATGTTTAACTTTGTAATTATAAAAGTCTCATATAAATATCATTTAAATCAGATGTGAGTGAGACTCAAGGTATGATTCATTCTGAAACAAGTTACTCTCTGTTGCTCTCAAATTACTCTTCCTAATAAATCTAAAACCTTAAGCTTGAGCCAGATCTTCGGCTCAATACTTTGCCCTCAAGACCCACTGGGGTGAGGGTTCTGCCTTCTAGACCCTTCTGGGGTCTGGGGTTGGGGGTGGGGGGAATGCGAGGGATCCTGCTTTCCAGACCCACTGGGGCTGCAGTCCTTTTCCCTTAGCTTTGCTGGGTAAGTATTGGGCCCCCAGGGCTCCAGGCCACCCTGGCCTCATGGTGGCTCTGCTTGGGCCCTGCCTCTGTGGTGGTTCTCTGTTGCCGCACTTCCCCTGGTGCTGTGTGCCTGGGCTTGCTCCTGGAACTCCCCCAGGCTGCAATTGCATGCTAGTGGCCTTCTGTGGCTCCAGTGGGCATTACCCTATTGAGGCTCTCTGGGGTCTCTTGTAAGAGCACTAGCCCATTCGTGAGGTCTCTGCCGTTATGACGTAATCACCTCCCAAAGGCCCCCACCTCCTAATACCATCACCTTAGGTATTAAGTTTCAACATATGAATTTTGGAGGGGACACAAGTATTAAGTCTGTAACACAAAGCCTCAGTTTTTTCAGATGTGTAAGAAAAATTAAGAGAATATTTAACTCACTGGCTTGTTGTGAGGACTAAAAAGAAAACATGGAAGAGATATTGCCCATCAGTGCTTGTGGCACACAGAGTTCATTAGTAGATATGTTGTGCTTCATACTGCCTTCATAACTTGGTTTCCTCTCTGGTTTGTGTCAAATACCTTTTTTTAAATTTCAGTGGCTTCTAGGGCCGGCCCTGTGGCTTGGTGGTTAAGTGTGCGCGCTGCGATGCTGGCGGCCCGGGTTCGGATCCCGGGTGCGCATCGAGGCACCACTTCTCTGTCCATCCTGAGGCCGAGTCCCACATACAGCAACTAGAAGGGTGTGCAGCTGTGACATACAACTATCTACTGGGGCTTTGGGGGCAAAAAATAAATAAAAAATCTTTAAAAAAAAAAAAAAATTTCAGTGGCTTCTATACCTAGCATAGTGGTTGTTAAAAAATAGTTTGTTTAATGTAAAGCATTTATTTATTTGTAGGAGGAGAGTTGGAGGAATGACTACACCAGTTATGGACCCAAAATGTACACAGTTTGCTGTTTTGTTTCCTTTTGTCTTGCTGTCTGTTTAGGTGTGGAGTGTATCTACAGTGTCGGGCACAACAGTTTTGCTTAAAAGGTTTTTTGCTTTTTCATTGTTGCCCAATTTTTTTGTCACATTGAAGGGATTGAAACATACAGATTTGCCTAGTCAGTTATCTGTAGGCATTTTAGAGCTGAAACTTTACAGTGTAGTAAGTGGGGAAAAATTATATCCTATTTACCATCCATAAAAAATGAGATATGTCAGTTTACTCCAGTTGAATCTAGTTCCAAAAGAATAAGAGTCTACCTGCAGTTGGCTTGATTTCTTCCTTGTGTATTGCAATCTTAGTAGGAGTTCTTTCTCGGTACACAAGGCATGTGAAGTAAACTTTTCCTAGTGGATTCTGTGTCTGAATTCAGCAGAGAATTGGCTACAGCCTCGTCACTTAGTGTGTGTTCAGATAAAGTTCTTCCCATTGAAAAATGCTTAGCCTGGTTTATCCCTTCTTATGCTTCTTCAAGTGGCCTTTTGCCATTTGTTGCTGCTGTAGCTAGTGAAAAAAGAAAGGTAGTATATGGTATGTGGTTTGCTCCATTACAACGAATTGGTATGTGGATTGCTCCATTACACCAGATTGAAATTTTCATATCTATATGTGTGTGTATATATATCTATATGTACACCTAAACATACATATATATGACACATAATATGTAGTTTAAAATAATGTATAATTTTCAGTGTATTGTGATAACCAGAATCTAGCTTTGATGTCAGAGGCCTGGTTCTAGCCCACCCTCTGTCACTAACTAGCCATGCACTGTACTCTTATTTAAATCTCAGGCATCCATATATAAAATTGTAAAAAGTAAAGTTATGAATTAGTAAATGGGATAAATCTTAAAGTTGTAGGAATTCTTTATTGAGATGTAGTTTTGGCAGAAACTGAGGAGTAAAAATATCTCTCTTATTACATCACTAAAACTATATGATTAATTCCTAGACTCATCAGAGATTTAACGAACATTTTTAGAGTATCTATTATATGCAAGTTTGGTGCCAAATTTTTCAGTTTGGCACTTCTCCTTGTTCTTTTGGCATCTTCCAGTATATATCAAGAGATTCCTTGATTTGTGTAAGTAAAATTTAAATCTCTCTTTTAGGCGCATCCTTCAGAGTGTAGACTTTGGATCAGACAGGCATGGGTTTGAATACTAGCTTAGTTATTTAACAGCTGACCTTAAGCATGTTACTTAACCTCTCTGATCCTCAGTTTCTGCATTGGCAAAATAACACCTACTTCTCGGAGATGTTGTGCAGATGAAATGAAATAAAGATATATGTGAAACTTCTAAGCAGGACCAGGCAGGTAATAAACACGTAGTAAATAGCAATTATTACTCATAGATGTTTACTCAAAAATCAGAAAGAATTAAGTATTATAAAAATTCTTTGTCTTTAATAAAAAATATCTCAACTTAAAGGTTGTTAGAATCTTTCATACCTATAATAGTTTGTTTTTTAAAAATCATTTTTAGTTCTCTGTCATTTCTCAACCTTGTCTGTCTCTTTGAACACAGTAAGCATAGTTATCTTCAAGTCTGTATCTGATAATTCAAATATCTGGAGTCCTTGTGGGTCTGTTTCTGTTGTCTGTTGTCTCTTGTCTCTGCTTGTTTTCATTAATGTCTCTCCCTGAATGCTTGGTTATTTTAATTATCTTCTGTATATTTTGCATTGTATTTGAAAAATCATTTGTAGAAATAATTTGATATTTATTCCTTCTGGAAGAGTCATGTTTGCTTCTACCAGGCATCTTAAGATACTAATAACAATCTGGCATCACTTGATTTGTATCAGGGCTTGAGATGATTCCGAGATTCAAAGGCTGCACTTCTTACTTCAGATGCACTCGTATGCCTGGTGTGCAGCCTCTTGGTGTCTCAGTCCAGAGCAGAGCTGTCCGTAGTGCTCAGCCTCAGCTGTTCCCTTCCCTCAGAGATCAGCAACCACCCTCCCTGGGCCTCTGTCCTACCCCAGCTCCTGGCCTGGTAATCCTTGCTGTCTTGTTAGTTATCAGGTGTCTTTGAGTAGCTGTTTATACTTTATCCAACTTTTTATTTGTCCTCAGTAGAGATTGTTCCAAACCATCTATTCTGTCAGTAAGACAATTTCAGGAAATATTTGACATGCTAAATTACTTTATTGGATACTATATATTTTATATCAAGAAAAATCCACCTGAAAAAATTTAAAGGAAAAATTATGCCATAACCTTTAAGTAATGTAATCAGTTTCTTTTAGCAACCATAAAATTGAGTGTAAATAGCCATGAAATAGGAAACTTTTATCCAAAATGCATTTTAAGCTAGTATTTAAGTATCTGAAATTTACACTATTTTTCCTTAGGTCTCCAAGCTTATTAGTGCATTTGAGCTATTGCAGTTAGTTCAAATTGATTATTTGGCTTCATAATTGCAATCTTTTCTTTCTACATGCTATTAGGACATTTTATTCACTATAGTCTAAAACTTTAGGCAAAAAATTTTATGCTAGGTCTTTCTATCCAATTTGTATTCTGGATATTAAATTGTTTTACTAACGTAGATTATGTTCTTTATCTCTGGGGCATTTAAAGGAGAAAGATGCAATTTTAAAAATATAAAATAAATCAGATTATTCAAGTTCAGTGTTTCGTTCTTTCTAGGTAACATCCAGATTTCCTCAGTTCTTTCTCCTTCAATGCCATAAGATACCATCAACGTGATTTTCATATCCTTCTTGCTGTGACTATCCTATCCTAGTATATCGTCTCAGCTCTGTGAATTATCATTTGCTTCTTACTGTGTCAGGAAGTGTTTTGTCATTATATAATTTGATAGCAACAGAATAAGTCAGTGTAGATTTTAGAGCAGAACAAATCACTCAAAATTTTATTCTAAAGTGAAAACCTTCCTGGGAAATCGTATCAATGTCATGAGTATGATTTATTGATTTCACTGGGCAGAGCACCTAGGATTTTATTTTAAAACTGATATCACTTACAGATGGTTTCATTTTTTTTCTTTTACAGTAAATTTATAACCCATCCAGATAAAAGTCCTATCTTTAGAATTATACTCTAAAATCCAAGAACTGTCCTTTTCCTGTAATTTTAAATATTTCTTCCCAAAGAATGATTTCAAATTGTTTACTCAGAAGATTCTTCAGTCGCTTTCTTTGAGAAATGAGAGTGTACATTCTTGGGTTTTGTTAGCCATGTATTTTTAAGAAGAAGAATTTAAGTATTTAGGAAGGTAGTATTTCTTGGTGTTATGAGTAAGTTTAGAAATGTGCTTATATGTGAAAGTTCTGAGTCAAAGAATTTGTTGGGGTCATTGATAGGATATTATGATGAAAAAGACCACAAATGGCCAAGAAATTGATGAAAAGATGTTCACCCTTAATAATCAATGAGTGCAATTAAAACAATGAGATAACACTGTTCACTCACCACATTGTTAAAAATTAGAAAGTTTGATAATACCAACTTCAGGTGAGGGTAGGAAAAAACAAGTCAGCCTTCGTATCCTGCTGGTGGGAAGATAAATTGATATAGCTACTCTTACTTTGTTAAAAAATATGTATACCCTATGACTTAGAAGTTTCACTTCAAGAATTTCCTCTAGCTTAGAGAAACACTTGGACATATGCACATGGGCACATGTATAGGATTGTTCATTGCAGCATTGTTTATAATAGTGAAAATCTAGACAGTCTAAATGTTCAACAACAGAGAACAGCTCACTCGTGTGTGCAGCAGCTTCCAAAGAATGATGAAGAGCTGACAAGAAGTGATCCTTAATCTTCTGTATACCATACCATCAGGGTCCGTTGGACCTAATTTCAGTTTTCAGTTTCTTAAAAGTCTTCCAAAAAACAAAGAGAAAATTTACTTTTCTTTTTTTTTAAGAAGACTAAAACTCCTTCTGTCTTGCATTTACCATATGGGTCCATTGGACCCTTTTATAAATCTGTGATGCGTTTTAGGATCTTTAATAATTTTATCTTTCATATGTCTGAAACATTTTACTATTTCATCATCCTAGGAATTATTTCATCATTGTTTATCAGTTATTCCCACTATGCTATGAAAGTCTAAAGTAAAAAGAAAACTGGAGAATGATAATGCAAAAGTGAGGTAGAAATCACTGTCACATCATTCTTCAGTTTTCTCATTGTATTGCCCGAAGTGTTACATCATCTTTCAAGTAGGTATAAAAAAAGACTGGAGATGCCACTGTTGTCTGCTTTTGACTTTCAGTGAACATGGTTAAGAATTCAGAATTTTTCATTTTTCACCATAATAGCAAAGAGAAAAAACTTGACAGAAGACATTTCACAGTTATTAGATTAATCAAAAGATGAATATGTGGAGAAAGATAGCAGTGCCCTAGATAGTAATGATGATGGTGGAATTTCTTGTGAAAACAAAATCTCAGATTATGAGTGTTCAGATAACAATATCCTAGCTGAATTTTATGAAACTCAAGAATCACTGTGTGAATAGTTTATTTGTAAAGGCAAAATGAAATGTAGTATTATAGTTAGCTATTCCATAGGAAGCATACATCATGCAGTATTTGGTGGCAAGAATCTGGACCATCCTATTTTGTAAAAGGACATGTGGCAGTATTGTTTTATCTCGTATGATGTTTGTGCACTAAAATTTATTTGATACTGTTTGTGGGTAGACAGTTGCTGAAGGCAGAAGATTGAAAGAAAATAGATGATATGAAATAAAAATATTCATTTGATTATTCTAATTGTATTTATAAATATAAAAATGAAAATGTTTTGCAGTTATGAAGCAAAGAAGATGGCTGTCTTCTCATCAACAAAATTATGAGCTTTAAAAGATTTCAAAGAATTCTTCAAATATTGCATTTTTGTCAGTGAAAGTAGGAGAAGAACTAGAAATAATGATAAGCTAGAACCTGTAAGAAATGTATTGAAATCTAGAATTAGTGTTTATTGATGAGTATGGTCCAGGTGCGTGCATGACAGCTGATGAACAGTTAATTACATTCTGAGTGTGTTGGCCATTTCAGGTATATATGCCTTCAAAAGCAGGAAAATATGGAGTAAAAATGTGAGATTTGCTCTGTTTAAATTCTTACTAACGTTTGTCATGAGGTTTTTTTTACTACCTCTTTATTCTTAACTTCTGCAACTTATTTGTAAAATGACTTAGAAATATTAAAAAAAAAAATGAGTCCATTGGACCCATATGGTAAGTGGTGAAATCTATTTTTTATGTGCACTGAGGGTTAAGGAAAAAAGAAAAGTAATTGTGGAATGATATATTACAATATGATTCTGTTTTTTTAAGAAATCACAAACCAATATGATGGGTATATATAAACCTAACTGCATAGAAGGAGGTTGAGAAGGGCAGACACCAAACTGGTCTCAGTGGTGACCTCTGGGGAGGAGACTGAGAGTAGGACAGTGCTCATGGGAGCTTTCATAAATAGAGAAAGCTAGAGATAAAAACAGAAATAGGAAAGCTTGCAAAACAAGACCAGCAAGGCAAAAAAAATTTTTATATCAAAAAAAGTGAAAGATACTAAAGCCCATAGATTTTTTTTCTTTCTTTCTTTTTTTTTTTTTGTGAGGAAGATTAGCCCTGACCTAATATCCATGCCCATCTTCCTCTATTTTATATGTGGGACGCCTGCCACAGCATGGCTTGACGAGCGGTGCGTAGGTCTACGCCCGGGATCCGAACCCATGAACCCTGGGCTGCTGAAGCGGAGCGTGCAAACCCAACCACTACACCACTGGACTGGCCCCCGAAAGATGTTTTAATTGAACAGAATATGAAAATTTTAGGTCTTTCTATCCCTAAGTCCAACACCTAATGTATATTAATGTAATAATTAAATCTATAAATAATTTTACATGATTTCCTTTATTATGCTTGTTACTGAAAATGGTTTAAGTAGCAATAGACTGAATTGTAATTTTTATTAATGAAAATATCTTAGAGAATAGTAGAAAACTAAAAAAAAAAAAAAGGGTCTTGTAAAGGCAGGTCTCCATAGTGGAGCCATCATAATACTCTGCTGAAGTTTGTGCTTCAGAGCACTGTCATTATAATAACTGTCTTCCCAATTCTTATTTTATAGTTAAATTTAGCTTTTATACTCAGAGTCTTATTCTCAACATATGTTCTTCAAGTCCATGTTTAAAGTTTTGTTGTCTCACAGACTGGCCAAAATTTTTCATGCTATCTTAGAGATTTTTTTATAAAGGCTGTTTCCATGCCTAGTAAATTGAAACATACTTCTTTTTGCAGACCAACTCTACAAGAAGAAAGGAAAATCGTAATAAAAAGTGGCCGGCACCCTGTGATTGACGTGTTGCTGGGAGAACAGGATCAGTATGTTCCCAATAGTACAAATTTATCAGTAAGTACCACGTTATCCCCCCAAATAAGAAAGAGATGATGACATTGATCCCAAATTTTTAAATAATAAGCAATGTTTTTAAAATTTACCTGAATTTTAACTTTGGCTTTAAATGGACTAATCCTTGGCTATGGTTTTATACTCACCACCAAATATGGAATTGGTTCTATTTCTAATGAGAGATTATCCATAGAGGGGAAGATTTAGCAGCTAAAGGATTAGTTTTAATTAATTATTCTAGGTAACCCACTAAAAATATTTTGTATTTATAAATGCCAACAAAGGCTAGTACTGTGATTTTGCAAATTCTTGTTAGGGTATAGTGTTACATGCTTTGTCTTGTGTTCCACTATTTTCAAATATTCTGTGAAAGAATGAGAGATACTTCAGCTGATTTCAGGTGAGAATTTTTGTTACATGGGCTAAAGTTCTCTTACAGAACATTAATGATCTTAAATATTTATTCATTTAACATATACTTATTGAGTGCCTATTTAGCCCTAGGTAGTGAAGTGCGCATTAGGACAGAGAGTGGTAAGCAAGACAGCGGTGTTCCTGCCCTCCGAGAGCTTGTGGTCTAGCAGAGAAGATAGGTTATTACAATATAGCTTGGTAAGTGCCATGATATAGGAAGCAAAGATGTCCCAGGAGCATGGAGCATGTCAACCTAACCCAGTGTAGAGGGAGCACTGGGGAGATTTCCCAGGGATGAGATGGTGACTGAAGAGTGAGTCAGCACGGGCTAGGGAAATGGAGAGGAGTGTTCAGGTTGAGGAACCAGCATGTCAGAGGCTGGAAGTGAGGCAGAGCAGGGTGAATTCAGGGAACAGAAGATGCTGAGTAAGGTTGGAGCGTAGAGTGTAAAGAAAAAAGTGTTCAGAAATAAGGAAGAGGCCAGTTTGCTTATATGCCATATTAAGGAATTTACATTTTTTTCCCTAAAGGATTGAGAATACAGCAAGAGAGTGATTGAATCTGGGGAAAAAAGTGAACTTGTGAGAGGGGAGGGTGTGTGTGTGTATGTGTTACATAGAGCTGCATTGTCAAAGATAAGCCATATACCAATTAAAGGGGTAAGGGTAGTTTTATTTGGTAATATTATTGCAATAGGGTAAAGAGTCCAGTGTGAACTGAACTCAGCTTCAATTTGTGCTGAGTGCCTAGGCGTTTTAAAGGGAGAAGGCGGGGAGTAGGAAGGAGGAACAGGAGTGAGAAAGCGTTTTGAGCAGATTCAGGGAAGTGGAAATTTATAAAAAGCGGGAAAAGGGATTGGTTACTGTGAAACTCACCTGGGTTTACTAACTGGCACCTGGCGTTTATACCCACCCACAGGGACTGGGAAGGAAAGGGGGAGTTAGCTCCTTGAATGTTTGCAAGTCCTTGAGAACACAGTTCTGGGTGGTAAGATTTACATCTCAAAGTGGCAGAAATAGGATTTATAATTTCAAGCTCTCTGAAGTAACTGCTCTAAGAGGAGATTCAGGGGCCATCACCAGGTTTTGAATGGAACAAACAGTAAATTGTCCTGGCAGCATTGTGCTTTCTCAGGCAGGCACTTCAGGGGGGACTGGGGTCATCCTGAGCATGTGGCCTTGAGCTGTTAGAAACTATGCTAGTGTTTGTTCTAGTCTCTTAGTGGGGTGAGTAAATAAAATCATTTGTGCTGAGAGGGTGCAGTTTTTATAGGCCCAGGTTGAGGCCTGATCAAGAAGAGGGCTTGGAGGAGCCTGAGTAGAATTTGGTCAAGGAGAGTCTTCGTCAACATGGAGTAAAGTAATCTGGTGACGAGATGAAAGAATTAATATGCAGGGATTAGTTAAGTGAGAGAAGTTGTATCAGAGAATGAGATGCCTGACTTTAAGATTTCAGAGGTAATGTTCTTCTGAGTAATGGCAAGATCCTAGGTAAGGCCATGGAAGGTGGGTGGCAGAAGTAGAGAAGGTCTTTGGCGATGAGGAGATCAAAGAACAGAGTTTGGGAAAAAGTCATCCACATGAATGTTGACATCACCTAAGATAACAGCAGGATTTGTAGGGGAAGACGAAGGTGGTCCAGGTGTCAGATTCCAAGGGATGGAGACTGGTGGCCTGGAGCTTTCTGGGTGTCTGCAGTGAGGACAAGCAGAAGCGGGAAAGCCCTAAAGAAGGAGATAAGGAGGAACTCTGAACCCTGAGGTATGTGTGGTAGCAGGTGGCGGAAAGCTCAGCCTCCAGAGGAAGGGCTACAGGGGAGTAACAGCCAGGTTTCAGTGTAAGCCAGCGTTGGAGAGAGATGTTAAGCATGGAGGTTAGAAAGAGAAGGATTGGGTAATTTTTCAGAGGACACTGGGAGACTTAGAATGTAGGGAAACAAGTGGAAATTAGGTCAAGAAAGGAAGCCCAGAATAGCAAGGGAGTTGGGAATATAACTGTGTTCCATCTTGGAGATGGAAAGAAAAAGATGTATTATACTGTTTAATAGAGCAAGATTTGAGAAACTAAAATAGCCTTGTGCCTAATTACAAGAACATTTTACAGAAACATTGAACTCTTATATTTAAATTTTTACAAAATAAATGGAGTGATTTATTCCAGCAGCCACCTCAGAATATTCCAGAATATTCGTTTCTTTTACATATGCTTTTTCTAACTTGAGTAGGAGTTGATATAGAACTGTTGCTATGGTGAAGTGCATTCTTTTTTGCAGGGTATAAATTTATATATAGGGATAGAGTTGAAAAAGAACTTACTATGTAAAACTCAATTTAAAATATTTTATAGGTGTTAATTATAAAATATAGCCTGAAAATAATTTCCTGAAAGTCAAATGGTATTGTTGCTTTTGATAATCATGTAATTTTAAGAAATGGTCTTTTGTACATGTAATTTTAAGTATACTTTTCTGGATTCTGTATTATATGAACTTATTCTAGTGCTTCTGAATAAGCGAACTTTCTGCCCACCTTCTCGCTCCTGGTTTTAAGAATAGTCTTTTTTTTCCCCTCACATTTCATTATCTTGCATTTATTTATGAATTTTTTATTAGCATTATTTTATGAATATTCTTATGGATTTTGACACACTTGATGTTAGTGTTGTACTTGTGTCAGGCTTACAAAGAAGAAAGAGACATAATACCTCCCTAATCTGGTGGGAGATATACCCAATTAAATTAACACAAATAGAATACGTATTTATAAAGGCTATGAGGGAACTAACAGATTACCTGGTAGAAAAATTGGCAACCAACTTGAACAGGCATTTCAGAGTAGAGGATATCAAAATGGTCAATAAACTGACATTTTTTTTGGCTGCTATATACTAGGTTTTCTGGCAGAAATATAGCAAAGACTCAGAGAGGAACTGTGACTTTGAGGTGCTTGTGGGACATTGGGTGGAGATCCTAAGGTGCAGGTGGATATAAAGCCCAGGAGAGAGGTGTGAGCTGGAGTTACAGATTTTAGAATGGTCCTGATGTGTGTACAGGGAGTTTAGACTCGAACTCTCACTCAAGGAGAGCGTATGAAATGTCAGGAAGGCTGATGGCAAAGCCCTCACAGGCACTAACGCTGGAGGAGTGGTGTCACTGAAAGTAGGTTCACATGAAGAGAGCCTCTCAAGAATCTTTTAGACGTGTTTTCTCTACCTTTTTTTAAAAAATTTAGAGTTCTAGTTTAATCTGAGCATCAAAAAGATAAAAACAAAAATACAATGGTAACAAGATGCTGTTGTGTATTCCTTACTATCCTTTAAGACCTAGCTCTGCCTCAGCTTCTAGGAAACCTTGTTTGACTTCTCTAAGCAGAATTGAAAGGAATGCTCTTTTAAACTTGCTTTTTGTTCCCTTCCCTGACTCACTGCATAGTCTGAGTAGACTTAGCAGCCACTGGGTCTTCCCACCTCCATCTTACCCACCTCTAGTTCATTCTCCACTCCGCAGCCACAGGGCGTTTCCCAGCCTGTCACGTCACTCTCCCATTTGAATTAATGCCTACAGTCCAGCCGTGTAGTTCCCAAGTCACTAGATCTCTGGGTCTTGGCAAGTGGTGTTCCTTCTGCCTAGAATGTCATTCCCCACACTGTACACTGCTGCCTTACACCCCCAGCCCCCACCCCACTGCTCTGTGGCTCCTGCTTGTCTTTTGAGTCTTGTCTTGGGTGTCACCTCTTGCACTCAGCCTTTCCTAAGTGGATGCCCCTATCACATACCCACAACGATCTGTATCTCCCCACTTTAGTACTTATTCTGCTATATTATAACTGCCTTCTTTTTTGGCTGTGGTTCTCAGGGGACTAAGCTTGAAGAGAGCAGGGAATGTGCTTCTCTGGTTTGGTTTTGGTCCCACTGTCAGTCACAGTTCTCTGGCACAAAGCGGGCACCCAGTCAGGTTTGTTGAGTTAACAAGGATTAGCTAGAAGCCTTGAGCACTCTCCAAGTCTCACTTTCAATATTTGCCTTTTTTCTTCACAAAATGTTATTTTTTAGGATATTATATGGGGATTTCACAACTTTTGGAATAAATATACTGTAGAACTAGAAGGGAAATTAGGGATCATTTAGCGTAGCCACCTCTTCATACCTGTGAGTAAACTGAGGCCCACTAAGGGGAATTGACCTGCCCGAGGTTACCCACGTCAGGTAGTCTTCAACTCTTTCTCAAAATGTAGAAGTATTCTAAGGTGAGCCAGTGCTCTCCACCCTTTTTCAGTTCATAGCGCACATAGAAAATGGTAGTACTTTGATGGTACATTGGAGTAAAAGGAGAAGCAAAAGGTTGCCCAGAGCGAAAAGGTTTCCCAGGCTGTCTCAGCCCCACCTGGCCCCTTGAGGGTTAGGAGGTCAGCATCTTGGCACACTTGCAACCTGCGAGGTAGACCAAGGCACAGTGTGCCAAGACGTGCTGCTCGGGAAACGCCACCGTAATCCACTACAGTCTCGGGATCGTTAGCTTATTAACCCTAATGACTTTCTAATGGATGGACTTTTGACAATAGATTTAAGTTGGGGTTTTTAGTTTGTTTGTGTTTTTTTCTTTTTGTTTTTAATATAAATTATACAAATTCACCTTATTAGGAGAGTTAAAGAGAGAAGTGTGGTTGATGGTTTCTCAATTTGTGGGAGGGAAGAGAATGAGTCAAATATACACAGCTGGAAGATTCCTAGGAAGCAGCAGAACCCTTGGATCTCTGTGGCCCAAGGGAAACCCACAGCCCAGGTGTTCTAGAGTGGGACTCGGTGGGCACTGGAATCCTGGTCACGGTCCCTTCTCCTGAGACCAAGAAGGGGCCTGGGTGCCTCAGTCCCTGGCACTGTGTGTGGCACAGTGTAGGTGCTCACATATTGTTACATGAGTGATGTTGAAACCGGTGAAGATGAGGGAGTGCCGGAGGGGACCAGGGAACACAAACTTCCCATTTCCTCCCTTCTCCCAGCACAGATACTAGTAGCTGCCCTGGCAGTGTGTGCTTTGGCTATATAAAAGTTAGTAAGACTAATTGCAATGATATTCATAAGCTATTGACTCTTTGTATCTAATTACCAAGCAGAACAACAACAATGCATACCATAAAATATGTTAGAGTTTTAAGCTTAATTTAATTCCATGGCTGGGTTATTCTCATAGATTTTGCTGTAAGTGTGTTTTTCACATAGCACAGTCATTGGATCATATCATTAAAAATTAGAGGAAATATTAGTGACATTTGAATGTTGTTTTCTGTCACTTCTTTCCCCTGGTGCCCCTGTCTTCCTGCTTCTGAAACAGTGAGATAAAGAAGGGCATTTTGTATGATAACTGGTGACTTTTTAAAGTGTTCTGACCTGTGCTGCTCCCTCTGCCCAGAGTGTTCCTCTTCTCTCTTCCTGTCCCTTACCCATCGCCGTTGATTGAACTCCTACTCATCCTTCGAGACCCAAAAGATACTACCACCTCTTTAGAGCCTTCATCATCACTCTGGCCAAAAATAATCTCTTCTACTCTAGCATTTTCTTTGTTGTGTTTTTTAAAAATTCTTACCATGTACCCCTTTTTGTTATACAGTTTTAGTGGAAAAGTGCCTAATGGTGATAGGAGATAGAAATTCAAATCGTGGTCTGCTGTTATTTTACTGTCATCTTGGATAGGCCATTGTACTCACTGGGCCTCAGTTTCTTCATCTGTAAAATGAGGGGGTTGGCCTGAGTGACAGCTAGCTCTCAGTGGAGTGTAAATTGGGCAGCATCCAGGCATCAGAAGGATTTGGACCCTTACCTTGGCATCTCAGCATATAGCCTGTACTCCTTCCAGCCTTTGTGTTTGTCATTCACCTTAGGTTAAAAGTGCAAGGATTTGGCTGAGAGCTTGTGTGGAGGAGGCTTTCACGAGGGTGAGCTTTCACAGGCTCTTACTGTAACCTGCCGTTGATTAACATTTTCAGGGAATAAAACACTTCGAAACTGCCAAACTTTTTCAGCAGTCTGCCACTATTATAAAAATGGTTCTACTATGATTCTTTTTTAAAGATAGATGTCAATATCTCTACCTGCCAAGGAAGAAAGCATTTTTTGCAGAAAATGAGCTGATGCCCAAGTCTTGGAAATTAACATGTGACAATTTTAGTTGTTTTATTTATTTTTTCTGCTGTGCATCTCCTGACGTTGGGGATATTCTGACTGATCATCATTCTGGTGGACCCAGTGGTGGACCCAAGGATGCTGGCCCTGAGCTAGGGCAGCTCTTCTCTTACTTAGCAGTGACTGTGATTCCCTATCACTGAGTAAGGATCCCCTTTGAGACATCTGTCAGAGGATGATCGTCACTTAACATCCCAGTTCTGCTATTCAGTAACTGTGTGTTACTGGGCAAGGTACTTAGCTTCTCCAAGCCTCTGTTTCCTCAGGAACCTGTGACATGGGAATACAGTAATACTAGTATTACCCCGTGAGACTGTTGTGAGAACTTTATAAATGAGATGATGCACATAAAATCATTAGCACAATGTCTGGCACTTGTTATCTGTGATTTTCTTATGATACCTTAACATATACCGTATAATTTTTCATTTCCACATCCCTTTTTCTCCCAAAGAAGATGGGAGATGTGGAAGTTGATTAGTTATCTTAAAACTTACTAGTTTAGATTCAGTGTTTTGACTCTTCATATACAATATTAAGGTCTTAGTGACTGATGCTATCCTGACAGACATTGCCAATACTAAGGAAAAACTTTCAAGAATGAACTTCTAGCCTCAGCAGTGGTTCATCAAGGCAGTGCAGTAGGTGCCATACAGAAACATAGTCCCCTTAGTGCAGTACTTTAGCTTTTGTTTACTGTCACTCATCCATCCATCCATCCATCCATCCATCCATCCATCCATCCATCTATCTGTGGTTTCTTAAGAACTCGCCCTGTGTGTGGCATCACGCTCAGTGCTGAGAACAGGTCTGGGCACTGTCTAGGCCAGTCCGGTTTGATGCATCCCCAGTAACTTCACTAGGCTCCAGAGTGCGTAAAGAGGTGGTTTTTGCCAACTTTCAGCTTCTAGCTATCCGGTTGAAATGCTTACTCATCCTAATTGGTCTTCCAGATGGATTTAATGTGTTTTTCATATCTGAGACCTTTTGATGTGTGGTGCCTCAAATACATATGATCCTTGCTAAAAGATAGATGAGCACATTAGATACGTGAAATTTGTTGATCATTTCCTTACTTACTATGTCATCTTCAGTACTGTAGAGGAAAGGGAGTCGTATGTTCCTGCCTAGTTTTTATAGAGAATGCAAATGATTTTTTGAAATGTAAGGGTGGTGAATAACCCTGTAGTGATGCTTTTCATGTATTAAATTCATCTATTTGATTAATATTTATTAAATGTTATTTATTTTTTATTGAGGTAACATTGGTTTATAACATATAAGATTTCTGGTATACATCATTGTATTTCGATTTCTGTATAGACTACATTGCGTTCACTACCAACAGTCTAGTTGCCATCCATCACTGTGCAAATGTGCCCCTTTACCTCTTTTGCCCTTCCGCATTCCTCTTCCCCACTGGTAACCACCAGTCTTTTCTCTGTATCTATGTGTTTGTTTTATCTTCCACATAAGAGTGAAATCATACAGTATTGTCTTTCTCCAGACAGGTGTTTTTCTGTCTGACTTATTTCGCTTAGTATAACACTCTCCAGGTCTATCCATGTTGTGTCCAATGGCAAGATTCCATCTTTTTTATGGCTGAGTAGTATTCCATTGGGGGTGTGTGTATGTATATATGTATGTATATGTATACCACATCTTCTTTATCCATTCATCTGTTGATGGGCACTTAGGTTTTTTCCCAAGTCTTGGCTGTTGTGAATAATGCTGCAGTGAACATAAGGGTGCATATATCTTTTCAAATTAGTGTTTTCATGTTCGTTGGATAAATACCCAGAAGTAGAATAGCTAGATCATATGGTAGTTCTATTTTTAATTTTTTGAGGAATCCCCATAGTGTTTTCCCTAGTGGCTGCACCAATTTACATTTCGTAGAGCAGTGTATGAGGGTTCCCTTTTCTCCACATCCTCTCTATCACTTATTTCTTGTCTTTTTAACAATAGCCATTCTGATGGGTGTGAGATGATATCTTATTGTGGTTTTGACTTGCGTTTCCCTAATAATTAGTGATGTTAAACATCGTTTCATGTGTCTGTTTGCCATCTGTATATCTTCTTTGGAAAAATGTCTGTTCAGATCCTCTGCCCATTTTTTAATTGGTTCATTCGTTTTTTTGTTGCTAATTTGAGTTCTTTGTATATTTTGGATATTAACCCCTTATTGGATATATGGTTTGCAAATATCTTCTCCCAGTTGGTTGGTTGTCTTTTTGTTTTGTTGGTGGTTTCCTTTGCTGTGCAGAAGCTTTTTAGTTTGATGTAGTCCCATTTTTTTATTTTTTATTTTTTTTCCCTTGCCCGAGGAGACGTACTCAAAAAGATACTGCTAAGACTGATGTCAGAGAGCGTACTGCCTATGTTTTCTTCTAGGAGTTTTATGGTTTCAGGTCTTACATTCAGGTCTTTAATCCATTTTGAGTTGGTTTTTGTGTATAATGTAAGATAGCGGTCTACTTTTATTCTTTTGCATGTGGCTGTCCAGTTTTCCCAGCACCATTTATTGAAGGAACTTTACTTTCTCCTTAAGTGCCTTCTTTATGCTAGGTCTTGTTCTAGTCAGTGGGCATGAATAAGATGACATAGTCTCTGTTTTCATGGGAACTTACCTTCTAGCAGTGATGTTGGTAATAAACCAGTAAGCAGGAAAATTGAGGACATTTCAGAGAGGGATAAAAAGTATAAAGAAAATAAAATGGGCTGACATGATAGAGAATGACAGGACAGAGGGCTTAAGCAGATTGGGTAGTCAGGAAAGGTCTTTCCTGGGAGTTGATATTTGAGCTTAGACTTGAATAACAGAAAGATCCAATCTCAGGGAAGAGCATCCCGCATGGAGGGAGCAGCTGTGGAAAGGCCTTAAGGCAGGAATGAGCTTGGCGTCTTCTGGCAGGTGGAAGAAGAGCAGAAATCGAGTCTAGCTGGTGCTGAGTGAACACATGGAGGGTGGGAGGAGATAGGCCAGAGAGGCAGGCATGACCTCCAAACCATGGTGAGAAGTTGGGGCATTATTATAAGTACCATGGGGAGCCTTATGAAGGCTCTTAGCAGGAGACCAGTTCTGTTTTACGTTTTGAGACAATCCCTCTGGCTGCAGTGTGGAGAGTGGACTGTGGGCAGAGCAGCCAGAGACTGGTCAGGGTCCGTCCACCAGGACGGTAGTGGTAGAGATGGAGACAGGTGGTATTTATGCATCTCAGAATACCTCCTGATTTCTTCAAAGTCTCCTATCTTTTTTCCTGTTAGTATTTACTAGAGTGCCCAGTATACAATTTATCTCCCATTGGAGATCTAAATATTAGGGCTTATTAGGAAAGCAACCATTTTGTCACCTACAAATAGTTGAGTTTAGTGAGCTGAAAACATTTCACTCCTTAGAGGCTCAGTTAGTTCTTGTCTGAAATCTTCAAATCTGGGCTAGGTCTGGAAAATCCACTTCCAAAATAGTGACTGCAAATCTGACCAGGTTCCCTGTGCACCCCTTTTCCCAAGTACCTCGTACAAGTGAATTCCATGGCTTCCCTTCTTCCAAGCAAAGCTGGAGCAAAGCTCTGGTGCTCATTTAGTTTCTGCCCTTTGATTCCACCCAGGGCCACATGTCCATATAATATGCCTGAATTTGGACATAGTATTTTTCATAGAATCATAGAATTTGAGGGTGAGAAATCATTTAATTCAACTCCTTCATTCTAGAAGCAGGGGGAACTGAGACCTAGAGAATTGTATTGACTTGCCCAAACTCTGGACTAGAAACTACCTTGCTTGACTTTTGGACCAATTCTTTATTCATTTTCCCCCTCTGTCATTTGTTTGTTTGTCAAGATTCTCGTAGAAATCGACACCACAGTGAAAATGACTGGATGTTAGTACCCCTCGTTGCTGCTGAACCCATTTACAGATACATTATGGATTGAGATTTGGGATATAAAGAAAGGGAGAAAGAAGGAGAGAAAATGGCTCCTTAATCCCAAAGACAGCCACTGTTACCATTTTGGCACAATTCCTTTGTCTTTTCTTTGCATTTTTTTAAACAGAGCCATGATTTTTTTCATATAAATGTTTTTATATTCTGATTTTTAAAATAATATTATAAAATAAATATTTTCCTATATTATTTAAAAGTCTTTCCTAAGATAATTTTTTTTTTGGTGAGGAAGATTGGCTCTGAGCTAGCATCTGTTGCCAATCTTCCTCTTTTTGCTTGAGGAAGATTGTCACTGAGCTAACATCTGTGCCAGTCTTCCTCTATGTTTTGTATGTGGGACGCCACCATAGCATGGCTTGATGGGCAGTGTGTAGGTCTGGGCCCAGGATCCAAACCCATGAACCCCGGGCCAGCGAAGCCAAATGTGCGAACTTAACCACTACAGCACCAGGCCGGTCCCATAAGATAGTTTTTCATGGCTTCATGATATTCATTAGTATGGATGTACCATAATTTTCTTAACAATTCCTCTTTTGTATTCACTTTCTTGGTATTAAAAATAATTCTGCAGTGGTACCGCACAGAATTGATTCCTAGAAGTGGAATTGGTAGCTCAAAATGCTCATGGTAGAAAACTTGGAAAACTAGAAACCTATAGAGAAAATAAAAAATCATCTATAATTTCATAATCTAGAGGTAACTGTCAATAATTTGGATTTTTCCTTTTCAGTCATTAAGTGGCTTGTTGTTCAATGAGTAAATAACTTTTCCTAAAATCATTTATTGGAGTGTCATGTTTAATTAGACCAAATGTTTAATTAGGCAGCAGATCATATTGGTTAAAAGTGTAGGCTCGCTCTCCTCTCTCATTTAAGTTTTAAATCATCTTTCTGGTTCATAGAACTTTTAAACACTAAAGAATCTAATATTTTAGTGTTGAAAGAGACAACTTAGAGTAATTTTGGTCTTTTCACCTTCAATAGTATGCCTTTTGATAACCAAAAAGTCTTAATTTTAATGAAGTTGAATGTATCGATCTTTCCCTGTATGGGTCAATGTTTTTGTGTCTAACTTAAGAAATTCTTCTCTGTCTCCAAGATCATAAAGACATTCACCTATAATTTCTTATAAATATTTTAAAGTTTTACTTTTCAAATTTAGGTCTTTAATGAATCAACCTAAAATTTAGTTTTATATATGGTGTGAGGTAGGATTCTAATCTGATATCTTTCTATATAGATAATCAGTTGTCCTGCACTGGTTTTCAAATAATCTACCTTTTCCCCAACAGTCTCCAGAATTATTTCTGTCACATATTGTTTCCATATTTTCATGGAACTGTTTTGGACTCTCTTTTTCACCAGTCAGGTTTTTTTTTGTCCTTAAGCCAAAATCACACAGTCTTCTTTACTATAGCATTATAATAATTCTGGTAGGGAAAATTCTCTCCACCTATTCTTCTAATAGAATGTATTGAGTTTTCTTTAGCATTTGCTTCTCCCTTTCATTTTAGAGTCAGCTTATCCAGTTCTTTGGGGAAAAAAAAATTGAGATTTTTATTGGAATTGCATTGGCCCTATAGATCAGTTTGGGGGAAAGTTGACATCTTTATGATATGGATATGACATATAAATTTGTCCTCCACGAATGTAGTAGATACTTATTTTGGTTTTCAAGTCCCCTGAAGAAAAATATAAAATTTCCTCCATAAAGGTTTTTTACATCTTTTATCATATTTATTACTAATTATTCTCTTTTGCTATGTTGGTCGTATCTTTTTTACAATTATATTTCCTGACTGTTCGTTGCTCTTATAAAAAAAATGCAGTTGATTTGCATTTTGATCTTAAATCTAGCCACTTTGCTAGACTCTCTCATTAATTATAATAATTTTTCTAGAGATTCTTTGGCATTCTTTGTAGGTCATTATGTGTCTGTGAGTAATGACAGTTCTGTCCTTTCTAGTCTTTATGCCTTTTGTTTCTTTTATTGTCATATTACCCTGCCTGGATAAGGTTGAATAGAAGCAGTAATGGTGGACATCCTGTCTTGATTTGTCTAAAGGAAATGCTACTAACATGTCCCTATTAAGTCTGGTGTTTGCCGTAGACCTTTGGTAGATACCCTCTACCTGGTTAAAGAAGATCTCTAGGGTCATTTAGTTCTATCAGTCATTCATCAGTTACAGGTGTATAGTGTCAGGGAGAGACCTGTTTCCCAGCTAAATAAACATTGTTTAAATATTAGAATTCTGATGTCTAAGTTTTTATATAATATTTTCTCTATATATACAAAGAATTGATTTCTGTGTATCAATTGGCTCTGAAATCCTAAAGTTCAAATAAACTAAAAACTTCATTATCCTGTATAGAATGCAGGAGAAATGAAGTGCTCAAGGAACATGTACCTGATCACGTGGTTCTAAAAGCCAGCAGTTTCTGTGTAGTTCAGTATAAGAGAAAAATGTCATTCTTTCTGAAATATTGGGAAGTATCAGACGTCCTTATTCTCTTTTCACCAACTTATATGCAATTTAAATTCAGAAGAGAGTAACGTTTCTATTCATGTAAGTGCCATACTCATAATTTTACTTATCAGACTCTTCAAATTAGTTTCACATTTGGCTTTTACATTAAGCCTAAGCCAAATTTATTTTCATTTCCTTTTCTTCACTTTCTTTAGTTCATTTTTTCTTTTTCAGTCTGTAGTGCATTGGAAATTTTTCTTATGTGGCTGCTTTAGGCCTCTTCTAGTTTTAAGAAACAATGATTTACAAACTGTTACAGTATTTGTAGTTTCAAAGGAATTTCACATATATTTTCTTATTTATTTTAAACTTCACAAAATTCACATGAGGCCAGGATTTCTGTTAATCTTACAGATGAGGAAATGAAGCATACCTAGTTAATGGCGAAGCCAGAACCTGAACCCCAGTCTTCTAACTCCAAGTGCTTTATCGCTACAAATCTTATTTATTAAAATATTTTGTTTGTTAAGATTTAAAAAATACCCTGTCAAATTATTGATTCTCATTGGATGAAAAAACTGAATCAAACAATAGGGAAAAATACTTGTATCTTTCAAGGCATTGGAGGGAATAAAGTGTCTATAAGATAAAAGGTGTATGTTGTTTTTCTTCAGAGCTTTCCTAAATTACTGATTAGAAAAAATTCTGTTCCTGCATTTCCGTCAGCCACCTACATGTGCCCATTGAGTTGGTGATTCCACTGCAGACAGCCCCGTAAACAGCGCCTCCACAGTTCAGGGCCTCAGTGTGACAGTGTCACCTCCTGTGGGTTATTCTCTGTTTCACTCTAATGTATACAAAGTGTCATTTGGAGGTGATGTGAACTTTTCCTAAATTATAGAAATGTGTTTGTAAAAAGCTATTTGATTGGTCATGATGATTATCCATGAAATAAGTAATTAAATCTTAAAACAATTCATTTAAGTGACTTTTAACTGCCTAATATTTCACACAAATGAAAAGGTATAGAAAACAGTATAACAGATACCCATTTACCCTTCACTCAAATATCAGAGATTGACATTTTGTATTATTGAGGTTTTTTTAAAGTAAATAAAATGTTACAGATATAGCTGAGGTCATACCTAATTAACTGCCATATCTTTTCCTCCCTCTTCACCTCCTGCCCTCGTTGGTAACGATAATCCTGATGTTATTTATTATCCTTATGAATGGTTTTTATTTTTCTGATAGACATGTATCAGTGTATAATTAAGTTTTGTGTATTTTTAAAATGTACATATGTCACACTGAATCTATCTTATGGTATTCTACATTGTAAATAATTGTTTTAATAATTGTACAAAGTAGATCTATTCATTTTCCTAATGGTAGACAATTTGTTTCTATTTTTTGTCTATTGTGAATACAAACAGTACTACAGTGAACAATTTTATGAATATCTTTTTGAGCACTTGCTCAAATTTTTCTAGGGTATTTTTCTTTTTTTTTAAAGATTTTATTTATTTATTTTTTTCCCCCCAAAGCCCCAGTAGATAGTTGTATGTCATAGCTGCACATCCTTCCAGTTGCTGTATGTGGGACTCGGCCCCAGGATGAACGGAGAAGTGGTGCCTCGGTGAGCACCCGGGATCCGAACCCGGGCCGCCAGCATCGGAGCGCGTGCACTTAACCACCAAGCCACGGGGCCGGCCCTCTAGGGTATTTTTCTAGGATAGATTCCTGAAAGAGGAATTGCTGGGTCTTATAACCCAGTATATGGAATCTTTAACTTCACTAGACATTTCCAAATTGTTCTCCACGTCTTTGCCAACATGCTGCCTAAACAGACTTTTAAACCTTTTCATGATCTGATGAATGTGATAAGTTATCTTGTAAAAATTGTTCCTTCAGAAGTTTTCACTGTTTGTATTTCTTGAAAAATGCTGCTGGTTTCATTTTCCTTTCCCTGATTAATAATATGTTTTTGGCCTTTCGTGTTTATTTTTCTATAAATATCCTATTTGTGTCCTTTGCCCATTTTTCCATTGTTTTGTTGTTATCAATATGTAGGAGTACTACATCTTTGTTATATACCTTTTTGTTTTATGTTGGTGACTTCTTTTAACAGAGTTTTTAAAAAATTTAATTGTGTCTTTTCCTTTATGCTTTATGTTTTTTGTGTTGCTTTTCCTGTCTTGTTGAATAAATCATTCTTTACCTTCATGTCATTAAGCTCTTCTCCCATGTTTTCTTCTAAAAGTTTAAGGTTTACTTTTCGCATTTAATTCCTACATCCGTCTAGATTTGATTTAGGGACTCGGAGATTCAGGCCTAACTCTGTCTTTTATCATATGAATACCCAATTGTCCCACCATTGTTTGTTGAATATGGCATCTTTTTTGCTTATTCATAATCCTGCCTCTCACATAAACCAAGTGCCATATCTAGGTTTGTTTCTGGGCTTGCTTTCTGTCACTGCTCTGTTTACCTTTTCCTAAAGTGGTGCTACACTTTTAATTACTATAGCTTTACAATAAAGTTTCCCCTGCCACTTGTGGTTCTTCAAAATTGCATTGACTTATTTTTTTTTACTCTATCAATATCAAAATTAACTTCTAGAATTGTATTGCTTGGTAGATTTGTGAGAATAAATTTCCTTTTGAAAATAACCTTTATTGAAATACAGTATACATTCAAAAACATGCACAAATCGTTAAGTGTACAGCTTAGTGAATTTCCACAAAGTGTACCCACTCAAGTATCCAACACCCAGATCAAGATAGAACAATAGAATGGAAATAGAACATATTCTAAAAGCTCCTCTTGTAGAGTAAGGGAGGTCCTCCCAGTAACTACTTACTCCCAAAAAGATAATCACTATTCTAATTTCTTTTACCATACATTATAATTTTGCTTGTTTTTGAGCTTTATATAAACAGAGACATACAATATATACTCTGTGTCTGACTTCTTGTGTATTTTTTGCATGTAGTTTATTTCCATTGTCATAGAGAATTTCATTGTATGACTGTATCACAATTTATCTGTTCTACTAGTGATAAACATTTAAGTTACTTCCAATTTAGGGATATGTGTACTGCCACGAACACTCTTCTACATGTTTTTGGGCATACATCCTATACATTTCTGTTGGACATAGACCTAGGAGTAGAATTGTTCAGATATGTCTATTTTCAGCTTTAGTAGATTCTGCAAAACAGTTTTCCAAAATAGTGTGCAATGTACGCCCCTTCCCCCCAACAGCAGTAGATAAGAATTCCAGTTGTTCTACATCTTTGCCAAAGCATAATATTGACAGTTTTTTTTTTTAACTTTAGCTATTGTGTACTTGTGAAGTGATGTTGTTTCTTTATGATTTGATTGCATTTTCTTAATGAAGTTGAACATCTTTTCATGTGCTTTTTGGCCATTTGTGTATTTTCTTTTGTCATGTTATTTTAAAATTTTCTTGACCATTTTTCTTGCGGTTATCTTTCTTTTGATTTGTAGGAGTTCTTTATGTATACTGGATTCAGGTCTTTGGGAAATACATAATACGTATATCTTATGTTCTGTAGCTTTTCATTCTCTTAATGGCATCTTTTGATGAATAGAAGTTCATAATTTTAATATACTCCAATTTTTCAATCTTTTCCTTTATAGTTAATTGTGATTTGTGATCTGTTTAAGAAATCTTCTGTCTACTCCAAGGTCATATATGTTACTATCTAATAACCTCATTGTTTTTCCCTGTCTTTCAAATCGATAATCCACTTGGAATTGATTTTTGTTTATGATGTAAGTTAGGAAATCAAGATTTTTATTTTTCTGTATGGATATCCTTTTGACTCAGCACCAGTTATTGGCAAGACCATCCTTTGTCCTCTGTGCTGCAGTGTCACCTTTGTCATAAATCAGTGACAATCTGATTGACAATACACGTCAATCTGTTTCTGGACACTATTCTATTCCACTGGTCTATTTGTATGTCTTTGGGCTAGAATCACACTAGTTTAATTATTGTAACATTACAGTATTGAGCCTTCTAGTCTATGAACATAGTATATTCCTTCATTTAATTAGGTCTTCCTTAATTTCTTTCAATAATGTTTTGTAGTTTTCTGTATAGAACACTTGCTCATTTTTTAGATTTATTTCTAGGTATTTGATTTCTTTTGATACTGTGGTAAATTATGTCCTTAAATTTTTTTATTTTTAATTACTTGTTACTAAACTGTAGAAATAAAGTTGACTTTTGAATACTGAATTTATACACAAAGATCTTGCTAAATTCATTTATTGATTCCAATAATTTTTATAGATTTCTTTAGATTTTCTGGGAACACAATCATGACATATAGAAATAATGATAGTTTCATTATTTTCTTTCCAATCCTTATATCTTTTATTTCATTTTCCTGCATTTTTTTAATGCATGAGTATTGAATTTTATCAAATGCTCTTTCTATGTCATTGGAGATCATCATATGAATTCTCTTCCTCATTCTGTTGTTGTGGTGAATTACATTGATTTGCTTTTGAATATTAAACCAATCTTGTATTCCTTAAAAACTCTAAATAATTTATATATCCTTGGATTGACTTCTTAATATTTTATTAAGGAGTTTTTGCGTTTATATTTATGGATGAAATTGGCCTGTAATTTTTCTTTCTTGCAGTGTTCTTGTCAGGTTTTGGTATCAAGATTATGGATTATGTTGGCGTTCTGAAATGATTTGGGAAGAATTTACTCTCCTTCTATTCTCTAGAAGAGTTTTTGTAAGATTGGTGCTATTTCTTTCTATGTTTGCAAGAATTCAATGGGGAAGTTATCTGGGTTTGGAGCTTTTCTTGTGGAAGGGCTTTTAAATTACAGATTTAATTTCTTAGTAAACATAAGATTATTCAGACTTTCTATTTCTTGTCATTTTTGCCAGTTTTAAAAAAGAAATCTGTTCCTTTTATTTAAATTTTCAATGGGCTTATTATTTTTAATCTCCGTAGGGGAATTCATTTTATTTTAATCACTAGTTTCATCATTCTATTCGTATCAAGCTTCTTTCCTTGTTCTCACTGTGCCAAGAAACATAGATTCACTCAAATTCCTTCAAATAATGGAGATTCATGAGGCTCAAATTCCTTCAAATAATGCAGATTCATGAGGCTCATTATAAAGCCACATGTAACCATAAGAGAAAGAAATTGCACGGGAAGAACGACCTCTAGCACATTTTGGCTTTAGGGAGACTGGAAATGTATGGTTAATTATGATATTGGACAGCTTTAGTGATGGAGCAGGTTTTCTTTTTATCTCCTCAATACTAAGACTTTACAGTGTTTTACTTTGATACCGCATTGTTTGCATGAAGTTTCTCTACTCCATGGGGCTCTTCTCTATATTTTCTTCCTCTTCGTTGCTAACTACTCTCTTTACCCGCTGCTCTATAATAACTTTTGTTTCCTTATAATTCCTTACTCATGGTCTCCAGTGCCTTATGACCTCATTCTGTTTTTCTTCAACCTCTGCCCCAGTTACCAGCTGATTGAACCTCTCTGTGGTTCTCAGTTTAAACTCCCAAGAGGTTATTGATTGGCCCAGTTTCAGAAGAGATTTTATGTGAGGCCACCTCGTAGGTTGTGGGTCAGTTATGGACTGGCTCTTCTTGACCAGGCAGGTATTGCCAAGGGTGGTGGGTTCACATAGCACAGCATGTGGGTGCCTTGGGCTAACTCCTCTGTACAGGGGGGCTGCGGTTTCCCATAGGATGAGTCTGTACATGGCAAGTACTGTAATTGGTTAATACGGGCAAGTTCTAGAAATTAAGTCATTGCAAGTGTTTCAGATTTTCTGCTTCTTTCACATGCTCTGGTGAAATGCTCGTTAATAATTAAATACTGATAAAACCGATATCTAGAATTGGGTATTATTAATCTCTTTAGTAGTCATCCACCTGTAACTGAAAAAAATTCATGTGCTATCAACCCAAATTAGGGCTTTGGGCCATTAGATATCTAATACCTCGAGCTTTAGGATGGGCAAACAGAAATTGATAGATTTTAAATGTAAGTAATATAAAAAACACATACACATAGGCAGATTAATGAATCTTTAATGAGAAAGCTATAGTAGTTATCTCATTTAGGTTGTTTCTTGTTATTTGCTTTTTTTTTTTTTTTTTTTTTTTTGTGAGGAGGATTAGCCCTGAGCTAACATCTATTGCCAATCCTCCTCTTTTTGCTGAGGGAGCTTGGCCCCTAGGCTGCCATCCGTGCCCATCTTCCTCTACTTTATATGTGGGACGCCTGCTGCAGCATGACTTGACAAGCAGTGCGTAGGTCTGCAGCCAGGATCCGAACCTGCAAACCCCAGGCAGCTGAAGCAGAGTGCACGAACCCAACCACTATGCCACTGGGCTGGCCCGCTTGTTATTTCCTTTTTTATATCCAGAAACAACCATGTGTGCTGCTAAGAATTCACTGTTCTGCAATGACACAGCTCAAGTTGAAGACAAAGAGGTCCTCTTTGCCGTTGTGATACTTAATTAGTGACATATTTAAATACCACAAAGCAATCTTTTGCCTAATGCATTCCCATTTATGGAATAAATTATAGATATTAGATAAAAGCCCCTCTGGTACTATAAGTGAAATCGCTTTTTAATTTTCTAGGGAGACTCAGAGAGAGTAATGATAATTACTGGACCAAACATGGGTGGAAAGAGCTCCTACATAAAACAAGTTGCATTGATTACTATCATGGCTCAGATTGGCTCCTATGTTCCTGCAGAGGAAGCAACACTTGGAATTGTGGATGGCATTTTCACGAGGTAAAAACATTAGTTCTATTTAAATATATTTCTGAAAATAAATCAAGCCCACATTGTCACATGAATTTTCTTTTTATGTACATATTTAGATGAATGGATTTGCTCTTAAAATATTTAGAGTTTAGGAGCTTAAGGAAACCATTTCATCATAGATATTAATACCCAAAGAGACCTAGGGGATCATTTTGTCCAGTAGTTTTCAAGTTATTTTTAGTTACTGGGTTCTTACTTTAAAGAAAATCTTACGTTAGAAGATCAATATTTAGACAGATGAAAGCAGATCTGTTCTCCCTTAATCAGAGGTGGACGGCTTGGAGGCTTTGCTGCGAGGCTCTGTAGAGCAGCCTGAAAACTAGCCCACTCTCCTCCTCTTATAGGTGGGGAACTGAGAACAGACCCAAAAAGGCACTGGCCCAGGGTAATTTAATTCATATTCTCTCTTATTCTAAGAACATTACGTGCAGTTGCCAATGTCTTGCCCTCAATATGTAAACCTAAATTGCATGCCCTATTAGGAATATGAGTGAAATATCCTGGTCTCATTAACTAGAATTCATATTTTAACCTATTTAGTCAGATATATCAGTTCTTAAAGTACTATTTATACTTCTTATATGTACATTTTTAGAAAAAAGTTGTCTATAGTATATAGTCAAGCTATGTGTGTAGAGTATCTGATCTGTTCTCCAGATTCATATTTATTTAATATTGACTCTGGAATCACATCAGAATATATCACATGCTAACATTGATGTGCCTGAGTGGACGTGAAAATACTTTAAAGCTTGATTTTTAATCTGAGAGTGAACAAAGCAAAGCAACCTAAATTCTGTTTGATGCCATATCACCAAACAGGTGTTATTTTGATCTCCATGTATTTGTAAATTAACTCAATATAAGAAATCTAAAAGGCTGGCCCCGTGGCTTGGCGGTTAAGTGCGCGCGCCCCGCTACTGGCGGCCCGGGTTCGGATCCCGGGCGCGGATCCCGGGCGCGCACTGACGCACCGCTTCTCCGGCCATGCTGAGGCCGCGTCCCACATACAGCAACTAGAAGGATGTGCAACTATGACGTACAACTATCTACTGGGGCTTTGGGGGAAAAAAAAGGAGGAGGATTGCCAATAGATGTTAGCTCAGAGCCGGTCTTCCTCAGCAAAAAGAGGAGGATTGGTATGGATGTTAGCTCAGGGCTGATCTCCCTCACAAAAAAAAAAGAAAGAAAGAAATCTAAAGAAACTTTCTTTAGTTTTTAAAGTTGTAATTAATCTTCTATTTTGTAAGAAAAACATACTAGGTATTTTATTTTGGTTACATTATTAAGAAGAGTGACAGAGAAATTTAATAAAGAGAAAAAATAAAAAGAAAGAAAGGAAAAAACATCTTGGGCAATGTAAGGTGATTTATCTGGAAGGGAATCTTGTTAGTGAGCAGAATATCAGGAATGTTTTTAGACACAAGTAATAGAAAAGAAAATAAGAGTTTAGTTTCTCATAGAAGAAGAAGGCTTGAAGGAGGGGGCTGCTTCTGCTGTTTCAGTGGCTCTGCAAGTTGTTGGCCTTTCCTCGTAGTTGCAGGGTGGTTGCTGCGACTCCAGGTGTCGTATTCATGTTCACATGAGGAGAAGGGGAGAAGGAATGCCAAAGCTTCCCCTTTTTTCCAGGAAATCAGTACCTTTTCAGAGGCCTCCCAGAAAACTTCCATTTATATTTCACTAACCAGAATTGTGTCTTAGGGCCATAAGTGCAAAGGAAACAGAAAGTAAGAATTTGGTTTTGTCCAGCTTTTATAATGGAGTTATGCAAGGGACACAGTGTTTGGGAATGAATTCAGAGGTAACCGGAAAATAGTTTCTGCCACAAGGAATGAACTCAGTGATAATAACAGCTAACCTTTATGATGGTAACATGTTTACAGTGGTAGTATAATAACATTCTTATCCATGCATAGGCATTATTCTATGCCCTTTATATAAAATACTTTCTATTAAGTACATTCAATGAGAGCAAGTATGAGCCTTCTGAAAAAGGACTAACCACACTAATTTTAAGAAATTTGGGCACTTATCCTTTCATTTTCATTTGTTCATTTGTCCAACATACACTAATTTAGCATCTAACACATGACAAGCACTGGGAATACAAAGCAACTGTAGTTTCTGTTCTCATGAAGCTTACCTGGTGGGGAGAAGATCAGCATTAACCAAAAAATTGTATAAAAAATGTAAAATAGCAGCTGTGACAAGTGTACAAAGACCGTGTACAAGATGCTGTGGCAGTCTAGGATACTGGGTATGATCTGGTCAGGAAGGTCAAGGGAAGGCTTCCCTTAGCAAGCAACTCTTGAGCACCCATCTGAAAGATGAGTTAACTGATCAAAGGAAGGAAGAGCACTTCAGACAGAGGGAGCAGCACTTGCAGAGGTCCTTTTGCATTAAAAAAAAAATGAGGAGAGTGACGTCAACGTCATGGCGGAGTGTGTTTTCCTGTAAACTCTTCCCCTGATAAGATACAAGAAAAGGAACAGTCACAGACCAACAATGGACTCCTAGACAGCGAAAAGCAAGATTGGAAAGATCCACACTACCGCACATCTGAGAGAGCAACGTGCTGGGCCCCCAGAGGAAGTGGGGAGGGGTAAGGAGAACTCCTCTCCCTTCCCATCAGATCAGCGATCCCGGTCCGCCTGGGTCCCAGAGAGTGGGGGGTGGCCCTCTGTGGGGAAACTGTAGCTCTTTGGGCTATCTCAGCCAGTGGGAAACTCCCACACAGAAGACTCAGAATTGCTACAGGGGTACCATCAACATCTGAGCACCCCATGAGAGCAGATAACGAGGGGCGAGCAAGAAGCCCCCCACGCCAGGGACTCAGTGGGCAAAAGAGAGAGCCTCCCCCCGCCCGCATGCCGGACACTGCAGCTCAGCCGACCAGACCAGACCAAGCGGCCAGTGGATCGCAGCAAACAGCTGGGGCAGAGTGCAGGGGCCTCAGAATACATAGCCCTTAACCCCCACATGGTGGCAGCTGGTGGAAATTGCAACCACATATTTCCAGGATGAGGAAAAATAAAGCCAGTACAGGAACCACAATGCAAAGGTACATGAAATCACCAGACCAGAAAGAAAATGACAAGCACCCAGAAACAAACCCTGAAGGCACAGAAATCCATAACCTGAACGACAGAGATTTCAAAATAGCTATCATAACAAAACTCAACGAAATACGAGATAACACAAACAATTCAATGAGATTAGGATTTTCTTCACAAAAGAGATTGAAATCATAAAAACCAATCAGTACTGATGGAGATGAAGAACACAATGGAGGAAATAAAGGAGAATCTGGAATCTTTAAAGAATAGAGCTGACAATATGCAGGAAAGCATTAGCATTTTAGAGGATAGGAATACAGATATGCTCCAGATGGACAAGGAGAGAGAACTAAGACTAAAAAGAGATGAAGACATCTCCAAGAAATATCTGACTGTATGAGGAAATGTAACATAAGAATTATAGGTATTCCTGAGGGAGAAGAGAGGGAAAGAGGAACAGAGAGCCTAGTCAAGGAAATAATAGCTGAGAACTTCCCAAATCTGGGGAAGGAGCAGGAAATACCAGTAAGTGAAGCTGATAGGTCACCTAAATAATTCAACAGGCAAAGGCCCACTCCATGCATGACATGTAGTGGTAAGGCTGGCCAAAATCAATGACAAAGAAACAACATTAAGGGCAGCTAGACAAAAACAAAAAATAACGTACAAAGGAACTCCCATCAGGCTCTCAGCGGATTTCTCAACAGAAACTTTACAGGCTAGGAGAGACTGGAAAGATATATTCAAAATACTGAAAGACAAAAACTTTCGGCCAGGAATACTCTATCCACAAAAATTTCCTTCAAATATGATGGAGAAATAGTAACTTTCCCAGATAAACAAAAGCTAAGGGAGTTCATGGCCACAAGACCCCCCACTACAAGAAATACTCAAGAAGGCCCTCAGGCCTGGAAAAAAGAAAAGAAAGGGAATATAAAGTTTGGAGCAAGGAGAAAAATAGGTAGACAAAATCAGAAAAATAGTCGATCTTTACCGGCATAGGTTAGCAACCACTTAAACACCAAAATCAAAGATCAAAGGAAGGAATTCACCAAAAATAAATATAACCTCATCACTGTAAACACATACCCACAACACAAGATGAAATAAGGTATAACAAGAACGACTTAGAAGGGGAAGAGGAAAGTGATTGAATTGACGTAGTCTAAGGAAATAAGAGGCCGTCAGATAACGGACTATCTCATACACAAGATTTTTTAGACAAACTTCAGGATAACCACTAAACAAATAATCAAAACAAAACCACATATGATAAACAAAGAGAAAACTAGAAGAGTCATAAGACAGAACAACCAAACTGAATTGGCAGTCCGAAACAAATGGGACAAGAAACAAAGGAAATGCAAAAGAACCGGAAAATAAATGACAAAACAGCAACATTAAGCCCTCATATATCAATAATTACCCTAAATGTAAATGGATTGAACTCTCCAATCAAAAGATACAGAGTGGATTACAGGATGGATTAAAAAGCAAGACCCAACAATATGCTGCCTCCAGGAAACACATCTCAGCTCTAAAGACAAGCACAGGCTCAGAGTGAAAGGATGGAAGACAATACTCCAAGCTAATGGCAAACAAAAGAAAGCAGGTGTTGCCGTACTCATATCAGACAAAGTAGAGTTCAAGATAAAACAGATTAAGAGAGACAAAGAAGGGAAATACATAATGATAAAAGGGACACTCCACCAAGAAGACATATCACTTATAAATATATATGCACCCAACATAGGAGCACCAAAGTACATAAAGCAACTATTAACAAACCTAAAAGGAGACATTAACAACAACACAATAATAGTAGATCTTAATACCCAACTGACATCAATGGATAGATCACCCAGACAAAAAATCAATAAAGAAATAGTGGACTTAAATGAAAAACTGGACGGGATGGACCTAGTAGACGTATACAGAGCACTCCATCCAAAAACAGCTGACTACACATTCTTCTCAAGCGCACATGGAACATTCTCAAGGATAGACCATATGTTGGGAAACAACGTAAGCCTCAATAAATTTAAGAAAATTGAAATCATAACAAGCACCTTTTCAGACCATAATGCTATGAAACTGGAAATCAACCACGAAAAAAACCTGGAAATGACAAAAATGTGAGATTAAACAACATGCTACTGAAAAACCAATGGATCATTGATGAAATTAAAGGAGAAATCAAAAACTTATCTGGAAACAAAGGAGAATGAAAATATACCATACCAAATCATATGGGATGCAGCAAAAGCGGTCCTGAGAGGGAAACTCATAGTGATACGAGCCCACCTTAACAAACAAGAAAAAGCCCAAATAAGCAACCTTAAATTACACCTAACAGAACTAGAAAAAGAAGAACAAACAAAGCCCAAAGTCAGCGGAAGGAGAGAAATAATAAAAATCAGAGCAGAAATAAATGAAATTGAGACCAAAAAGACAGTAGAAAGGATTAATGAAACAAACAGTTTGTTCTTTGAGAAGATAAACAAAATTGACAAACCCTTAGCCAGACTTACTAATAAAAAAAGAGAAAAGACTGAAATAAATAAAATTACAAATGAAAGAGGAGAAATTACAATGGGTACCACGGAAATACAGAGGATTATAAGAGAATACTATGAGAAATTATATGCCAACAAATTGGACAATCTAGAAGAAATGGATAAATTCTTAGACTCATACAACCTCCCAAAACTGAACCAAGAAGAAATGGACAATCTGAATAGACCAATCACAAGTAAAGAGATTGAAATAGTAATCAAAAACCTTCCCAAAAATAAAAGTCCAGGACCAGATGGCTTCTCCAGTGAATTTTACCAAACATTCAAAGAAGATTTAATACCCATCCTTCTCAAACTATTCCAAAAAATAGAGGAAGATGGAACACTTCCTAAATCATTCTACGAGGCCAACATCACCCTGATACTAAAGCCAGACAAAGACAATACAAAGAAGGAAAATTACAGGCCAATATCGCTGATGAACATAGATACAAAAATCCTCAACAAAATATTGGCAAACCGAATACAGCAATACATTAAAAAGATCATACACCACGATCAAGTGAGATTTATACCAGGGATGCAGGGATGGTTCAACATCCGCAAATCAATCAGCGTGATATATACCACATCAACAAAACAAAGAATAAAAACCACATGGTCATCTCTATAGATGCAGAGAAGGCATTTGACAAGATCCAACATCTATTTATGATAAAAACTCTCAACAAAATGGGTATAGAAGGAAAGTACCTCAACATAATAAAGGCTATTTATGACAAACCCACAGCCAACATCATACTCAATGGGGAAAGACTGAAAGCCATTCCTCTGAGAACAGGAACGAGGCAGGGCTGCCCACTCTCACCACTCCTGTTCAACATAGTACTGGAGGTTTTGGCCAGAGCAATTAGGCAAGAAAAAGGAATAAAAGGAATCCAAAGAGGCAACGAAGAAGTGAAACTCTCACTATTTGCAGATGGCATGATTTTAGATATAGAAAACTCTAAAGAATCTGTTGGAAAACTCTTAGAAATAATCAACAACTACAGCAAAGTTGCAGGGCACAAAATCAATCTACACAAATCAGTTGCATTTCTGTATGCTAATAAGGAACTAACAGAAAGAGAGCTCAAAAAGATAATACCATTTACAATTGCATCAAAAAGAATATAATATCTAGGAATAAATCCTAACAAGGAGGTAAAAAACCTATACAATGAAAACTACAGGACATTATTGAAAGAAATCCATGATGACATAAAGAAATGGAAAGATATCCCATGCACGTGGATTGGAAGAATAAACATAGTTAAAATGTCTATATTACCTAAAGCAATCTACAGATTCAATGCAATCCCAATCAGAATCCCAATGACATTCTTCACAGAAATAGAAAAAAGAATACTAAAATTTATATGGGGCAACAAAAGACCCCGAATAGCTAAAGAAATCCTAAGAAAAAAGAACAAAGCAGGAGGCATCACAATCCCTGACTTCAAAACATACTACAAAGCAATAGTAATCAAAACAGCATGGTACTGGTACAAAAACAGACACACAGATCAATGGAACAGAATTGAAAGCCTAGAAATAAAACCACACATATACGGACAGCTAATTTTTGACAAAGGTGCTAAGAACATACAATGGAGAAAGGAAAGTCTCTTCAATAAATGGTGTTGGGAAAACTGGACAGCCACATGCAAAAGAATGAAAGTGGACCATGTGCTATTGCCATTCACAAAAATTAACTCAGAATGGATCAACGACCTGAAGGTGAGACCTGAAACTATAAAACTCAAGGAAGAAAATATAGGCAACACACTATTTGACATTGGTTTTAAAGGAATCTTTTTGGATGACATGCCTACCCAGACTAGGGAAACTAAAGAAAAAATAAGCAAGTGGGACTTTATCAGATTAAAGAGCTTTTATAAGACAAATGAAACCAGAATCAAGATGAACAGACAACCAGCCAGCTGGGAGAGAATATTTGCAGAACATACATGTGACAAGGGGTTGATCTCCGTAATATATAAAGAACTCACACAACTGAACAACAAAAAAACAAAGAACCCGATCAAAAAATGGGCAGAGGAAATGAAGAGAGACTTCTCCAAGGAAGATATACAGATGGCCAATAGGCACATGAAAAGATGCTCAACATCAGTGATCATCAGGGAAATGCAAATCAAAACAACACTAAGATACCACCTCACACCCGTTAGAATGGCTATAATCACCAAGACAAAAAACAACAAATGTTGGAGAGGATGTGGAGAAACAGGAACCCTCATACACAGCTGGTGGGAATGCAAACTGGTGCAGCCTCTATGGAAAATGGTATGGAGATTCCTCAAAGAATTAAAAATAGAGATGCCCTATGATCCAGCTATCCCACTACTGGGAATCTATCCAACGAACCTGAAATCAACAATCCAAAGAGGCTTATGCACCCCTATGTTCATTGCAGCATTATTTACTATAGCTAAGAAGTGGAAGCAACCTAAGTGTCCCTCGACTGACGATTGGATTAAGAAAATGTGGTATATATATACAATGGAATACTGCTCAGCCATAAAAAAAGACAAAATCGTCCCATTTGCAACAACATGGATGGGCCTGGAGTGTATTATGTTAAGTGAAATAAGCCAGAAAGAGAAAGACAAACACTGTATGATCTTACTCATATGTGGAATATAAACCAACACATGGACAGAGAAAACTGAACTGTGGTTACCAGGGGTAGTGGGGGTGGGGGGTGGGCACAAGGGGTGAAGGGAGTCATATATATGGTGATGGACAAACAAAAATGTACAACCCAAAATTTGACAATGTTAGAAACCATTAAAACATCAATAAAAAAACAACAACAAAAAAAAAAACAGTGAGACAGGGGCCTGACGGGTGGCCCTCTAGGAGAGCAAGATTCTAGATGAAGCTGAAGAATCGGAAAGGGCAAGTTACCCAGGATGTAGGCCACGTTAGGAGTTTATCCTAAGAGTTTTGGGGAACCAATGCAGGGTGTGAAGCAGGGCTTGGCATGGTCACATCCGCATTGGCTGCAGTGCAGAGACTGTTCAGAGAAGGAGCACAGCAGATCAGAGTGGCCTGATCAGTAGGCTCTTGCAGTGGCCTTGGTGAGTGGTGGCAGTAGTTTGGATGAGATTTGTAGTGTTAGTGTAAGTGGAAAGGAGTCATGTTTGAAAGGTTTTCAGGAAATAAATCAGCAGGATGTGGTGCTAGATGGGCTATGCGGCTGAGATAGATGGAGTTGTCAGTCATGGCGGTGGTTTGTGCATCTGGCAGGAGGATGCTGGCATTTACTGAAAGAAGGTGATTTTTTTTTGTAGATCCTGACTTTATCTTTGTGCATAATAAGTAGAAATACTCTGAGACATTCAAGGGGAGTTTTCTTGTAGGAAGCTGGATATGAAGCTTAGAGTTCAGAGGGAGAGATGAAAGGTAACACTATAAATTTGTTTTGAGAAGTCTTTGTATAAGTGGTAAGTGAAGTCCTGGCTGTGGATGAGATCATCTTGGCCGAGAGTGTCATGGAGAAGATAATGTTCCAAGACTGAGCCTTAAAACTGCCAACATGTCATAGCTGAGTCAGAAGATAAGCTTGAAAAACCAGCAGAGGAGGAGTAGCCAGAGAGGCAGGAGAAACCCAGGCCCCAGTGTCACGGGAGCAAAAGGAAGAGTACTTCAAGGAGGAAGGAAGTGGTTGGCAGCGCTGAAAGGTCAGGTCAGATGAAACCTGAAAAGTCAGCTTGGGTCTCAGCAAAATGGATGTCACTAGTGACCTGAGCAAGCGCTGTTTTCATGGAGTGGTGGGACCACACTCCAGTTAAAGAGGGTTAAGGAGTGAGTGAGAAGTCAGGAAGTAGAGAGCGTTAGTACAGGTGACACTGGGGCAGATTGGCTGCGAAGAGGAGGTGAAGATCCCATAAGGGACTTGTTTTGTTTGTGAGTGGTTGACTTGAGCATGTTTACGTGGGATATCCAGGGGGAGATGTTATATCCGTGAATTTATAACTCTAAAAAAATTCATTGATCACCTTGGAGGATATTAGAATGACTTCATAATAATACTTAAAATGAACAATCATTAATCACTTTGTAGAATGAAAATTGAAAAATAAAGGGGAAGAATCAAGCAGCTATCCTGCCTTTCCAAATAGGTAATGAGAGCAATTTTCTGTTTTAGGGGTGTTCCAGCTAATAAACAAAGAAGGAATGATAGAATTAGATTATCACTCTTTTTTTGCAACCTCTAATGTAACAATAGATCTAGGCAATAATTAGAAATGGCTGCTAATGTCACCAAAAGAAAGACAACCAGACATTCAGGAAAAGTTTGTAACAACCTGTGAAGTCTGGCACAAAATCAAACCTAAATCTATTCCGACCTCTACGTCTATCTGCCAGTTTATGAGGGAAAAAAAGATAGAGGAACATAAACAACAACTTGGGGATGCCATCAGTAAAATCTAGACTGTGGGAAACTGCAGGACAAATGACTGTTTTTTTCAACAAATAAATAGCAAGGACAAAAAAAGTGGAGGGAGAGAGAAGAGATCCAAAGATGGCTTTCTCCAGCAGCTGGGGTGCAGGCTTGAAATAGACAGTTGGCATACTCCAGGGTGGAGTTTTGCCAGACAAGTGAGTGAAAAAACTGAAGGAGTTTAAGAATTGGCAAGTATCTGTTTGAAATGATGGACTGTGGACCTTAAACAAAGGAGAAGGCTGACAGAACAGGGGAAAGTAGAGTAGGTGGGCTAGAGTCCTGAGATAGTTGAAGAACAGTCATGGTGGAAGTACTGTATGAGTTGGAAGGACCAAAGGTTGTCGGAATGGCTGCTTTTGAGGTGGAACAGTTCATGCCTATGACCAAGTCCAAGATGTAACCCTGGTGTTGGATGGCTAGGGTAGAGTAGAGGAGAAGAAGATTGACGAAGAGGAGATCTAGAATTGATCTAGATGGTGTTGGCTGGTTTAGCTGCATGGACATTAAGGTCTACCAAAATGATGGCAGGGCTCCTGGGGTAGAAAGGACGATATATTCTAGGTGCTAACATCTTGGGTGAATGAGGGGGAGTGATTTGAAGTTGAGTTGCTTACAGCACGGAAAGAGGGAGGATGTTATGGTCAAATGGCACAACCTCAAAGGAGCTGTTTTTATGACAAGAAAGTAGAGCCCAGAAGTGAGAGTGGTGAGTAAGAGAACCCCTGAGGTGTCACATGGTCTAAGGAAATGAATAGCCATTTCTTGAGAGGACTGCAGGGGAGGGGCTGGAGAGGAAACGGAGGAGTGCCCTTGAGGAGAAGAGACTGAGGACATAGGAGAGTTTGCTGGTTATTTGGCAGCTTTTCCAAGGTGCCCAATATCTGGGTTAGGAAGTGAGTGAGGCAGAGAGTTGGATAAAGCCTAAGAAGTGTAGAGCAATATAGACTTGATGTTGGATCCAGGAACCACAGAGGAGGACACACACTTAGGGTTCTGACTGATGAAAACATGGAAAGGAGATATGGTGTAGTCTGTCTCATTGGTTGCCTTTAGAAGAGTGGGGCTTGGGCGAAGTGTCTTGGGGGAGAGTCTCACCTGGCTTGGACAGTAGTGGATCCAGAAGCTGTAGGTGCCACACACTGCAGCCTAACTGGGCTGGCTGATGGTAGCCCTGAAACTTCAGATGTGTACTGTGTCACCTGGATTCATAAGCTCATCCATCAAGCAGGAAAGAAATGGATAAAATACGTATGAGAATCTGATTGTGGTGTCCCCAGAAGATATTATTGTGCACCTGCTTTGTCTCGTCATTCATTTTTCACTGCTTCAGGTCTAATTACAACACCCATTACTTATTACATATTATTGCAGGAACTCTTTTGCTGCTCGCTCAGCCTTCATTTTCTTCTCTCTCTAATCAGTTTTCATGTCCCTGTGAGGTGGCTCTCAGGGCACAGCTATGGTCGAGTCATTCTCCTGCTCCTAAACCTCTAATGGGCGCCATTGTAGTGAATACAAATCTCTGAGCATGTCAGTCAAGACTCACCAGATCACCACCAGCCTTTCTAGTCTTATCTTCTGTTTCTTTCCCTCACCTGCTTATGTGTCAACCAGTAATTCTTTCTGAATTCCAGAAAGAATTATGTGCTTTCCTGTTTGTCTTTTTCAGTGTATCCTATTTCCTAGGCAAGAAATACCCCTCCTGCTATTCTTTTTTTCTGTTACAATCCCACATGTTGTTCAAGATCTAGCTCAGGTGCCTACTCCTTCATGAAGTCTTCCTTGATTCTCATAGCCAGAAGTAATCTAATCTCTCCATCTCTATACTTCAATCATGCATGTATTTTTCCTCTGTTAAAGCTCTTACCACTTTCGGTTTTATAGTTATTTGTGTACATGTCCACCTCTACTCTTGTATTGTCCATTCCTGGAAGATGAGTTTCATATTTTGTACGTTTCTCTTTCCCCTCCCTTAACCTAGAACTTTGCTTTGTACATAGATAAGAGGCACTGAAGAATAGGGCTATTGAATGAATTGACCCTTAAGTCAAGATCAGGCAAGTGGAAACTAATCCCATAGGCAGTGGGGAGTCCTTGAAGACTTGTGGGTTGGAAAGTGATGTGATCAGAGCTACAGTTTAGGTTTCAGGAAGATTAACTTGGCAACACGGTGCAAGATGGACTCTATGAAGGGATGATGTCATGTAGTTATTCTTGGGGAGATCCTGAGCATCTTAATTAGACTGATGGAAATGGAAGTGGACAGAGGACAGAGGAGAGATGTTGTAGGGTTAGAATTAACAGGCCTTGGCAACTACAATGGATGAAGAAAGATAGATGAAGGTCTAGAGACAAAGATTAAGGCATCAAGCCTAGGTGACCAAGAAAAGAGAATGGTGGTGCTTATTAGTAACACTGAGAAATTCAGGAGGAAGATCTGATTTCAGAAATAATCTTAACTTGTAAACTTGTGACATGTGGCCCAGCAATGAGGCTACATGATGAGATGGCCATTACATTTCCATGTCATAAGTAGAAACTATAGAGCTATTAGGAGACTTCAGCATTGGCCCAATAACGAGATCAAAACTCTATTGTGCTAAACACATATTTTTATTAAAATCATACTGTGCACCAGAGTTTTATGCTGGACATTAGGGATACAAAGCTGAATAAGACAATTTTACCTGCCCTCAAGGAACTCCAGTGTAGTAACGGAGATGGAGAAACAAATCATTACCATGCAATAAGATCATACACTGCTAAAGAAGTGTTTGTATATGTGCAGTTATGTCCTTGCTCATTCATTTATTCATATTTATCCTGCCATCTTCCAGAAAGGAATTAAGGCAACTTACAATAAATCCAAAACAGCACAAGTAAAAATGAGGTTGAGGGTTTAAAATGGAGCCAGGAATGAGGCTTAAAATATACATCTGATAATGACCAACACTTCTGTGGATAAGCCACAAATTTGTCTCAGAGATTTCCACAAAGATAAATTTGTTCAATTAGAATAGTTCACAGTACCCAGAAAACCAAACAAATTGCTTAAGAAAACTACTTTTTAAAAAAGTTTTTACTGTGTTAGACAACAAAAAGACTAGCTAGATGTATATAGTCGGTAATATCATACGGACTAGTTTTTCTTGGTTCATTTGGTTAGAGTTCATAAAACAAATGCTTGATTATGTTATTCTTGAGCCACAAGCTCCACTGAGACAGAAATTAAGCCTGTTCTGAACATGTTTGTGTCTTTTATACCTGGTGCATAGTAGGTGTGCAGTAAATATTTGTGGAAAGACTGACAATAAAAATTTTAATATAAATAAGGAAATAAGTAATATGTTGACAAAAGTACGTTCCTTGCTTCAGATTTCTGGGATCCCGCCAAAACATCCCCTGAGATTCAAATATCTAAAATAGTATGTTGGAACTTGACTGGGTTTTTCCACAGGACTCAAAAAGTCATCAAATTTCTATGTTGTATTTGGTCTTATAAAGAAAACATTTAAGTCTAGGTATAGACGGAATAAATTATCACTAACATACAGGTAAAGAGTAAAAGGTTAGTTTTCCGGGGCCACAAACATTGGTCTGTCCTGGCAACACTCAGTGCACCTGCTCTGTGGTTGCTGAGTAAGAGGAGATGTGGACTTCTGGCAAGTCCACATTAAGCTTGATCAATTGCTCAGTCTGTGGTGAATCTGGACTCCTGTCCATGAGATGGGAAGTCTCAGGCACATTTGAGTATCAGACCATGCTGGCAGTCAAACTCTCTGAGCTTCAGTTTCTTTCTCTGTATAAGTGGATACTTATGATACTTATGTTCTAAGGTTATTGTGTCGTTTAAATTAAATAATGCACATAAAACACTTAACCTAGGACCTGTCATGTAATAGTTGCTCAATAAATGTTAGTTATTTTAAATTCCATCTCCATGAAGCCTACCTTGACCATTTCATCCCACCACAATTTGTTTACTCTGAACTCTCAAAGTGCTACTTATTTGGACACTGAGTTATTTCATTATCTGTTTTAAGTTCATAGCTGGTTATTCCATGCCATCATGATATTGTATATTGTTTGATGGAAGGAACTCCACTCTGTTTTGTATCCCATACCCAACTCAGGATGCTAGCAGATATAGGTATTAATAATATAAGGTAAAGTTAATTGGAAATGAAATTATTTTCACCTTGTTGTGGAAGTTTTCATTAATCTGAAACACAGAGATATTGACCTCCTATATTGCAAGATTGTATCACAACCTTAAAACATTAATTAGCAAAAAAATCATTTGAGTCTGTTAAAAAAGAAATAAGTGGATTATAAAGACTTTAACACTGAAATATGGGACATTCTCCTATGCTTTGCCATTTGAGTAGCTACTGTTTTATGGACCTTCAGATCGTATTTATAAAAACAATCTGCCATGGGCCGTGAGTGTCCCTGAATGTCCTTACTGCGTATGCCAAGAAAGCGCCTGATTGCTCTCTACCTGGGCCCTTTCCCATTTATCAGGGTTGTGCTTGCAGCAAGCAACCTTGAGGGAAGAGGTAACATCTCCCCTCAAAGAGGAAGCTTGCTTCTGTTTGTTGTGCAAGCAGTGAATCCCCCAAGCTTGGTGTTCCTGTCTTGTAACGCTACCCACTGCATGCACAGCATCCATGGTATCCCTTTGCAATGCCCCTGTGGGACTTGACAAGTGATGCAAACCAACATGGGCAATAAAGTCCTTCATCTCTGACCCAGGGTTTGCATGTCTTCTGCCAGCGTCTGTGAAACGGTATTGGGCCAACTTGATGTAAACAGGGTAAAATCCCAGACTTCGCACAGTTCTGGATGGGTCAATAGGATTCTCTGTTCTCTTGCTAGTGTCTAGTGCCCCCACAATGTGAGTAGTTAGGCTATACGTGGGAAAGGATGGAGGCTTTAGAGCCAGAAAACTCAGATTTCAATACAAATTCACTGGTTTCCTTTCCATGAAAGGAAACTTCATCCTCTTAGGGCTTTGAAGAAGTATGGTGTCATGATTAAAAAAAGAAATCAGACATATTATACTTGGGTACAAATCCCGCTTTTGCCACTTAACAACTGTGACCTTTGCCAAATTAATTCTCAGTGTCTCAGTTTTTTCACCTGTAAGATGGTGATAATATTGCTTAGATCGTAGATGATTGTGAGAATTAAATAAAATTAAGTACATAGAGTGCCTAGCACATGGTAGGTACTCAGTAAATTTTAGTTTTCTTCATTCTAGAGTCTATGTCATTAGTATTTTGGATTTAAAAGTCTATCTTCATATATACGTTAGTATAGTACTCCCTTTTCTCAACTTAGCCTCAGTTTTTGCATCTATAAAATAAAAAGTTTGATAATACCAACTTCACAGGTTTTGAAGTGTTACTCAGGAAGTGGCTGACACGGAATGGGGCTCACTTGGAACATGAGCCTCCTCCTCTGTGCTGATGGCGTGATGGCATGCCTTTATCTCATGAATCAGGAGCAGCCTGAAGGAGCTGGATCAATTACCAGTCACTATGTAAAAGAGAAACTAAGCTTTAAACCTTACCAACACCAAATTCATGGTTTCAGTATAGTAGTATTCATTCTGAATTAACTCCTTCAAACCCATCAGTTTATTCAGCTACTTGGGCATACATTTTACAGTTACTTGCACTTGGTGGGCCCGTCCACAGGTAGTATTTCATGAAAGAATATTCTTGTTACAATAAATGACAAAAGAGCTGATTACAAAGCCTGGCATTCAGTATGACTCCACTTTTGTATGAAAAATTATGTATGTAAATATATGGAGAAATAACCATTTAGATAGAAGGCTGTATTCCAAAATATCCTGAGGGATATGGGATTATGGTGATTTTTTTCTTTTCCTTATGAATATTTTTTAAATTCTGAAATAAACATATAACAAAAGTACAACCTCCCCCGCCAAAAAATAAGGACAGTATCCGTGAAAATGAGATGTTTTATAGGAGTCTAGTGAAATGCTTATGTGACATTTTTCTCCAGGGCAAATTTCTCTTCCCTACTCTGTGGCATGGAATTTGGTGTTCTAAGCTTTATACCTTCCCAGGTACTTCAGCATATCAGACCTTACTTTTCCAAAAGTTTGTAACCCAGGCTATAAATAAACCTGGTTCTTCCTGCTTTAGGAGGTGTCTTATACAAGATTGGTGTCTTTAATTTTCGTAACAGAAACATTGCCGTTTGCACATCTAACATCTAAGACAGTGATTTTTTTTTTTTTTTTTTTTTTAGATTTTATTTATTCAGTTTTTTCCCCCCAAAGCCCCAGTAGATAGTTGTACGTCATAGGTTCACATCCTTCTAGTTGCTGTACGTGGGACTCGGCCTCGCGTTGGACGGAGAAGTGGTGCCTCGGGGCGCTCCCGGGATCCGAACCCGGGCCGCCAGCATCAGAGCGCGCGCACTTAACCGCTAAGCCACGGAGCCAGCCCTAAGACAGTGATTTTTAACCCTTAATGCACATTGGATTTTTTTGTGTATGTGAGGAAGATCGGCCCTGAGCTAACATCTGCCAATCCTCCTCTTTTTGCTGAGGAAGACTGGCCCTGGGCTAACATCCATGCCCATCTTCCTCCACTTTATATGGGACGCTGCCACAGCATGGCTTGACAAGCAGTGCGTCGGTGCGCGCCCGGGATCCGAACCGGCAAACCCCAGGCCGCCGCAGCTGAGTGCGCACACTTAACTGCTTGTGCCACCGGGCTGGCCCCCACTTGATTTTTTTTTAATGAAGCTTTTGAAAAATACTAATACCTGGACCCTCCCCTCAGAGGTTCTAAATTGGCCAGGGCGGGGTCTGAAAGTTGAATTTTACAAGTGTCCAGATGGTTTTGAAGTACATCTGAGATAGAGAAGCATTTCCCCAAGCCCTTTCTGGAGAGCTCAGTTGTTTAATTATAAAAGTAATAAATGCTTATTATGAAAACTATTTAACAGTATAACAGGATATAATGTGAAACTTTTGCCTTCTCTCCAGGTCAGCAATTATTTATGGTTCTTTGTATGGTTTCCACAAATTTTCCAGTAAATAATAAATCTTCTCTTTTTTAAATGGTATTATACTAAACATTATTATTATGTAGCTTGCTTTTATTTCCGAGTCTGTGAGGGACATATTTCTCTGTCAGTTTAGACAGGTTAGTCTCGTACCTTTTAATGGTCGCAGCGTATCTGCTGTGCAGTTTCCCTGGTCTCTGTGACCTCAGAGAGCTCCATCTGGGATGCACTGTCCAGCGTAGGGACCCTGTTCCCTGTCCAGTCCCCTGTCCTCGCCCTCTCCTCCTGTTACCGTTGGAAAGGAGTCTGCGTGGACCACATTCAATTATATCCCTAGGATCTTGACTAGGGTATGGTTTTCTATTAATCATATTATTTATTTATTATGAAATAATTCAGATGTATAATAATCCCCCATGTAGCTACCACCCTACTAAAGGGATAAAGTGTTGCCAGTATGACTGAACCCGTAATCCCCCCTAATCCTGTTCCCCTCCACCCCATCCAGAGTAACTGACTTCTTGACTCTGGTTTTCATCCCGTGCATTTCTCTATATTTTTACTGCACTGGTATGTTTTTTGAAATGATAAATAGAATTATTTGACATGCTTTTAAACTTTATATGTACCATATCACACTATGTATTCTTCTGCAAGTGATTTTTTCCCCCCTCAGTGTTATATTTATGAAATTCATCCATATGGACACATATAATTCTAGTTCACTCATTTTTCTCTAATTATGATATTCCATTGTATGCATATACCACAGTTTATCCATTTTCTTTGAGCGATGTTTAACATGATTCCAATTTGTTGCAAATGCAAACAGTACTGATACTTGTCTTACACATATCTCCTGTGCACATGAATGAGTTTTCTGAGTCTAGGCTTTATCTAGGAGCAGGAACGTGGAGTGTAAGGAATGTGCATCTTTCTTGTTCTTCAAGGGGGCTGGACCAGTTTAGATTACCACCAGCAGTGTGTAAAAGTTGGTCCTTGTGCTTTACAATTAAGTTAGAATAAGAAATACTCATTTGATGATGTTTCTGTGTATTCTCCAAAATTGCTCATAAGGATATTTTCATTTCTGTTACTTATATCTTTTAGATGAAATGCCATCTGATAAATCACTTTTTGTTTAATGCTAAGGAATTTTCTTCTCTTCATGTGCATGATGTGCCTGTTAACAAAAAGATTTCAAGTGAGTTGTTGGTGTTCCCTGACAAACTGCCAGGCCTCTCGTTAGCCAGTGGCTGCTTCCTCTTTCATTCCTTTTGTCTTGGCTGCCAAGGAGGCAAGAGCTAAATTCAAGGCTCAGGTGTAGAAACAAATGTGGTTTAGTTTTCCCCTTCTCTTCTCTCATGGAAGTATTTCTCTAGCGTGATTCTTTGGAATGGCTGCTCAGAATCAGAGATGCTTGTTAAAAATGCTGCTCTTTCTAAGGCCTGTTGCAGATGTATTATATTGGAATTTCCAGAGTGAGACCCCAGAATTAGCATTTTAGAAGCTTGTGCTAAATTTGCTGTCTCAAATTTGAGAATCTACATATGGCTTGTAATCTTAGTTTCATATTTATTGTAATTCACTATAAATATATTGTTATTTTAATCACTTCAAATCCTTTTTGTACTCAGTGGAAAAAATTAAAATATAGCTTTTGTATGCATAAAATTTGGCTCTAAAGTTTATCTTTAAATTGGTTATTTTTGTATTATGAATTGGACGTTTGCAATACAAGGTTTAAAGTCATGCCTTCCGTCAGTATTCGTTGAGTGCCTGCTCTGTGCTGTGTGCTGTGTGCTGTGCTGTGAGAAGGATAAATAAACGTGTGGGAAGGAGTGAACAGACAGGAGGCTCGAGGAGGCTTTCTTCTGCAAGTTATAACCTCATATGAACCTCTTCCTGAATAAGAAGCATTTTTCTTAAAGTAGAATTTTGGCAAACATATACATTTGGCTCTATTTGGTATATTTATATCAGTATAATGTGATATATGCACTCATCAGTGGAATATTTCTAGACACATATTTTCAAGGATCATTAGCATCTTTGAGTGCATCACTGAAACAAGGTCTATGGTTTATTATCCTGATAAATGCAAGCTTAAACCTCATTCAGCTCTTCAGACTCAGTAATTAAGTTTTAGAAAAGCAGTGAATTATTAAGTCTGGTTTAAAAAAAGCAGAACAATTGGCTTCTCTCAGCGTAATTTATTTCTATTTATGTCAACTAAATGTTGGTAGAAAGGAATATTTATATTATATTGCCCCTGGTTAATAATTTTTATGCCATGCTACCCAGGTAAACTCTCTTATGGCACCCGCTTCAGGAATGCTGTGTACTCAAAATGGCACCAGTGTGTTTATTTTGAGAGCGAATTGGAAGGTAATAGGCATTCAGATGCTTAAACTATTTTAAATGTTTGCTTTTGACTCTGTGGATGATAACTGATTTGTTTGCCCACTTTAGTTTGATTCATCAAATATTGATTGAGCACCTACCATGGAATATTTGTCCTCTATTAAATATATATATATTGGACAGAAAGAAAACATCTTGAATCAGTGCATATCTTCTACTTGGTAGTAAACACCAACACTAAAAACCACATGATAAGTGATATTTTACTAAATGAGTCGGCTGTTATGAATTTTATTGGCATCAGAAATGTTGCCTTATGAATGTCTCTGTGGTTTATTTAGCTCCTGTAGCTGTGTCTGGCAGACAGGAGATATCTCACTTCAACTTTTTGATGGGAAGTGGTTGTATGAATTTAATGCTTCCAGGTCACCTGAGGGTTTGGTTTAGTTTGGTTTGAAGTGCAGCTCCCAGGCATGTCCCCTGAATGCAGATCCCTGGAGATACCATTGTAATTGGTATGATGAAGGAGACCCTAGGACTCTATATTTAAGAACCTTGGCAGGTAACTCTGAAACATATCCAGATTTAGGAGCCATTGTTCAGTTTCAACTCGCGACATTTTACAAAAGGAAGAACAGAATCAGAGAGATAGTGATTGGCCTGAGGTCATAATGTGTGCTCAATTAAAAGGATGCATCCTCTGGTTGCGTTGGGTTCCCTCTGTTTAGTCTTATTAATTAATCTTACCCCTGATGACTGATTAATTTTATCCTTCCTTTGATGACCTTAATTACATATGGTTTTCACAGATAGAGTTAAGGTTGGGAAAGAGCATTTGCTCTGTTAATTATTTTCCTTTAAAAGTCTTGGAACTTTCCCACAGAGTGGACTAGTAGATGTCTTAGAGAGTGATTTGCCCAGTCAGCACATCTTGGGTTTCCTTTGATAGGAAAGTACACCCATGTCCTTCATAAGTGGCCTGCATGTGCTTTGTAGATGGTTCCGGTGAACATGGTTTCATGTGAGTCAGTACAAGTTTGGCATTTTCCTGGATTGCTGTCTTGATTCTTAACAATATTTCCATTGACGTTGAAAGATTGCTACAGTGGTTTTTATTTGGTAATATTAGCAGTTCAGTGTTAACGTTTTTATAAATTGACTTTAAATACTGTAGTGTGATCTGATTGCAACTGTTAGTAGAAACAATTATGCTAGAAAAAGAAATCTTTTTCTTGTCTATTATAATAATTTCATTGCTGCTAATAAAGTATTTTTGATATTGCTAGAAGAAAGTTGGTTATTTAACCTGGCAATTACCATCATTTTGCCTTATCTTAATGTAATGATACAATAGAGTATAAAGTGTCCTTAAATATATCATTTGTGATTTTTAAAAATAAAATTTGTTTTTCTAATTATATCATAATGCTTTTTCATTGCACAAAATTTAAAACTAAAGAAAAGCTAAAAAAGGAAAAAAATTTTAATTACCTGTAATTCCACCACCTGGAAATCCCTGTTGTTTAGGTATATGGCCTTCCAGGCTTTTTGTAAATGCACACATGTAGTGGTAAATCATTTGTGATTTTATTCCATTTCTGGATTAATGTTTGCATTTAATTAAGTGCAATACAGATGTACTACACGTTTTTTACGCCTTTTAAATACCATACGGTATCTACACATTTTTTTTTTCTTTTTGTGAGGAAGATTAACCCTGAGGTAACATCTGTTGCCAATCCCCCTCTTTTTACTGAGGAAGATTGGCCCCGGGCTAACATCCGTGCCCATCTTCCTCTACTTTATATGGAACGCCGCCGCAGCATGGCTTAACAAGTGGTGTGTCGTGTGCACCCATGATCCAAACCTGCGAACCCTGGGCCGCCGCCGCGGAGCACACGCACTTAACCGCTACGCCACTGGGCCGGCCCCTACACATCTTGTAATGATTGTTATTTGTTTGTGGCTTTTTCTCTTCTTGGACTTGAAATTTCTGGTTCTTTTCTTCCTTCCTTACCCCATCCTTCTCAAGAGTTAGAGTACTTTGTTATTTATGAGATAATTTTCCTTTTGTAAAATTTACATAAAATACAAAAAAAAACCCCAAAAAGCTTAGATACCCGTACTGGACAGAATTATGCAAAGTTTTTTAGCAAAGTGAAGTGAATAGAACTTCTTTATTTTCCAAAAGAAGGCAAAATAAGCTAACGTAAAAACCTCCCTACACAAAGCACTTAGAGGACAAATAGGGTCTGTTTCCACTTACACGAGGAACCTAGAATAGGCAAATTCATAGAGATGGAAAGTGAAATAGAGTTTACCAGGGCCTGGGGGAGGGGAGAATGGGGAGTTATTGTTTAATGGTTACAGAGTTTCTGTTTGGGATGATGAAGAAGTTCTGCTAATGGATAGTGGTGATGGCTATACAACATTGTGAATGTGCTTTAATACCACTGAATTATACAGCTAAAAAGTTAAAATGGTAAATATTCGTTATATGTACATATTTTACCACAATTTTTTTAAAAACACTTAAAGTATTTCAAAAAATCCTGATGCAATACAAATAATCATTGCCTCTATTTACCAATTTTGATATTTAAGCTCCAATTACTTATCATTCAATATGGAAAATCCTTTTTCCCCCGTTAATTGCAATATTTCTCCCCCATGCTAACGTTTTCCTTGCGTAAGGCCCAGAGATTGTGATTTGGAGAGACAGAGGCCCACCCCATTTGCTATAATTTAGAAACATCTGGAATGTTATCTTAAAATGTCAAAATCTCATAAAAACGAACTCTCATTCAAATTTTCATGAAAATGTTCTTGATTTTACAAACTGATTCAAAAAAGTAGTAAGTTCTTTTCTCCTTTACGCTTTATTGAGCTTGGTTGACCTATATAGGGGTTATAGGCGAGGAGAGAGTGGGGGGATTAGAAAGATTAGTCAGCCGCCACTCCTAAAAATATCAGAGGGATTTTTTTTTTCTTAATCACGTAACTGTAACCTGTCTACTCAGAGCAAACTCACTCTAAGATGAAACCTAAAGAATGCATTTTTCATTTTTCACTACATTGGAATATAAATATAGACAGAATGATAATAATGACATATGTTCTGGAATTACTTAAATCTCTAACATATTTTGACATTTGAAAAATTTCAGAATCATTGTCCAGTAGTATGTCTTGTAAATGCTTGATGAGTTATTAAAAAATTATAACTTTTTGTTAATTAATTTTTACCCTGCTTTGCTCCAAAATCTTATTTTAGGCAGTTTACTGCGATATATACAATAGAGCAGGTAATAAGAGGGTGAAGTGGTATCCAAAGACATTGGATCAAAAAGAAAAAAGGATAGAAACGTAAGATAAACGGTTGCCGTTTGTTATTATAAGGTGGTGTTCAGTTGTTTCCTAGTAACCAAGACAAAAAGGAAAATGTGTTTAATGATAAAATTCTGTGTCCATCAGAATCATATAAAGTCATTATATTGCTGAAATTTATTGGAAAAATAAACTATATTTCTTAAGAGAAGTTAACAGGAAATATTTTTTTTATCAATAGACAGTTCCCACAGTTACAAATGCACGCTTCCCCAGTGGTCTCTGTGACTGGCTAATGAGCCAGCATCTCTTCAGCATCTGCTGGGCAGCATTGCTGTGTTATCATCAGGTGCTGTGGAAGAATAGAACTGTAATAGAAAATGTGTTGACTCCTAATGCAGTGGCTTTCAAACTGTTCCACAGAGTGTTAAGAGGCCCCCACAGCCTCCTCTGGTCGGGGGAAGGGGGCCTAATAATGCTGGATTCTTGACCAAATCAGTGTTCCTTTTATCTCCTTTGCAGAGTGAGCTCTTTGTCAATTTCCTTTGAACAAAGGATTTAACAGCTAAAAAGATATTTGAAAACCACTGGCTTAATAGTAGAGTTAGGACCATTGCTTAATAAAAATGCATCCAAGATCCCCTGAAATCTGGCCTGGCCTCCTTAAGGACAGGAACCTTATAATACCATGAGGCACATTGGTACCATGTGTTTTTGCTATACACATGTTTTGCTGCCATGTATATAAAGCCACCCACCCACCTGTCCAGAGATTAAATTTCACTTATACTGCTTGGTATCTTTATGGTTTCTATTTGTACATTAAACTTTAAATCCATATAAATGTATTTTGGAATATGGTTTGAATAGGGACACATCTCTATTTTTTCTGAAATAACCAATTAGCTAGCACCATTTTTATTGATTAGACATTCATCTTTTCCCCGATTTGAAATCTCACCTTTGAATATCTTTCCCAAGAGCATTCTACAATTCCTGAAATTCCCAGTGAGAGCACTCTATTCCCGTAGTGTTTCTAGAAAGCACTTAAGTATAATACATAAACTATTGCATTAAGATCTTATCCCGTAAGAGTTTTTGTTATTCTTGGGCCGGCCCCATGGCTTAGCGGTTAAGTGTGTGCACTCCACTGCTGGCGGCCGGGGTTTGGATCCCGGGCGCGCACCGATGCACTGCTTCTCCGGCCATGCTGAGGCCGCGTCTCACATACAGCAACTAGAAGGATGTGCAGCTATGACATACAACTATCTACTGGGGCTTTGGGGTAAAAAGATAAATAAATAAATAAATAAAAATTAAAAAAAAAAAGAGCTTATGTTATTCTAATTCTTGAGAATCAAAGACCCCCAAGATATTTGCCGTATCAGGGTATTTTGTTATCAGCCAAAGATTTGTTCTTCTTGTCAGCTCACAACCTGTCAGGAATAGAAGCCAACAGTGTTAACTGGGGTCAGACTTCATGAGTCTGAAGAATTCAGAGTGGTTGCAGAGGTAGGAAAGTTGAATCTTCTTGCTTTGTGGTAGGGGAAATATTAGCAAAGCAAACATTGAAAATCGAGGTAAATAGTATTTGAACTTTAAAAAAGTAACCAGAATGCTTGTAAGTTAACAACATTTCAGAAATTATGTTTTGTAGTTATTGATTTTCAAATGGATAAAATTGACAGCATTTTGAGTAAAACCATATCAGCTTTTCGTAGATGTAGTTCATTACAGTTTCTGAATGCCACTGATGACTGGAGTGGTTCTCCTAGGGCTCCACAGTCTGTGGGGAAAACATTACGCTCCATCTCCCCTGCCCAGTCCAGGGCTCCAGCCACAGGGCGGGTAAGGCTCGATTTCAACATGAGTTTCTCTGGAAGTAAAAGGTCCATTATGCTGCTGTAGGTCACATGTGAATTGTTGCAGCAAAACTAAATTGATGAACATATTTTGCTGAGAAAATAGTTACCAGAATTTACAAAGCTAGATAGCAGGGCGAAAACCTGAATTCTAGGTTTTGCTATTAACTGCATGACCTTGAGTGAGTATTATCTTTTTTTTTCCAGGTCCCTTTTGTACTAAATAGGTGTTTTCCCAAATGTGTTCTGTAGACCATCATCATCACAAGGTGCTCCCGGAGAAGTTTTAGGGGTCCATGGTTAGACGAGTCAGAGAAGCGCTGTGTACTAGATCCCTCTCTAGGAAATGCACCATGTGCAGCAGAATAGGAAAACCTCTAAGAAGTCTTACAGGGACGAAACCCTTACATCTCTTAGACCCGTTTCTTGACATTTCTAAGAACTATGTTCCATAAATTCCACTTTAGAAACCTGTATTAATTGTCTGAGGTTATTAAACCTCTGTAAATGTAGTTCTAGTAAAATGTTTTATCTTATATAAATGAGTTTTTTCAACATGGTACTCTAATTCGAAATAACAGTGTGGAATCTTCTTAAGGAAATAGTGGGAAAAGCTTTTAATTGTACAATGTCCTAGTATTTGTGGATTTTAAAACCAGCGATGCAGAGAAGTGTTATTTTCCCCTGTGAGTACCAAAACTTTGGTTTGAAATGATTGGTCAGAAAAAGACAGAGATTTCTGAACTTTTTGAGAGCTCTGTCCAGTACCTCAGATTCTATCCAGAATGTTTCTACAGGGTGAAATTTGATGTTAGGCACTCTTTATATCCAACATATGTTTTATTTTATTTAATATAATTTCAGCTGTTATTGGCTCAAAGTGTATAGACCCTTAGGGATCTTTTATATTTATTGTTTATAAAATAATGCCTGGCTTCCTAATAATGAAGTTAAGAGGGAAATCAAGGTGTCTTCATCTTATTTGTAGGATGGGTGCTGCAGATAATATATATAAAGGGCGGAGTACATTTATGGAAGAACTGACTGACACAGCAGAAATAATAAGAAAAGCAACGTCACAGTCCCTGGTTATCTTGGATGAATTGGGAAGAGGGACGAGCACACATGATGGAATTGCCATTGCTTATGCTACACTTGAGCATTTTATTAGAGATGTAAGTACCTTGCATACCTTTGTGGACATGAATGGTACATACTATACAAACTGTTTTCCTGACCTCAGCTCCTAAATACTCAAAATTGTCTTTAATTGTTATAGTTGATCCTATTCCTGCAATTGATCATGCCAGTGCTATACCTTGAACTCAGATAGATTGGTCCTAAATAATGTCTGTAATTCTTTGATGTGTCTTCCTTTTGCTGAGGCAAAATAAACCGGGTCTGGTCAGTAGGAGAAAGGCCTCTCTGGCAGTATTTCCATGCAGAATGTGTTTTATTATCCTTGGCAAACTCTAAATCAAGAGCAGAGACCGTCCACCTACAAACCAATCCTTGAGAAAAGAACAAAAAGGAGATAGTGCCATATTTGCCCTGTGAAATACTTTTTTCAGCAATATCCTACAAGATCACAGTATAAGGTCTCTGATCTGATCTCTTTGTTTCTTTCTGTTTCAGTAACATCACTCCTTCAGTGCAGATCTCTCTTTTCAGAGTGCATTTATAAACATCTCAATGTGAAATTTTGTTTGGGTCAAACTTTCCATCCCTGTCATCTCCCTTAAAGTCTGCCCTTTATTTACTCTTTCTGTCTTTGTCCAATTTGGTCTCTTCTTTTCTCTCTCTCCGTCTCAGCACCTGCCCCTGAACCTTCCTTCTTCGGTTTTTCTTTTTCTGTTTTGTTCTCCACGTTTTACTCTTTTCTTTGTCTCTGTGTCTTCCTCCCATTTTCATTTCTTTCATGTCTTCCTTTTCCCATTTTCCTCCCATTTCATTTTCATTTCTTCTTTTCTTCCTTAAATAGCCAGTAAAAGCATATTTTTTACTTATATTTCTTTGAAAAAACATAATGCAAAAATAAAATCCCTTTTTCTTTAAAATTTTGTGGCCCTCAGTTTTTTGTTTAAACGGATTACATAGTTAATAATGACTTTAAAAAGAAATTATTTGCTAAAAGATATCTCAGGAACTTTTGGTTAATCACTGTAGAAACTACATATCACAGGTTCGATGAAGTCCTATCGCTGCCTCGAAAACACATTGTAAACATTAGTTTAAGAGCCTTCAGGAACAAATTATGACAGAATTGAATTGGCCACCTTTGAGTTTGATTTCATTCTGTCTACTCTATAGCAATGCGTCAGTTACTATGACTGCATAACAAATCACCCCAAAACTTAGTGGTTTAAAACAACAAAAATCATTTATTACCTCTCACAGTGTCTGGAGGTGAGGAATTTGGGAGCAGCTTAGCTGGGTGGTTTTGGCTCAAGATCTGTCCCAAAGTTGCAGTCAAGTTGTCAGCCAGAATTGCAGTCGTCCAAAGGCTTGACTGGGGCTGAGGGATCCTCATCCGATGTGGCTCACTCACATGGCTGGCAAGTTGGCGTGGGTGGTTGGCCAGGGCCCTCAGTTCCTTTCCCTGTGGGTCTCCACAGGGCTGCTTGAGTATCCTTAAAGAGTGGTGTCTGGCTTCCCCTGAGGAAGAAATCCAAGAGGCCAATTAGAAGCAGCAGTGTGTTTTATGACCTCCTCTCAGAAGCCAGCCACACACTGTCACTGCCATCATATTCTGTTGGCCACACAGGGCCAGCCCTGATTGAGTGTGGGAAGAGGCTACTCAAGAGCATGGACACTGGGAAGTGAAGATCTTTGGGTCCATGTTGGAGGCTGGCTACCAGAAGCAGTTTGGCAATATTTCAGAGATTCATTTAAGAACCTTCAGGAACAAATTATGACAGAATTGAATCTGTCACTTCTATTTTCATTGCTTCTATAGCAGTTTTGGATTTTTTTAATGTTAATGAAGAAAGTATTATTTTTAGATAAAATTTACTTTAGAGGTAAGTCATTGAAGAGGATTCTTCAAGACCAAGAGTCCCTAACCTTTTTATGGAGGAAAATGTTTATTTTCATGGTGTCTTTTGATTGCTGGGATGGGGAAGAGAAATCAGAGAGGAGAAATGGGGGAGGCTGTGTGTTGTTGCTGCAAGCTGAAAATGGCCTTGAGGAGAGCAGTGTTGTAACCCAGTCCCTTAGGTCTTCTGGCTAGAAATGCCCCTCAGCTCAGGGAAGGACACTGTGAAGACAGCTGGTCCTAAGATCCTTCAGGGCAGATTTTAAGGGCAGCTTGTCAAAGAAACCCTGCCCTAATAGGTTTATTTGGAATTTTTATAAGAGAGAGGGCACATGTTATGACTTTTAATATGGTGAATGGCAGATGAATCAAAACTGGAGTTCTTTGATCTAATTACCCTCTTCAGGTAATTTTTAGACCAACATTTGGTGTTCACTTCCCTCAAGATAGCAACTTATAGAATACTTAGTAGTATGTGCTTTAACATGATGCTTATTAAAGAATCCATGGGGGCTGGCCCGGTGGCGCAAGCAGTTAAGTGTGGGCGTCCGCTGCGGCAGCCCGGGGTTTGCCGGTTCGGATTCCGGGTGCACACCGACGCACCGCTTGTCACGCCATGCTGTGGCGGCATCCCATATAAAGTAGAGGAAGATGGGCATGGATGTTAGCTCAGGGCCAGTCTTCCTCAGCAAAAAAAAAGAGAAGGATTGGCAGATGTTAGCTCAGGGCCGATCTTCCTCACAAAAAAAAAAGAAAAAGAATCCATGAGTCTATACTGTTACTAAAAAACAAAAATAAATTTTAAAATGATGGGGTAAGGTGGGGACAAGGGAAAGCTCTATTTTATAGAATGCCGACTAGTAAACATAGAGAGGATGTTTTTTTAAAAAATCAGTATTTACTAACCACCATAATAATAACTGATTCAGGCAATGATGGTCAATAGATGGTAAAACTTTTGGAATTGAAAGATTGTTGAAGAAAAGGATATTTACACAGTCTCAAAGTATCACCCTACAAGTTGTTTATTAATTACCAAGGAGAGAGGTGTCAGGACGGGGAATAAATCTTCTGGGCACCCACTTAATCAAATAGTCAAATTTAGCATCCCAATAATGGGTCAAATTGACATCATGTGCCTTCTCATATGATGTACTGAAAAGGCTCTGTCACCTACATATGTATGTAATATTCCTGGCAATAAGGTTTAATCTGAATCTAATCAGGAGGAAATTTAGCCAAATCCAAATTGGGGGACATCCTGCAGAGCAGCTCTCCTGGATACTTCAAAAATGTTGATGTCATAAAAGACAAAAAAGAAAAGGCTAGGGAACTCTTCTAGATTAATGGAAACTAAAGAGACATGACTAAGTGCACTACATGATCCTTGATTTTTTTAAAAAAATATAAAAAACATAAAGAACGTTAATGGGACAATTTAGGGAAATTTATAGGCTGTATGTTAAATAATAGTGATATATCAATGTTGAATGTCTTGAGTATAATAATTTTATTCTGATGGTGTAGGAGACTGTTTTTGTTCTTAGAAGATAAAATCTTAAGTATTTAGGGATGGAGTGTCATGACTACAATTAATTCTCAAATGGTTCAGGAGAAAATGTGTGTGTGTGTAAAGTGGGGGAGGGAGAAAAGAAGGGGAAATATGGTAAAATATTAACAATTGGCTGTCTAGATAAAGAGTGTATGGATGTTCATTGTACTTTTCTTGCAACTTTTTTGAAGGTTTGAAATTTTTAATTTCAAAAAAGTTTTGGAAAGTTTTAATTAAAATAAAATTTAAAAATAAAATAATGTTTATATGTCTTATTGCTTTAGGTGAAATGCTTAACCCTGTTTGTCACCCATTATCCGCCAGTTTGTGAATTAGAAAGAAGTTATTCACAGCAGGTGGGGAATTACCACATGGGATTCTTGGTCAACGAGGATGAAAGCAAACCAGATCCAGGTAGGAAATATTCCTGCAGTAGGTAAAACTAGAAGGTTTGATAACTCGAAGTTTGTAGGAACATGAATTTATTGCTTATTAATCATAAAAGCTGTGAATGTTGATTGTGAATAACATTTGTCCAAATTAATTTTCTCTAAACTTTGGGTCAAATAAAATTTGCATTTATTCTTGCCATCTCTGAGTGCTTTTCTGGTATTCCGTATCTCATCTTTCTACAAGAAGAGAGGGGTTGGGAGATGTTTAGGTTTTCCTCTTAGATTCGTCTCAGGAAAGATGCCCTAACAATCAAGTGCAGAGTATTGTTAGTCATCTTTAAAATGCCCAGTATATTTCCCAAAATATCATTTAACGTTAATTACTTACTAAGAGCCATATGCTATACTGGACATGTTTTCTCTTAATTTGACGTGAAACTGAATCTCAGACAGGTCAAGTGGCTTGCCGGTATTGGCCACCTGGGTCAGGGCTGAACTGAGCCTAAAATCCATGTCCTCTGCTTGCAAGTCTCTTCTCTTCTCCTCTGCTAGAACTGCTATGTGGGATCTACAGTATTTTTCCTAGCCTTTCCACTTGCACTAGTGCACTAGTGTCACAGAAATGAGACGTTTCATGAAAAAGAACACCATAAGCCAATAGAAATAAATTCAATTGCTGTAGGTAATGTAGTAGATTTTAGCATAATTTTTTCCTGTTCAGTAGTAATTTTTGTTTAAGCTACCAGCCTGTGGGCCAGTGATGGTTTACACACTTGGTGTGCTACAATGGAAAATCCAATATCCAAGACACTCCAGAGTCCAAATTTTATTTTGGAAAAGTAATAAGGATGGACCTGAAAAAGAAATCAGGCAATTGGCCCAAATAAAACAAAGCATTGGACCTAAGATAAAGGTAACATTAGGCAATTCTTGCCTTTCACCACCATGCAGTCTTGAAAAATACATCATAAATTCTTTCCTGGAAGCAGTTTCATGTCTATTAATCTGCATCCAAAGTGACAGGAGGAGCTTATAAGCTTAAACCCGACGAGATAAACAAAATTGAGTTCACCAACGGGGAAGGGTCGTGATAGGCATTTGATGTGAGCTGACTACTAACCCAGAGCCATACATCTTAAGTGTTTGGGCACTTTATTTTATTGATTTAAATTTTTACTCATGAACATAATTTAAAACGTTAAATGATGCTAATAGTCAGCTATCCCCGGCTTCTTTCCCTTCACTCCATGCCCCTTCCCCATCCCAGTCCCAAGGCAACTGTTTTCAACTCTTTCATCCATTTCTTCCATATTTCTAAATAATATGCTTATTTTTTATCTCTTGTTTCATCAGCTTGACATATTATTGATTGACTTCTCATTGTGTTAGATGAAGGTCTTCAGCCTTCCCTCCCTCTGTCCTCCCAGTATAGTTGTTTCGCATTTTCTCTGTTTCATTCGTGTTTATTGTTTTCACTATTATTGCCAGTAAGTATTGCTCACTCATGAGCCAAGTATGGAGACAAGTACATTTCCTTTCTTCTACAACTTTTTTTTTTTGTTTTCTTGAAGGTAATGATTACCTTGTTTTTTTCATTTCATTGTTTTATTTGAATCTATAGCTGAATCTCCCTATATCCTTCAAAAGCTTTGTAAAATGCCTCTCTAGACGTTTTTCCACATGATCAAACTGTTGGTTCCACCTTTCCTCACTGGGGTCGTTCCTCCTGGAGCCCTTTGTCCTCCTGCTCACCTGGACTGGTTGCTTCTTAGGCCTGCTGCCCAGCTGTTGTCCTGAGACCTGCCTTTACCATCATCCTAGGACTTCTCTTACCCTCTCTTCTGTGCATTTGATTGCAAGCAACAGAACGCTTGAACTCACACTGGCTCAAACAACAAGGATGTATATAATCTCACATTACAGGAACCTCAGAGGAAGGGTAGACTGCAGCTTCTCTTTGCAATTCTCCAGGCTCTGTCTTCCTGCCCTGCTGGCTTCATCATCAGGCTAGTGGCAAGGTGGCTGCAGCTCTTTCTGGCATCACATCCAGAACTGACCTTGTCCAAAGGAAGAAAAGGGACCAGCATTTCCTGTGACTCTTTCTTAGGAGCAAGGGAACTTTTCTCAGATGCCCACTAGCATCTCATCATTGTTTCATCTCATTTTCAGAATTGCATCACATGCTTATTTTCCAGTTCCTAGAAGTGAGAAAGTCAGGGATGACTTTCATCAGCCTAGTTGATCCTAATCAGGATCAACTTTTAGAGCTGGATATGAGGACATTATCCCCTGAGTTAAATGGTCAGGGAGTTAATTCTTTATAACACAGGGTTTTCTTAGGGTTGGAATAGATTTTTGTTAGGCTACTAATAATATCAACTAAAGGAGGTAAAATTTTTAAGATTTTGCACGAATGAAAATGTCTCCATTATACCTTCATACTTGATGTATAATTTAGCTAGGGTTAGAATTTTAGTTTGAAAATAATGTTCACTCAGAATTTTGAAGCATTGCTCCATTGCCTGCTCATTTCCAATATTATTCCTAGCTGTACCTATGCTTCATCCATTACCTCTAACCTAACTCCTCTTCTGTCTCCATTAGAGGCCATTACATAGGTCATCAGTAAAATGCCCCAAAGGCCTTTTGGTTGGCTTCTAAGATACTATGCTTATCTATTTCCTGTGGTGTGGGAGATAAAGCATTGGACCGGCAGTAAGAAACCATGTTTTAGTCTATTCCAGTCTATAAAATCTTGGACAAGTCACCTCTAAAATTTTATGACTCTATGCTAAAAGTGACTTTAAAAACTATTTGATCAGGACACATCTCTTTAATAACTGCCTAGAGAAGTTTGGCTTTAAGACAAATTTTGCTAAGTTCCCCTGTAACAAGCAGACACATGAATTCTTACTTTCACTGACTCTAAGAAGTGTCAGATAAACTTTTCAGTAATATTCATTTAAGAAATGGTCATAGCTTGTAAGTAAAGTCCTCACCAAGAATTTTTATTGTGAGGCTGTAAAGAAATGAGTTGTTTTTACCATGTTCTTTCCCACCTGGCTCTCTCTGCCTCCAAGTTTCCATTACACACACTCTCTTCTCCCCATCCCCTCTCCCCTGTATCCTATCCCTTCTCTTCTGTCCCCTGTCCCCTCTCCATCATACACATGCACTCTCTCCCCTCTCCTCTCCAAGAGGGATGAAGGACAGTCTTGAGGTAGAATATAACTATAAAAAGAGCTCCCTCCAGTGATTATGGAAGAGTGGTCACATTATTTACCTTGAAGGCATGAAAACTACCATAATTAGTACTAAAGTGGAGACCCGTATGTGATGACAAATTCAGTAGCTGTTGTACTGAGGTATGTTAGAGTTATTCAGAGCAATATAATATATAATTTCGCTATATTTTATAGCTATATTATATATAAAAAGCAATTTATAGCTATATATGTATATATATACCACATATATAATATATAGTATATATATGTGTGTATGTGTGTGTATATATATATATATGAAACAAAAAAAAGCTATCAGCAAAGCAATTGTTAAGTAAGAAGTTTTTGTGGCATTTGGTGGGCTTTCAGAAGAGGATGGATGGGGTGCATGGACGGATAGATGGATAATGAATGGACAAACAGATGAGTGAATCTTTTTTTTTTTTTTTAGAAAGACCAGCATGGAGGCTAGATTATAAAGGAGAGGGTGGAGGTAGGGACATCAGTTAGGACTAAGCCAGTTGAAGTGATAAAGACTATTTTTCTGTCTTAAGGATGAGAAGAGTTTGCTTTTTAGATTGCCTTCTACTGTTCACTTCACTTTTAGTCTTCTGAGCATCAAAGACTAACAAAAAATTACCCAGGTTAATTACCCAGGTTAGCAGGCACTGGTTTCTACTTGCTTCTTTCCCAGTCTCTTCCCACCCACTTCCTCACCTGTTCTTTGTGCTCCTAAAGTTTTATTTGGAGGAAAAAGGTATTCTTAGGTCTTTGTAATGTCAGTTTTAGTCTATGTATTCCTGAGAGTGTCAGCATTCTTTTCACCTCCCACTTCCAGCACTCACCCTTAGGAAGGTATTATTTGTCTGTTGCTGAATTCTTAGAGAAGGTTACAGAAAATTCCGTCATCCTTTTTCTCTGTTGTGTTCAGTCTTTTGCCTTTAGTTTTTAGCTGATAAAAGAATGAAGCATACACATTTATCAAGTGAAATAATGTATGAGAACAGCCCCTGATAAACTTAAAATAAGTATACTATGGTCTCAGAAATTGTAATCTGGTTCATCTTGGACATTTTTGGAACACAGTGCAGTTATATAGAATTTCATAATAAAAGCTGCATAATCCTTAGGTGCTTTAGATTTATCAAAGATTAAACTCTATGCAGAATTGTCTTTGTGTTATTGTACTTCATTCTATCCCAATTCTTTACAAGTTTTTAATCCATGTGTATGTATATATGTGGAAGACTGAGTTCCCCAGGTAGCTGATTCTGAGATTTGCATGCCAAGTTTGTTTGGGATTGCTTTCATGATCAACACCTGAGGCCAGGGCTGGGCTGTGTTGCAGTCGTAAGGCTTCAGCCAGCCCTGCAGGGAGCTCTGAGCTGGGATGGTCTTTCAGAGTTAGCTCGGTTCAGGGTGAGGGAGACAGGAACCTATTGTTACATAACAAATTACTCCAAAACATAGCAGCTTAAAACAACAAACTATTATCTCATAATTTCTGTGGGTCAGGAATTCGGGGCTTCCTCTGCTGAACACCTCTGGAGCTGAAACCTCTACCTCACAGTCTCTCACAAGGTTCTAATCAAGGTGTTGGCCGAGGCAGCAGTCACTTCAGGGCTTGACCGGGTCAGTCCACTTCCCAGCCCATTCACATGGCTGTTGGCAGGCCTCAGAATATCTGCTTTCAAGCTCACTCACGTGGCTGTTGGCAGGCCTCCAGGCCCTCACTAACTGTTGGCCAGAGACATTAGTTTCTTTCCATGTGGGCCTCTCCATAAGGCAGCCTGCAACATGGCAACTGGCTTCCCTCAGAACAAGCAAGAGACAGCGCTCAAGACAGAGGCCTCAGTCTTTTGTAATCTAATCTCAGAAGTGACATCCCATCATTTTTGCCACATTCTGTTTATTAGAAGCAAGTCACTGGGTCCAGCCCACACTCAAGGAGAAGGAATGACAGAAGGGCATGAACACCAGGAGGCTGGGATCTTTGGTGGACATCTTAGAGGCTGCCTGCCAACCCGCATAGCAACCAGTCACTGCATGCAGGCTGTCCAAGTCACTCTGACCCCGGGTGAAGCAGCTCTCTTCAGCTGAGGCAGTTCCCAGAGAGAGCGTATAGCTGAGGGTTGTGGCTAACAACCTTCCTGACAGTTGGGGCAATAAACCCTTCAGTCCTGAGTGGGAATGGGTAATACTGCAGCATCCACTTCAATATGTATAACTCTTAGGTAACTAGGGTATTTTATAAACCAGAATTTCTCAATCTTGTTATTTAAACTGTGCAACATGTAATATTTCCTTATCTGTTTTTGTTGTTTTATTTCTAGCACTCTTAGAAACATCTTTTATATATGTTACTTTACAGAGTGTATTACGTACAAGACTGTTTGGCTGTTCTTTCACTGGAATAAGACTTTTTGTTTTTAATCTGTTTTTAAAGGAGAAATTATATTGTACCGTGTATCAGAATCACTCTTTTTGATATAGAAGTTCAGTTCACATTTTTCAGCAGGCAGCATAAAGCTAAATACTTCTTAGCTAACAATGAATCATTGTTAAAAACCATTTTAAGTGAGCTAAAAGATCCTAAATGCAAAAGCATTTTCAAAATAGTATTTACCCTTTTTCTAGATATATAAAATTGATAAAAGGAGCTAACAGGTGATTAGGAACAATAGGTTTCTTTTTCAGATTGTAAATTTTAATAAAGTTATAAGAACTTATATGTCTTCTTTAATCCTCTAATTTTTTTCAGTTTTCAGGCATGGTTTTCTTTATATCCTGTTTTTTTAAACTTATTTTGTAGGCGAAGAAGTCCCTGATTTTGTCACTTTTCTTTATCAAATAACCAGAGGAATTGCAGCAAGGAGTTATGGACTAAATGTGGCTAAACTAGCAGATGTTCCTGGAGAAATTTTAAAGAAAGCAGCTAGCAAGTCCAAAGAACTGGAAGGATTAGTCAATATGAAAAGGTCAGAATGATTGTGCTGCATTTTTTAATTTATAATGAAACCTTCCATGTTGTCCAAGGAAGAGACTTGTCTTGTAAATGAACATCAGATCTATCTTTAATCACCTCTTCAAATATTCTGAAACGTTTATTTACTATAAAATGAAATAACTAGTCCCAAAGCTCATGTGAATTCAGCCTGTCTTCTCTAGTCAGATCCTTATCTATTAAGTTGCTAAATTGGTTTTTCAATCATTTTTCTCAAGAGTTAACTCCTTAATATGTGCCAACACATTAGTTGCTTAAAACATTCATTTATACAAAAAATTACTAAAAGAAACGTCAATATATCAAAGCTTTAGAGTACTTCTTTTATTCATGTATTGCATTCAGATATGCAGTGGTTGCATTGGGAAATTAAGAATTCTGTCGGGACATGAATGAAAAGAATGTCATTACGTAACCAGGTAATTGTAGTTGGTGTCCACGTGTCACTTATTTTGTGGATTTGTTTGTGACAAGTTTTTCATTCTAAACTGACTTCTCTGTTGCCTGGGATGCTTACGTGAATGCATTCTACCTTTCACCCTTGATATCCAGCCAGGAGGTAGTCAGTATATAAATGAATCTTAAGATAAACCTGAGATATGCTTTGGAAGGAAGATATTCCTAGGAAAATATCATATTAATAAATAATAAATTACAGCCTTTTGTTTCTCAAATGTAAGATTATATTATAAAACAACAGAAGCTCCTCATCTGCCGCCTGTCCTGCCCCTGCCCTACCTGGAGAGTCTGATCTGCCAGGAGCAGGACATCACTGCCCTGGTCAATAACCGTATGACCATGAGTGAACAGATTATCGGTCGGATAGAAAATCTTGGCTGGCCACCATACTAAAAGAATATTTTTTAGTTCTGGAAATCATTAGCAAGTTTAAATATTGAAATATTAATACCTAATATTAGTTAAAGCCAGCCCTGGTGGTGTAGTGGCTAAGATTTGGCACTCTCACTGCCTCGACCTGGGTTCGTTTCTGGTCGGGGAACCACACCGCCTGCCTGTCGGTTGTGTGCTGTGGCGGCTGCATGTTGCTGGGATGCTGAAAGCTCTGCCACTGGTGTTTCAAGTACCAGCAGGGTCACCTATTAGGGACAGGTTTCAGTGGAGCTTCCAGAATAAGACAGACTGGGAAGAAGGACCTGGCCACCCACTTTTGAAAAAAATTGGCCATGAAAACCCTATGAATAGCAGCAGAGCATTGTCTGATAGACTGCGGAAAGGGAGAGGTTGGCGCAGAAAGACCAGGCGGGGTTCCCCTCTGCAGTACACAGGATCGCTAGGAGTCGAATCCACTCAACACTAACAATAACGACAAATATGAGTTAAAGAAACAATTGGCAGCTTGTGTACTGAAGCACAGTTGTGCAATCCTCTTGTCTTTCTCCTCTTCCTTCCTCCTGGGCTTCTGCCTTGCGCTTCACACCTTGCAGAGGTCAGTGGTGGTTGGCCAGGTCCAAAGTGCTGGAATGTAGCTTCCTCTGTTGACATTTTCTTCTGGATCATTTCTGCAGTGCCGTATTAGAAGCAGATGATGTAATCAGTGACAGCCTATTTCTAATTGTTTGTTACAAAGTAGATTAATATAAAATTTTTCCACAGAGAAAAGTATAATCATCTGTGAGAGCTTAAAAATAAGCTTAGCTCTTAGTTCTTTGCAAAGTCCAAAGACAAATTTAATTCCTCTTTTGTTGTCTTATTATTTTTCTTTTTCCCTAAAGATATAAGAATAAAACTTTACCTCAAAAGAGGTATATGAGGGCCGGCCCCGTGGCTTGGTGGTTAAGTGAGCGCGCTCCACTGCTGGCGACCCGGGTTCGGATCCCGGGCTCGCACCGACGCGCTGCTTCTCCAGCCATGCTGAGGCCGCGTCCCACATACAGCAACTAGAAGGATGTGCAACTACGACATACAACTATCTACTGGGGTTTTGGGGGGAAAAAATAAATAAATAAAAAAAAAAAAAAAAAAAGAGGTATATGCAAGATGGCAATAAAATACAACAGTGTGTACTTGTTGCTGCTTTATAGCCTATGGAGCATGAGCAATAAAATTCACAGATTATTTATAAATATTTTAACTCTTCCAACTAGTATGTGACATTTTGAAATCTAGAAAGTTAACTTGATAAGACAGAGAATTGTAGGAAGAGATTGCATTGGGGTGGATTCTGATGATTAATCAGGACACTTTACTTGTCACTAAAAGTGCTTATACGTCAATGCCGTTGGCCAGGTCAAAGAAACCAAACCAAATCTTGTGCGTTCACGTGTGTTTGTTATAATAGCTAATATTTATTGAATGCTTACTGCACACAGAAACAAGTCTGGGCAGTCATTTGCAGAGGCCTAGACACTGTGCCAGCTACTATTCTTATTGCTTTACATACATTAACTCAATCCTTATGACAGCCTTTTGAGATAGGTATTGTTGTTATCCCCGTGGTATAATTGGGGAAAATAAGGCCAAGCAAGGGTAGGAAATCAACCAGGACCCTGGGGTCACATAAGCTGGTAGGAGGTGGAACAGTACTTGGAACTCCAGTACTCCCGCTCCAGACCTTGAACACTTCACTGGGTTGCTCTTCTGCAGAAAAGTATATATTGTGTTGGCATTTTACTCTTTCATTAGCTAGCTTTGTTTTATTAAATCCATTTTACTTTTCGTCCTCTGAGCGCACGCAGCCTCTGGCTGAGTTAGAAGAGGAAGGAGGCTGGGCTCTCCCACCCAGGAGGCAGGAATGCTGATCAGCGCTCACTTGATTACACTCCTTTCTCCAGAAGGCTGGTGCTGATCTACTTCCTAACTGCAGAGCCCTGCCTTGTATTCTAATGTCATAGACTCTTCATAGCTTTCGATGAGATGTTTTATCTCCCAACAATTTCATTTATAAAATAAATAGCACTTTATTTTCTTTCCAGGAAAAGGCTAAAGTGTTTTGCGAAGTTATGGACGATAAATGATGCAGAAGCCCTGGAAAAGTGGACAGACGAGTTTGAAACAGAAGAAATTACAGACTTCTCTTCCTGATTAAAATGAAGACTACATTTTTTAACAAAAATAGAGAATTAAAAATATCAACTGTACAAAACTCTCCAGTAACGACCCATCTTTGTGTGATGTGAGCGTAAACCGTGACCCTGGTAATGCCTGTTGGAAACAGAGAGGCTTCTGTGTAGAAAGCCTGTTTCAGGTTCTTGTCATCCTGACTTTTAAAAGTATGAACGCTTTTGAATACTGAGACTTCTCTTATGTAATTAGAAAATTTCATGGACGGTAAGCTGCACATAAAATCAAAAACATCTAAATAAAGCCTAAAGTGGTAAAATACAGTTAATAAACTTTTAAAGAATGATATAAAAATTAATTCATATTTTTATTTGTTTCAGTTTAGATAATCTGCAACTGGGTGAAATGTCTGGCAGGAATATACCTTTTAATTTGAACTAAAATAATTTTATAATGGCACCAGTTTATTCACTATGAGCATAAGAATTTTTGGTAAGAAATAGAAAGAATTATCAAGCTTTTAGAAATAGAGCACAGAAAGAATAAGATCATATGAAATTTGAAAAGTTAAATATTGTCATAGTTTTAAGCAACTTAACCATTGTTGGATGAAATTGTCATTCATTCAAGTAGTAAACATTTAATGAATACTTGCTATAAATTACAATTTTTCCTGTTGAATTTTGGGATTTTCAACTATCTGGCAATTATTACTTTTTAGGGTTAATTATGGAACCAAGATTCCGCTCCTACAAAATACACGGAATCGAGCTTATTCATTTTGGACCTTTCTATTAACCAGTGTAGCAAGTGTGCGATCTCCCCACTATTGGACCTTACAGTGTTGTTGACTCATAATAGCGCTCCCTCCCTGCCTGTTTAGGGTGACACGTGCTAGGCCATTCTCTGAGTTTCTTACAGCACTGGCTTCTCATATCTGTGTGCTTTTTGTTTCTAAATATATGATCTTGCATGAAGGCTCTCCATCCAGTTTCCCACCCATTTATTATTCTTGCTCAGTTAAGTGTCTTCCCTGCATTTGATGGACATATTTCTAATTCCTTCTGTAGATTATTTCCTCAGTGGCCCTCACAGTGACCACTGGACACAGGAGTCAACATAGTCTCCCCATGCTGATGAAGAGTGCTTGGACACTTCACTGTGGAGTCACTCACACTTTAGCCCTCTGATTCCCACCTTTTTGGAGTTAAAGTGTGATGCAGTCCAGTTGATTGCACTGTCCCCCCAGGAATATTAACATACAGTGAAATTCTCAAATATATCTCAAAATAGAGTCAGTTGGAATTTACTCTTTAAATTTTAAAAAGAACAACACATTTTAAACATTGTTTCAATGCTCTGTGTGACTATAAATGTTTTGTCACTATTTCGAAGGTAGTGCTGTAACCTTACTGGCAGGCCAGCAAGAAAAGGAAATGTATCCAAGAATGTCATGTGCATGCATGAGGGAGCTGCAGGAACCAGCAATCGCTGGTAATGTCCAAGTGTACATCTCTGGCTTGCCCAGGCCAGCATCGACATTCAAGCAGGTGAGGGATCCAGGAGCAGTGTGTCTAGCCAGTGGCAGTACACGATGTCTGGCAAGCAACGATGCAAAACATTTGTACAAAGTAGATTCTGTAACATGAAGCAGGATGTCAGCCAGCCAGCCAGTGTGCAGGAGGTCAGGCCTGCTCCCAGTTTGGGAGAAGACCCACATTGCTAAACTACATTTCTAAGTGAGGCTCATTCCCAGCCAGGTTACTGAGGTGTTGAAGGGATAGTTGTGGCAGAGTCCCAGTCATGAAGATTACACAAATGCCATAGAAATTGGTGGGAAAGATGCAATTGACTAGGGACAAACTCCAGATACCAAACTTAGGGCTGCAGTTCTAACCTGTTAGATATTATATCTTCAAGATACTGATTTCATTTCCTTTGGATTTATACGCAGAAGTGGGATAGCTGGATCATATAGTAGTTCTATTTTTAATTTTTTGAGGGACCTCCATATTCTTCGATAATGGCTGCACCAATTTACATTCCCACCAACAGTGCACAAGGGTCTCCTTTTCTCCACACGTTCACCAACGCTTGGTATTACTTGTCTTTTTGATAATAGCCATCCTAAGGTGTGAGGTGATATCTCATTGTGGTTTTTATTTGCATTTCTCTGATGATTGCAATCAACTTTGAACATTTTCATCACCCTAACAAAGAAACCTGTACTCATTAGCAGTCACTCTCCATTCCTCCCCCAAATCTCCAGTCCCAGAGAGCCACTAATCTGCTTTCTGTCTCTATAGATTTGCTTATTTAGGACATTTCATATGAATAGAATCATATGCTGTATGTTCTTTTGTATCTGGCTTCTTTCATTTAGCCTTCTGTTTTCAAGGTTCATCCATGTTGTAGCATGTAACAGTAGTTCATTCTCTTTTATTATGAAAACTATTCCGTTTTATGTAAATACCACGTTTTCTTTATCCATTCATCAGCTGAGGCACATTGGGGTTGTTGCTAGTTTTTGGCTGTAATGAATAATTCTGCTAAGAACATTCATGTACAAATTTTTTTGTGGTGAGGCACAGGATTTTTTTTAAAAGCTCCCCTAAATAATTCTAATATGCATCAGGTTTGTGAACCAGTAGTCTCATTGATTACAAATAACCAAACAATGCTTTTCATTGGATCGACAATCATTTGGTCTCTCTCTCCTCTGCTTTATCTATTACTTACGACAAAGCATGGCATACTGTAGACCCCCAATAAATATTTGTTGAAATAGAAAAGAAAGGGCAAACCCTTTCAGATTAGAAACCCAGTGAAAAGATTCTTCTTTTCATACTCAAGACATTATTTCACTAGAGATTCAAGATCTATACAGAAGTGCACTGTATCTTAAAACAAGGAAAAAATAAAAGTTTCTTTGACAGTTTGTCCAAGTTTGAGCCTGTGGTCATGGTGGTAGTGGTAATGGAGCTGGTGAAACAGTGCTCACTGCATGAATTTTAGGTAAAGACTGGATTGAATCCAACGTGGTCTACAAATTAATGCTGGCCTTTACTAAGTTCCAAGATCAATGTTAATTACTGCTGTGCTGTGTAATTATAAAAGTGCTATTGGATGTTCCACACCAAGGATATGGGTGGAGAGAGAAAGGAACTTGAATTAATACCATCTGCGTATTCTAACTCTGTAATTACAGTCAGTTCCTCTTTAGAACATTGTGGTTAGTCTCTATGATTATTGTTTGGTTTATTACTGTCCAGAGAAGCATTACCGTCAGGGGGATGTCCATTCTGGTCTGCCTGGGGCAGTCCTGCTCGACACCTGTTTTCCTGGCATATTTATTAAAAGGCTCCTTCACTCGAAAGTGTCCTGTTCTGGATAATAAATTATATGGTTACTCCAGTTATAGGTGTTATTTCATGGACACACTTACCTACTTGATAGATTATCAATGTCATCTTTAAAAATAGATTTTTTTCTTACCCATTGTATGAGCTAATTTTTATCCCAAAGACCTGCCTATTGTTTTTGCCTGTTCATAATAAGTGCTTCCTATTGTGGCATTTAGAAACTACAGCTCTCTGCTAATTGGCATGTTAGAGCTTTACTACACAATCTGTTTTTGAGACTAAATCCCCAAAGGTAACTTGTCATCTGCCTTGTTTCCATGAAATCCTGGTGAAGAATGTGCACCTGTGTGACTTCCTGCGACACGGAGCAGAGATGGCAGGGCTGTCTTCTTGCAGAAATAAGTATTGTGCTCAGAGGAAGAATCCTTTTCTCTAGTTGTTCTGTCCTTTGCTCAAATCCTCCCTTCATTTCCTTTGACTGTATCCTCTTGTTTTTTTTTTTAATGTTTGTTTAGTTCCTCTCCCCATTTGTTTTTTTTTGAGGAAGATTGGCCCTGAGCTAACACCTATTGCCAATCTTCCTCCTTTTTTTCTTCTCAAAGCCCCGGTAGATAGTTGTATGTCATAGGTGTACATCCTTCTAGTTGCTCCATGTGGGATGCTGCCTCAGCATGGCTTGATGAGGGGTGAGGAGGTCTGTGCCCAGGATCCGAACCATCAAACCCCAGGCTGCTGAACCGGAGCACGTGTACTTAACTGTTATGCCACTGGTCTGGCCCCCCTTTTTTGAACTTTCAAAACAGTCTTTCATTTCTACATCAGAAATACTGTGTGCCATTTTAACCTCCTTTTCAGCTTCAAGCTCCTTTTTTTCAACTTCGCTTCCATGAAGCTCCCTCATCAGATGTAAGGATGTCCCGCCTCTATTAAAATCACCTAAGGAGTTTTTTCAATGCATATTTCTAGGCCCCGCTCTAGGTCTACTGAATCTGAATCTCTGAGGTTGGTACCCAAGAGTATCAGTCAATGTTAATTTCTGTCCTCATCTCTCCTTTCCCATTTTCTCTCATCTTTCCCTTTCTCACGTCTTCCCTACATGGTTAGTGATCTTGAAATTTGCTAAAAATCATATTCCTTGGATCATAACCCCTCTCTAAGATTTGTCTGATTCAGTAGGTCCTGCGTGGGGCCCAGAGAACTTTATTATTTCTTTAAATAGATTTTATTTTTTAAAGTAGTTTTGGGTTCACAGCAAAATTGAGCAGAAAGTACAGAGAGTTCTCATGTACCCCTGCCCACACGAGTACAGCCTCTCCCACTTTCAGCATCCCCCACCAGAGTGGTGTATTTTTGCAGTTGATGACCCTACATTGGCACATCATTATCACTCAAAGCCCATAGGATATGCATTAGGGTTCACTCTTGGTGTTGTACATTCTATATGGGTTTGGACAAATGCATAATGAAATGTATCCACCACTGTAGTACCATACAGAGTAGTTTCACTGCCCTAAAAATCCTCCCTGCTCTACCTATTCATCCCTTCCTCTTCTCTAACCGTGAGAGCACTGATCTTTTTACTGTCTTCATAGTTTTGCCTTTGAAGAATGTCATACAGTTGGGATCATACAGTATGTAGCCTTTTCAGAGTGGCTTCTCTCCTTTAGTAATATGCATTTAGGGTTCCTCCATGTCTTTTCATGGCTTGATAGCTCATTTATTTTTAGCACTGAATAATATTCCCTTGTCTAGATATACCACAGTTTATATATTCCCCTGCCAAAGGACATTGTACCTGCTTTCAAGTTTTGGCAGTTATGAATAAAGCTACTATAAATATCCTTCTGCAGGTATTTGTGCAGACATAAATTTTCAGTTCATTTGGGTAAATACCAAGCAGCACAACTGATGGATTGTATTGTAAGAGTGCATTTAGTTTTGTAAGAAACTGCCAAATTGTCTTCCAAAGTGAGAAGCAAAAAAAGGACAGTTCCTGTTGCTCCACATCCTCACCAGCATTTGGTGTTGTCAGTATTTTGGATTTTGGCCATTCTGTTGGCATGTAGTAGTATCTCATTGTTTTAATTTGTAATTCCCTAATGACACCTGATGCTGAGCATCTTTTCATACGCCTGTTTGCCATGTGCATATCTTCTTTGGTGAGGTGTCTGTTCAGGTCTTCTGTCCATTCTTTAAATTGGATTGTTCCTCTGCTTAATTAAGAGTTCTTTGTCTATTTTGGATAACAGTCCTTTATCAGATGTGTCTTTTGCAAATATTTTCTCCCAGACTGTGGCTTGTCTTCTCATTCTCTTGACAGTGTCTTTTACAGAGCAGAAGTTTTTAATTTTAATGAAATCCAGTTTATCAACTGTTTCTTTCGCAGATTGTGCCTTTGGTGTTGTATCTAAAAAGTCATCGCCATACCCAAGGTTATCTGCATTTTCTCCTGTTATCTTCTAGGAGATTCATAGTTTTGCATTTTGCATTTAGGTCTATGACCCATTCTGAGTAAATTTTTGTGAAGGGTGTAAGGTCTATATCTAGATTCATTTTTTTAAATAGACTTTATTTTTAGAGCAGTTTTTAGTTCACAGCAAAATTGAGCAGAAAGTACAGAGAGGAAACTTTATTTTTAAAATCAATATCCTAAGTGATCCTGATGCAGATAGTTAAAGAATCGAGTTTTGAGAAGCATGGTCATAATGCCTTCAAATTCTCATTCATCAGAAGTCGTCACTTCTACAAATAATAGTAGGCCTTTAATTTCTCCAAATGCTTTGGATTTCTTTTTAACAGAGTATCAGGCAAAAGCAAACATTTAAAGTTGCATTTTTGTGTTACGAGATTTAAAGGAGTGACTATAAAGAACGAGATTTAAAGGAGTGTCTATAAAGAGCATGCACGGTGCCTCAAATTGTTCAAACCAATGTGTAGCATAATCAGGAAAGGAGATAATGAAAATATTCCCAAGCACCAACTCTGCCTCACGACCTTGAGCACTACAATTTTCCAGAGATCGATAGCTTTGGTATTAGTACACAAGCTAGGTTCTAAAATATTTCACCGTAGGTACAAAAACATGATAGCCTTAGTCAGAAAAGAGTTGTTGATGGACCCAATAGCACTAAGCCTTTCTTTAGGCTCCAAGGACATTCATCTAATAATGACTTGCCTGATCATTGATTGAAACATGAGCAACACTGCCTATGATGTGCATACAACTAAGGCTCCATGGTTCAGTGCAAAGAGCACTGGACAGAGAGTCAACAGACCACTTCTAGTGCTGGCCCTGCCATTTAGTATTTTTAAAGAAGTCATATAAAATATCTCTGGGACTTGTCTCTTTTCCTCTGTAAAATTTGATTCAGAATAGTGATAAATGCCTTACTTATTTCATAGGATTGTTCTAAGGGTCACTTAGAAAATGAATGGGAAGAGCTTCATAAACTATAAAATGTTTATGGATATCTAATATTTGTTACAAAATGATACGCTTGTCGTTTGAGCCTGACTGGTAGAGATGACTAAATAGCCCAGGTAAGAAGCCACACAATACTGGTAATGAATGTGTGATGAACATACTTGGTAGCATTACATATTTTGGGGAGACTTAATTCAATCTAATTTCAGATAGTCTCTAAAATAATATTAAAATTTCTCTCATGCAGAATCAGGAGATTCTAACAGAAATTGTTCCTAAGAGAAAAGTTCTCAAGTATTTTTTCCTGGGACAAGGTCCAGGATTCTTTCATTGCTTAGAATAGGGTTGTGACAATCTTGGAGCCTACTGAAAGCAAGTGAAGAATAAATATGGAATTGCCTTCATTGAGAAAATTCCTAAAATTAGTAACTCCCCTGTTACTCTCCCCTTCCTTTGATTTCCCCTAGAGAGAGAGACTGGTTTATCCTTTTTCTAATTTCTGGTAATAACATTTAGTATTGTCTGAGTGATTACTGTATGCTCAGTGCTGAGCTGGGTGCTTTATATAGTTCTCATTTAACCTTCACAACAACCTCTGAGGTGTTATCTCCATTTTTCAAATAAGGAAATACAGGCTTAGAGGGAAGCAAGTAACTTGCCCATGATCATACAGAACTGAGCTCTGAGACTGAGTCACAGAGTCAGTATTCAAACCAAGGCAGTTTGACTCCAGAGTCCTCATGTTTAACAACCACACTTGTAAGTAATTGTTTTTAAGGCTATGAATTTTCCTCTAAAATCAGTTTTGGATATAATCCCATAAATTGTGATATTTTCATTGTTAATTTCCAAACATGATACAATTGCAGTTTTGAATTCTTCTTTGATCTAAAATTGAGACAGTTTTAAAGTCATCAAGTAGTTGGGGTTGTTTTGGCCAAGTTCTTAGTTACAGGCAGCACCCTTCTCTTCCTGTTCACAAAGATGGCTAGACACCAGATGTTCCACTACAACTGCTGCAGAGAAACCAAATTCCAGGACAGTAGCTGCCTGAGCAGCCATGTGGTGTTCACCTTACAAAGTTCAATTCTGCCTTCCAAGGCTCACACAGATATGTCTCCTTAGTGAAGGTGGTCCCATGCAGAACCTTAGCTTCAAGGGAATGGGAGAAATGCAGACCTTGGCCTTTCAGCTCTTGTTTATGGGAGAGAATGCTATAAATGAGTTTGAGTCATGTTGACTGAGGCATTTTACAATATCTGCCACATAGTTATTTATATGGTCTGCAAAGCCTAAAATATTTACTATTTGGTTAACCCCTGTATCAGAACCTGTGTAAATCTATTATATTAATAACATCTTGTATATCCATTTTGTAATTATTTTAATCATCAATTATACTTTACAGATTCTCTATGTAATTTTCCTCTCAAATTTGTTCAATTTGTCTAGAACTGAGAAACATGTTAAATCTGCTGATATTTCTTTCTTTTCTTTCTTTCTTTTTTTTTTTTTTTGGTGAGGAAGATCAGCCCTGAGCTAACATACATGCCAATCCTCCTCTTTTTGCTGAGGAAGACCGGCCCTGAGCTAACATCTATTGCCAATCCTCCTCCTTTTTTTCCCCTTTTTCTCCCCAAAGCCCCAGTAGATAGTTGTATGTCATAGTTGCACATCCTTCTAGTTGCTGTATGTGGGATGCCGCCTCAGCATAGCCAGACAAGCAGTGCATGGGTACGTTCCCGGGATCCGAACCCGGGCCGCCAGTAGCGGAGCGTGCACACTTAACTGCTAAGCCACGGGGCCGGCCCCACTGCTGATATTTCTTTATTTACAAAGTTTTAGTTTCATATACTTTGATGCTATGTTATTTGTCGCATAAAGGTTTATGACAATTATATATCTTCATTGTAGATTATACCCTTCATCATTCTAAAATAACTCATATTGCTCCATTTAATGCTTTTTGCTTTGAATTCAACTTTGCCTAATATTAACATGATAAGACCCACTTCCTTTTGGTTTGCATTTTCCTGGTATATGGGTGCCACTTTTATTTTATGAGTCTTACTGTTTTAGGTATGTCTCTTCAAGACAACAAATAGTCGTTTGATTCTTAGACCTATTATTTTATTTTTGTAATAGGTGAGTTTACCTCTTATATGTTAACTGATGTATTTGATCTTACTTCTGGAGTCTTATTGCTTTTCTTTTTTTTAAATATCTTTGTGGATTGTTTCTTTTTCTGTTTTGCTCTATGGTCCCCTTTGCCTTGTCCATGACCCCATTTCCAGTGGTAACTTGTTTTTAGTTCTGTTGAGATCATCTTTATAACTGAAAATAATATGTTTAAATTTTTATTTCTCAATATAATACTACAGAAAAGAATATTTGGTGCCAGTTCTCTTACACTACTTTCTTCCTCCCTCCATCACCTCCTTTTTTGTTGGTGTATTCTGGAATTTTCTCAAAGTCCATTATCATTAAATAATTCTTTTTTTTAAACATTATTTAGCTTTTCTTCAAAAAATTATAACAATTATAGTCTGTTTAGTATCTATACTTACCACATATATTTGCATTTATTTCGATGTTTAACTGGAAATGATCCTTATCTCCAGCTTTTTCATACGAGTACTTTCCTGTGAGTTTTGCATTATGATGCATAAGCTTAGTTAGATTATATTTTCAACAATGTTTTTTAGGAAGGTTTCATGGTTGTTGTATTTCCTTAATTCTTTCATATATAAGCATAGCTTTCTTTTGCACATACATATGAATGGAGGCTTGCCTTTTTAGGGTCTCGTTTCATTCAAGCACGATAAACTTTGTTTCATTGCCTTTTGGTATCTAATGTTGCTGACGAAAAATAGGAGGTCTGTCTGATTTATTTCCTTTCGGATGACATTTTTCCTATGCATAAATACTTGTAGGATTCTTTCTTTATCCTTGATGTTCAGCAGTATAACCAGAATTTGTTTCATTAATTACCATATTCTATTCATTTTTCCTGAAACATGGTGAGCCCTTTCATTCTGCATATTCTTGTTTTCCTTTCATACAGAAAAATTTTCTTCTACTATGTATTTGAGCTTCTTTTTTCTGTTCTCTTCTTTAGAAAACTCAGTTTCCAGATGTTGACTCTTTATTGTTTGAACTCTATATGGTTACTTTTTTAGTAATACCTTTTATCTCTGTATCCTCATCCACTATATTCTTATTTTCCAGTGCTATCCTCTTTAATGAAATAAATAGCATTTCTCTTTCCATTTCTTCTTTGCAGATCCTAAGATAGCATAGGCCCCTTTTTCCCTGAAAGTTTCTTAAATTTTTAAGAGGAATTCTTCAAATGTATATTTTGCATTTATATTTTCATGTTATAGCTCTTTTCTTAATTATAAAAATATTTTTGCATAGGTCATATACAATTGTTTTATTTTTGAATGGGGGCAGTTCTACATAGACCTGCCATTTGTCCAGTGTAGTGAAAGTAAGTATTAATTCTCCTGCCTTTTTCTTTATGTTTTCATCTTTAATCTTTATGCAATCATTCAGTTACTTTCAGAGGAGGTAGACAGGGAACAGTGATGTTGGGCAGCGGGAAGTCAGCCAACCATTGCAGGCATGCTCTCTCCAAAAACATAACCACTATAGCTCTTGCATCTTCCATCACTGGGGTATATCTAGTTTGGTGTAAGGTGGAGAGGAGTGAACAACCCCAGATTTCTCATGTCCACCTCACTTCGGAGTGCAGGACAGTGTGACGTGTTGTGCCTCACAGGCCCTTTGTTTAGAAGGTGCAGTCTTACTTATTTCTGTTTAGTCATCTTTGCTCTGCTGCTGTCGAGCTGGTTTCCTGATCTCCTGGCCTCCCTCCCTGGTTAGGAAACCAGATAAGGAGAAATAAGAATGGCATGGCTGGCAGATAGAACTGTACATACTGGATGACTCCATATGTATCAAGTACAAACAGAAGGAAAATCAATTTATGCTATTAGGAAGGTTCCCTTGGTAGAGGACAAGGAGGGGCTTCTGTGGTGATGTTAATGTTCTGTTTCTTAAGGTGATGCTAGATTCATGGGTGTGTCCACATGGTGCATTTTGTATGTGTACTATACTTCAATAAGAATTGTTTTTTTTAGTAACATGCTGAAAGGTCATCTTTCAAACCTGCTTCACCTAACAGGCTAGGTGTGAAAGTGGGTGCTCACCACCGCTGCTGTGTGTCTCCACACTCGTCTAACCATACACCATGTAAATATTGTTAAGAGGCTCACTGTACTCCCCCCTCCCTACACCTGTCTCCTGCTCGGCATAAGACTAGATGTATGCCAAATCTCAGCATCCTCCTTCAGTGTTTTGGTCCCAATTTTATTGTATTTGACAAATGTTCTTCAGAGTCTATTCAATGGGATTATGGCTGCCCTGATTTCATTATAGATATTTCCTTCTCAATGTTTGGTCCTGTTTATTACTTGTAGGTGTCAGAGGAGGAGAAGTAGAGTGATGCAGTTTATGTCTCTCCCACATTTCCTGGGAGACTAGTCTTTCCTCTTATTAAAACGATGAATATTGGCCCTAAAATGATGAATTTTGACCCTAAACCTCATCTTAGCCATCCTTCTTGGGAAGAGCTCGATTTTTAATTCACCAGTCACTATTCCTGCTGGTGAATTCTTTAAATATGTATCTAATTCATGTAGTTTCTGAAGGCTATTAGATGTGTTTGGAGAGGGCCTTTGTTGAAGCGTTCTTTGTTGGTTCTCTGCTGCCTCTTTGTAGTGCAACTTGCCCTGGAGAAGCAGCACGGAGAACTGTTTCTTTGTGTAAAACATGCAGCTAATTACTGTAGTCTTATGTGTTTTAGTGATTGTTTTGCTTTGTACTCAAGCTCTGAGGTGTACTTGTTGTGAGAGTTGTAATTCTATTAGTGAAAAATTAAGTAGAGGGGTGGCAGTTTCCAATGACCAGAAACAAAGAAGAAAATTCAATGATGAGGGAAATGACGAGAAAATCCACTGATGAGGAAATCTGTCTTAGGGGGTCACAGTCTGTATGAGCTCTGACTGACTTTTCAGTGCTTTATTGTTAATTATTTCAATAATGCCTGATTCTATCTATATTAAATCAATAATATTGAATACTTATAGTGTTAATATGAGCAGTACTAAGATAGATGATAAAGCATCTAATTACTTTCCTGCTTATTTTCCCAAGTGTTTCATTTCCCTGATTGAGGAATAGTATCTAGTCTCTTAAAAAAATAAAATAAGGGGATGGCCAGGTGGCGCAAGCAGTTGGGTGCGCGTGCTCCGCTGCGGCGGCCCGGGGTTTGCTGGTTCAGATCCCGGGCGTGCACTGATGCACCGCTTGTTAAGCCATGCTGTGGCAGCGTCCCATATAAAATGGAGGAAGATGGGCACGGATGTTAGCCCAGGTCCAGTCTTCCTCAGCAAAAAAGAGGAGGATTGGCATGGATATTAGCTTAGGGCTGGTCTTCCTCACAAAAAATAAATAAATAAATAAAAAAATAAAATAAAAAATGAATGCAGACTTTAATTTCCAGGTAAGATGAAGTAAGCACACTCTACCTTATTTTACCCAGTGATTACAACCAAAGACTCTGGAAAGAATACATAAAGAAACTAGGAGTCTGAACAGTTAATAGTAGCAGGCAGATTGGTGAGGGAAATAAAAACTCAAGGTGTGATGGATACTGGTGAGTCTCCTGTTATTTTTTTTTCTTCCCCTCATATCTCCTGGCCTAGGCTGAAAGGCAGAACCACACGTGGCGTGTGGACAGAAAAGGCTCCAAGCAAAACCCTCTTGTCACAGGACAGGGAAGGGAGACCCCCTGTGGGGTGGAGATAGTTGGGGAGATCCTCTGGTGTTTTTCACTCTCAGTCCTGCCCCAAGTCAAACCCCGGTCCTGCAGCTGCACTCCTGCAGTGGAAGCATCAACAGCAGATGCATGGGCACCTAAAACTCGGAGGAAACATTCCTTCTCTCAACACTATGCCAGAGGTGGGCTCAGTCACAAGAAGTGCACTATAGTGTGGGGGGGGATAAAACCGTGGATTTCTAGTTTTCTAGCCAGACAACCAGGAAAAGAGGCTCTTGGCAGCAGGAGAGTGTGGGAGAAATCATGGAAAAGAGGGACCTTCAGGAAAAGATCCTTATAAAGCTGTGTATTAAGTCCTAGGCCCAACTCCAAGCTGCTCACGAGTGGAACTGACCCAAAACAACATACCAAAGGCTTTGAGAACTAGCTCCAAAGTCAACCACCACCAGGTACAAGACTGACCACCTGAATGATGCACCTGTGAGATCCAGATAGCACTGCAAAGGCTTTCAGATCGAAGTGATAAAACCACAGCCCACTGATCGCAGGTCAGAATGTATGGCCTGAACCAAACAGGTTGCTCAGCAGCTAAAACAACAAAATAAACGCTGACCAAAGGACGTTAACAGGACCCAGAGAATTATAACATAATATGCAAAACATTTAGGAATAATCCAAAATTGCTCAGTTTATAAAGAACCAGGAAAATTTCAACAACTCGCAAGAAAAACTAACCTCAGGATGGCTCAAATATTGGTCTTACCAGCCAATGAGTTTAAAGCAGCTGTTATTGCCAAGTTCCACAAAGTAAGAGCACTCTTAAAATGAAGGGTAGGTTGAAATTCTCTGCACAAAAACAGAAGTTATAAGAAAGAACCATGGGGGAAGAGTGGGGAGTTGTTTAATGGGTACAGAGTTTCAGATTTGAAAGATGAAAAGAGTTCTGAAGGTTGTTTGCACAACAGTGTGAATGTACTTGATACTACTGAACTGTACACTTAAAATGGTCATGGTAGCAAATTTTATGTATATTTTAGCACAATTTTTTAAAAAAGGAATAAAGTCAATTGATATGTACTTACCTGGGAATATATCCATAATATATTTCTAAGTAAAAATAAAGCATGTTTCAGTGTGGGAGGAAAAAAAGAACCAAATAGATATGTACTAACTGAAAACTGCAATAATTGCAATAAAAACTTCACTAGGTGGGCTCAATTGTAGAATGGAGATGACAGAGGAAAGAGTCAGTAAACTTAAGATGAGTATCTAGATCAACATGTATTTTCCAATCTGAATAACAGAAAAAAGACTGAACAAGAATTATCAGAGCCTCATGTACCTATGGGACATATCAAACATGGAACATACATGTCTTTGGAGTCCCAGAAAGAGATTGGTGCAGCTAAATATTGAAAGAAGTAAAGCATGGATTGACAAAAGACATGACTATAAGGATTCAAGAAGCTTAGGAAATCCCAAACAAGATAAACTAAAATAAAGAAACTGTCCTGTTGCATCATAACCAAATTGCTAAAAATTAAAGAAAAATTTTTGAAAGAGAAAAATGGCACATTATGTATAGAGGCAAAATCATTCAGATGATTGTAGATTTCTCTTCAGAAATCATGGAGGCCAGAAAGCAGTGGAACAACGTTTTTTAAATGCAGAAAGAAAGGAAATATTAACCCAGAATTCTTTATTTTGTGAAAATATCCTTCGGGAATGAAGGCAAAATAAAGACATTCTTAAATAGAGGGAAAATAAGGGAACTTGTTGCCAATACACGTGCTATAAACAAAATGCTACATGAAAATGGAACTGATACCAGAGGGAAGTCTGAAACTTCAAGAATAAAGGAAGAGCAACAGAAATAGCAATTATATGGGTAAATATAATACTTTTTACTCCTCTTGAGTTCTTTAAAATATGTATAGTGGCTGCAAGCAAACAATGTAACATTGAATGGTAGGATTTTTAGTGTATATAGATGTAATACATATGATAACTACAACATAAAGGGTGGCATGTAAAGGGACGTATATGGTTGAAAGTTTCCTACATTTTACTTGGAGTGATAAAATATTAATAAGTAGACTATAAAAGTTATGTATATTGTAATCCTTAGAGCCATCATAAAAAGTATTCTACAAAGTATATAGTTTAAAAAGCCAAGAGATAAATTAAAATAGAAAACCAAAAGATATTCAGATAATTCAAAAGAAACTAGAAAAGGAGAAACAGAGGAATGAAGAAAAAGAGGGGACAAACTGAAAACAAATAATAAAATGATAGATCCAACCATATCAGCAATTACGTTAGATGTATATGTTCTAGAAACACCAATTAAAAGAGTCTGTCATTTTGGTTAAGAATACAAGACCCAATTATATGTTATCTATAAGAGGTCCACTTTAAATAATATAGGTAAAAAGTAGAAAGATGGAAAAAGATGTATCATACAAAGACTAATCAAAAGAAATCTGGAGTTGCTATATTAATCAAAGTCTTCAGAATAAGGGAAATTAATAAGTAAATTGCATAATAATAAAATAGTTCACTAGGAAGACATAACAATCCTGAATATGTGTACAGATAAAACACAGCTTCAAAATACATAAAACAAGAGCTGATAGAACTGAAAGGAGAAAATAGATAAATCCACAATCATAGATGGAAACTTCAACACTCCTCTCAGTAATCAATAGAACAAGTAGAAAATCAGCAAGAGTATAGAAGGCTTGAATGACACCTTCTACCAACTTGATCTAATTGACTTTTATAGAACATTCCACCCCAAAATAGTAGAATACACATTTTGTTCAAGCACACATGTAATATCAACCATGATAGACCCTTGGTCATAAAACAAACTCAAATTTAAAAGAATTGAAATAATACAAAATATGTTCTTTCACTAAAATTTAGGAATTGAACTAGAAATCAGTAACAGAAGATATCTGGAAATTTCCCCCAAATGCATGGATATTAAATAACACAATTCTAAATAATCTATGGGCCAAAGAGAAAGTCTCAGGGAAAATTAGAAAATATTTTGAAGTGAATGAAAATGAAAATAGAAAATATCAAAATTTGTGGGACACAGCTAAAGCAGTACCTCTAGGGAAATTTATAGCATTAAATGTTTATGTTAGAAAAGAAGAAATGTCTCAAATCAATAATCTAAGCTTCCATTTTAAGAAACTAGAAAAAAGGTGAGAAAAATAAACCCAAAGCAAGCAGAAGGAAGGAACCAATAGAGAAAACTAATGAAACACAAAGCTAGAAAAGATCAATAAAACTGATAAACCTCTAGCCAGACTGACCAAAGAAAAAAAGACACAAAATATCAATATTAGGAATGAAAGATGCAAAAACAGTACCACATGGATAATAAGGAAATACTACGAGCAAGTTTATGCACAGAAGTTCAACAACTTACATTAAATGGGCCATTTCCTTGAAAAGACAAATGATAAAAGCTCAGATAAGAAGAGACAGATAATCTGAATAGATCTATATCCATTAAAGGAATTAAACTTGTAATTAAAAATCTTGCTACAAAGAAAATTCCAGGCCCAGAATTAAGAAAGAAATAATACCAATTCTATCCAGTATCTTCCAGAAAATGGAAGAAGAAGGAATACTTTTCAACTCGTTTTGAGAACCCAGATTATCCCAGTACCAAAACCAGAGAAAGACATTTCAAAGAGAAGACCAATATCTTGAGTATAGATACAAAAATCCTCAACAATATTTAGCAATTTGAATTCAGCAATATGTAGATAGAAAAATGCATCAAGACCAAGTGAGGACCAGGAATGCAAGGCTGGTATCACATATGAAAATCAATCAGTGTAATCCACCATATTGTATGAAAACCACATGATCATATCAATAGATGGAGAAAATGCACTTCACAAAATTCAACATCCATTTTTGGTTTAAAAACAAAAAGCTCAACAAACTGGGAATATGAGAACTTCCTTAACTTGATAAAGGGCAGCTACAAAAAAAAACTGATCACTAACATCATTCTTAATGATGAAGAACTGAATGCTTGCCCCTATGGTTGGGAAAAATTCAAGAGTGTCTGCTCTCAGCATTTCTATTTAACATCCTAAGTCCTGGCTGATATGATAAGGCAAGAAACAGAAATAAGAGGCATACAAGTTGGAAAGGAGAAAACAAAACTTTTCTCTATTCACAAACAATATGATTGTCTACATAGAAAATCCAAAGGAATCTACAAAAAATGCTGCTAGAACTAATTAGTTTAGCATGGTTAGCATGCAGGATACACTGTTAACATAAAAAAATCAATCACATTGCTACATACTAGCAATGAGCAATTGAAAGTCAAAATTTAAAAAGAAGTACCATTTACATAGTTCCCAAAAACATGAACTACTTTGGTTTAAATCTAACAAAATATCTACGGAATCTATATGTTGAAAACTAGAAACACTGATTAAAGAAATCAAAGAAAACCTAAATAAATGAAGAGATACTATTCATGGATTAGAAGACTCAATATAATTAAGATGTCAATTCTCCCAAATTGAGGTATAGTTTTAATGAATTCTAACCCATATCCCAGCAGGATTTTTTGGTAGGTATAGACGTGGTTGTTTTAAAATTTATATGAAAAGGCAAAAGAACTTTGAAATGGAAAAATCAAGTTGGAAGACTCATCTTACTAGATTTTAAGACCTGCTCTAAAGATACAGTAATCAAGACAGTGTGACATTGACAAAAGGACAGCCACACAGATCAGTGGACTAGAACAGAGAGTCCAGAAATAAACCCACACAAATATGGTCCACTGATTTTTGACAGAGGAGAAAGGCAATTCTTCGAAGAGAAGATAGTCTTTTCAACAAATGATGTTGGAACAACTGGACATCCACATGCAAAAAACTGAACCTGACCTCTACCTCACTCCTTGTACAAAAACTAACTCAAACTTGGCTGCAGACCTAAATGTAAAATGTAAAACTGTAAAATTACTAGAAGGAAACATAGGAGAAAATCTTCATGACCTTGGATTAAGCAAGGAGTTTTTAGATATGACACCAAATACAATCCATTTAAAAAATGGGTTAATGGATCTTCATCAAAATTAAAAAACTTTTGGCCTACAAAATACACTGTTAACAGAATGAAAGATCAGTTAGAGACTGGGAAGAAATATTTGCAAATCATACGTCTAGCAAAGGACTCATAGCCATAACACATAAAGAACTCTCAAAACTCAGCATTAAGGAAACAACTCCATGATAGAATGGGCAACAGATTTGAACAGACACATCACCAAAGTAGATATACAAATGGCAAATAAGCACATAAATGATGCCCAACATCATTAGTTATTAGAGAAATGCAAATTAAAGCCACAATGAGATACCACTGCAAATCTATTAGAATGTCTTAAAACACACATACACACAAATAACTAACGGTACCAAACGCTGGTGAGAATTTGGAGCACTTGGAATTCTTATCCATTGCTGGTGGAAGTGCAAAATGGTACAGTCTTTTTGGAAAACAATTTGGCACTTTCTATTAAATATACAGTTGCCATATGATTTAGCATTCCCACTCTTGACAATTTACCTTAGATAAACAAAAACTTATATTCACACAAAAACTTGTACATGAATGTTTATAATAGTATTATTCATAATGGCCCATTACTGGAGACAACCCAAATGTCTTTCAACTGGAGACTGGATAAACAAACTATGGTAGCGCCATACAATGGAATACTTTTCAGCAATGAAAAGGAACTAACTATTGATACACACAACAACATGGGTCAATCTCTCATGCATTATACTGAGTGAAGAAGCCAGTCCCAAAAGATTACATACTCTATGATTACACTTATAAGACATTTTGGAAAAGGCAAACTATAGGCAGAGAACAGATTAATGATTGCCTGGGTTAGAGTTGGAGGAGGGCAGGATGTGACAGGGAAACTCTTGGGGGGTTCTGTATCCTGACTGTGTTTGTGATTACATGAACCTGTGTGTGCACTGAATCACGTAGAACTGTACATCCAAAAAAGTGAATCTGACTATGTAAATTAAAAAGAAAATGAATTTAAAAACAATGCAGGTCATTTTAAAACACATTATCATCTATGTCAGTTTAAAAGTTAAAGTTAATAGACTTAAAAAGGAAGGAAATTCTAATATATGCTACAACATGTATGAACTTTGAAGACATGCTAAGTGAAATAAGCAGTTACAAGAGGACAAACTATATGATTACCCTTATATGAGATACCTAGAGTAATCAGATTCATAGAGACACAGCAGAAAGGTGATTTGGGAGATGGAGTAATGAGGGGTTATTGTTCAATGGGTACAGAGCTGTTTGGGGTGATGAAACAGTTCTGGAGATGGATAGTGGTAATGGTTGCACAATGTGAATGTACTTAGTGCTGTACTATACACTTGAAAATGTTTAAAATGATAAAGTTTATGTATGTTTAACACAATAAAGAAGTTAATAGATTGCATAATATTGCTTTTACATAGGTCTTGATTTAGAAATACTGGGGAAAAACGTCTTCTGTATGCTCTATTCAAGTTCGTTTTGAGTTCTTTAAAGAAGAAAGACGTTAATCTGTTAACTTGCAAAAAGTCATATGTGATTTCTGTATAATATGTTCCCATAGAACTTTGTTAATCACAAAATAAGTTAAAATAAGCTCTAAGAGCAAAAAGCTTGCTTTAAATGTTTCTGCAAAGCCCTAGGCAACAAGAAAAGCAATGGTTCCTCCCATAATTAATTCTAGAGAAATCAGAAAGTTACATAATAGCCCCGATTCTCATCCTGAGGGTACAGGAGCCGAATGTGAAGGAAAAGATGCTCTGGAAGGGCGTTGGTTTGCAAGAACTTTCTCAGGCTGGGTCCTGGGAGGACTAGAATAGAACTTTAGGGGTGTGGGGTTTGCCCCCAGTATAAAAGAGCATCTTGACAATAAAACATTATGCTCTTTCCAACTAGACCATATCTGAACTGTGAAATACTAGGCTATTGTGGTTATATTAGAACTATCCCTTGAACCAGCCTTATTCTAGATCAAAAAGAACAGGAGATATTAGGAGGACAGTTAAAAATCCTTTCCGCACTCAGAGGGCTGAGAGCTGACGAGGGAAAAGGGGAGACGTAGTTTAGGAAATTGGATTTTTTTATGGCTATTTTAAATTGTTTTTAATATGGTTGCATTGTTTATTCTATTAAAAAAATTAACATAAGAAAACAACAAATGCTGTTGTACATACTTGGTTCTTCAGGTGGCTTGTCATCATAGAATAAATGGTGAGGTCTATGCTGCTGTGCTTCTAATAGCAATAGAAAAACTCAAGCAAGACTGTGGTTTTACAGAAGCTTAATGCTGAGTCATAAATGTGCATGAACATAGTGAAGTAAATAATGGCTAAATGACACATCCACATTTTTAGTAGATTGCATTGTCATTGAAAATATTTATTGCCCCTCCCTGAGCTCCCCTTCCTGCAGGAGGATTATACTCCCTGGCTGTTGAACTCAGGCATGGCCCAATGACTCGCTTTGGGCAATAAATTGTGAGCAGAAGTGACATGTGTCACTTTGGAGCAGAAATGTTGAGAACCAGCATGTGGTTTGCCATGCCGTTTATTCCTCTGCTACAAGACCAGCAGCATCCCAAATAAGGGCTGCTCTGTGAGCCTGGGTCTCTGAGTGGAGCAGAGCTGTGGTGGACCCATGATAGACAGGTAGCATGAGTGGGAAATAAACCTCTGTTTCCTGGAGGTTGTTCATTCCTGCAGCATTGCTTAGCCTACCCTGACTGTTGCGTTTCCATCCACACCACCACAGCGTCATAAACATTTATGTAGTCTGTATAACATTTTGCTTAGGCTTCTTATTTACCGATTTACCCTTTCCCAAAGGCCAGATTTACACAATTTCCTCTTCTTTCCTTGATAACAGAATCCCAACTTCATTCTAGCTGCAATGTGCCCAGCTAATTTGATTAGTCTAAGCCATTCATAGCAACTCAGTTCCTCCTTGAGAGTAGTTGGTCTAGAGATGAGCATGTGACCTAGTTGTGAGCAATGAGATTTCAAGGGAATCTGCCAGAGAATTCAGGAGAAATTGTTCCTTTCTGATAAGAGCAGCATGCAAAGAGAAAGTTCGTTTTGTCCACTTTCAGCTTTGAAAGCTGTAAGAATGTGATGCCTGGAACTGTGACCATGAGGAGTAATACCAATGTGCTGAGAGCAGTGGAGGCAAGGATAGAAAGAGCTGGAGTCCTTGATGACATAACTGAACCACCAAATCAACCTTAGGACTGCCTACCTGGACTTAGAGGACTATTATGTCCTTATAGTTTAAGCTGTAAGTCTGATTTTTCTGTTGCTTGCTGCCAACAGCATCCTAAGTGATACAGCAAGTGTGGACAAATCATTGTTCATTTGGCCTGTTTCATAAGAGGTTCATGTTTATGACTGCCATAGACAGGCCTTAGATTTACCGGTTCTTTAAAAAAAGTACAATGGAAGTCAAAGAAATTTGGGGATTTTACTTAATTTGGCCACCCTAGTGCAGCTCTAACCTTTGAGGAAGTCCTCTTTGGTGTATGCACTGAACGAAGCTCTCAGCTTGTAGCCATTTGGTGTAGGGTCCGGGTAGTCCTAGAAGCTGCCTGGGCCTAGGTTTTTTCCACAGTGGGGAAATACGTTTTCCGACCACCAAACCTCAATATGAGATTTCTCCAACAAAAGATAGTGAAGCCAGAAGAGCTGCCAGCGCTCTTGTCTTGAGCTCTCTCTGTTATGTCTTGTCCTAAAGCTGCAATATAAATGAATGCAGAGAGATCTCATGGCTTAGGCCTCCAGGAGTGCTCTGGGTGTCACTTTTCTAAAGCCAGGTTACCCCCCCACTCCAGTCATTGTCCTGAGCAGCAGGCACCAACACAAGGCACCACCGTAGGTCAGATCATGGATTTAAGCAAGTTAGGCCAGCATCTAAATGCTCAACATATGTTTGGTCTTTTCATAGTTTCTTGGAACAGCCTCCATTTTGGCATTCTGTTATCATCCATTATTTCCAGATGTTCCTTGTTTTTATTCTAGTTTTCTATTTCACAAAGCATGTTTTGTTATTTTTAATCTTTTTCTTATGTCTGTATGTCTGTGTTTGTGGATCCTAGAAAAGGTCTCAGAAATGTGATCATTCTTTCATTTTTCTAGGTATCTTTTTTCTTGGTGTCATAGCTGAGTGGCTTCTGGACATCACGTAGGAGCATTACTTTAATTTCAGGTTTCTGGAAACACATAACAAACATCTCAATTGTTCTAGCACCACTTTCTTTTTATCTCCGTTTTACATATATTTCATTTTTGCCAAAAATGTTGTTTTGATATTTGGTGTCCCTTTTTATTGTCTGTGCTACCATGTACTTCTTTTCACCTTGTAAATAAGAGAAAAATATACAGAACTTGTCTTGTGTAGTTATTTAAATCAATCCTGGAAGCTGTTTTGAAAAATTCCACTTAAGAACATTTAAGTTGCTGTTAAGTTAATAGTTTTTTTTCCGGAATGGTACAAATTCATATTAATTAAAATAACTTCTTACTTTTAATTTGTATTTTCCTATTTTAATTTGCTTAGTATAAATTAGATAATAATTGACTATATTTGCAGTTTTTCTCCACTTTCTAGATCCTCCAGTTTATAGCTAGATTGCCCGTAGGTCAAATTTTGTTGCTACTCAGCACCTGTGAATTCTTAGCATTCTTTCTTAGATTTATGCCTTGAATCAGAAAAGCTTTACAAAAAAATCTGTTTCTGCACATAGTCCCATAAAATTTTCTTTGGATGGACTAATGCACTGAGCTCTTAAGGAGTTTAATGGCTATTTCACCTTGTTGATTTATTGTGTTTTTTTGGTTGTTGTTGTTGGAGCCTTTCCATTCTTCCATCAGCTCGCAGAAACCTTGAAACCTCTGTGTTTGGGAGAACGGTGGTCACGTGGAAGTGAAAAGCACATTTAACTGCTTTTCGCTGCATATTGTGTGACAAATACAAGTCAGAGGTCCTTGACGTTCCAGAGAGCCAATGGTGTGCAAACGGCTTGTGCTCTAATGGTCTGCGTTATCAGCTGGTTATTTGAAATGCATTTCCCCATGGAAACAAGGTTAAAAGGGACACTAAGGTTTCTAGGTTAGTTCATAAAAGCCTATTTCACCCAGAATATAATTAAAATTCTGTACATTGCAATGAATGAGAGCAGAATATTGTTGTAATACTAGTAACTCAAGTAGCCAGAAAAAAAAAAAACAATGCAACTGAATAAGAAAGAAGCTTTAAAGAACGTATATTGAACGCTGATTGTCAAGGAAAAACAAATTTAACTGGATGAGGATGTAGAGGAATACTTTTATGACAATTCCAACAGGGACAGGGGAAGGACAAATAGCACTAGTTTTCTTTATTATATCTGTTTCCCTTTAAAATAAACAGCTTGATGAAGTTTCAAAATATTGTTTAATAAACATTATGTTTTTATAATCAGGTGAAAGATGCTAAATATTAATTTAATAAGAAATGAAAAACATCATGGTTTTCTTCTTGCTTGAGATGGTTGTATGAAAGACACTTTTGGTATAATGGAGCAGTCGTGACTTTAGTCTCCTTCAGTCTTTCCATCAATTGAACAGATGAGTATTGATTGTCCAATAAGTGGAGGTGCTGCTCTGAGGATACGGGAGAGAAAACAGCCAGGTTGGTTTATAGAGAGAATGAAGAACATCTGCGTGAGGGATTTTCCTGTGGAAATGCGGCAAGGAAGGAAAAGGCGAAGGCGAAAGGGAATTACTGAAGACGTGGGTGGGAGAACGATTTCCTGAGAAGGAATGAATTCACCTGGGAATAAGAGAGGGCTAGAGGGAGAGGGTAACCCCAGATGTTGGACTCACTGGGGAGAAGAAGAGAAAGTAAGGAGGACAGAGCTTGGATCAGACAGTGATCAGCCCAAGCCAAGGGGTGACCCGTCTACCTCAAAACAACTGAGTGACCTAAGGTGGGAAGAGTGAGAGGGGCAGGGAGCCAATTTCCACCCGAGTAGAAGAAGGGGGATTTTGCAAGATGGATGTCAGAAACTATAGAAAGTGAAGGCCCGGAAGAGGGCAGACGGATTTGGCAGAGATTTCACTCAAATAAATTCCATGGTTTCCAAGAGTAAATCAAAAGGGATAATTTGAGAAATGTCTAAAAGTTTAAATTCAGATCTATTTTTTCCACAATAAAATACTATTTTATATTTGTTAGTGTGATAATGTGTGATCACAAATTGTCCGTATATTTGGAGGGACAGCGTTGGAGAGGGCCAGCTGAGGAACTGGGTCCCAGGAAGTGTGAGTGAATGCAGAAGTCGCTCCCCATGCTCACTAACTGACAACTTGCTACCCTGATTCCAGCTTCCTTGAACTGCATTTATTTGTATTGACATATCCTTATTTTCACTTTAAGGAGCCCTTGACGTTTGTTTTAAATGTATTAAAGTACTGCCGATTCATCTGGTTCCTACAGCCCTAGAAAGATGGCCCCACCACATGCAGTTCCCTTAGAGGGTCAGAGGAGCACAGGGGTTAACAGCATAGACTCTGGAGTCAGAATATCTGGATTTGAATCCTGACTCAAAAGGACCCAGTCATTTCCTAGCTGTGTTGTGTGACTTTGGGCAAATTACTTAACTTCTCTGGGCCCCAATTCTTCATATGTAAAGTGGCATAATAATAGCACCTGGATCATTGGGTTCCTTTGAAAATTGAATGGGTATCTGAGGCTCTTAGAAGACTGCCTGGCTTCAAGTAGTGTCAGCTTTAAAAAGCAAAATAAAATTAAAAAGTTCCTGCACCAGTTACTTATATTAACAAAAACAATAGCATATTTTGCTGTGTGCATATTAATTTGCCTTCAGAAACATTCTAGTAAATGCTTGCGATCATGTAAATGGTTAGAAGCTGGCTCAGCTCCTCGGGCTCAGCCCACCCCCAGCACCAACCGTCAGAGGAGCTAAGTCTGTCCCATCTGAACCTGGTTCACTTCAGGTTCTTGGTTAGGCCACATTTGCTGGTTGTACTTCGCTATAGCAATGTTAGAAACTGCATACGTAAGTGCTCTCAGTCTTCCTACTAAAACTTGGTGATGATTTTTATCTGTGTGTGGATGTAGCTGAATTTCTTTTAAGTAGGCCCATGGAGGGGAAAAAACTCAAAACTTTCCCTTTCTTCTTTGGATGCCTTCCTTCTAGCAGAGTTTATCTGGAACAAAAAACTCTCTCTCTAGCCAGATCTGGCCCCACACAAGCCAGTGACGTAACCAAAGTTCATCCTTGAGGCATTTCCCACCTGGGCTTTAACTGCTAGTCAGAGCCCTGTCGCCACACACACCCCATAACCACCCTCATCCTCAGCTCTACCTTAAGGAAAATCTTTTTTTGAACTTATTTTAAACAGGTAAATGTTAGGGGCCAAACGTACAGCTCCCCACCTCTGAGAACACTGCCTGTCTCTTGCTCTTCTCCCACGGAAGGCCTCCTCTACTTCTCTCTCTCTGCATTTGGATAAAATAGGCCACAAATTCCAAAGGGAGTTTTGGGGGAGGGACACCAATAATGAAGTGGACACCAGATGAGATTCTTTTCATCATAGTTGGGGAAGGAGAAAAAGGTTGAAAAAATCAAGAACAACAAAATAATGGGGAACCAAAGCAGAACAGGCATTAGAGAAAGAACAGGAGTGATCAGGAGTAGAGAAGAGAGCTCCTTTTGTGGTTGGGGCCATGAGAAGCAAGTTGAACAGGGTAGGATTCAGAAAAGAAGGGTCCACTGGCCAATTTAGGAAGTCAGGTAGGGAGAGTTACTAAAAAGCCGTGGTCATCAGCACACTGAGGGGACGGCATGCTCAGTCAGACTGCAGTTGTAACAGAGATATTAAGTCAATAGAGGGTATGGCCCAAAATGTTGTTTGGGCAGGCTCTGGCTACTTAAACCAATTGGGTGAAGGTCAGCACCATGGATAGTCCCAAAGGATGATTACTGCATGGACTCTGGAGAGAAGCAAAATGAATCCTAGGTATTTGGAGATAGACTGAAGTTTATTTTTATCTATCTATCTATCTATCTATCTATTTATTTATTTATTTTTTGCTTTGCCTCTGAGACAAAGCCTTTTTGTTCTGTCTATATTAAAAAACAACAAAACATTTGTTGAGCACCTACTGTGTGCCAGGCATATTTACTAGTGCTGGAGAACTGCAAAGGAGTAAAATAAAGCTCTCCACCCTCAAGAAGCTTACTACCCCTGCATAGACCAGATATTTGAAAAACAACAATAATGATAGCTGATCAATTATTATGTGCCAAACACATAATACTAATTGCTATAGATAAATTATTTAATTCAACAGCCTTACGCAAGAGGTATTCTCGTTATATTATTGGTGAGGAAGCTTACGCACACACAATTTTAAGAAACTTAAAAGTCACATAAGTCACTTAAGTCACATAGGTTATATGAAATAAAGCCAGAATTTAAACCCAGACATTCTGACTCTGGTGTCCATGCCTATAATTACCACACCATGTTGTCTACATGTCAAAACAATACCAAGTGATGATGCCACCTATGGCAGAGATGTACACAGAGTCCAGGAGGACACACGGGGGATGCACTTGAATCAGAACTGGGGTTGGGAACAGGGGAGAAATTCAGGGAAGTCGTCTAGCAGAGGTGGCATCTGACTTGAGTGTTGAAGAACAAGGAGAAAGCAGTCAGAGAGGATGTACAGCAGAAGGCACAGCATGCTTAAATCTTACAGGGCCAGGCCTCTTGGAGGTCTGAGGAGCCAATCAGCTGTCCCCTCCATTTCTCAGCTTCTAAACGGTGGATAATGGACTCAAGGAAGTAAATGAGGACCAAAGTGCGAGGTTTACCTAATGCCTTCCAAAGTACAGGACTCCCCGGAGGAGGTTTGGAAAATAAAGATAAAACAGAGAGAATGAGCGAGAGGCCACATTGCCTTTGCATGCCTGTGCCTCGGTCAAAAAAGAATTGAGATTTCGGTATAGTTTCTAGATATAAGGTCAATATTCAAGAAGAAATACCTTTTCTGCTGAAAAATCCTCAATAAAATGTTAGCAAAATAAATCCAGGAATATGTCAGAAGGAAAATTCATCACGACCAAGAGGGGTAATAAAGTAACGATGCTGACTATCTTTTTAGGTGCTTATTGGTCATTTATATAACTTCTTTGGAAAAATGTCTATTCAAGTCCTTTGCCCACTTTTTAATTGCCTTGTCTTTTTGTTGTTCAGTTGTACATATTCTTTATATATTCTGGACGTTAGACCCTTATCAGATATGTAATTTTCTATAATAAAGAATTAGGCTGGCCTTTCTCCCTAGTTCCTAATAGGTAACTTCTAAACCCTTGGAATTTCCCAGTGATAGCAGTGTCTTTCTTATTCACGGTGGGCCCCTCAGACCACACCTGATAGTTTGTGCTAATGAGGTGTCTCATGGTGAGCTCCTTAAATTATTTTTTTGTTTGTTTGTTTGTTTTCTGAGGAAGACCAGCCCTGAGCTAACATCCGATGCCAATCTTCCTCTTTTTGCTGAGGAAGACTGGCCCTGGGCTAACATCCGTGCCCATCTTCCTCTACTTTACATGGGACGCCGTCACAGCATGGCTTGACAAGCGGTGTGTCGGTGCACGCCGGGGGTCGGAACCTGCGAACCCTGGGGCCGCCACAGCGGAGCGCACCCACTTAACTGCTACGCCACCGGTTAGCCCCCTCCTTAAATTAAAATAAACTGAATCCCTTTGATAGGAACCGTTGGATCAAATATGTCTCTTATTGGTTTAAAGGGGTTATATTCCTTTTCCAGTTACACATTCAAGCTTAGAGACATTATAAATTACATTTAAATAATAACGGTTTGTGATTAGTAAATATGTCACCACAGTCCCTCATAGTAACCCTTTACGTTTCAAAGGCATTTTTTGTCACCTTAATAGGTAACACCTTCTCAATCCAGATGAAATAACTCAAACTCTAAAGGCTTTCAATGTCTTCAATAATTCTGGTATATTTTTTTTCAATGTTAAATGATCATAATCTGTTAAATTATAAATATGGGCTCTATATTCATGTTATGTAGCACTTCCTTAGTTTGGCATGTTATGAGAGGTAAATACACCTTTTTTCATATAAGTAATACGTTGGTTGGATTACAGGCTCAGTCAGCCAGTAGCATAAGAAGAAAGCACATATACGTGACCTTCTTTTTTGCTCCTTAGACCCTTAATATTCAGCAGCAATCAGTTGTCATTATAAAAATGAAACCTCTGTTTACGTGGCGAACAGGACGACTCCGCTGGGGTTGGGAGGACAGCATTTTCCCCCTTGCACTGACATTTAGAGTTGTCTTCCTTACCCAGAGTGTCCCGTTTCTCTTGGTCACCTAATCAACACAAAGATAGTGTCTTGAACAGTGAGTCTTCTGGGGACAAAGGGAGAAAGCGTCCGTCTAGATTGAAGATTGCAATGGATTTGTGTGAATTTGCCAATGCTTTGACTTTAATCCTTTCTTGAAGATCAGTGAAACTAAAGTAATATAGCAACAAACTGGCCAAAAGAAAAGTTGGCCATTCACAGTTAACATTTCCGAGGGATCACTGTAGAACTATGACAATGCACAGGAATTTAAATTTGTTAAAGAACCCTTTATTTTTAATCAGTTATTCCTATATAGGAGAGGATTCCTAGTGATTTTTATTCTGTTCATTATATTTGTGGTAATGTCTATTTTTGTTTGTTTTTATAATGAACATCTACTTTTTTGGTGATTTTTAAAATTGTGGTAAAATATACTGAAGATCTACTTTTATAATTAGACAAATTAAGCTGTTTTCATTTTAGAATAATTGAAACCTGTATCAGTGGGATATGATTTGCATTAAGACAAGTTCACATGAGGCATGATGGAGCAAACATACACATACCAGTGATGACGTGATTTGGTTGCCAGCTTTTTAAAAAAATGGTATGAAATAGCATTTTGAGTCCCTGCTAAATGGCCATATGGCATCTCTCACTCCCCACTTGTGTTATCCTGGGCTAGTCACCCAACCTGTATGGTGTCAACTCCCGGGTCTGTAAAATGGAACAGTCCTTACCTTGTTATGAGGTTTACAGCACTCAGCAGGGTGCCTGACATACAGTAGATACTCAAAACAATGGAGCGATTTCATTCTGACTGGGAAAGACTGTTTTGTTCATTTACTCATTTGGCCTAATATAGAATTTCATCAACATTTTGGATTCTGGACACTATTTAGTCCTATAATTAATGTTTCCTAGTGGTCACAATCTTCAGGTTTCCTGGACAACATCTATTTTTCTCAAAAGCTTCTTGACAACTGTGTTGTGAAGAAAAGAAGTTAAGGTGTAACTTCGATGAGATCGAGCTGGTCATTCGGCAAAGATTTACAGTGACACATCTGGGTTGTGCATTGGTCCACAGTTTGCATAGAGGCAATATCAAGTTCCCACATGGTGGCTCGTCTGTCATGGGGCTGCCCAGGGCCTGGGTTTTCCTACCCCTGACTGAGGCTGGAAGGTCTGAGCATCACCAGACCCAGAACTGGAGGAGGCCCGGGCAGGGTGCTTGGACCACTCTGCTAAAAAGTGAATAAGGTGAGGAGACTATTGGCCTCTTGGAAAGAGGCAATGAATAACAACAGAGTAAAGGGTCAAGCCACACACATTAATTGTATGTAAACTACTGGTGCTGGCTGCTTTGGGAACTACAAAAGGAAAATAAAGAGAATGTCCCATCCTTCAAGGAACTTAGTCACGGTGGGCATCAAGGATTAGGTACATGAATTAAACTGAGACCAGAGTTAAATATCTACACTGAAGATCCCAGCAGGCAGCCTGTGAATACAGGTGATTGACAGCGACACTGTAGGGTGATTCAGAGAAAAGAGAGAGAACCATGGGCTGGAGGGATCAGCAAAGCCTTTACAGGAGGGATGCAACTGGACGGATGGTGGAATTCATGCAGCCAGAGGAGAGCGGTGGCACGAGAGCAGGTGTGTCAGGGAGGGTTTGGGGAAAGACGTCAGAAGCTTTGTGAGAGGAAGCAGTGGGTATGAGGCCACAGAGATGTGGCTTTGTTTCTGTAAATCATGGGACCTCAGTTTCCTCATCTTCCTGAGAGGATGGAACATATGCTCCTCATACTCCTTATGGTTCTGACTTGTTACGATCCTCAGCACTGGCCTGAGGACTTGCTCCACAGAAAGGGGATGGATGGGCTCGTGTATCCCAGAAGGACGAGAGTGGATCTGGGGAGGCTTTGTTAGGACTTACTCTGCCTCCTGTGGCTCCAGTTTGAAGGGCAGGTATGACACAGTGGCTAAGATTGTGGGCTCCTCGCACACTGCGAGGATTCACTCTGAACTCTCCCTGTTTCTTTTTTTTTTTTTTTTATTAAAGATTTTATTTATTTATTTTTTCCCTCCAAAGCCCCAGCAGACCGTTGCATGTCATAGCTGCACATCCTTCTAGTTGCTGTATGTGGGATGCGGCCTCAGCGTGGCCGGAGAAGCGGTGCGTCCGTGCACGCCCAGGATCCGAACCCAGGCCGCCAGCAGCGGAGCCCGCGCACTTAACCGCTAAGCCATGGGGCCAGCCCCTGCTCTCCCTGTTTCTAGCTGTGCCTCAGTGTTATCCTGCAACAAAGGAGGATGACAATAACAGCACCTTCCTCCCAGTGTTCTTGTGTGGAAGTGCTTAGCATAGTGCCTGCACAGTGAGGACTTAATAAATGTGAGCCATGAGTCTTCTCTCTGCTTGGCTGACTCCCTCAGGCCCCAACTTCATGAGGCTTCTGCTCTACAGAGGAGAGAGTGGCTGCTGGCTCCACACCCCATCTCTGTGACCCAGCCTTACAGCTAGGAGGTGGGGACACTGTGATTGGCTGCCCTAGAATCAATCTATGAGGGGACCCAGAGAGGAGCCTGGGGTGGGTCAAAATAGAGCGGTAGGTAGACAAAGAGTAGTCCACTACACGCACATCTGACCTGACAAGCAAGTCCATGGAGAAGCAAAGTGCATATTGTACATTCTTGGGCAAGGAAACCAAGATACCAAAACCTTAAGAGGTTCATGGGAAAGTGAGAGAGCCAGGAATCCACCCAGGCCTGTCACTCCACATCTCTTTTCACTCTATTTCACTGTTATAACCAAATCTCAAAATACTTTGTTACCATAAAATAAAGGCTGCCTTCTATTTCCTCTGGAGATGTTTTTACTATGAATGGAGGTTGCTTCATAGTCAACACAGCAAACATTTATTGAGCAGCTACTACATGCAGAGTGCCAAACACTGTCAGGGAAATCAAAGCACAAAAATGAGTGAAGCGTGGCTGCTGTACATGCAAGGTTCTTAAATACAGCGGAGAAGCCAGCACTCCCAAATGCGCTTGGATACAGCATAGCTTGTGAAACGAACAGATCAGTGGATCCAAAGATTGTTTTTTTTAGATGGAGGTTGGAGAGTAGAGGGCAACTTGGGTTGTCAATTCTTTATTTTGCTAAGGATATTTTTTAAAAACCTACAGTCAGCAATCACTATCATTTTATACAAAAAGGATATTTTAATTCCTAAAATAGGAAGGGCAAAATTTTCAGAATAAAGGACAGGCCTTTAAATTTTAATAAATGCAGTTGTATTACAAACTTACTACATTGTCCTTATTTCCCCATTTCACAGAAGACCAGTGAAACTTTTTATAAACCAGTGTTGTGAGAACTATGGTCTAAATGACTTCCTAGATGTCATCCCTGCAAGTTGACCTGTGGGCACATTTTGATAATTTTGAAATAAAAGCATGCCACACATACGAGGAAGTGCTAGTGCTTCATTCCATTGCCCAGGCAGGGCCCAAGCAATTGCTCTAATGGCTCCAGGCTCCAGTGGTCCAGGCTCAGGGGGCAGTGGCCCTTCAGGATGAGCTTAGAATGGTGCCACTGATGGAACTGGATGCGGCCCAGGAGAGGTTTAGCTGCTTCCTGTGGTCAGGCCAAAGTTAACCAGAGAAGTGCCTGTGATAAAGGACTTTGAAAAATAATATATATTTTTCTTGACCATTGTGACAATTTAGAATGGAAAACGCTCAAAGGATAATATTGCTATGTCTTATAGCAAAATTAGTAATAAAGTTCCAAGAGGGTCTCAGTGACTGGAAGTCCAGAATTTCCCAATGTCTCAACGTCTGTTCAACTGTGGTAATCCTAACCAGCAAGACTCTTTCCAGATACACTGAGCTCCACCCTGAGTGACCCTGCACAAGTATAGTTTTTTTCCACATTTTGATTTCAAAGCAATTTCAATATTAATTTTTGTTCTTAAAACAAATAGCAGAGCTGGCCAGTTCGGATCCTAGGCGTGGACCTACTCACCGCTTATCAAACCATGCTGAGGCGGCATCCCACATAGAAAAACTAGAAGGACCTACAACTAAGATATACAACTATGTACTGTGGCTTTGGGGAGAAAAAAGAAAAGGAGGAAGATTGGCAACAGATGTTAGCTCAGGCCAAACTTCCTCAAAAAAAAAAAAAAAGCATATTCCTTACCATTAAGAAAATTGAATATATTTTAAAAGTTCAAGTTTACTCTCGCAGTAATCTGACAAGCTACAGTAATGACGCAAGAAGTAAAACCAAGAGACCATGAGCTGAAATTCAGCTCTTTCACTCCAAAAATGTGATCGCCAAAGTCAGCGTGGGGGTTATCATCAGAATTGGGGCAATTTCTCAATTTTCGTCAGCTGCTATTAAAAAATAAGGTTTCAAGTATCCCCAGGATATTTCGTCTTCCGTAAAGGCAATCTGTCACCCAGTTTCCCTGTCCTCTTCCGCAATGACAGCTCTTGCCAGTTTGTATTTGAGATTCAAATAACACACACGTGGGTGTACTCTGGGAGTGAAAACCTGCTCCACTCACCAACTGGAGCTAATTTTGTCATAAATAATGATCACGGTGGCAGATACCAGCAACTGCAACACCAGAAGAGTCACATAAATAAACTCATCGACAGTTCACTTCTCACGATTCATGCAAACACAGGCAAATAAAAGTAAATGGAAAGGCATATGCGACACAGTGTGAAAACTCTCAGACTTGAGTCTTCTGAGTTATTTCTCTTGCCAGCCTGGGGCATACAGATTTCTGAGGTTTCCTTTCCAATCTCTCTAGTTCACATTGCCTTCCGAATGGAAACATCACAGAATTTATGGACGGCTCAAGACCTAGAGTGCTGCTACACAGAGACACAATTTTATGAAATGAATGTGCGTTTCAGACATAATTTTCACATTTGATTCCAGCACTAAAGGAGAGCAGAACTGTAGTTTGAACGAAATATGACTGTTGAATCCTACAAGAGAAAATGAAACACGCTCCCAGGCCAACTGCCAGGCAATGCTCCTGGCTCCAGAGTACAGCCTCGGGCAGTGCCAGATGGTCCCTCCCAGGAAACCAAGCTTGTCTCCAGCATAGGAGATCAGAGCAACTCTATCCCTCAGGAAGTGCTTTATCGGCCATTACCATAAACTTTGTGAGAAATAAAAGAACGAGGGTGGCAATGGCTGAAGACTCATCAAGGAAGGAGGCTGTTAAATAATTGAGACTTTTGCCGATTTCTTGGCATTTTGGCTAACACCAGGGATTGCGGTAGAATTATTATGTGGGTAGAATAATGAATAATAATACCTAACTAATGAATACCGTGTCCCCAGCACTGTGCTAAAAATTTACATACATTAATCCTTACCACAACTCTATGAGGTCAGTGTCATTATCATCATCATCATCCCTACTCACAGACGTGGAAATCAGTGGACACATTGCCACAGGATTCCGAGGCACCAGCTCGTAGAGTTGCCCTTAGTCTTACTTTTGATGACTGGCAGAGCCAGGCTTTGAGCCCTGATCTGTCTGACTTTAGAGCCTGAGACTGGTATTAGGTATAACAGTGTCACGACACCCAACGCCCAGCGTTTATGCTAAACAACACTTCCTCAGGTGTGCTATCTTTTGAGGGTTAGGAGGCCGCGTTGTGCTTTGCCTTGCTCAGATAACATCTGTAGGGGAGCTTCTGTATCTTGCTTTTTGCTTCCCAGATCCTTACTGAGGTGTCTCATCCAGGCTTGTCCTCTTCAGTTCTAACTACATATGCTCTGGTCTCTGCCAACAACAGGATTATGTCCATGGATCATCTTTAAAAGTGGCTTCAGTGGTGACATTTCTCCTCTGCTGAAAGAGCCTTTTCATTTTCATGCTGCTGTGGATGGGCAACAGCTAAGCTTGGAAAAAATTAAAACCTATCTGAGTGGGCCAAACCCTAGAAATTCTAATATTATTTGGACAATTGAATTCCTACATAAATTCTGAAAGGTGATAGGTAGGGTCAGATTTATAATATTGCTCAGTACAGGGCCTGGAGCCCACAGGAGAGGGGTGAACATGGATTCACTGAAGCCACCTCTGCTCTCCCTTGAACCTTCCCATAGCAAAGCTCCTCCTTGCCCAGGTCCAAAGTCAGGCCTCATCTTTATGTTCTGAGACCTGTGGCTCTTGGTGAAATTTTAAAAGTGCTCTAGGGTTAAAAATAAGACCAAAAAGATATTATTAATTATAGCTAACATGCATGGTGCGCTTAGTATGCCAGGCTAAGCGTATGTAAGTTATCATTAACTACACTTTCAAGGAAGTCCTGTGATCCTGAGCAGTTGAGTAACTCCCTTGAGTCACAGCCAGCACGTGGCAGAATCGGGATGTGAACTTTGAACCTTGTCTTCCTGGGCCAGGCCCTGTGCAACACCTTGCAAGGAAAGTAGATCAGTCAGCTATGATCGCTCTTCAAAAAGTCCACAATCTGACTAGTGAGACAAAATATAAATACATGAAAGTTATTGACCACAAAAAAGTTATATTTCAAGAGATGTTGCTTGGAATACAAAATTGGTTGTCAAGTACATCCTACTAATCCTAATTGCAAGAGGAGTTCAGAGGAGGCTGAGGGGGTCTCAGGTTCAGGGTGGGAGCCTCAAGGGCTGAAGTAGGGTTTAGTTGGCCTGCAGAAAAGACTAGATTTCCCAGAGTTCCCAGATGGTGGGGCCCAGGTGAGAGCAGGCCAACCCCAGGGGTTAGGGCAGGCGAGTGCTGGGTGGACTGGAAAGACACTTGCAGCGCAGGTTAAAGAGCTTCGATATTATTCTCCAGTCTACAAGGAACCACTGAAGGTTTTGAGCAGGAGATGAATGCAAACAAAATGATTCATTTGCTTAATCACTTAATAGAGAGGATGGCAACAGGACAATTGGTGATATTTATCATTTGTGTAGCAGCCCAGCATATATTTGTAAGTAAACTTATTGAAATATAACACACATACAGAAGAGTGCACACATTATAAGCATATAGCTCTTTGAATTTTTATAAAGTGAAAAAAACTTGTAACCAGCAACTACATCACGATTTAGGAAATTGCCAACACCCTAGAAGGCTCTCTCATCCCTCCCAGATCCCACTATTCTGATTTCTATCACCAAATGTTAGTATTGCCAGGTCTTTAATTTTATATAAATGGAATCAAATCATATACTACATACTTGTTAGTGTTGGGCTTTTTTTCTCAACATAATGTTTGTGAGATTCATCCATGCTGTTTTCTGTAGCCCCCATGCTTCATTCATTTCGTTGCTGTATATTATTCATTGTTTGACTATACCACAATGGATATATCTGTTCTAATGTCGATGGGCATTTGGGTTGCTTCCAGCTTGGGTCTATCACGAATAATGCTGGTATGAACGTTCTTATGCCCAGTGTATTTCTCAAACTCAGGTTATGCGTTCTGCCTCCCCAAAGCAGAAATCAGAACTCAACTGCCCACTTCAAATGCCCAGCATTGGCATATGACCCGGGCTCTGCCAATTAGATGTACCCACCCATGACTTCAATTTGAGGAGAAAATCACGAGGAAGAAGCTGGTAAGAGTGGTGGGGAGTGGCCAAGAGACTCTGAGCTTCCAGGGGCAGAGTGGCAGGGTGGTGCCCTGCGGATGGCACCTGCCATGCCAGCACCATATGTGGCATGTCACGCCTCCAGGCATGGGAGGTCCCCAGCTTCTGTTCCTGGCTCCATGCCCCAAACTTCAAAGCCTGATTCTCTAACCAGAGTTCTTTGAGCCCCTTTATTAAATTCCTATTCTGCTTAAAGAACCTAGGGTGGGTTTTATTATTCTTGAAGAGAAGAAACTATTAGAACAAGACTAGATAAGCCTCATTTGACCAGTATAGGAACAGGGGATGTAATATCCCTTTTAGAAGTGTGGACAAATCCCATATAGGGCTTAAACGCATAGATTCTAGAGCCAGACAGCCTGGGTTCAAATTTTCTACGACTCATGAGCTGTGTCCCCTTGGGCAAGTTACTCAACCTCTCTGTGCCTTAGTTTCTTCATTGTAAGATAGTGATAATAATAAAGGCAGATAAAAAGGTTGTTGTGAGTGTAAATGAGTTAATCTATGAAACGACATGGCCCAACACTGGCACACAGTAATGTGTGTTTGATGCTACTATTACCTGTGGCACTACCAGGCCCCTGGGCTTTTTCAGATGAGAACTTAGCAGGAAAATGCCAGTCAGGACTAATGGACTCAATTGAACAGTGTTATTTGCATAGGGGGAATCTCAGCGTGTTCAGTTCAAGAGCATGGAGGGAGGGCCCCGCAATGGTCCAAGTGAGGCTCGGGTGCCCCACCTCAGGGTGCTAAAGGCTCGCTCTGCGCCTCACCTCCTCTTCTCTTTATTTCTGCATTCTTCGAACACTAGTGTCTGTTTTCTCTACATGAAATCAAAAGTGTGTGTGTGTGTGTGTGTGCGCGCGCGCGTGCGTGTGTCCACCAGGCTCAGGTCTTATGTTATCATCTGGGCTCCCTACTTTTCCATTGAAGTCTCATTATTTTTTGGTAACTTCTGAAGATACAGAGAGGAGAGCTCCTCTGTGGGAGGAAGAGGTTTTCTCAGTAGATTTTGCCTCTGAGGCACAGACGCCCCTCATTTTGTAGGGTAGGTGGGGCTCGCGGTGTGAAAAGCCAGAGACAATACCAGAGACCCTTTACTGAGAGCCAGGGCACTGCCTTGCAAGGATTGGGATCCTCGGGAAAATCCCACCATTCGGCAAATGTGAGCGGTGGTCCAGGCCCGGGATTGGGGCAGGGAGTGTACACCCCTTTCTCTGAGTCCCTCCCTCAGATGCAGTTGAGCGATGAGTAAACCCTCCTGTGTGACCATTCCGCTCTGTTTAATCCACTAGTAAACTCCAATTTCTCAGCCCAAGTGCCCTGATTTCTGTCTTGGAAAATGTAATCAGCACAGTGTGAATTCTCAGCCTGAGAGGGCAGAAAAGAGGGAAGGCGGTTCCCCTGAGCCTGATCTGGGGTGCGAGCTGAGCGGCATTCCGTGGAATAGATGGGGTGAGGCACACGGTTGGAGAAAGCCCAGGGGTGGCTCCACAGCCAGCACACCAGCAAGTCTTATCCCTTAAGCCCAGATGCTCCTTCAAGTCTACTGAGCCCCTCATCCCTGAGACAAGCCGCACGGGGCCCGGCGGTGTCAAGGGTGAGTGTGACTGAGGCCCTGTCCTGGGGGATTTATACTCCGAGGAAAGGACTGGACGAGCACACAGAGAACCACAATACGAAGAAGAGCAGGGAAAGAAGTAGCAATAAAGGGCTGGGCTAGCGATTGGAGCCTCTCTTATTTGTGCATAAGAATCATGTAGTTTCTCCTATGCTACCCTTCACTGTTTCCTGGGTTTGTGCTTAACTCTGGAGATACCAATCTTTTCCTAGCGTATCACTCAAACTTCATTATACTGCACCTGACAGAAAACCCAGCCGAGGTGCAGACTTCAGTGCTGGTTTGATCTGGAGGTTCGACAATGGCATCAATCCCCCCACTCTCCCACCTCTTTTAAATCAAGCCTTTCCATTCTGTCTTCCACAGCATTGACCCCGCCCTGAGGTTGGCTACCCTCATGGTTACAAGATGACTGCCGATGGTCCAGAGGCCACTTGGTTCTCATCCACAGCCAAAAGTAAAGAGAAAGCTTTAGTTTTTGCCCCAGAATTTCAAGCAGAGTCCTGAGATTCACTCTGATTGGACTGGCTTAGATCACATGCCCGCTCCTGAACCGGTCACTCTAACTGGGAGAGGTGGAATGTGCTGGTTGGCTTGAGCAGATGAGAGCCCACTCCTAGAAATACTCCTTCTTCTAGGGTATTGTTAGGAAAGAGAAATGAAGAGAGGGGTTGGGGTAGCAATCACTAAAGTTGGTGATGGCTAGGTTCAGTTCAGGAAGGCCTTTACGATGCCTAGGACTGGGACCTCTGCCAAGGCTCAGAAATAAATAAGACAGGGTCCCTGGCCTCGAGCAGCTTACAAGCCAGTGTCAGAGAGACAGACACGTGAACAGAGAATTCCCAAACAGTGTGGTGAACACCAAACAAGAGAGAACGCAACTGGAACACACGGAGAGAAGGCTAAATCCAGCTGGGAGTTCAGCCAAGCCTCCCAGGAGGAATAAGAACCAAGCCAGGTCTTGCAGGATAAGTGTGTATTTGCCAGGTGAAGAGAGAAGGCTGCTCTTACAGAAACAACCAAATAAAAAACTAGAGGCGGGAAGCATTCACTTATTCAGCGAGCACTGATGAACATAGTTAAAGCTGAGTTCTACCAGGAGCCTGGAGTTACTGGAGATTAATATTTGAAACGCCCAGAGATTAAAGTTTGAATTTTGAAGGTACTGGAGATTAATATTTGAGATTAATATTTGAAGTGATGGGAGGTGAGACAAACCTGGGAACAAGACCAGATCACAGTGGGCCTCCTGTGCCAGGTGAAGAAAGCTGGGCTTCATCCAGGGAGAGAAGGAATTTGAATCAAGGAATTTGACATGGACTGGTGCTGAAGAATTTCACCTCATTGCTTGCAGTCTTACTGTATCTCACCAGCTTGAGAAATACTCACAAATTACAAACTATGATTTGGCGTCTATTTCTTTTTGTTAATCATCCAACTCAGTCCCCTTGTTCTGGTGGCCATAGGTAAAACTCGTTTTGGCATTTTGTCTTGCCTTGCATTGTAAACAGTTGTGTATTTGCTTGCCCTCTTGTGTAAAATGGGGAACTCTTGGAGGATCTTATTTGTTTCCACCATAACTAGGAGGAATTCAATAAATGTTTGTTGACTTGACCTCTTAATGGTCTGGGTCACAGAGCCATCAAGATGGAAACAGAATAAACTGATTTCTAGTTTGGGAAAATAGGGTTGGGAGTTTGGAGAGCTGACTGCAAGGTTGTATGTTTTGAAGTCTAGGGCTGGAGTACTCCAGTGCTGAGAACAGGCCACTAGTGAGGCAAGGGGATTCCTTGTCTAAGTCATGAAGCAGGGAAATAGATATTTGTCTGGTGTCTGCCAGTCTTGGGCTCACCTGCTCTCAGATCCACTCCTTGCCCTCCCCCTGCCCTGCGTCTGTCTCCCAGGCTCAGGCTGGGTTCAGCCAAGGAGAGCCATTGGTGAGTTTGGAAGGCAGAAGAGAGAATGGAGCCAGGTCTCTCCCTCTCTCCCCCGTCTCTGCCTTGGCTGCTGTTTGCAGCGCTGGCTGAGTCTCCTCCACGGCTTCAGCTCCTGCCAGACAAGCCCACATGATTCCAGCTCCTGCCAGGTGACTCCAGGTGCCCAGGAGTTCGCCTTCTCCCTTTGTCTCTCCAGCCCAGAAGTTGTAGTGGCTTCCCGCAATTTCTAATCTCCTTTGATCTTCCATCCCTGAATTAAGTTCTCTCTATTCAACGTATTTAAATTTCCCTTACTGGATCCTGAATAATATAAGATCTCCCAAGTCCCTCCCGCAATTCTTTTAACCATATATTTTGCCCAGAAATACACACTCCACCTCCCTTTTCCCTCCCTCCCTCCAATTTTTCCTCCTTTCAATCCAGGGCTTTTGTGCTATTTCTCTTGTTAGGAAGGAATACAAACTGATAAATTCATTCACACAAAGATGTGTAGCCCTACTGGGAGTATATGCATTTTTAACAAATGCACAGGGACACAGTATTGATAGACTCAAAGTTATGATTCACAGATGGTGGAATTTCTCTTTCTTAGTGTCCTTCTGAGGCCTACCCTCTTTGTGCCTACTGCCACTTCTGAATTTTGAGTGAACCAATGAGCATTGCTCTGCCCCCCACAGCATTCTCTGGTCCAGACATCTATCCTTGGCCCCAAGTGGGGCTTGATGAAGGAATGTGGATGGAGCACCAAGTCCATCTCTGGCTGTGGAAAATCAACTCAGAGTATGTGCTTTGCTAGCGGTAGGTGAGTAACGTCTTTTTCAAATATAAAGTACACACGCATTGTTATTCTTTGTATATATTTTTTTTACAATTTGTACCAAAGCATGCACAAATAATAATAATCTACATTTTTAAATTGTCTTCCCATACTACTTGAGAACTAAGACTAGCAGTTGCAGAATCTCATTTTACTTGACTCCAGCAAACGTATGCTACTCTATGTGTGTTTTTGACTCTGTCACATTTACTGCCTCAGAACATGACAATTCACTATTTAAAATAAACCATGGAAATCTGACTGCATAAAGATTTGATAATAAGCTCCAGCATGGTAAGCCTTAGGTCATCTGGTAATGTGCCACTTCTGTTGCTGCCCAAAGGGGTGTTGTCTGCCCACTGCAAGACATGCCAATAGCCAAGAGGCAAGGATGTAGGAGAGAGAGGACTTTTTATTACAGCTTGCTAGCAAGGGGGAAGATGCCCAACTAATAAACAGCCCTTGGGAACAAAGAAGTCATGTGTTGGTACCCAGGGTTAGGGAGATCAACCCTCCCATTTGTCGGGGACTGTGGGGTATCCCAAGATGGAGGACTTTCAGTGCTAAAACCAGGAAAGTTCTGGGAAACCTAGGACAAGATGGTCACCCTATGAAGACCAGATTGCAGGGGAGAGGTAAGGCTCTGAATCTCACAGCCAGCATGCTGTGGTGGACCAGGCTGCCATCTAGAAAGACAGCAGCTCTCTGATTGGTTGTGGAGGTAGATACCCAAAAGGAGAACAGCTCTCTGATTGGCTGTGGAAGTAGACATCTAGAAGGAAGGCAGGTCTCTGATTCACTATGGAGGTAGACACTGAGAAGGAAAGCACCTCTCTGATTGGCTGTCCACGGCTGCAGGGGGTTAGCCTTTTAGCCCACTGAACAGCGAGTACAGGTGAAATAACCCAGTGGAAGAGAAAGAGTGAGGACAAATAGGAAAAGAGAAAGTAGTGAGGGTGTGTGAGAGGAGCAGTGGTCACCAGGCAGCCTGCGGTGGACCCTGGCAGAGGAAGAGAGAAAATGAAGAGGAAGAAGACAAGTGGTTCTGCTGTGCGGGCCCAGGTGAGATGATGCTTTTGTACAGCTCAGGTGTATGAGCCTTAAAGGCCCAGGGCAGTGGTTCTTAACCCAAGTTGGTGTGGGGGATCAGTACTGGCCACCTCAAAATATGTCTCTTTACCTTGATTATTTTCTAGAACAAAAGACTCTACAAGAAACTTTGACCTCCCCCTTGACTAACTGCCTAAAATAATTTAAGATAGAAGGCCTGTCCCCAGGACAGGCCATCACCATAGATAACTCTGGGTATGGATAGACTGGGAGGGTCCTTGCTAAGCCCATTCTTATCAAAGCACTAAAAACCAAGTAAAAGTAGAAGTTATCCTTTGTAAGAGATATTTACATTTGTAAGGGAAATCTCCATTTGTAAAGCTGTCTCCATCTCTGTACCGGGAAGGAGGGAGGATGACCTTATCTCTAGGTACTCTTATCAGTGCAGAAGGCAAGGACTTAAATCTGCATATTAACCTTACTCTGGTTTACTGTGTTTTTCTGGTAATCTCCCATAGCTGACTCTCCCCACCCCCAACATCCTCCTTTGTCTTTAGCTGAAGGTAGTATTTAAGATGAGAACCTCTGCCATTTTGGTGAGTTACCCAGTTTTCCTGGGTCTCTCCCATGTATACATGTTATAAAGCTTTGTTTGATTTTCTCCCGCTGTTCGGTCTCATGTCAATTTAATTGGTAGCCCAGCCAGAAAGGACCTAGAGTGAGTAGAAGATAGTCTTCCTCCCCTACACTGGCCATTAGAATTACTTGGACATTTTTGAAAATGCAGATGCCTGAGCTATACCCCAGCCAATCTGAATTAGAATTTCTGGAGATGGGCACAGTCATTGGTCTTCTTTCAAAGCTCCCAGGTGATCTTAATATGCAGCTAAGGTTGAAAACCACTCTCTTTGCACATCTGCGTGTATGTGTGTGTTTTGTGTATTGGGGGAAAGCATTTTGATCTCAGTCAACTCAAAGGATATCCACGTGCACTCCCAGGGGGACCTGGGCTGGTTCACCTAGCAGTGCATATGTGTGTGTGTGTGTGTGTGTGTGTGTGTGTGTGTGTGACAGTATGTCCAGGCACCAACAGTCATGGATGGTAAATAAGGAAACATGTCCTTTAATATCTAGACTAATTACCATGTTTCCATGCCCCTGTCCGGTTGACTGTAGAAACTTCACCATCTCAAAGTCTTTCCTTGCTACTACTGTGAGCCACTGGACTGCTTCCTTATGAGGGCTCACGGAAAAGTCTACCTCTGGTCTCCTGCTCCAGCCTCCTCACTGAGTTGCCAGCCCAGAGGCCTTTGTCATTATGCCCTTGAGGCTGGAATCACCTCCATGCAACTCTGGGCCACCGTCCTCCCTCGGGCCAGTGTGGATGGAGACCAGCAGGAGAAGCACTAGTCATCTTTACTAACCCATCCCAAGCATGGAATCGGTCCTTTCTCTAATTTCTCTCAGAACAACAGAGAACTGAGGGTTAGAAGAAAACAGAGAATGCACATGTTAACACGGAGACTGACTCAGGAGTCTCTGTTGGAGAAAGAGCTTCTCTCTCCGTGCCTTTCCTCTCTGGTCCTCACTTCTGGTCATAGAATCAACCCTCTCTCGGGATGATCTTATGGAAGGAAGATTCACTCTCATTAGGGGAGAACACCTGCCATCCTCGCAGGGCTTACTTGAGGGCTCTAATGAGACTGAGTAGTCCACCATGAGCCATCTGTGATCTTCAGTGTTAAATAACATACCTCAGGGGAGTAGGACATCGCAGTCCGTGCCATGGGGAACACCTGCCGAGCTCAGGGAGGCTCCTTTTCACTGTCTGCTGCGTGAGGGTTAAAGCTCCTGCCTGTTGTTTCCGTTGTAGATATCATGGCAACGTTAACTCTTCATCCTGTGAGCAATGGGCAAATAACTTCTCAAGATCAAAGACAGAATGCCTACTTCTTGCCTTAAACAACTACAATAGGGCAAAATATATGAAGCAATGGTTTCCAGACACAGGCCACAGGCAGTCAAGGCCTGGGATCCTCGAGTGAGGGAAGCCCATGAGACCAGCCCTACAAGTGCCCCAACTACAGCCTGAAGAGAGCTGCCAGGCTGCAGTGCTGAGAGGGAGAAGCCGAGGAAGGCCTGGGGGCCTCGCTGAGTTGAAGAGACAAGATTTAGAGTTCAAGGAAGCCGGTGGCTAGAGAACACAGGACAGATGGCTGGAGAGGAGACAGTTGCGTAAGAGAGAGCTCTGGATCTGCAGAAGGTTCCCTCCAGTCTTTAGCTGAGTTCTGATTAACTCATGCCTGGGAGAAAATGGCTAAGGCCAGAAAAAGAACCTCCAGAAAGAAGCAGGAGGGAAAGTTCCCAGAGCTTCCACTACTTCCTAGTAGTCAGAATGGAAAGGTCTCCTAACACGTAGCGTATGAAGCAGAGTCCTCAGATGGGTGAGCCATATTAACCCACACTACAGGCTGTTATGGACCTACCTAAGAAAGCTTAAAAGCAAATCTCATGTGGATCACATCATTTTCAAGTTATCTGAATTTCAGAACAATGTTGAAAATATTTAAAGGAATATATTACAACAAACAAAACAGCAAGAACAACAATAGAACCCAAAAGGTAAAATTCACAATGTCTGGCATCTAACCAAAAATGGCAAAGAAGCAGGAAAATGTGGTTCAGAGGAAGAAGAAAATTTAATCAGTAAGAACAGAACTAGAAATGACATAAATGACAAAATTGGTAGACAAGGGCTTTAAAATAGGTATCATAAATATACCCCATATGCTCAATAAGGTAGAAGAAAGCATGAGCATGATGAGGAGGAAAATGGAAGAGAGAAAGACCCAAATCAAACTTTTAGAGATGAAAAATGCAATGTCTGAGGTGAAAAATACACTGAATGGGATTAACAGTAGATAAAACATCATGATGAACTAGAGTTTATCCCAGGAATGTTTATTTAACTTTGAAAAATAAATGATTGCTTCACCATATTGAATGACTAAAAAAGAAAAACCATATGAACATCAGAAAAAGCATCTGTCAAAATTCAATATCCAATCAGGATTAAAAAAAAAAACAAACCTCTCTACCATCCAGGAATAGCTGGTAACTTCTTCAACCTGACTAAGGTCATCTATGGAAAACCTACAGCTAACATCACACTTAATGGTGAAAAGACTGAATTCTTTCCTCCTAAGACCAAAACAAGCAAGAATATGCACTCTCACCACTTTTATTTAACATTTTTTCTAGAGGTCCTAGCCGTAGCAAAAGGCAAGAAATAGAAATAAAAGATATACTGACATGAAAGGAAGAAATAAAACTAGCTTTATTAATAGATGACATGATTGTCTATGTATAAAATCTTAAATAATCCATGCAAAGGTTACATGAACTTGCAAGTGAACATAGCAAGGTTGCAGAGCATATCAGGATATCAAAGTCAATTTTATTTCTATGTGCTTTCAATGAAAAACCACAAAATAAATTGAAACGTACCATTTATTATTGTCATGGACTGAATGTTTGTACCTCCCAAAATTCATATGTTGAAATCTAATCCCCAATGTGATGGTATTTGGAGGTGGGGCTTATGGGAAGTAATTAGGTCATGAGGGTGGAACCCTCATGAATGGTATTGGTCCCTTATAGGGCAATGAAAGGACCAGAGCTCTCCCTGTCTCTCTCCACCAGGTGAGGATACAATGAGAAGTTGGCCATCTGCAACCAGGAAGAGGATTCTCACTGGAACCCAATCCTGCTGGCATGATGATCTTGGAATTCTAGCCTCCAGAACTGTGAGAAATAAATTTTTTGTTGATAAGCCACACCTAGTTTATGGTATTTTGTTATAGTAGTCTGAGCTAAGGCACTCTTGCATCAAAAAATATGAAATACTTAAGAGATAAATTAGATAAGAGTTGTGCAAGACCTGTACACTGAAAACTACAAAATCCTGCTGAGAGAAATTAAAGAAGACCTGAACAAATGGACGGATATACCATGCTCATGGATTGGAGGACTCAATATTGTCAAGTTATCAGTTCTTCTCAAATTGACATATAGATTCAACCCAATCCTAATCTAAACCACAGAGAGATTTTTTGGTAGAAACTTACAAGCTGAATCTAAAATTTATATGGAATTCCATAAGACTTAAAATAGCCAAAACAATTTCAAAAAAGAAGAACCAACTGGAAAATCTTAAGCTACTTGATTTTAAGACTTTTTAGAAAGTTAAACTAATCAAGACAGTGTGTTGGTGTAAAGATAAACATCAATGTAGATTTGTATATATATATAAAGATATACATCAAAGGAACAGGATGGTGTCCAGAAATATACCCACATATGTATAGCCAACTGATTTTTGCAAGAGTGGAAAGGCAATTCCACAAGGAAAGAATGATCTTTGAAGAAATAGTGCTGGAACAGCAGGATAGCCATCTGTAAAAATATAGACCTCAACTCATACCTCACACCATTGGATGATAGGGCTAACTGTAAGAGCTAACGCCAGAAAACTTCTAAAAGAAAACACAGGAGAAAAACTTAGTGTCTTTGGATTAATCCAAAGGACAACCCAGATGTTCATCAACAGGTAAGTTATAAACAAATATGGTGCACCCATATAATAGAATACTACTCAGCAATGAAAAGGAACAAACTATTGATAACATTCACCAAAATGGATGAATCTCAAAATCATTATGTTGAGTGAAAGACACCAGACAAAATGAGTACATACTGTATGAATCCATTTATATAAAATTCTAGGAAATGCAAACTAACTTATAGCATCAAAGTAGACCAGTGGTTGCGTGGGGATGGAGAGGAAAGAGAGGTGGGAAGGAAAGGATTCAAAGGGGAATGAAGAGGCTATTGAGGGTGGTAGAAATGTTTGTTATTTTGATTGTGGCTTACCACAATGAGCCTGTTTTTAAAAAGTACAAGACCAGTTTGTAGTATAGTGTACTTTAAATCCATAGAGAAATGTGTCAGTCAGGGCAATTAACACTAGTTGTGACAAGAAACCCAATATCTCAGTGGCTTAACACAACAAAATTTTATGTTTTGCTATGTCACAATTTCACGTGGGTTGGGCTGCTCCTGACAGCTCACAGCCAAGCAGTGACTCAGGGGCCTTGGCTCCTTCCATCTTGTGGCCCTGCTGACTTTAACATGCTGACTTCAACATCCTTCTTACCAAGGATAAGAACAGAGCAGAGATGATCATGACTGTACCTACAAGGAGGTGCCCATCGTGTCTGCCCACATCCCTTAGTCCAAACCCCAGTTACACGGCAGAGAGGTTGGGAAATAGAGATCTCTCCATGCCAGTGAAGAAGAGTGGTACTTTCATTTATATATCTAGCCAGTCTCTGCCAGAAGAAAAAGAAATGTCTCTTCCCAGAGGAGCTATGCACACAATAACACGTATTACAAAAGAATGCTGAGCTTCTGAGCCAAAATACCTGCCTTCAGATCCCTTCCCAGTTTTCTCTCTGAATGATGAGAGGGCATTTGCTCTCTGTTTCTGAACTAAAGAGCCTATTCAAGGGCTTCTTCTCATGCACAAAGGGGAATACAAGTCTCCAACTCCTAGGAGACAGAAAATTGGTTACAGTTTTCAAATCACTCCCACAGCCTCCCCCACTCATTGTTCACTCCTACCCCCAAGGTTTCAAAACTTTCAGAGTCTAGTCTAAGCAAAGGCAGGCATCTTGTGCCCTACACCATCTGCATCTGCACCCACAGCACGAGGAGAAACTGGATCCAGCATGATGACACAAAGCCACCCTGAAAATCCGCTCAGGGTCTTTGGTGCTGTATGGCAGGATAAAGGGAGTCCTTGCCTAAGCAGCCAGAGAGCCGCATTGTGTGACCATTTGGATGGGCAGTGACCATGACAAGATGTGGATTCAAGGGCTTATACTACCAGTTGTGTGACCTTGACAAGGTTTAACCAGGGGTCTTTCCTTGCAGCAAATTCTTCTGCAGCAGTGGGTCTTCCCCAAACCCAGCAGAGCTTCTCACCCAGGTGTATGCGGTCCTGGGGCATTTGATGAAATGACCCCTGTCAGAATGCCCCTGACACTTACCTGTAGGGACAAACAGCTGGGTCTGCTCAGAGTGAGATGATTGGAGTGTTGAGCTTCCAAGTCCAGACCACGTAAGTTGATTGATACAGTTTTTTCTAATATTTTGATTTGCATCCTGGATTCTGAGTGTAATATACATATAGTGTGTGTGTGAACCACTCGATTGAGTCTTTTTATCCCTATCACTTCACTGAAACTACAGTTGTCACAGTCACCAACAGTCCCCACTCTCCACTGTCAAGCTCGTTGGGCAGTTCTCAGTCTGCATCTAACTTGACATCAGAACACCATTTGATACAGCTGACCACTCCCTTTTTCTCGAAACTCTTTCTTCACTTAGCTTCTGGGACACCACACCCTTGAGGCCCTATCTGCCTCCCTGCTGCTTCTTCACTCTCGTCTGCTATCTTCCTCCTCTTCCTCACTTCTGAATGCCATTTTGCCACAGAGCCCTCTCCTATGATGTCTTTTCCTGCAGGAGTTAGGGGTTTTGAAAAGCTATCGACTAGGTTCTACACGTGTGGAATCAGATCCCCACCCCAACCTCCCCAGCTTTAATAGTTGTGTAACCACCCAAAAAAGAGGTTCGTCTGCCTGCTGCAAGACATGCCAATAGTCAAGAGGCAAGGTGGTAGGAGAAAAGAGTCTTTTTATTACAGCTTGCTAGCAAGAGGGAAGATGGCCGACTCATGTCCAAAAGAACCATCTTACAGAACAAAGACTACAGGCCAGTTATATAGGGGGCTGGTCTCTGAGTGGGGGAGGCATCTGGTCCCAGGGTGGGGGCATCCATCTGATTACTGGGTGGAGGCATCTGGTCTCAGGGTGGGGGCATCCATCTGGTCTTAGTTCCTGGCAGTCCTTTGTTTTACTTGATATGCATCAGAGACTGGAGCAATGCCCTATACCCTGATCTTACAGTTGTCATTGATGATGGCTGTCAGCATAGACTCTCTGCCTGGGGGTCATCACATTCCTAAGGAACCCAAAGAACAAAGTTATCAACTTATAGCAGCTGAGAGCTGCCATAAAGTCCAGAGTTAGTCAGAGGTCAGTCCAAGTCACAATATGGTTTCCCCTCTGCAATATGGCTTCCCTTATGTCAACCCTGTATTGAGCTGGCATCAATTCCCCCCTTTTACTGTTCATCCTCAATCTTGAGGGACATGTTGTTCATGAGGGGCATAGGTTGTTCCATCTAATTGAACCAGTCTCTTAGTAAGACAGTGATGCAGGTGGGCTCCCAAAGTTAGGCCTATATTGTGGAAGCAAGTAACCAGGTAATTAATAAGACAAAAGGAAAAACAAAGTTAATGGTGGGAGCAAACTATAAACCAGTTTCTGAGACCGGGGGCAGCCAGTCAAAAAGATTTCTAGATGGCAGAGTCAAAGCATCTTTTGCAGCTTGAAATGTCTCTGATGATGTCATCGAGCATTCAGGTACCTTTCTGAGTGGCTTACACAGCAACAGACATGAATCTCTTTTAAGTTTATATCAAGTCCACCAGCTTCAGTTTGCAAGGCTTCAGGGAGAAGGGGAATCACAGTTCTTAGTGATTCCAAATGAAAATGATGGAGAAAAAAATTGAAAATGTGAGTTTGGAGATTTGTAGCCAGATATTTCAGGAGACTAGAAGAATTCAGGATCCAGTCCAGTTAACAGATATAAAACCAAAAACCTCAAAGACAATTAACAGAACTAGAATTCAACATCCACAAATGTGTATTATAGTTTCTATTGAAACATAATTTTTTCTCTCTAAAATCACTCTTATTTTTACCAAAGATAACCAAATTAAGACCAACTAGTTTGCAAAATAAGTTTAGCTTCAATAAACTTGGCCCAATTATTTACATAAGTATGGCAAGAATAGCCATTGATCATATAGGCTCTTTTAAGTCTGCTTTGCTGGAACTCTTTATAAGAAATCTCAGAGTGAACTTTAAAGGCCTCTCGAGGCCAGGAAAGCCAAGCCAAGGACTTGTCATCAGACTTCACTTGCAATACCTACAGATTTGGGTGAATTACTCTCTCTTTCAGGTTCCCCAAAATATTTCGAGGTTCCTTGCACCTGCCAGATAAGTGACTTTCCTTACTCTTCCTGGTAAGTGTTGCTTGGAACTCCGTACATAAGGTACCAGGCCAATATTTCCACATGGCTTTATTCCATAAAGTCCAATCTTTGTCTCTCAAAAGCTGTCTTGTAACATTCCAGTCAAACCTTTGGTAATATAACCAATGTTTCCAATTGTGTCCTGTTATAAGGAGAACAGATTCTTGTTGAATTTAGGCAAATAATTATATTGCCATGAAAACAACAATACTCACTCACTAAGAGTTTCCAAATCCTGGAGGGATCAGGTAGGGAGAAAAAGATAAATGTTTCAATTCTGCTTACAAAGGTATAATTTACCAAATTGCCATAAGTCATAGCTAGCTCAGAAGAAAAAGTTTTCCTTAAATCTGAAAAACACAACATTAAAAAAATCAGCAATATTTCAAACAAAAATCATAAAAATTATAATCATACCCATCAGTTTATTCAGTCCTGTGTGATCAATTCTTGACTTTAATCTTGTTAGCAGTTTCATGAAGTGATCAGTTTCTCAGGTAGAATTCTGTAATTTCTTACCCAGTTCAGTTTTACGATCTGAAAGTTTATCAGAAACCTGTATTCTAGAATAAACACCAGAGTCCTTTTCATGAATTTCTCTGAAGATTAAATATATTTTGCAAAAGCATCAAACAATAACTATCTGTAGACAACAAGACCCCAAAATGGCAATTGACAAAAAATTTGGTTAATTTTGACATACAACACTTTAAAATAATAACCAGAACCAGACTGATAACCAGTACAGATCAGAATTTCAGTAATGTTATACAATTTCAAAACACGTATTTCAATAACATTCACCCACATAATACCACCTAAGAAGGTTTATCATCACTTATTTGACAATGCATACCATGTAATTTAACATACCGAATAAGCCTAATAAGTTTAGTATCTTCCTCCTTATAGGAAGAGAACAAACTTCTTTGAGAAGTCCCAGGGCCCTTTGAAAATTCTCAAAGAAAAACGTCGAAAGAAAGACTTTATTTAAGATATGAATTTTGGGGAGCTTGTCAAAAATATAAATAGTCAAGGGCAAACAGCATTAACAGTCAAAAAGCCTTAATAGAGAGACCTCAGTCTTTTGAACATAGGAAATTACCTTAACAAAACATAGATCTCTGTCTTTTAGGTAAACTTAAGAAAATTATCCTTTTAAGAGAAAGACCAAATTTTAATTTTGGACTAGCTTACTTTTTACATTAAAACTCATTTACTTAACTGGATTTACTTTAACCCCAGCCAACGTAACCATGCATAAACTGTTTTTTTCAGGATTCTTCTTCCACAAAACTTCTACAACTTTCTTTTTACCTTTGGAATTTATCCCATGCCTTTCTTTCTTCCCTTCTAGTACTTTAGGACAAATTTATCTTTCTCAACAAAATAAACAAAAAATATTTCCATTCCTTTTGCCTTCTTTACCAAAAACATACATCTTACTTTCCTTGAATACAAAGATGTTTTCTTTATTAATTTTTAGTAGAATTTTAACCCTTACTGACCTTAGTGAAAACTAAAAAGCAATTATGAACTGTCTTTTATATTAGCATTTTGTGGCTTGGTAAATTTATAAATACCTTTCATAATTTCTAAAAACATGTTACTTCATAGTACAATCTATTAATAAAATACAAGACATGTTTACTAATATACCCAAAACACCTTTTAGTTTTTCTCTAATAAGCCAAAAGTAGATAAACTTAGATATGTTTAGCAATGTTTCAGTATTTTATCTTATTTGAAAATGACCCAGATACTCAACAAATTTTTATTATTTAACTTAATTTAGCAAAAATCCTAAAGTTTTAAGTTACCAGAAAAGAATTTGGAAGCTGTTCTTTCAAGTCTACAGCCCATAAAACATAATTATTGTACCCAAAAACTCTTACTCATTTTCATCCAAATCATTTGTTTCCAACAATTGTCAATGAAACCAACAAACTTAAACCAGCTTTCATTTACCAAAGATTAATTTATATCATGTTAACTTGAAAGACATTTGGGTTGATTTCTATTATATTTAGAATTTATGTAAGTGCTTACTTTAAGCCATTAAACAGAGCTCTTAATTTTGACCATACCATCCGGAGGTAAAATATCACACATATGTAACATACATATAGACATACATACACAGAATCCCCACAGCTATTGTTTTAAAATTACTGCCATGAATCAGGTACAGTATCCCTAGTTACGAATCCAAATTTTATTTTAAACCTTTTTTTCTTTTTTTTTTACTAATATTTGTGGAGAAGACACTCAAGATGCTAGATTTTTGGCGAGGGACGCTTATGGCCACTTTTTGGCCTTTTTCCCGTCTTTTTCTTCAGTCTTAGGAATTTGGTGATCAGCCAGATAACACTTCCCAGAGAGGTGAGGCGATAATCCTTTCTGACATAAAGGAACTGGGTGGAACCTGACCTGCCTCTACAGCTGCATTTCCAGTCTTACAAGGATTTTTTAAGGACAATTGCTCTTAATTTCTCAGAAATTGGGTTGTAACTCAAATGACATTATAGGTTGATCTACCTGTCCAACTATATTACAAAGGCACAGAGAAACCACTCAAGTTTTCTGCAAGATGGAGTTTCTGGGGCATAACCCATCCAGTCGAAAGTGTTTCCAACTCGTTAAAATGCACTGGAGGGGTGAGTCTCTGGAGATGCGTGGGGCGATCCCCATGGCGGTAAAGCCGATGTCTCACTGACAGCAGGCCCAGAGAAGGGTGCAGAGCCCAACTGCAGGCATCAATATAGTTATAAGATTTAGTCAAGTCCCACTCAGCCCGAGCACTTAGGCCCTGAGCCAAGCCGTGGAGGCCAGAGGCAAACATCTGGAGCGGCCTGGGGGACGGGGCTCCCAAGGCCAGGGTTGAGAGCTCAGTCCCTGGCAAAAGGTTTTCAAGTTTTTGATTTTACAGAAGGCCCAGGTTCTGCTCAGGTCCAGCCTGAACTTAACCTTGACTCGATGACAACAGAGAAGGTGACGAATGAAACAGAAAAAGAAGGGAAAGAGGTGATCAGGCCTCGCCCTCACGGCTTCTTCCCGAGTTATCAAGATAAGGGCCACACAAACAACACTTCCTGTGCTGGGGCACACAACCCCAACCGGACAGTTTACAGAATACAGGTCTCCTGTCCCCATAACTGACTCAATAGGCTACTCAAATACTCAACGGGTTCTTGACAGGAGACAAAACAGGGTTCCAGATTTCAGTCAAATGACCCAGGGCCAACCTAGAATCACTCCAGGTACCCCAAAACCAGAGGAGAGCTCCTGGGGGTGGAGCTCTGACTCTCCAAAACCAGAAGCCAGAGGCGAGCTCCCAGAGGTGGAGCGCAGACTCTCCGAAACCAGAATCTGCAGGCTTGTCCGTCAAAAGACTGACCCACGGGCCAAGCTGGAATCACTCCAGGTGCCCAAACAGATTAACAGAAACCAGAAACCAGAACTGTCAAGAGAAGACACCTCTCTTGGGATCTCCAGGGTGATCAGGCCCGGAAACCAGAGGAGAGCTCCCAGCGTGGAGCCTTTGACTCTTTAAAGATTTCTTTCTCAATTCTAAAGCTCAAAAGGAGCCCAAAGTGGCCACTGTAACTTTAAATTAGCCCAGGTCATCTTGCCAGTTGTTTACAGTTATCTCCATTTAAGGGGGCTTTTCCCAAGGTGGCCATAACAAACAAGGTAATTTCTAAAGAGAGTTTGTTATGATCACCTAGAAACTCAGTCCCCAAACAGCCAATTTTAAGCTATTTACCGACACAGACATGGACACAGACACGGACACAGACACAGAAAAACCAGACAACCAGCGAACTAGATCCCAGATTTAGGGTATAAAGTTCTGCAACCGTTCCCACTCCGAGTGCATGCCCAGACGGTCCTATTGGACCCCAGATGGCCCTGCCGTAAATGGAAGGACCCCAGGTGGAGGGGAAGGAAGTTCATGAGCATCCTCAAGGTGACTTACCCTATTCCAGATTGAGCCCATCCACTCACCATACGTAGCCCTTTCTCTCCCTTCCACAATCAGCGTTAGGAGGCAGCCAGCGTCAGTATGGGAAAGCAGGTAGGGCAGTTCCCCAAGACAAAGAGAGGCTCAGCAGCCACTAGGGACTTACCCAACAGGTTGCCTATCCAAGGTCAGCTGGCCACAAGCAGGACTTAATGTCCCATCTGGGTCGCCAAATTGTTACCGCCCAAAAAGGGTGTTTGTCTGCCTGCTGCAAGACATGCCAATAGTCAAGAGGCAAGGTGGTAGGAAAGAAAGGACTTTTTATTATAGCTTGCTAGCAAGAGGGAAGATGGCCGACTCATGCCCAAAAGAACCATCTTAAGGGGACACAAAATCTTGCAGCAGTTATATAGGCCGTTGGGTTATTGGGGAGGGGTTAGGATTGTTGACCTTCTGGTGTTACAGAGTGGGAGTGCCACACCAGATCTTCCACTTTTCACTGATGATGGCTATCAGTATAGACTCTCTGTTTGGGGGTCACCATATTCCTAAGGAACTCAAAAGAACAAAGTTATCATCTTATCGCGGCTGGGAGGTATAAACACAAGCAGGAGCTGTAAAATCTACAGAGCAGTTAGATCTCCCGGAGGGTGCGTATCCAGCTGGGTTAGTTTGTCAGAGGTCATTCAAAGTTATATTAGGGTTTCTTTTCTACAGTGGCTTCCCTCCTGTCAACTTTGTCCTGAGCGGGTATCAGTTGGAAGACTCAGATAAAATTTTCCTTCCCTCCCTTCCTCCTTCCTTCCCTCCCTTCCTTTTTTTGTCAGATTATCTAGATAACATCTCCCTCTACAAGTGGTAATTAGAGTTTCCCGATATGGCAGTTCAACGCTAAATTTTTTCTCTCAACTTGCCTAGAAAAAGGCAAAGAGGACACTTTCACCGTTATCAGTGAGAAAGGCTTTGTTGCCCTTGAAAATCAACTTAAACTGACCCTTCAGGAAAGAGTCCATGAAATGCAAGAGGGAAAAACAATGAATTCATACGAGATCTTGTTCCCACCCACCTGGGACACAGTCTCTTCTGCCGACCTGTTTGATCAGCTGGGGAAAAAGCATCCTCATTTACATAATAACCTCCTCGCCCTTTGTGTTTCCAGATGGCACCATTCCAGGATGCAGTTTCCATATGAATGAAGGAGGCTAAAGGCCCACCAGTGGCCATCAGACACTCACTGGAGATAGTTTCTCTAGATTGTCCAAAGATTTCTGGTTGTTTCCATCTCTTACAATCTTGCAGAATGATCCAATATTCGCAAATGTGTGTGCCCTCTTTAACAATTCAATGACCAAATATTAAATTAATTTAGAAAATGTTTATGAATCGCTTGTGTGCCTACTGCATATAAGCTCTCTTACTAGTGGTGCAGGGATTAGGGAGACAGCCCTGCCTTGGGGAAGCAGCCAGTGAGGTGAGAAGGAGCCTGTTCCCAGCAGACTGAGCACCCCGGGAGCAGAGGCACCGTCTTTTCTCTGTATCCTCGACATCACCTAAATATAGTGTTGAGGACATAAACAGGTGCTCAATAAATAGCCCTGGCAGTGAATTTCCATAATTAAAAGCCACAATGGTCACCAGCCAAATTTCAGAGGAAACCAGAGCTCCTTTCTCTCACTGTCAGGGGGCCATGATGGCCACACCACCTTACATGGTAGGAAGTGATAACAAACAAGAGGCTGAGAAAAATACTTCCTATGGTTGAAATCTAAAGGACATTTATTTATTTTTCTCTTTATTGTGAAATTTTTGTTGTACATCATTGTTTGTCAGTCACCACATAAACGCATCCCTTCACTCCTTGTTCCCACCCCCCACCCCCTACCCCCTATCCCCCTGGTAACCACCAAACAGTTCTCTCTGTCCATGTGTTGGTTTATCTTCCACTTACGAGTGAAATCATGTGGTGTCTGTCATCCTCTTTCTGGCTTATTTCACTTAACATAATACCCTCCAGGTCCATCCATTTCGTTGCAAATGAGATGATTTTGTCTTTTTTTATGGCTGAGTAGTATTCCATGGTGTATATATACCACATCTTCTTTATCCACTCATCAGTTGAGGGACTCTTGGGTTGCTTCCATGTCTTGGCTATAGTGAATAATGCTGCGATGAACATAGGGGTGCATAAGCCTCTTTGGATTCCTGATTTCAGGTTCATTGGGTAGATACCCAGTAGTGGGATAGGTGGATCATAAGGTATTTCTATTTTTAATTTTTGGAGGAATCTCCATACTGATTTCCCTAGGGGCTATGCCAGTTTGCATTCCCACCAGCAGTGAATTAGGGTTCCCATTTCTCCACAGCTTCTCCAGCATTTGTTGTTTTTTGTCTTGGTGATTATAGCCATTCTGATGGGCGTAAGGTGATATCTTAGTGTGGTTTTGATCTGCATTTCCCTGATGATTAGTGATGTTGAACACAAAAGGACATTTGAGTAGACAGGAAGGATAAATCAGCACTAAAATTAACCTCAACTCCAGAGACATTGCTTATTGGGGAAAAGATGTTTCACATCTGAAAAAACACAAATGGTTAGAAGATTTGAATACTCATCGAAAAATTGTTTTGGTGAATTCATATCCTTAATGGTTTCCGCTCCAAAATGGAGCTCATCAATTACGCAGATGTCAACTCGCTTATGGTTTTCAGAGCTGGGATTGGACCAGAAGGAAATAAAAGGCCTCCTGAGGCGACTGCCATCTCCTCTGCATCTTGAATCTGGCTCAAAACCTTGTCCACATCTACTTATTGTCTCTATACTTGTATCTCCTCTAGAGAACAGTGCAAGCTCCCGGCTGGGTTAAACCCAAATGAGCACAGCACTGTCCCTTAGATATTCAAAAATATGTAAAGAGAGATGGGCACTCTTCTTACACTGCAATTTCAAATAGCAATTTCTCTATTATCTAGTTCTTAACAGGGAAATGTTTTTTAGGTAAAATGAAAAATTGCTCAGCTGCTCAGTGAGGCAGACTTAAAATATTCTGCAAGAACAGCACTTACGGAACAAGCAGAAGCCCTGGGCTACCACTTTATGAACACACAATTAGTGGGACAAGACAGGTGTATTGTCACAGATTCATGGACCCAGAAAAGGATTTTATTATTATTTATTTTTAACAATAAACACTTTATGGCAAACCATTTTTATAAGTGGCTAAGGGGAATTAAAAAAATGTAGATAGACTCAAGTTCCCACACTCCCTGGGGCTTCCACCAGCCTTCTCCCACAGCTGCTGGGCGGTATTTCTTTTCCACTGACAGTTTACGGTAGGGGTCTTGGTTTTCTGGCAGTACCTGCGAGATTTGTTAATCAAATGACTTCCAGTTCCAGCATGGGTATCTGGTGAACCTGTGACAGCATGGCCTCTGGGGATAGATTCTGCTAGGGGCAGCAAATCTCCCTTATTTGGGTATTTTTTCTGGTTGAAAACTCCACGCTTAAAATTAGTTTCTTTTATCTTAATCCTGAATAATCTTGATCGTTGAGAGGGAACCAGCAGCATCTGATACCTTCCTGGAAACAAGGCTGTGGCACTCACTAACCCTCACCTCGGGTTTTAAATACAACTGTGTAAGAACACAGGGAAAGGTCAAGATTGCCGTTATGCAAAGCCACCCTATGACTCCACCCACTGCCATGGAAACGCAATCACGGATGAATATGAGTGCACGGATGTGGCGGGTGAATGTGTTGTGAGTACACGTGAGTGGGTTTGTGAAAGTGTATGTATTTGCATGAATGTGTATTCGTATGTTTGTGAGTGCTTGGGTATGAGTCTGTATTTGTATTTTTGAGTGAATGTCTTTGTGCATCTGTCTGTGTGTTCATGTGTGTAGGTTTGTGTATGACTATTTGCCTGTGAGTGTGTTTGACCATGAATGTGTGAGTATAAATGTGTTGTGTATGGATGTGTATTTGTGTGTAGTTTGTATGAGTGCGTGTATGAGTGTGTTGAGTGTAAATGTATGCATGGGTCTGTGTTGTGAGCGTGTGTGAGTTTGGGTTAGTCTGTGCATGAGTGTATGGTTTGTGTGTGTAAATGTGTGTGTTTGGGTGAGGGTATCAGTGTGTGCACGTGTGTAGTTGCCTGTGTGTGTATTTGTATATGGGTTTGTATTTTGGTGTGTAGGAATGCACATTGTGGGTGTATTTGTATAAATGTGAGCGCATAATTTTGTGTGTATAAGTATTGCGTTGTATTTGTGTGAATGAGTGTGTTTGCGACTGTGTACTTGTGTGTATGTATACTCTTGTCTGTACGAGTGTGAGCGTTGTGTATTTGTGCAAATGCGAGCATTCGCGTGTTGTGACTGTGCGCGTGGTGTGTGTGTCCGTGTGTGCGGGAGCGCGGGTGGGAGCGGGTGTGTGCCGTCGCCGCGCGCCCACCTCCCGGCTCTGCGCCCGGCGCGCGGGAGCAGAGGCAGCGGCCGGCCAGGCGGGCGGGCGAGGGCGGGACGCGCGCCCGGGGAGCGGGCTGCGCCGCCGTCACCGCCGCCGCGCCGACTTTGCCCTTTAAATCGGTCTCCAAGCCGATTACAGCTGATCTCCCACGTGACGTTTTACCTTCTGTCTCCCGGAGCGAGTTGCCCGAGGACAGTCCTCCGCAGGCAGCCGCGCGTCGCGCGTCCCGGACCGCCGCGGGGCTCCGGCTCCCGCAACTTTGGGCGAAGCAGCGGCCGGTCCCGGCGCCCTCCCCGGGCCACCCTCCCCTCGGGCATCAGGGGCTCAGGGGTCTTCGCTCGGCCAGGTGGGCGGCGGTGGGGGCCGAGACCGTGCCCTGCCCGCAGCCCGGCGCCCCTCGGACCCGTGCGGCGCCGCGCCCCGGAGGCCGGCGGGGTGCCCTGGGTGCTGCGTCAGGAAAGGGGGCGCCCTTCGCCAGCCGGCCCGCAGCGGGCGCGCCCTCGGGGAGCCGGCCGGGAGATGGCGGCGAGGCAGGGGTGAGCCCCCTGCGCCCTCACCATGCAGAAGAGCGTGCGCTACAACGAGGGGCACGCCCTGTACCTGGCCTTCCTGGCGCGCAAGGAGGGCACCAAGCGCGGCTTCCTGAGCAAGAAGGCAGCCGAGGCGAGCCGCTGGCACGAGAAGTGGTTCGCCCTCTACCAGAATGTGCTCTTCTACTTCGAGGGCGAGCAGAGCGGCCGCCCGGCGGGCATGTACCTCCTGGAGGGCTGCAGCTGCGAGCGGGCGCCCGCGCCGCCCAGGGCCGGGGTCGGGCCGGGCGGCGCCCGGGACGCGCTGGACAAGCAGGTACCACGCGCCCTCCCTCCCCGGTCTCCCTGCCTCCGGCCGGCCGCTGTGCTCCTTTGCTGTTCTAACCCTAGAGGTCGAGGGCTCTACCGAACACAGGGACCATGCTCCGAGATCCGAGATTCCCCTGAGGCGTCGGTGGCAGGACCTCTCCACGCGCCTTCGCATCTCCATCCCCTCTTTCCCCCCATCTCCTTTACTTCTTTCACGACCCTGAAAGCGGTCGGGTCGGGTCCGCTTCGTTGCTAACCACCCATTGCTTCTCTAGACCTTGTTTGGAAGGATTTAGTGTGGTGACGTGTTGACACCTGTTGGATTTAGATTGGCAAGACGGAACTAACTTATTTGGAAAAGTTTGGTTTTTCCCTTACCGGCCTGGGGCGTGTGGGTTTCTCTCCCTGCAGACGTTTGATCGCGGGCTGTGCAGGGAACGAGCGGAGCTCCCAGGACCGACAGGCGCTTTTTGTTGGCTGTTTTTAATCTGTCTTTGTGGTTTATGTCAGTTTACCCTGCTACCATTTGACTTGCTGGGTCTAATTATGAAGGTAAATGTGTATCCATTTCCCTCAGAATTAATATTTGGTAGCCACATCCCTGCTATGTTTAAACACGTGGGCATTTTTAAGAAAACGCTTCTGTGTACTTTTAAATGAATACTTTGAAAATCAATGTGACCTTTTTATTCTCAGTCATAATTTTATTAGTTTTGCTATGTGCGTACTCAGGGAGGGAAAAAAACCCCTAGATTTAGAAACTCCCGCCCCCCATTCCTGCAAAGGCGAAATTCGTATTTTTTTCAATCACCGTTTGGTTAGTAAAGTTAAAGCAGACTAATTTTATGCTCCCAAATGTTCTCACTTCGCTTCTAGATCTCCACCTTGAAAAAAAGAGGCTGATTGTCTTTGCTGTTGCATAAAAATATTTCGCAGCTGAATTTTCTGTGCAAGTCAGACCAAACAGCTTCTACTGCAAACTACCGAGGGCGGCTGTGGGAGGCGCTAGCAATGGAATGATGAATAGGATGCCTAAAGAACCCCTTGGGGCTTATAAAACAATGTGTAAAATTAAGAGGAGTTAAAACTAGATCAGCTAGAAGTTTGAATTTTTTTTTCACTTTGGTTTTGCTATAAATTATTAACAGACTTAACTGATTAATCTTGGTATAACGCTTATAAATCTGAAATTTAAAACATGTCCTTTGGTTTTTGAGGGCATGTTGAGGGTCACTTAAAAAACTGATTTTCAGTTTTGTAGATCTAGATACTGGAAGTATAAGTTTAAATTTTGTCATGCATTTTAGAACTGACATTGAGAGCAGGAGAAGGGTTTTGAGGAAACAGGTAGAGATTTTTTTCAGGATCTATTTTTTTTTTTTTTCTATTGGTGAGATTTTTTTTTAAGGTATGTATTCCAAAGCCCCACAGGAGCCAAAACTAATAGGTTTTGAAGTGTTATGATGTCTATAATAAAATAGGGTACTTTAAATTCCTCTGAATATATATCATTGACTTAATTCCAGATTATTTTTTCTCTTTGTATTTATACTAATATCAGGAGATAACCACATTTATTTATTTTTTTTGAGCTGGGAGTGGGGAGTTGTTAACTGTTGCAATGTCTATGGCTGTCTGACCAGTTAACATTACATGAAAACCAACATTTTTCTACTTGGAAAATATCCAGACTCTCATCTCCGGGACAGTTGTCTTTAAACCACACTTTCATAAAGAAATGTAACCTCCAAATAGTTTGACTTTCCTGTCACTTTTTAATGGAAGTCCTAAACAGGTCATCTTAGGAAAAAGATTTTTCTTTGTTTATCACCATACAACTTATGAGTATTTCTCAATCACTTTATACATCTTTATGTGGTTAGAAATTAGAACCTTTGGTGTTGGTAGACAAAACTGAGATGTAGAGAACAGGCATTTTAAAATGGATTAAGAGTTGGATTGGGAAACTGGTCAAATTTTTATATGCTTCTGTGACTTGAGTTAGCTCAGCTGACTGATGCTTTTCTCCAGCACTGCCTGTCTGGGTGTGTTTGAAAAATTAGGAAGAAACCTCAAAGATAAGAAACAAGAAGAAACATTGTACCTTAAATCTACAGTTTATGCAATAGGTTTCCTTTCAGAAAATTTGTGTTACTAATGTGTTCAGATCCTCTCCAGTACCAGACCGTGGTGGACCTGTGAAACTGGCTAGGTTGGGGTGGATGTGAGGCACTGAGCAGGGACCATCTCAAGGTCTGCTTCTCCAAGTATGCTTCTGGAACTTTCCACATAAATATCTCCATCAACCTCATAAACATAGTTGAAGGTTAGGCCTTGAACCAGGACTTAAGGAGGCAGAATGGATTTCCTCTACCATTTCTGTGTGACTTCTTTAGGCAAATCTCTTATGTTTCCTCGTTTTTTTTTTTTTTTTTCCTGTTAATGAAATCTGTTTCTTAATATGGAAAAATTAAGAGTTTGGCTAAGCTGATTTCCAAGTTGCCTTCCAATAATGACATCTCCTGTTTCTAAGGTTATAATAGACAGTGTGAGCTTTTTGCTGTCTAGAGGATGTGACAGACAATTTCACAAGATTTAAAGATTACCTATCTCTGTAGTAAATACTGCAATTGAGAAGCTAAGGACAAGCATGTGATTGAAGTGGACATCCTGATAAATAGTTAGCTCCGCAGGTGCACAAACCTATAGTAACATCATAATTGGAGACAGAGATATTCTTATCATTCACGTTGGAGGGTGATATACTGTAATGTCATTGACAGTTACTATAGTTGATGTAATTCTTACTATAAAATGCCTGTAATCATTCTTGCCAGTTTAAATTCTACCTCTCCTTCAAATAATTTTAAAATTCTAATTAATTGTGTTTTTAGGTAAGTTATAAGAAGAAAAGAGTTATTGGTTTGTTTTATCTAAATAATAATTCTGAGTTGGTTGACAAAAGAAAAAAAATTTTTTCTTTTTACTTCTTTGTCCTAAACTGTTTCCAGTTAAGAAGAAAAAAGAAAGGGGTTTTCCACTTTCCGAATATGTCTAGGTTGAAGGAATATTTGCGTTGATCCATTTTTTCAATGGTGTCCCAAGATTTCACTTTGGTAAATCCTTGGGCAGTTGCAAGGCTGTCTTATCAGCCTTCTATAGTACCTACTTCTTAGAGACCGTAATTGGTGATATAATCAAAATGAGTTCTGTTAAAATTTTTTTAAGTGGTGTCCCTTTTCATCAAAATGTGTATTGGTGGTTCTTCTTTCTAAAAAAGCTCCATTTATGGAAAGTGAAAAACTTACCTTTCATTCTAGGTGAAGGTGTTTAAGGGGGAAAGGGAATTTGCATTTAGTTTGTACCTTCTGTATGCCAGCCTCGGTGGTATCCTCCGTTATCTCATCTAATTTGAATCTCCTTCAGCTCTTGGAGATTGGTGGTATTTTTTTCATTTTTACCTATGCTAACCCTGAGGCTCAAAGAGCTCTAGGGAGATGATCCAAGTCCAACTCCAGGTATGAAGACTGAATAATGGTAAAGAGTGCCTTATTGAGGAGACTAATAATCCACTGAGCTTCAAGAAATTTCAAGTCTGGATGGGATGGGGCTTGGGGTTGTAGTTTGTGAATCACTGTTTTGTTTATTCTTCTTCCTTTTTAAAAACTGTTTAAAGGGCAGTTGCAATTCTTGAGAAATACAACTGCAGACCACTACATTTTCAAAGAAAAACGACATCTATTTTTAAACAAACAATTTTACATGACATTCATTTCTTTCAGTAGGGGATCTTGAAAAATATTTGCACGTAGGGTGCAGGTACACATCCCGGCTAGTCTGGTCAACTTCAGTGGCTGTATCTGTCTTGCTTGCTAGCAGGAGAGATGTTTAGGAACAAAGCCATCTTTACTCTTATTTTCCTGGTAACATTAAGTGTTCTATTCAGCCTGATTTCAGTTGTTTTGGGGGGAAAATATCTCCTTAGTTCTGGAGTTTCAAAGTAGTGGATACTTGTAATATTTGTGCTAAAGGAAACATATTTGATTTAATTTTAAAGAGATTAAAGGTTATGGGATTTCCCCTGTCACCTCACTGCTAGCCAGTCGTTTTAGCCTTCCTAACTGGACCACGAGCAGAGCATTTTAATTGTGGGTGGTGGATTTTATCCTAGTTCTTATTTAATTGATGTCTAATAACCAACTCAATATTTTCTGTTCAACCTTTGCTTATTGAACACAAATAAAGGCAAAATGGAATAAAAATATTTGCTAAATCTTATAAAAAGTTTAAAAATATAGTTTAGGGAAGAGAAATAACTTATTGCTTGGACTTTATCATTGTTCTTCCTTTTAAAGTTAAATGAAGCAAAATAATTTATGGATTAGCAAAATTTAGTTATTTTCATCTTGGCTACACTAAATCTTACTATTTATATTATTGTACTAATTGTTAAGAATTCAACATAGAAAAATACATCTTTGATGTGACAGATGTAAAAATGCATTTTTATTGTGACAAGTATATTTCCATGGGTTTTAAAAAAATGATACCTAAATGCACTATTAAATGGGGGAAAATATTTGTAGTATGATAACATAGTTTTTTCCTTTAACTGAAAATTAGAGATATTTTCCTTTCATTGGGTGGTGATAAGTCCTAAAATGTGTGTGATGACCAAATATTTCTGATTTTAGCAAGCAAATGTTAATAGTCTGTTAACAATTGTTGATATTGTTTTTTGTTTAATGCAGATTATATATTTAAGTTGATTTTGTCCATATTTTTAAATAAATATGCATACTACAGTCAATGTAATTTTAATTTTGTAGAATAGAGAAACATAGTCTTTAAGATTATTTCGTAATGAAATAAGCAAGATTGACAAAACGATATGGTTTTACTCAGGTCTTATATCCTGATTTTCACAATTTTAAAGTAGCTTTATGTTTTTATATCTGTTCATTTATCCTACAAGAAAGGGATATTTGTGTGTGTGTGTGTGTATGTGTGTGTATATTGAGTTTATCTTCTATCATTAAATATTAAATATTTGTTATGCAGTTATATATGTTGGAGTTTACACATTTTATTTGTATCATTATCATTTCAAGACGTGAGTTGTAAATCCATTCTGTCTGCAATCTGGGGAGCTTTGTTTTCAGGGCTAAGGATGTGAAATGATTCTGTTAAATTAATCACGTATAAATTCCTCTGTGGAATTAGTTTACCTTAGTTTAATAAAACTGTGTATAGTAAAATCTTAGTTAATATTTAAATGAAACTAGAGATAATATTTGTTAGGTATCAATATAGTGTTGTGGTAAATATTTGGTTATTTTATACATTTGGCCATTATTCTGAAAATTAACCATTATTCCAGAGTTACTCATTACATTTCCATTGGTATAATTTTCCAATTTTAGCTGGTTGAGAATTTATAAAACATTATTTTGGCCCCACCAAAGGGTATATTTTAGCATTTTTGCCCAAGGAATTCAAATATGATTGTGTATTTAGGAAAAAAAAAAACAGTAGCAAATTTTTCTTTTTTTTAATTGCAGAAAACATTGGTGTCAGTCAGTGGAACAGAGATGCAGAAAGCACATGTTCTCAGTTTTCCTTTTTACTGGCACTTGAAAAACTTATGATTCGATGAAAAATAAAGATTCAAATAATTTTTCCTAAAATTCCTCACAATGAAAGCAGAATGCCCCAAATATACTTTTAGGGAGAAGGCAGAAAAGAAATAACAAGTTTAAATAGTATTTCTTTTCTTTTTGAACTGTAAAGGAAGAAATGAGACAAGAAAGTTGGGGAGGCCTATAGAAGCATAACTTACAGCATTAGAGTAGAGTAAGTTAACAAAAGTTAGAATGCTCGCAACATCTGAGAAGATACAAGTAAAACGACGTTAAAAAAAGCTACGCTTAAAAATAAAATTTGCTGATCCTTTAGTGCTTTATTTTTTTTAAATGTAGGCCACAATTCCTTTTATTAGCTCTTCCCGTACTTACCAATGTGACATTGCTGAGACCTATGATGATGGAAACACCAGGGATCTGAGGGGCTCTGGTTACTGGTACTTTGCTTCTTTTCAGGTTCCTGAAATGTTTTATTTTGTCATTGTCTGATTTAATTTAGACAATGCCTGATTCACTTCCTGAACTGTATTATGGGTCCATACCATTCATGTGACTAATGTAAACTGTGGGGTTAGTGCTGTCAAATAGAGGGAGGCTGGGAAAGCTGGGAGGTTTCCTGGGGTTAGCTATGTGGGAATGTGGAGCTGGTAACCTGGCCTAAGGCTCATTATATGGCGTTATAACTCATTACAGAAGTCATGATGCGATAATGTCAATGATGCATAGGAATCGGAGGCCACTCATGTCCAATATGAATTTCCTTTCTTTTAACTTGAAGAATATCAGTTTCCAGGTCAGGCTGTAGTACTGTGTGTGGTTCAGTTCAGGGATTAAGCTACGGGGGTTTCAGTCTGACTCAGCTCCTTACCAGATACATGATCTTGAGCAATTCCTCTTTCTAAGCCTGGACCCCTGCCTGTAAGACGGAGATCAGGATAGCACCTACTTCATTGGGTTGTTGTGAGGCGCACAGGCAATAGTCCCAGCTAAGCCCTTCACGTAGGTCCTGGCTCAGGAACAGTCAGCACATTTCTCAGCTGTTGTTTTTATTACCCCCTCTCTAATATAACTTTTCTTTGACTTTCTTTTTGTTTTCATGACTAGGGTCACTTTGGAAGTTTTTTCCTTCCTTCCTCTTTTTTTTTTTTTAATTAATGAATTATCTTGTTTTATTATTTATTTATTTATTTATTTTTTGGTGAGGAAGATTAGCCCTGAGCTAACATCTGTGCCCATCTTCCTCTATTTTGTATGTGGGACTCTGCCACAGCATGGCTTGATAAGTGGTACGTAGGTCCTCGCCCAGGATCTGAACCTGTGAGCCCCAAGCCCCGGAAGTGGAGCCTGAGAACTTAACCACTACGCCACCGGCCGACCCCTCCTTCCTTCCTCTTTAAAAAATACTTTTAATTTAAGATGCACAAAATAGAGTAGTTCAGGGAATGCTAATACCCATCACCAGCTTCAGCGAACTTCGGTGTTCTGCTCTCCCTCCATGCATGCTTGCTTTTTTTTTTCCCCCCTAGATTATTTTAAAGCAAGTCCCAGACATCATATTGTTTCACTTGTAAATAAGGAAGTTTTTCCTTTTTGGCATAGCCCTTGTTTGGCGCTGAAGATTGTACTACATGTAGCTCTGAAAAGAACGATCTTGGAAAGAGTTTGTAATGTGTTTTTGTTTTAACGTGTGTTCGTCATCTTTTTGTTTCTTTGATATCATTATAAAGGAAAAAACTTAAGACTGCAGTTGTGAAGACGTTAAGGGTGGCAGAATTAGCCTTTAAGTAAGTTCCAGCATGTTAAATCCTAAAGAAAAGAAATTTGAACTCAGTTGTTTAACCATGATCGTGGTGTAAAGGTACGTTCATGATCTGATCTCACTCTAGGGGAAATTGTATTATTGATGATTCTCTTACTGAAGAATCCTCTTTTCTTTCTTTGGAGTCCATTTACCAAGCTGTTCCAGTTGTGCAGCTGGAAGCGTCTTGTTTAGAGTCAAAAATGATTGCTTCCTCCTCTCATGCCATTAATGCTTCTTCTTACTCAGTATTTTGCATAGTTTTGCGACAGTCGAGATGTCATCCATAAACCAATGTTTCATCCATCTTTCAAAATCAATCCTGAGACCCAGCAGCTAGTCAATGTTATTTTAAGACAATTACTAATGCTTCATTAATCACGTGTGTAGTGTGCTTTTTCTGGTGTTGCTCAACTTTTCTAGAGTTAGTCAGTTTCTGTCAGATGATTATTTGCTTTAGGCCCTTTTAATTGCAAGGGAGAGATATGAACTCAAGTTGTCTTGAATAGTGGTCGCTTCTGTGTGTGGTGGGGGGACGGTGGGAATATCGTTAGGCGATGTAAGAGTGAGTCTCGCTCTACCTCTCCTGTAACCTAGCTATTCTGCTTCCCCTAACTTCAGGCTGCTGTGCCCCTCATGGTACTGACTCAACACGTTGTGGCCCCTTTCTCTCTGTTTTTTCCTGCTTCAGTTCTCACTGCAGCATCTCTTATTCACTCAGTATGTTCAGGCTCATATTCTTGGGAGAGAGAACCTCAGTCCACATTTTGGAGCTAGGCAAAACCACCGATCTCTGACCAGTCCATGTATTGGCTGTCAAACAGCAGGGGCCACTGGTGAAGGAGTTTCATGGAAAGTTTGGTGGGTGTGATAGAAATTATTATTGACATGTCTAGTGTGTTCACCAAGCTAGTTAAAATTATTTTCACCATTGGGTCTGAGGCGTTCCCTCCCCGGGTGCTGGCTTGTTGTTCTTCCTCTAGAAACGCATATGTGTATGCACCAAAGACTTGTACAAGGATGTTCATGGTAGTAGTATCCATAAAACCTGGGTGTCCCATTCCAGTAGCTCTAACTTCATTTTTTTCCCAATCACCCCCTACTTGCATCTACACCTTTCATCTAGAAGGGTCAGGTGCAAAGGGACAAGGGCACTTTTATAAAACTTAACCGGAGTTGAGCTTGAATCCCTGATGCTCTCTTAGCTATGCTGCCACTTGGAGGGTGTGTCAACCAGGCTGACCTGGAGGGTGCTGTCAGGGAAAGAAAAATGCCTCCTGCCCAGTGGTGGTGAAGACAGAACACTCAATTGTCTATATATATATATCTATATAATGCCCTATAACCCTACCCCTTTTTGTCCTGATCATTACCCAGGAGAAGGGGTGACCCCTTTCTCGGAATACCTGCATTCAGTGATCAAATGGCCTTAGTAAAGTGTATGGACCAGGAGGGAATGAGGGAGACAGAGCTGGACAATCCGTCCATTGATGAGTACACAGATTAGTTTCATGGGCCACAATGGTGTGGCTGGAAACGGCTAATCAGTAACCTGAAAAAGTATCAACAGTGGTGAGGCAGCACTGATAGCCCTGAGAGGGGTTCGAAGGTCTGATGTAGCTCATCTGCCGGGAGTGGGAGGGGGTAACACACCTTGTGACGTGGCCTCTCCCATTGTGAGGCAGACGGGTCAATTTTTGGCAGGAGCCACGAGTCTGCAGAGGTGGTAGCCTCTGCATTAGAAACAGGCTCCGTCAGCAGCTTGATTCCAGTGGGTCCCGGCAGAGGACCACCCCTTCCTCTGGGCATCTACATGAGCGTTCCAGACAGTTCATTCAGCAGACAAGGTTTGTTCCCAGGTTCATGTTTCCAAAGAAGGGTCTCTTTAATCTGCAACTACATCTGCTTTTGCTTCAGCATGGCTGACACTGAGGCTACTCTGAGTAACCACAGCACCCCAGTGAATACCGTTGGGTTTCAGCTTAGCCAAACTATTGGTGAACCAGGCCCAGACATATAGGGAATCGCTGTGAATCGAGGGCCCCATTGAGTCAGTGGCTTTGCTTTAGGTAGCAGAGCAGATAAAGTTCCTTGCAAAGGGATACTTGTTACTTTTTTTTAATGTAAAACTGAGATGCTCGTGAGGCCAGACCAGCCACATTCTTGAATATACCTTTTCCATTTGACAAGCAAGGTTTTGCCTCTTCCTGTGTTATTAGTTTATGAGTGTGAGTTGATTCATCCTAAAATGGGAATTTCAGGCTGGAGAATTACAAGGCCTCTGTGGGTCAGTTTCAACAAGGCTCAGCAGTAAGCTAATAGTTGTCTGCATGCCTTGTAATTTGTTTGAATGCTGGACATTGTGTATGAAAAAATCAAAGAGATGATTTGACGCTCTGCATGATGTTATTTTCCTTCGGAGAGGATTTACTTTGCTTTCTTGCAGGCATTAACGTGGGGTTACGTTACATTGATCCATTCTGGGATTGAGCAGGTAAAAGCCAGGTTTCAGGCTTGGTGAGAATTTACCTATTTCCAGTTTGCCATAATTTCTAAAGTATAGCCTTTCCAGGGTCTTATCTGGAATTCTGGGTGTTTACATGATTGCCTCCTCCTTGGTCTCCCCTCAACCCCACGAGACTGCCAAAAACTCAATGCCGGTTTCCAGCCTCTTAGCTGCTGCCTTCTGCTGGGCTCTTAGCCTCTTGGCTCTGTACCACTTAGAACCTGGCCAATTCCTTGAGAGGAACAGCTTCAAAGACTATCAAACTCACTAGTTAACGTCCCTTCTCTAAGATGTCTTTACTCCTTAGGTCCTGGCTGTCTTGTTAGCTCACTGAGACTTTCAAATGGATTATTTTTTGTGTTGTGTCCAGCTTTTCAAATTGTTCTTAGTGTACACAAGGGGCAGGGTGGGGGTGGTCTGTAACAAGCTACGTGGCCACTACCACTCAGCAATGAGTTTTAATAGTGAGTCTAAAAATGAGTGAAACTCCTTTCAAAACAGTGGAAGAGTTGTCTTGTTTTTTTCCTGGAAATTTATCTATTAATTACTTCTAATTCAGTAACGATAAAATACTAAGAAGTCAAATCACAACTAATCCTTATTTTATCAATTTAATTCTGAATGTCTTTGAATATGGTGTTTTTGAACAAAATAAAACAAAAATATTTTGTAGTCATGAGATGTTTTACAGATGTTTACCTTTTTCTGTTACTGAGTGGTGAGGTGTATGTTTTGAGAGTACCAAGGTATTTTAAGTCCCATTTCATTCCTTACACAGTGGATTTAATTTAAACTTTTCTCTTAGATAGTTTTCTCATATCTGATGCCTGTCTGTCTGTCTATCTATCTATCTCTCTCTCTCTGTCTGTCTGTCTATCTATGTCTCTATCTACCTACCTACGTCTATCTATCATCCATCTGTACGTCTATCATCTATTTATATGTCTATGTATCATCTATCCATCTATATATTTGTCTATCTATCTATCTATCTATCTATCTATCTATCTATTTATCTATCTATCTTAGTTGATGAGCATTTAATTTAAAGCAATCATCTTTCTCCAGGCATAAGTCGCCCTTTCTTCTCAGAAAGTAAAACAAAATAAAATTAGACTATTTCATTTAGGATACTAAGTTGTTAGTTTTTGTTTTTTTTTGTGAGGAAGATTGGCCCTGAGCTAACATCTGCCAATCCTCCTCTTTTTTGCTGAGGAAGACTGGCCCTGGGCTAACATCCATGCCCATCTTCTTCTACTTTATATGGGACGCTGCCACAGCATGGCTTGCCAAGCTGTGTGTCAGTGCACGCCCGGGATCTGAACCGGTGAACCCTGGGCCACCGCAGTGGAGCACACGCACTTAACCGCTTGCACCACTGGGCCGGCCCCTAAGTTGTTAGTTTTTTATGAACATGCTTTTGTATTATAAACAATTGTCAGAGCTGCTGTTTATTGAGTGCTAATTTTGGGTTAAAGAGCCAAGCACATCACATATATCATCTCTTTTAATCTTCACAACCATCCCGAGATGACAGCATCCTCTTTATTTTGCAGATAAGGATCCCGAGGCTTAGCATGGTTTAGTAATTCATCCAGGGCAAACATTTATTAAGTGGCAAACTTGGTTAATAGAGACTAAGTTAGTAACTTAGTATTTGTTGAACTTGGCCCTTAGCTAGGAGTTAGAAATATATAACCAAGAGGGAAAAGTTTTTGACTTCAGTGTCATTCTTCTCTGTCTTGGCACATTTGCAGTTTCAGTGGAAAACTTCGCAGTTTCATCTGGCCACATTCATGAAGCCCTTAAGTCCGGTGATTGTTTCCTCCCTAGATTCATGAAAGTATGTCAGCAAAGCAAAGCTCTGGGCCCATATTTATCTAAGGGAAGCATCGGAACCAGTTTACGTAACCTCTGTAATCTCTACGTGCTTGGCCCTGTGCTGGGCGCCTGAGAGCTGGGACGTGATGGAGAGTGGGGTGTTGGGGAACAGGTCAGTCTGTCTCCAAAGCTTGGTCTTTCTCTTGTGTTGCTGACTTCCAGCACAGGCTTCCTTCTTGGTGTCTGGCCAGCACCATGAGGGGCCCAGCAGTGAAGATGTGGAAGACACAGCCCTCCCTGCCGTTCCAGACCTTTTCTATGCTAGGGCTCTTGACTCTGAGAAGATGTCTTATATTTTGGTGTGAGTCCACATCCTCAGTGCTTTGATTTATGCTACCACATTTTGGCCACTAGATCTAACTAGGTTGTAGTCTGCCCTGACCCAGAGCAGCAAATATGGTTTTCTGAAACATTGGGCAACCGAGAATGATACTTGCAACTTGTGCCATGAACATGAATGTAATCGAATGAGAAGGGGCATTTATATGTACACAGTCTTTCTGTTCTGGACCAAAGTATCTTCTTGTGTGTGTTTTGTTGGCAAGTTTCACTTGTCTCTGGAATTGTGCTGTCAAATGGTTGAACGGTAGTATGCTGTGATTGTAGTGCCTCAGCTGTAGTTTCCACCTGTGAACGTTATTATAAAAGTTCATTTTCAGCATGCCAGTTTGAGCTGAGACCATCCTCCTTCCTGCTCACCTGCCATGTCCTTGTCGGATAGCACTGAAGATGCAGTGGCATTCCATCTGGTTGAATGGTACAGAGTGCCCAGTATATTGAGGCAAGATTCCCAAATTCAAGTTCTAGGTCCATCTTTAACAAGCTGTGGCTTCTCAAGCTTAGTCATTTCCTCATCTGGAAAATGGGCATAATTCCTACCTCGTAAAGAAAGTGGGAATGTTAAATTGATTGAGATAATCTCTGTGAAAAGTGTTTGTAAACTAAAATGCTACAAGAATATTATTTTAAATTCACAATTACATTTTTTCATTTAAGTGAGGGTGATTTAAACAGCAAATCATTTGAAAGTTTGGTTACTACAGATGTGTATTCTGTTCATTTTATGGTCCATTTTGAGAACCAGATAGCTTCCCTTCCTAGTTTGTAAGCATCTCTATGAGTCCTGTGAACTCATAGAGATGAGGTTTTTAAATTTTGTAGGGTTTTTAAGTTTGTTTTTAAGTTTTAAGAAATTTTCCCCTAACCTTCTAGGTCCTTCCGGCTGATCTAAGAATTAAATTGACGTGAGACAGAATAACAGGATAAAATTAAACAAAGTTTAATAACATGACATTGGAAAAACCCAGGAACGCTGAGTAACTTACCAAAATGGCTAAAGTCACCACCTTAAATACCATCTTCAGCTAAAGACAAAGGAGGGTTTTGGGGGTAGTGGTTTGGGACTTCAGAAGGAAGAAGGCAATTCACACGGAGACGGAAAAGCATCTGTTTGGTAAACAAATGTTTGCCACACCTTGCAGAAACAATGGGACATCGGGAGGACTTGGATTAAATGGCCCTCGCTAGATTCCTCTCTGTCTACCACACCTACTTTATTTTACACTATAGTTATCTTATGGTATTAATTCCTTCCTGGAACAGGCCTTCTATCTTAAATTCTTTTAGGCAGTTAGGGGGGAGGTTAAAGTTTCTTTCTGAGTCTTTTGTCCTTAAAAATAATGAAGCCAAAGAGACACATTTTGGGGGGGCAAATTCTGATCCCATACAGGTTTTGTGGAGAATATTTAGTGAATGACAAACTCCTTAAGAAGTCGTTGGAAGATTACCTTTACTCAGTGCAGGAGAATATTGCCTAAAAGGATAGATCGATGAAGAGGTTTTTCTTTGTCATTTTAATCCTTTCTCTTGTATAGATTCTTCTGACTGTAATAAGTATTAAATATATTAAAGTGAGATTCATAGGTAATTTTTTCAGAAGAAAAATGTAGCTAAATTGATATTTGTGCTTTAAAAGTTCATTTTTTTTTTTTTTTTTACAGAGAGTGTTTAAAATGTATACTGAAAAGTAAATAAATCCACAGTTTACTCATTTTTCTCCCTTTTGGTATAAACTGCCATGTTAACAGAACATTTTTTAAAGCAGTTTTTTTATTTATAAAAGTAATGTTTCTGGGGATCTAATGTACAACATGGTGACTATGGTTAACAATACTGTATTGAACACTTGAAATTTGCTAAGTGAGTAGGTCTTAAATGGTCTTACCACACACACACACACACACACACACACACACACACACACACAGTGGTAACTATGTGAAGTGATAGATTTGTTAACTACCCTTATATGGTCATCATTTCTCAACATATAGTGTGTCAAATCATCACATTTTACACTTTAAACTTACACAATGTTATTGGTCAGTTGTATCTCAATAAAGCTGGTGGGGGGGAATCAGTGACTGGATATAGACAGTGTATATTTTCTGATTCCACAAATTATTGATGGAAGTGATTGGTTGTTCTGGCACCATTCTACCCTAAGTGGATACCAGTCAAAATACCTGCGTCCTGTTCCAGTTCTTTGAAAGAATAACTAAGGCACTCTGTAATTTCTTGAGCATTTGGTCAGGGACAAAAAATACAGCTTGTTTGTTTATAAATAATTGAATGTAAAAGACTGAAGTTTGAGATCTTGAATTTGTCTTGGTATCTCAAATACGAGCTCATTAACCCAAGTAGACCTCTGCCTTAACTAGTATCTAACCTTCTATTTTTATGCAGTTGCAATGGAAATTAAAATAATAATTATTATGAATATTTAAAAATTAATTATATGTGTATATAATTCTATTTAGCTTTCAAAATGCATTCACATGTTTTATCCATTTGATTTCTTCATAATTCTTTGTTACTTGTTTTCTTTACAATTTCTAACTTTTTTACACATTATTAAATTTTAAATTTATTCTCAAAAATGGAGTAATGCTTATTGTGTAAAGTTTGAAAGTCATAGAGAACCATAAAATAAGAAAATTAAAATCTGAAATCCTGTCCCTTAGAGAAAACTGTGTATTGAATTGTTGGAAGATTTCCTTGAAGGTTTTTTTCTGTGTAGGCATATGATAAATAGACATTTTTAAAGGGGGGCATACTTGGGATCGTATTGTTTGTAGAGGTTTGGATCCTGATTTTTTTATTGAACATTATATTGTGAGCATTTTGTTTGTCAGTAAATCTTCTTTGAAAACATTGTTTAACTGTACAGCATTCTTTCTATCACACAGATGCACAATAAACATTCTCCTACTGTTGGATATTTAGGTTGTTTTAATATGATAAAGTTTTGCTTTCCTTTGTAAGTAATGCTGCAGTGAACATCAGGATGACATTTGTGAATAAATTGGCAGGGCAGATGGAGGCACATGCAAACAAGTAAACAAACAAAAAAGCAGGAAATGAGAGGCATCCTTTTAACCATTTTATCGTGAGATAAGGATATTTTCCCCACCTTCTACACCTTAATTAAAAACTATTCCCTCTAATAAACAACTCATTTGCATTTCAAGGTAGTTTTGTAACTGGTTGAAAACCCAACATAAAACAAATTTCTGGAAAGAAAGTATGATTTTATGTGTGAATAAAATACAGAAACAAATATGGCCAAATATGGTAGTCTAATTTCTGGAAATACAACTAGCCTATGAATGCTTTTTGGTGGAATTTACTCTCCCTAGGTGTGGTATTTGTTATGATTAGTGAGTGCCTGGGACCATGATCAATGAGCTCCATTTGAATGCACAAAGTAGAAATGCCTAAATTTACCATATTCCATTGATTTTAAATATACTTGGATCATAATGTTTTACATTTTCTGAAATTAGGATGTGTTTTCAATCAATGTGAACATTTGATTGATATGGTAATTCTTTTCCTATAAACTTTTACTAACTTATGTTGAACTTTACAATACCATCATAGAAACAGAAAAGTGGTAGCTTACAGACTAAGATACTTGGCATTTATTTGTGTTTTCAAAGCTCTTTGCTGTGTGTGTATTTGCAAGAGCATAGAGGTATATTGATGTCTATATTGCATCATATACTAGAGGCCTTTGACCTTTTTTTTTTGTGTGTGTGAGGATGATCGGCCCTGAGCTAACATCTGCCAATCTTCCTCTTTTTGCTGAGGAAGACTGGCTGTGGGCTAACATCCATGCCCATCTTCCTCCACTTTATATGGGACGCCGCCACAGCATGGCTTGCCAAGCGGTGCGTTGGTGGGCGCCCGGGATCCGAACCGGCGAACCCCAGGCTGCCGCAGCGGAACGTGTGCACTTAACCACTTGCGCCACCAGGCCGGCCCCTTGACATTTTGATAATAATTATATATAAGGATAGGGAATACTATGGCCTTGTGAGAAAGAAGAAAATTCAGTGCTTGGCTTTCGAAGTGCTTATTCTGAAAATCTGCTTGGAAAGATGGCAGATGTTAGTACCAGCCAATCTTTGCCTTGGTTGGTTTTTGTCTCTTCCTTTAGCCCCTTTGGGCCACAAGATCTTTGGTCACTAAAATTCAAGATGCTGCTTCTTCATACAACTACAACATTATCTACTTTTTTGGCAGTGGGTTTTCACTTTTCATATTCTTCCATTGTGGTTAGAGAATGGTGAATTTGACTGTCTGGTAATTTTAGCCCATCCTTAAATTTGATTGTGTTACATTTTGTGATTTAAAAAGACCAAAACAAAACAATTAAACTCTCCTAGGTTATGATACTCGTTCTTTCCTACCTTTAATGTTGCTAACAGCTGCCTTGTCCTTGGGTTTATTGTTATCCTTTCCACTGGGAACATCGTGTCCCTGGGGCCCCACCCGCCCTCCCCTGGCACGGCTCTCCCTGCAGCTTTTGATAAGGAGAGTAATTTTGGCCACAGACAGGACTCCTGAAAGAATACCACTGGACTTGTTATGTTGTTCTTCTGTTTTAAAACTTATACCCCACTGTGAATTTCAATAAATGGGCTTTCTAGTTTTGATGTTTAGACAAAACATTTTATTTGAAGATCATTTTAGGGTCCTGGAAGGCAGGTTTATTTGGAGTCTCTCTGTCACTTTTAGTAAGGGAGGAAAGTCCATCGGCTTTTCACCTGGCAGCCTTGTTGGCTAGCAAAGTGGGATGCTTCCAGAGAGTCCACTTGCCACATGCCCTGCGAGCCCAGTTTCCAGATTCCTCGGGATTGCTGCTAGTGACATCACAGTAAAATCCAGGCAAGCATTTTCCAGATACTTTATAAACTCTTTCAAACATTTGTCTAAAAGTCACTTAAAGGTTTGGAGCTGTGTTGGGTTATTTACACTGTCACAGTTAAGAAGTGAAAACCTTCCATTTTAAATTTTACTAAAACTTGTTGTTGCTAATACTCTTTGGCTTCTCACTGCTTAATTGAGATCACAGAATGGGTTCCAAGTTTTCCAGGACAATCTTGATTTAAAATATGTTATCTCTGCAGTCCCATGAGAGCATTTGGGTTTTCAGGCCATGGGGTTGTGATTTGCTTTGGAAATTGTAGTACCTATAGTTCTTGATAGTTTGAAAAAATTAACAAAATGCTGGTTAGACTCTTAAATGGTGTTCTCAGCAGTCCATTTGGTACAACTGAGCTAGAAAGAGACTTTCTTACAACAGGGGTTGTTGTTTGTTGTTTCTGAGGCTTGTGAGTGTATGTGTGTGTGTGTGTATGTGTGTTGTGGTGCTTTAGTAACTAACCTTCTGTTTAGGAAGTATCCCTGACAGTACGTTTCTCATGCTAAATAGTGACTTCTTAAAGCAAAGCATCTAATTTCAATGGGAAAACTACAATGTATTAAATTTGTCTTTGGAGAACAATTATGTAAAAGATAAAAGTGTGTTATAAAGGGAAATAGAAGTTTGACCATGAATTATTCACTAGCAGGGGAACACTACAGTGATGTGGCTCATCCCTGAGATGATGAATCAGGACGGGGCCTAGTGTGGCTTTTCTGCCTGTGAAGGTCTGAATGTATATCCTCACTTCTGGTGTCTTTTAGGAGGCCTGACTGTGCTCACAGCCAGATCCACCTTCATCAGAGCCCGGGCCCTTCATTCCTTCGTTTATTCACTAAGCAGGGTTTGAGCATTTGTCGCAAAGCACCGTACCGAGGCCCGAGAAAGAAGTGTGAGGTCTGGTCTCTGCTGTCCTGCAAGTGCGTGTTGAGGGAGGAGATGATGAGGTGGCATATTTGAAGGAGTTCTCTGATGATGCGTGAGGCTTAGTAAAGGCTGGACATGTTCGGGGGATGAGGAAGACCATTCTGGCTTTGTGGTCAGGAAGGGTTGCAGGAACATCTGAGGTCCTTGGTCCTTGACAGAGGAACCACGGTTAACTGGTAGGAAGAAGGAAGAGCTAAGCTTGTTTTGGCTTAAGCTGGGGACAGTTAGGTTCAAGTTGGAAGTAACATGTGCGCAAGACTGGAAAGGCAGACGGGGCAGACCACATCCATTGGCTTGTGAGTCGTGGAGGGCCATGGCGGGACAACTGGTGCACTGGCAGGGAGGGGAGGGGCGGGGGTGAGTTGAAAAGATAACCTGGCATGGTGTTGGGGAAATTGGAACAAGGAAAGACAGGAGCCTGAGAAGGAACCTAGGAATTTGTTTCTGTTATTAACAGGGTTTACTGTGAGGAATTTTTCCTGATATCAACCAGGGCTTTACAAAATTAGCTTAGAGCAGTGTCTCTCAACGTGAGCCACATGTCATGGGGAACATCCACTTGTGTGCCTTGATGTTCATTACTTTTTAAAATGAGTTTGCACCAAAAAAGTGTGGGGAAAGGCTGAGTTACCCAAAGTGAAGCACATTTCTCGGAACCTTTACTATGCAAATGGCTTTGTTAATCCTCCCTTACTTGATAGTCTATTCTGGAACCAGGGTGGACTGGCACAGTGAGCGGCAGAGACCAAGCTGCGGCACCTGCCTTGGCCCCTGGTCCCCCTCTGGCCTGCTCTGGTTGCCACCAACATGTTGGGGTCTCCGCTGTGGCAAATGCAGGACACCGAATGGTGGAGTCCCTGTCTAGGTATCTCAGTTGCTGAGTCTCCTCTTTTCCGGCCACCTGCCCAAGTTTTGATGACCTGGGCTCTCAGAAGGAGACAGGAGCTCTCTGGGTTATGGGTTCCAGCTGACCCTTGGGCCGGTCGCTCTGTGTCCTGGGAATGTCTCCAGCGGAGGGCACTTGGTTGAAAGTTGCTCACCACCCTGGATGGGCCAGCCAGGCAAAAGGTGCTACATAAGTACCTACACAATGTCCTCGATTTTGCCTCTTGGCCTGCAAACCCTAAAATATTTACTATCTGGCTCTTTATAGAAGAAGTTTGCTGACCTCTGCCCTAGTCTTGCATTGTCGTCTGTCCATGATGATAGCCATGAGCCACATGTGGCTTTTGAGCACTTAAAACGTGGCTAGTCTGAATTGAGATGTGCTGTAAGTGTTAAGCCTTATATGTTCTGGAATTTGAAGATTTAGTACAAAAAAAAAAAAAGGTAAATTATCTCATTAATAATTGTTGTTTTTCCTGAGGAAGATTCGCCCTGAGCTAACATCTGTTGCCAATATTCCTCTTTTTGCTTGAGGAAATGGTCCCTGAGCTAACGTCTGTGCCAATCTTCCTCTATTTTGTATGTGGGACGCTGCCACAGCATGGCCACTGACGAGTGGTATAACTCTGCCTCTGGGAACCAAACCCGGGCTGCCAAGGTGTAGTGCGCCGAACTTAACCACTAGGCCATGGGGCCAGCCCATCATTACTAGTGTTTTATATTTGATTAGATGTTGAAAGACTATTTTGGATACACTGGGTCAAATAAAATGTGTTATTAAAATTAATTTCACTTATTTCTCTTCAGTTTTTTTCCATGTGGGCACTAGCAAATTTAAAATTACAAGCGTGGCTTGCATTTGTGGTGCACGTTGTATTTCTATTGTACAATGCTGATTATAGTATAGCATCTAAGTTTATTGCCCACAGAGCTCTTTCTTCAAGGAGCTTCTTGTATAAACCTAGCTGGTTTTTCTTGGGCCACAAGTTTAGCAAATGTGACAGAGCCCTACACATATTCTAGTCTGAGGGTTTGTGGTTTGTTGACACCTGAGCCATAGTTTAAAGGATGTGAACTCTTACCTTTAAATAAAGATATATACTTTCCTTGTGTTTTTCAAATACAGATATATTTATTATTTTATGTTTTATTTTAAATCAGGTATTCCTTTATTATTCTTTTCACTACATATATTTTAAATAATCTGTGAACTGTATATTTCCTGTGATATAAAAATCATGATCATATCATGTCTACTCTAATTCAGCAACTCCACTTCTAGGATTCTGTCCTAAGGAAACAATTGGATGAGTGTGCAAAGATGTCTGTATAAGTATGCTCACTATAGCACTGCCATTAATAATGAAAAATTGGAAACAACCTCGATGCCTAACTATAACGATTGATTACTTAAATTATGGAATATCTACATAATTATATTGCCAATATAAATGACGGCAAAGAGTTATTAAAGTTATAAAAATTATTTTAATTTTTTTCATGCCTATTTATATGGCCTAATTTTCTGTGATAGACTTGTCTATCTTATATAATTAATCAAAATAGTTATTTAACCACTTAGTAACCAATGTATGAAATAGCTCCTTGGAAACAAGAAAAGTTCAAAATTCCAAGTGAACATATTTATGTGACATAGGAATTCTTAAAGATAGATTTTATTGTCACATAATGAGGGATATTAGATAAAAAGCATTTTCCCCCAGATTAGTCACATATTACAAACAAAGTGTTTTGAGAATGAGGTCAGTAGCTGTTGGTAGGCAGTGAAGAATTTGTACTATCTAAAACATAAAGTTCTTCTTCTTTGAAAATCTTCTGAGATCTGCCCTGGGTTCTCTAGCTCACCACAATTGTGATGGTCAGTGGTTTTCCCCCTAAAATAACTTCCTGAAATTTTTCATTGCTTCATGGCTAGTTATTTTTAAGTGACCAGCACAGGAAGGATGTGGAGGGGGTGGAGTACCATGGGAACTCCTGCCAGTTAATGGAAAAATTGTTTGAAAGTGGTCTAAGGCCACCAAAAGTAGTCTGAAGAGAGTGCTGTGTACAAAGCAAAGGTTTGTCTTGGGGCAGGTAAATACAGAGAGTGTGCTTGATCCCGGTAGATCTTTGGATATTTTTTGGCATTTTGTTTATTTCTGTGGTGAAATTCAATGCTAAGAATCAGTTTAACAGTTGAAACTTGAAAAGATAGGAAAATGACCTTTCTCGTAGTAGTTCATAGGTGAGTGAACCCCAGCTAGAAGCAGAGCTCCACAAATGGGATTTGCATTTAACATTGACAGTAGTAAACAAAATTTCACAGAATCTATTACATATTATATATCTGATATTATATACTGTAGACAATTTATGTATAGCTTCAGCCAAGTTAATGGGAAATGTCACTGGCAATTGTGTATATCATTTAAAAAATTGGTGATAGGTCCTTTACATTATTAAGACATTAATGGAGTCAAATGTGACCTTCTCTGTCCCAACCAGACAGTTTATAATTCTCTGTGTACCCACCACCGGATAAACACCTCTTACAGCATTGGGATCACTGTGGTTACTATCTATGTATCCACCTGTCTTCTACTAAACTTGGAGCTCCCTGACCACCAGAACTGTGTCTCACTTGCTTTTGTATCCCTACCTACCAATATAGCACATGTAGTTAGTGCCCAGCAGATGTTCATTGAAAGAAGAAAAGGAGAGGAGCATTCTGGATGTAGAATTATTAATTAGTCCCTGTATTCAAAAGGCAGTATTCTGAAGTGCTCCATGCCCAATGCTTTTGGGACACAAGAAAATCTAACAATCTCTAATTTGGGAGTTTAAGCTACACCTTGCACGGAGAAATCTATTAGTATTTGTTCAAGATTCATCCTTTTATCTCACTCATCACTACTTGAGTTCAGACCCTCATGTTATTTCAGTTGAACCTCTAGGTGACCTCTATGCCTCCTTTCCAATCCATCCTCCACATTGCCATCACATCTGCTTCTTGAACTTAGTATGATCATATCCTTCTCCTGCTCAATGTCTGTTACTGGCTCATTGTACCTGCTCAGTAGTCCCGCCCTCTGTGCAGGACACTGGAGCCCGCTGTGGTCTGGCCTGTTACTCCTACTCTGCCCATATCTGGGCCCCGGTCACACCACAGAGGTAGTCATCATTCTTTAACAGGCCGTGTGCTTCGCTGTGTTCTCTGCTTCAAATGCTCTCCAGTTTCCTATTTCTGCCAGGTGTGATCTTCTTGTATAGAAGACCTATACAAGGTCTTCTATAGGTTCTCTGCCTCCTCCAGGGAGTTTCCACACGCTTCCAGTGGGCCCTGTCCAGTGCTTCTCACCTCTCTGATTTACAACGACCTTGTGTTTTTGCCTTTTGCTCCTTAACCTCTACTTCAATTTCCCTTTGTTCAGCTACCATGCTCAAGAAATGGAAGCTCACACTTACTGACTGCCCACTGTGTGCCAGGCATTGTATAGACCCAGTTCCCCCTGGATCAGAGGGTCCTTGGGGGCGGGAACCACAGCTTGCCCTGGGCTGAACATCTAGTTGGGCAGAGGCTCTCTAAATAAAACATATTGGTTTATGTAGACCTTTCCATCATCTTTTAAAATAAATAGACAAGTAGCCCAAGTCATTTGAATTCAACACTAATTTGATTTTGGCTTCACGCAAAGACACTTTTTGGAAATAAATTATTGGTGGGTGATTGTGTAGTGACATTTGTTGACTCTGCTAGTTTGTTTTTGAGCAAATCATTGCACGCTAGTGGGAGGCAGACCAGGGAGGGAACACGGGGAGATGGTTTCCACTTAACACTCACAGCATTGCCCTGGAACACTGAGATGAAAGGAGAATAAAGCCAGAATAGTGATAGTGCTAAGTGTAAAATGTAGATTCTTGGTTAAAAGGAAACCACTGTGAAATAGCTCATCACAGTTTCATGTGAGTTTGAAATACTTCGTGACATACATTCTGTTCTCCAACTGCCTCCTCCATCTCTCCTGTTACTTTTTGCCTCTATTTTTGATCATGGTGTGAAATTCCCTTCTCCCATCACTCTACCAATCCAGGCAATATTTCCTTAGAAAGCTATGTTAGGGATCACCTCCACATCACTTCCTGTCATCTCTCCCTTTATTTCATGTATACCATAATATCATGTCCACTTAGAAGTAGCTTTGAAATAAATGTACTTTATGAATATATTTTTATCTTTTTTATTAGTCTGCAAAGTCCTTGAAACCAAGGACAATATCTTATTTTTCTTTTAAGTTACCTGGAGTTCTTAGTACCTTTCTATACTGGTTGTTATTAAATGTTAGTCTTGCTGAATTAAGTCACTGTTAAGTGTTTAAATATCTTAGTTGATGTAGATGTAGTCCAGGCCCTGATGGATACTGTTTGCATTTATTTGATAGCAATTGAGAGAGACACTGGCTTCAGACACTGACTTTGCTACATATTAGCAGTCTAACCTTTCTGTGCTTCAGTTTTTCATCTCTTAATGAGGCTAAAAGTCACATCTACCTCACAGGGTTGAAGCCAGAATAACAGTGTTGAGAGAAGGCATATGTAAAATGCTTAACTGTGTCTGGCACATAATAAGTGCTTGATAAATATTAGCAGTTATGTAGTTTGTCTGTACAAACACAGAATAATAAAACATGACAAAATATGTGTAGTTTGTGCATACATAATTTACTCTAATGATTATAAAATTGACTTATTGCAGGCCTTTAAAAAAATTAAGGTGACATTAATTATGAATCAGGAAATTGAATGTTATTACTTATTAGCTATTTTTTAAAAGAAAGGACTCCCTTATTGTGTGTTGATACTCAAAATCAGATTAAGTCCTCTGTATAAAGTCTAGCCTAAAGACACCAGATGTTAAAAGAATTGAGTAAAAACATACTTATGGAAATGTTTTTCATGATTTTGCTCATTTTGGTGCAACCGTTTTTAGTTTAGACATTCCACTGTAGTGAGGATGCCTTAAAGACTCCTCTGTGTGAAATTCTGTGTTGCAGCAAACTTTATCATTGGAACAACTAATAATGTTGTCGCAGTTTGGAGCTATTACTGTAGGGTGGTGAAAAAATGTTTTCATAAAGTGCCGCATCGTGTTAGCACATGAGAACCAGGGATAGAGAGGGACCATGAGTTGTCCTACCCCCTCCCAGGCTGAAATAAACAGCTCCCTTTTTGAAGCATGGCCATTATTATATTCTTGCATTTCGAAATGTATTCCATTACTGGCAACATAACACAGTGCAGTTATACTGTTGTTAATCATGCCATCAGTCAATTTATAAAACTCAATGTAGTCATTCTGTGGTAAAATACAATTACAATAAGGGTTGTAATGAGATGAGAAGGATGGATGAGCCCCCCGGGAACTCTTCCTTCACTTCTAGAACACTGTTCTTTGTCTGGACTGTTTATTGGATTCTGGAATTCCTATGCTGATGTGCTCTCCCTTCCTCTTCTCTCCCACCCTGCCTTACAGGCTGCCGAGGTGGGGAGGGCAGATGGCTCTGTGTATAAACGTTGCATACGTGTTTGTGCTGGGGGAGGAGTGGGAGCTACATCCCTGGAGAAAGGAGGGCCATTTTCTGAGCACACAGGTGCCTTACATTTGCTAAGCCCAGCGCTCCATCCCCCAAAGGAAAGGCCTTTTACTAATTTGACTGCCAGAGGGTTTTTCTTTATCTGCCCAGCCGGAGCCCCATTTTCTAAACTGCACAAAGGCACACTAGATTGTCTAATAGTGGCTTGATTTCCAGGTTCTGCAGGAAGTAGGTGAGCTCTCTCACACCCACAGTTTCATGGCCGATTCTTGGAGCCCTGGGAATCCTGACCACTCCTGTAGTCTTGTTGCTCCTGGAAAGAGTGGGAAGGGAGCTCCAGCCAGAAGCAGTCAGGACCCCCATTGCTGGACCAAAGGAGTCCTGAGGTTGGGGCTTCCTGTCTGTCAGGGGCATTTTCTTTTCTCTAGCTGGCTTGCACGAGGAGCTCTTTGTGGCAGTGGCCCTGTTTTATTGAGCAGGATTGTGGGTCCAGGTGACAGCCTGGTGGGGGCTGGGCTAGGGGTTGTCAGGGCGCTGCTTTTTTCCTCAGCCCTGTGCTGGTTGGTGGTGCAGCCAGTCACCGGGGCTCCACCTGTCTCCCCCTGACCCTCAGCCTGAGCTCTGAGCTCCCAGGCACTCTGGACCCCTGTATGTTGCTGGCCCTTCCTATTTCCCTGCTAGGTTCCCTTCCCATGGGTTGACTCGCTGGCTGGTGGTTGGGATGCCCCTCATTCTGGTGGGAATTCCTTGGTATGACTCTGGGAAAGAGCAGAGTTCAAATCGCTGTCGTACATTACAAGTGCTGACTGCTTAGTAGGTGCAGGTTCACACCGGGGAGCTGCATAAGCCTGGGTTAGTGATGGTGCTTTTGTGGGTGGGAGAGTTTGTGAATCAGACTAGAGCAGGAACGTTCACCTCCAGGAATGTCTACACCTCATTTTCCTTTACTACAGATTCTCAAACCCCTTGCTTCTGTCAGTACCTCCTGATTTTATACGTTCACTGATAGACTATCTGAACTTCAGGGACCTTCGAGCAAGGCTTCTTAAACCTTACAAAGGTCTACAAATCACTGGAGACCTTTTAAAATGCAGACTGTGATTCAGTATGTCCTGGGCGAGGCCTGAGGTTGTACATTTCTAACAAGCTTAGGAACACCTGATCAGGCTTCTCACACTCAATAGGACCTTTTTCACCTTTTTCCAGTTTTACCTTAAAGTCTCAGCTTACACACCCCTCTATATTTTGTTTTGTTTTATTTTATTAACAGAGCTATTTCTGGTGTGCCTGTTTGCTTTGATATCACTGAGATGTATATTGATACGCATTTGAAGAACCTTCTCAATACTGAATGTGTTCCCAAGATAATATATACAAAAGAAAAATAGTTGCTGTTATTTTTTAAAATGTTTTCCTTTTTAAATTATATAAACATGTTCAAATTTTACAGAATATTTTGAGCACCTGCAGTTTACACAGATACTTTACCAGGGAAGGTGTCTTTTGACCTGGTTGACAGCATTGATATGAATTCTGGAGGCAGAAGGCCCTTAGATAAGTAAGTGCTACCATGGGTAAAATTTTTTTTTTTAATTGAGGACATAATAGTTTATAACATTGTGAAATTTCAGTTGTACATTACTATTAGTCAGTCACCATATATATGTGCCCCTTTACCCATTATGCCCCCCCAACCCCCTTCCCCTCTGGTCACCACTAATCTGTTCTCTTTGTCCATGTGTTTGTTTGTCTTCCACATATGAGTGAACTCATGCAGTGTTTGTCTTTCTCTGTCTGGCTTATTTCACTTAACATAATACCATCCGTGTTGTTGCAAATGGGACGATTTTGTCTTTTTAATGGCTGAGTAGTATTCCGTTGTATGTGTATATACCACATCTTCTTTATCCATTCATCCACTGATGGGCACTTGGGTTGCTTTCACATCTTGGCTATTGTGAATAATGCTGTAATGAACATAGGGGTGCATAAGTCTCTTTGAATTGTTGATTTCAAGTTCTTTGGATAAATACCCAGTAGTGGGATAGCTGGCTTGTATGGTATTTCTATTTTTAATTTTTTGAGATATCTCCATATTGTTTTCCATAGTGGCTGTACCAGTTTTCACTCCCACCAGCAGTGTATGAGGGTTCCCTGTTCTCCACATCCTCTCCAACACTTGTTATTTTTTGTCTTGGTAATTATAGCCATTCTGATGGGCATGAGGTAACATCTCATTGTAGTTTTGATTTGCATTTCCCTAATGATTAGTGATGTTGAACGTCTTTTCATGTGCTTATTGTACATCATGACCATCTGTACATCTTCTTTGGAAAAATGTCTGTTCATATCCTCTGCCCATTTTTTGATTGGGTTATTTGTTTTTTGTTGTTGAGTTGTGTGAGTTCTTTATCTATTTTGGGGATTAACCACTTGTTGGATATATGATTTGCAAATATTTTCTCCCAGCTGGTGGTTTGTCTTTTTGTTTTGTTCCTGGTTTCCTTTGCCTTGCAGAAGCTCTTTAGTCTGGTGAAGACCCATTTGTTTATTTTTTCTTTTATTTCCCTTGCCCAAGTAGACATGGTATTCAAAAAGATGTTTCTAAGGCCAACGTCAAAGAGTGTACTGCCTGTATTTTCTTATAGGAGTTTTATGGTTTCACCTCTTACCTTCAAGTCTTTAATCCATTTTGACTTAATTTTTGTGTATGGCAAAAGACAATGGTCTACTTTCTTTCTTTTGTATGTGGCTGTCCAGTTTTCCCAATACCATTTATTGAAGAGACTTTCCTTTCTCCATTGTATGTTCTTGGCTCCTTTGTCGAAGATTAGCTGTGTGTAGATGTGTGGTTTTATTTCTGGGCTTTCAATTCTGTTCCATTGATCTGTGTGTCTGTTTTTGTACCAGTACCATGCTGTTTTGATTACTACAGCTTTGTAGTATATTTTGAAGTCAGGGATTATGATGCCTCCAGCTTTGTTCTTTTTTCTCAGGATTGCATTAGCTACTCAGGGTCTTTTGTTGCCTGATATGAATTTTAGGATTCTTTGTTCTATTTCTGTGAAGAATGTCATTGGGATTCTGATTGGGATTGCATTGAATCTGTAGATTGCTTTAGGTAGTATGGACATTTTAACTATATTTATTCTTCCAATCCATGTGCATGGAATATCATTCCATTTCTTTATGTCATCATTGATTTCTTTCAATAATGTCTTATAGTTTTCATTGTATAGGTCTTTCACCTCCTTGGTTAAATTTATTCCTAAATATTTTATTTTTTTTGTTGTGATTGTAAATGGGATTGTATTCTTGAGTTCTCTTTCTGTTAGTTCATTATTAGAATATAGAAATGCAACTGATTTTTGTTAGTTGATTTTGTACCCTGGAACTTTGCTGTAGTTGTTGATTATTTCTAATAGTTTTCTGGTGGATTCTTTAGGTTTTCTGTTTATAGAATCATGTCATCTGGAAATAGAGTTTCACTTCTTCCTTGCCAATTTGGATACCTTTTATTTATTTTTCTTGCCTAATTGCTCTAGCCAAAACCTCCAGTACTGTGTTGAATAAGAATGGTGAGAGTGGACACCCTTGTCTTGTTCCTGTTCTCAGAGCAATGGCTTTCAGTTTTTCTCCATTGAGTATGATCTTGGCTGTGGGTTTGTCATGTATGGCCTTTATTATGTTGAGGTACTTTCCTTCTATACCCATGTTATTGAGAGATTGTATCATAAATGGATGTTGGATCTTGTCACATGCTTTCTCTGCATCTATTGAGATAATGATGTGGTTTTTTCCCCTCATTTTGTTAATGTGGTGTATCACATTCATTGATTTGCGGATGTTGAACCATCCGTGCGTCCCTGGTATAAATCCCACTTAATCATGATGTATGATCCTTTTAATGTATTGCTGTATTTGGTTTGCCAATATTTTGTTGAGTATTTTTGCATCTGTGTTCATCAGCAATATTGGCCTGTCATTTTCCTTCTTTGTGTTGTCTTTGTCTGGCTTTGGAATCAGGATGATGTTGGCCTCGTAACATGTGTTAGGCAGTGTTCCATCTTGTTCAATTTTCTGGACTAGTTTGAGAAGGATAGGTACTAAATCTTCTTTGAATGTTTACTAGAATTCTCCAGAGAAGCTGTCTGGTCCTGGACTTATATTTTTGGGGAGATTTTTGATTACTATTTCAGTCTCTTTACTTGTGATTGGTCTATTCAGGTTCTCTGTTTCTTCTTGATTCAGTTTTGGGAGGTTATATGAATCTAAGAATTTATCTATTTCTTCTAGATTGTCCAATTTGTTGGCGTATAGTTTTTCATAGTATTCTCTTATAATCCTTTGTGTTTCTGTGGTACCCATTGTAATTGCTCCTCTTTCATTTCTAATTTTATTTATTTGAGCCTTCTCTCTTTTTTTTCTTAGTGTGTCTGACTAAGGGTTTATTGATTTTGTTTATAGTCTCAAAGAACCTGCTCTTTTTTTCATTCATCCTTTCTACTGTTTTTTTTTTTCGGTTTCAATTTCATTTATTTCTGCTCTAATTTTTATTATTTCCTTCCTTCTGCTGACTTTGGGCTTTGTTTGTTCTTCTTTTTCTAATTCTGTTAGGTGTAGTTTAAGATTGTTTATTTGAGATTTTTCTTGTTTGTTAAGGTGGGCCTGTGTGAATTTCCCTCTTAGGACTGCTTTTGCTGCATTCTATATGAGTTGGTGTGGTGTATTTTCATTTTCATTTGTCTCCAGATAGTTTTTGATTTCTCCTTTAATTTCTTCATGGATCCCTTGGTTTTTTAGTAGCATGTTGTTTAGTCTCTATATATTTGTCACTTTCCCAGCTTTTTTTGTAGTTGATTTCTGGTTTCTTAGCATTATGGTAGGAAAAGATGCTTGATGTGATTTCAGTCTTCTTAAATTTATTGAGGCTTGCCTTGTTTCCCAACCTATGGTCTATCTTTGAGAATGTTCCATGTGCACTTGAGAAGAATGTACATTCTGCTGATTTTGGATGGAGTTTTCTATATATGTCTATTAAGTCCATCTGCTCTAGTTTTTCATTTAATTCCACTATTTTCTTGTTGACTTTCTGTCTGGATGATCTATCCATTGATGTAAGTGGGGTGTTAAGGTCCCCTACTATTATTGTGTTGCTGTTAATTTCTCCTTTTAGGTCTGTTAATAGTTGCTTTATGTACTTTGGTGCTCCTGTGTTGGGTGCATATATATTTATAAGTGATATGTCCTCTTGGTAGAGTGTCCCTTTTATCATTATATACTGCTCCTCTTTGTCTCTCATTACCTTTTTGATCTTGAAGTCTACTTTGTCTGATATAAGTATGGCAATGCCTGCTTTCTTTTGTTTGCCATTTACTTGGAGTATCATCTTCCATCCCTTCACTCTGAGCCTGTGTTTGTCTTTAGAGGTGAGATGTGTTTCCTGGAGGCAGCATACTGTTGGGTCTTATTTTTTAATCCATCCAGCCACTCTGTGTCTTTTGATTAGAGAATTCAATCCATTTACATTTAGAGTGATTAGTGATACATGAGGGCTTAATACTGCCATTTTATCACTTGTTTTCTGGTTGTTCTGTATTTCCCTTGTTTCTCATCCTGTGTATTTCTGACTGGAAGTTCAGGTTGGTGTTTCTTTGTGATGGTTTTCTCACTTTTATCTTTATTTATCATTTGTGTCTCGTTCTGATTTTTTGTTTAGTGGTTACCATGAGGCTTGTATAAAGGATCTCATAGATGAGATAGTCCACTTTCTGATAGCCTCTTATTTCTTTAGTCTAAGCAGGTTCCATCCCTCTCCTCTTCCTCCCTAACTTATTGTTGTCACAACTTATTCCATTTTGTGTTGTAAGTTCATGATTAAAATGAAGTGATTATAGTTATTTTTGATGCTTTCATTCCCTTTATCTTTAATGTTATAATTAAGTGTTTGCTAACCTGTTCTGATAGAGAGCTGCACTTTTCTGATTTTGTATGTCTGTTTGTCTCGTTGCCCAAGGCTTTGTAAATCCCTTTCTTTTTTTTTCAGGTATGTGGGCCTTCTTGATCATTTCTTGTAGGGGAGAGTCTTGTGGCAATGAACTCCCTCAGCTTTTGTTTATCTGGGAAAGTTTTTATTTCTCCATTGTATCTGAAGGATATTTTTGCTGGATAGAGTGTTCTTGGCTGAAAGTTTTTGTCTTTCAGAGTTTTGAATATATCATTCCACTCTCTCCTAGCCTGTAAGGTTTCTGCTGAGAAATCTGCTGAAAGCCTAATAGGGGTTCCTTTGTAGGTTATTTTCTTCTGCCTCGCTACCTTTAATATTTTTTCTTTGTCATTGACTTTTGTCAGTTTTACTAATATATGCCTTGGAAAAAGTCTTTTTACACTGATGTAATTAGGAGTTCTATTAGCTTCATTTACATGTAATTCCAGCTCTTTCCTCAGGTTTGGGAAGTTCTCAGCTATTGTTTCTTTGAAAAAGCTCTCTGCTCCTTTCTCCCTCTGGAATACTTATAATCCTTATGTTGCATTTCCTAATTGAGTTGGATATTTCTCAGAGAATTTCTTCATTTCTTTTTAGTCTTAGTTCTCTCTCCTCCTCCATCTGCAGCATTTCTATATTTCTGTCCTCTGAATTACTTATTCTGTCCTCCATGATATCAGCTCTATTTTCAAGGACTCTATATTTTCCTTTATCTCATTCATTGTGTTTTTCATCTCCAACATTTCTGATTGTTTTTTTTGATAGTTTCAATCTCTGTTGCTAAGAATTCCCTATGTTCATTAATTTTATTCCTGAGATCATTAAGCTATCTTTCTGAGTTTTCTTGTAAATTGTTGAGTTTCTTTATGACAGCTATTTTGAATTATCTGTCATTTTGATTGTAAATTTCTGTGACTTCATGATTGACTTCTGGGTACTTGTCATTTTCCTTCTGATCTGGAGTGTTAATATACCTCTTCATGCTATTTTATGGGGTGGATTTGTGCTGTCGCATAGTAGTAGTATCTGGTCACAGATTCCACCTGCCACCACTGGGGGGTGGACAGACGCTGTGTCTTCTGAGCCCTCTGCAACCCCTGGTGGATGTGCCTGTCTGTTGGAAGTGGTACTAACAGGGCCCATCAGTGTTTGCCCACTGGCTGCTGCTGCTTTACTCACATATGTGCAGGTGCTCTGGCAGGGATCCCCTGTTCTGGCTGACCAGCTGAGCTAGTGTGCCAGGCAGGAGTGGGGTAGGGGTGCTTTCTTTTGCATGCACGATCCCATGTGCCCTCGCTCTGCAGTCACTGTCTGCCAGCTTGGGCTGCTTGGCTTGGTATGGGCACTCCCGCGATTGCTTAGCTGCCTCAGTGTGGAGTGTTCCCACAGGCTGGGAGGCAACTCGGAGAGCACAAGTGTTTCCCTGGAGGGCTACCTTTTTCCCCTTCTCCTCTCAGTATCATATGCTGGCTGCCAGCGAGGTCCCATGCCCTAGATCGCTGCTGCTTGGGGAGGGAGAGATCATCTCCAGCACCCTCACCTTCATACGTATGGCTGTGTGGATCTCTTAGACATCTATCATGTTGTGTGATGGTTTATAAATGTCCTTTTTGTTGTATCTTAGAGGGGAGAGACTAAGGGAAGAGCTCACTCTGCCATATTGCTGAGGTCACTCTGCCATAGGTAAATTTAACAGGCTGGCAGGCCCTCTAGACAAGGGAATGACTCTTTGCATGGGATGTCCTGGGAGGAAATTCCCATTAGGATGGTCACAATGCAGACAGTCTTCCTTATCAGAGTCTGCCATGTTGCTTCCCAACCTCTCCTGGCCCCATCATGCCCCCTCCCTGGACCAGAGAAGCCTCACTGCCTTTAACATAGAGATTAGCACTCTTCACACACACAGACACATACATATACTCAGAGAGAGCGAGAGAGAGAGAGAGACTGAGAGAGACTGAGAGAGAGACAGTGAGAGAGATTGATTGAGACCGAGAGACCAAGACCCTCAGTGAAGCCAGTGCTGTGCTTACTGGACCCTGCCTCTTGGATCTGAATGTTCCCTTTGGTGTTGAAGCTGCAGGTGGAATGGTCTCCCAGTCCCTCTCAGGAGCACCAGCAGCCATCACATGCCTGTCAGAGATGTGTCACAGGGAATTGACTTTCTTGAGTGTTGCTGCAAGTTCACTCACTGTGGTCTAGTATCTGTCCCATGTTTTTTTCTGGTTAATAAAGTGAAAATTTATGTTCTAATTTGCAGAATAAAACAGGAGGAAGGTACAGCCAGGGTCTTACTTGTGAAAGAGAGAAGAAACTCTTCAACAAATAGGAAGGAATTGGTTCTGGGATAAGGTTCAGAGTGTTATAAAGGTTATCATCTCAATTCAGGCTTCTTTATGATTTTAATGTAGTTTTAAAATATAGATTAAGCTTCATGAAGAAAGATACATGTCACTATTTTCAGCCTTTTTTGAAAGTTTGTTCTGAATTAGCTTCATCCGTGCCTCATTTCACAAAGGATTTGATACAGCCTGTCTTATTCTATTTGGGCTTCTATATAAAAATACCACAGACTGGGTGGCTTATAAACAACAGAAACTTATTTCTCACAGTTCTAGAGGTCAAGAAGTCCAAGATCAAGGTACTGGCAGATTTGGTGTCTGGTGAGATGCACTTCCTGGTTCCTAGATGGCGATCTTCTTGCTGTAACTTCACATGTCAGAAGGGGCGAGGGAGCAATCTGGGATCTTTTTTATGAGACACTAATCCCATTCATGCTCCTTCACCTTCATGACCTAGTCACCTCCCAAAGGCACCACCTCCAAATGCCATCACATTGGGGATTAGGTTTCAGTATATGAATTTTGGGGGGGACATAAACATTCAGGCTATAGAACAGCCCATAAAGATACACCCACAAAGATTATAAAATAAAATATGTCAGGAGACGGGGTGGAAGGAAAAGAAGCTGGGGTAGCATCAGCACACAAAACATTTCCTAGAAGATGCAGTTCACCTCTTAGAAGTTAGCTACAAATTTGGCCAAGAGCTTCCACGCTCCCTGAGTCAGCGATAGGATCCACGATGGCCCACAGATGAAGGTGAAACAGTTCTCCTTGTGTTTAGACTTGAAAGAAACACCTCATAAAGGGAATACCATATGTGTAGTGAACTACACTCTCAGCGACATCCCTCAAGTAAATGGTAGAGCATTTTGTGGGGCTATTTTTCAAAAAGTCCTTAGATATAGGCTAATGGCATGTGTATGCATAATTTAGTGAAGACCTTTTTACAATGGCCCCAAATGATGAAGTCTAAGTGTAGAGCTCTCTGACTGCCTCCAGGCATAAAATTACAGCGTCTGGAGGAATGAATGGACCTCATACCCATTATGCAGCCTTCCAAGAGTATTATTTTGCTCAACCGAGCTATATTTTGAAATATTAAGTTAAATCGTTTAACAAAAGGAAGAAAATTTGTGACTAAAGCTTTCTTTAGCAGAAAGCCATCAACTTTAATTTTAGGGAGAGTATATACAAAGTAGATTAAATCCAGTGACTACTACTCCAGTGGTCCCTCAGTTTCCTAATTTCCTAATTCCTAACAGTGAGAGAGTTTAAATATATCATCCAGGTCCCTTTTGTCTCCAAAGTCTTCTGTAAGGTCTCGGCCTTACAGTAAGAGCTGATATTCCCAAACCGGGTAATTGATGCGCCTTCAATAAAGAGACTGTTTATGTCGGTGGGGGCAGGGTTTTGGGAACCAACAGGGCACAGTGCAGTGGTCAGGGCTAGCTAGAGCAGGGAGCCCTTACCACATCTAGGCCTGAAGGCAGGAGAGGAGGAAGTGGTTACAGAAATTGGAGAGATTAGCTTTGCAGAACTATTTGACAGAAGCTACAGAGATGCAACCAATCCTGATAGGGCTGAAGGAGTGGCTCCAGAGGGTTCCCATGCACCTCAGCCTCCAGCGGCACAGAACAGGGGAAGAGCGGAGAGGGGGAGGGGCAAGTGGAAGACATGCGGAACTTTGCGTACTTAACGTTCCTAAACAAATGCCTTGAATTCTTTTTCTCAAGGTAAAGAGATTTTTCTTTGTGTTAGCCTCACGAGGGCCCTTCTCTCCGGTTTACTGCTCCAGCTCCAGGGCTTAACAGGGGACTTGGCCTCTGGGAGAGTTCAGTGCATAAGGGACAGCTGGGCGGCGAAGTGCACCGTAAGAAGGGACAGGAAGTAAGTAGCAACCAACTGCAGTGCTGGAGAATAAACAGAATGGGGAGCTGATGGCTTTGCGTCCTCGTCGTAATGAAATCTGTAAAAGAATGGTTTTCGGACTGCAGGACAAAAATAAAACCTGCATAAAATTTCATTTGCTGCTGTCATCTTTATAGTGTTGGAGAAAACTCATTTTCTGACCCATAAATCTCACAGACGAATGACAGGATGTACTGTGGCCTTGTCTCTGTAACAGCTTCTGTTGTGAAGAGCCACCCTCTTAGCTTGTATTCACTGACATGAAGGCTTGAGGCAAAATCGGCTGTGCCACAGAAGTGTTGTGATTTGAAATCAAGTATGGGAACACACCCTCCTGAGGGAATTATGGGGGATTTTTTCCAGCTTCTCAAACAATTAGTACATTTTTCAAAAAGTTCAATTGGAGTACACTTTATATACAATAAAGTTCATCCATTTTAAGTATATATTTCCATGAGTTTGGGCACATATATACAATTGTGGAGTCACCACCATAATCAAAATATAGAAGATATTTATCACCCCAAAAGTTTACTTGGGCCCCTTTGTGGTAGATCTTCTTCTGAACTCCTGGTCCCAGGATATCTCTAATCTGAATTTTGTCATTATAGCTTTGCCTGTTGTAGAATTTTATATAAATGGAATCATATATAGTGTATAGTATTTAAATTTTAGAATCAGCTTTTCAATTTCAACAAAAAAGTCTTCTGAGGTTTTATTGTATATTTGTATGTACATTTGTACAACATACAATTTGTATATTGTATATATGCATGTATGTTTATACAAGTTAACAATATTTATCCAAGTATATACACATATAAAAAGGATCTGAGTAGTATAAAAGAGTTTGAAATGAAGGGGCAAGTCTACCCCACCCACTCAGTCTCATTTCTAATCCCACTTCTCAGAGCCACAGCATTTAACTTTCTCTGCCTTTAGTCCTTCGGGAGGTTTTGATTAGTATACCAACTGCTGTTTCTTGATGGTCTCTATGGACATGGGCCGTGAGAGGGGATGGTTTTGCTCATTATGTAACCTCCTTACTTCTCCACCTCCTCACCCCTCCTCCCGATAGTTCAATCACTATTTTTATTGCTTCTGTTCCTTACTTTTATTTATTTATTTATTTATTTATTTATTTATTTAATTTTATTTATTTATTTCTTTTTCCCCAAAGCTCCAGTAGATAGCTGCATGTCATAGCTGCACATCCTTCTAGTTGCTGTATGTGGGACGCGGCCTCAGCATGGCCAGAGAAGTGGTGCGTCGATGGGCTCCTGGGATCCGAACCCGGGCCGCCAGCAGCGGAGCGCGTGCACTTAACCGCTAAGCCATGGGGCCGGCCCATGTTCCTTACTTTTAAACTTTAAATGCTTATTCTTGATTTTATGCCTTAAATTAAACTAGCACTTTGAAGAAGAAAATAATTACAGTCCTTGGACTCAATAGACTATCCTTTGTGTAAAACAACTACATGAAACCATACATTTTAGGGATGGGGATCAGGCATGATCAGTTAAGTTACTTTGTCAGTGTGTGTGTGTCTGTGTCTGTGTGTGTTAACTGATATGATTCACTTTCATTTCAGTTGTATGTATATTACAAATCAGGTAAATTAGACCTCTGATGTGAAAAACTTAATTTTTGTTAATATAACGAAAATTCAGAAGGAAATTGCAGAAGACTTAAAAAGCTGTGTTTGTTTTGCTTCTTTGGTGTATACGGGTTCAGTAAAGTAGACTAAGAAGGAAATTTCCTCTTTCTAGTGAGAAGATGAAATTTAAAAGCTTGAGGCACATGATAAAAATTAGCTAACAATAAAGATTTTACAACTAAAGACTCTTTAAAGTATTGGCAATTAATTGAGTTAAAACATTCTTAGCCAAGTTATAAGAAAAAACTTTCAGAGTAATATTTATGAACACAAGCACACTTTCCTTATACTTATGTAAACAATCATCTTTGAGATGTTAAAAGTGGATTCTGATTGTGGTTTTCCTCTAGTATGAGGAGCTGCAGGTGCAGACAAGATGGTTTAGTAATTAATCTTCTCAAAGTCTTCTTCGGAGGCCGTCAGATTTGACTTCATTATCTGGTGTCCAGTTTGCAGGTCAGACTTCTCTGTGCACTCTGCAAACTAGAAAGTCTTCACCAAGCAGAGGGGCATTTCTGCGCTCAGGGATACTAGTGACTCTCAAATGCTTGATGACTTCACTTAAGACAGTTACAAAAAGACTTCTTAATACAAGAGCAGACCCCTCTTACATCAACCACAGTCTTGAGAAATTTGTTTAGTTAAATCTGATTAACAACAAAAGTGTATGATCTTAATGAGGCCCAAACAACCGTTTTTCTTTCTTGGTATATTTATCCAGGCTGAATGGCTAATGTGGGAATTCACTGAAATAGGAATAACTTCATAGTTCATATCATTTGTTTTATCACCAAGTGCAACAATTTCTGTAGCTCGTACAAAACTGAGATCCAAAGCATACAAGAAAATCAGCAAGTATTTCCTTTAAATTTGTCAAGGCTTTGATCTCTCCATCGGCAACAGCTGCATCTTTAAAATAGGAAGATGACAGTAGGAACGTAGACGCAGGACCGGTGCTGAAGGCGAGTTTTGAATGACCAGAACAAGACGACATTAGGTTTCCTGAGCTGTTTCTTCCAGAAGCTGAAATGCCCAGGGGAAGGTGCTCACATGTTGAGCAGATAAGGCCTGAGGTGACCTTCCCACGGTGGTTACCGTATTCCTATTTTATAACTTTTAATAATATTTGTAAATTTCTATTTCTTGTTTTATCAACTTTTGACAATACCTCTTGATGCTCTGCTTACTGCCCTTCCTCCGCTTCTCCTCCCCTCGCCTTCACTGTGAAATTATGATTGAAACTATACATTCTGAAATTTAAAGAGTCACCAGTGCTTTATATATAGGTTGATTTTTGGAAGACAAAAGCTGAAAGTAGGTTTTATTGCAGCATACAGGAGTATACTGTGATTAGATTTCTTTCTCTGTGCAGATGGCTCTGATGGTGTGGGACTGGGGTTTGAATATAGCAAGTTTCATTGTCTCGGTACATTGTCTCGGTTGTGTTCTACGCACTTCTGCACGCTAGTGACTCAAGAAGGCTTTGTTCAATTTGGGTTTCTTCAGCATGGTACACAGTGTACATACTACAACCAGTAATATTGTTAACCAGCTGAATTCGAACACAGCTGCAGCCCCGACACTGTATCATCTGAGCAGACAACAAGAAGGCCGCAGATGAAGCTGCGACAACATGCTTAATTGAACGTCAGCCACTTGCTGCTGCACCTAGCCTCCGTAACTGTGGAGCTCAGTGCTTCAAAAATGAGAACCTGTGAGTTGTGAGGGTCATGAATTGTTGCACAGCCGAGTTATGCGCCAGTGAGTGTATCACAGTTATTGTATACTTTTTCTCATTTACCATCTAAATAGATTGGGCACATACCAGACTCAGGGATGCATGCAGCCCTAGCTAAGAAGCACTGTTCTAAAGAGGTTGGCATGATATTTGTGATCCAACAGGCTTTTTTTCTTTCTCTGTTGATGTTAGTATGTCTTCACTCCCAGGAAATACACTTGTCACCCAGACAATAGCCTTCCAGCAGCAGTCTTCTGTATTAGATTTACACACGAAGCTAGTCTTTATTATGGGGGTCTTCTCTAGGATAATTTTAATGAAAGCTGAGGTACTCTGATGGGGTTGAGTGGTGAGTCACCTGCCTTTGTTGGGCTGCTTTGCTGTCTAAGTGTGGATTCCCTGCAGGAGCCCTCAGCCCTCAGGTGCACTATTTGATAACCCTGCAAAATGTGTCCCTGCAGTCTTGGTGGGTTGTATTCTTCTCACACAAGAGCATCTCAGTTTTCACTGGCATTTTAGGACCCTCTGACTAGTCTGTTAAGGCTGCTATAACCAAATACCAGAGACTGAGTGGCTTATAAACAACACAAATTTATTTCTGACCGTTCTGGAGGCTGGGAAGTCCAAGATCAGCCCCTGGCAGACTAGGTGTCTGGTGAGAGCCTGCTTCCTGGTTCATAGATGGCCGTCTTCTCACTGTGTCTTCATATAGTGGAAGGAGCAAGGGATCTCTTTGGGATCTCTTTTAAAAGGGCACTAATCCTTTCCATGAGGGCTCCACCCTTGTGACCTAATCACCTCCCAAAGGCCCCACCTCCTAGTACCTTCTCCTTGGGTATTAGGATTTAACAATATGAATTTTGGCGAACACAAAATTTAGTCTGTAGCACCCTCAGACCTCATTAGTTTTCTTTGGGGACTGTGCAGATACCTCTCGGCACTCTGCGAGTCAAGGAGTCCCTCCTTTTTGAGCACAGGTGTTACTCCTGGGCAATTAAAGGGTGTGATGTAGGTGTTTGATGCCTAAAGGGCTTTCTCACAGTCAAACACGTGTACTGTTCTCCGGTTTTGAAAACCTGGCACGACTTCCTCATGACACCTCCTTTTACCCTGACTTGTATTTATTCACTTGTTTTCTTGCCTCTCCTTTGCTGTGGGATTGTCACCTCCTTAGGGGCTGAGAGGGAGAGTTTCTCATCTTGATAGACAGACAGTGCCCAGCATAGTTTCGGCCATATGGTAGACACTTAGAAATCTGTGTTTCACAGAAGGGAAATCTGGGCTTCCCTTCATCCGCTGGTTTGAACAAGGTCTTTGTCTTCTGTGTCCTCTTGAACAGTGACAGAATTCGTGGCCTCTAGGGAGTGGGAGGAAACCGTCCATACGTTTCAGTTGGAAATGGATTCATCTGATCAGTTTATCTGTGAAGAGACATCTGTATGTAGAATTAGATAATTTGGTTTCTACTATAGTTTTTAGCAAATGACTTTGCATCGGTAGTCCAGTTGGCAAACTATGGTATATATTCACTGGGAAGTCTATTTTTGAAAGGATTATAAACCAACTTTTCTTTCTTCTAGTTTTGCTTCATTGGAGGAAGTAAAGGTGGCATATCTTAGCATTTAACATCCCTTCCCATTTGTAGAGGGAATAGTTATCTAATAACTTCATTTTCAGGGCTTTCTTTTTTCCCTGCAATACATCTAATTATTTACTTGCTTTTCTTTCCTGCATTTGTATTCTGGATACTGGATTTAGTGTTATGTTTTGATCAAAGTATTTATTAAAATAGCTAGATGGTGGTTGAAATGCTATTCATTTGCTACCTGTTTTAAATGATTGATGATGAAAAAAACCCATAACGGAGGGATAGTTAAGGAGCATCTGGACAATAACTGTGGTCACCTATCTGTCCATTCTTAATATTTTCTGTGGCTCAGAAGATACAATTTTGTCATTGTAAACAAGTGATTATATGATATTAAAATGAAGGGCCTATGATTACTACTGGATAAATTTGCATCTTTGGAAGAAGTAAAAAAGAAAAAAAAGTCTTCTGTACCTTTACTTAGTAACAATCTAGATTTTAAAATGTATTAGTAATTGTTGAATATCAAGATCATGTGAATAAGAGTATACATTATGTAGATCTGGAAATTTTGTAAATAAACCATCATTTTCCAGGGTATTGCAAGATGTTGTCTCACTTGACAGAGTGAAATGGAATATTTGATAATAGAATTATCATTTTCCCCAACAATAAGTTATTAGTATTGTATTACATTTATTATGACAGGTTTGGCAAGCAGAACAGCAGAGCTGGCTTTGGTCATTGGGCTGCTTGTGGAAAAAAATGCTTTTTGGATGTCTTCGAACCAGATGGAAACTGTCAACGAGAGTCTCTTGAACGCCCTTGTCCAGTGGACATGTATTTGGTCAAAGTAATCGATTACTTGCCAGAGGAGAGTAGCTATCTCAATTTTTTTTTTATGAACATCACAAAGAGTCAGCTTTTTGTTTTTTAAATAAAGTAAAAGTAAGTTGGTTTGGATTTTCAGGTTTATTCATAAAAACAAACATTTTTTTCAGCTTTATTGAGGTATAAGTGACAGATAAAATTGTATAAAAACAATTTGTTTTCATTCAGCCATCAGAATAGGTGTCTGTGTAACACAGGGTCATTGCTGAGGCTGAACTATAGACCTAAAGAAGCAGAACGTCTCCTTTTTCTGAATTATTTTAGGAAAAAGAAGCATATATTTTCCTCTGAAAACTGTGGTGAGCCGAGCCTTCTGACATGTTTACCATTGTCTCAGGGCTTTGACGAGAGTCCTAAGATAACAATGAGGGGGCTTTGCCTAGAGAGGTGATCCTTTAACTTCGCATCAGTGGTGCTAACAAGGGTGCCAGTCCGGGGCGCACATCCCCACCCTCTGTTTACAAATCCCTCCTGAGAGCAGGGCCTTGCCCCAGAGCTGCCGTGAAATGAGAACTGGGAGCTGACTGTGTGCTGTGCGTTCATGTTCATGTTGGCAGGCGGCCCTGGTCAGAGCCTGAGAGCATCTGAGGTTCTCTGGGATGATCTGAGGGCTGTAGCCAGAATAAAGCTCTTGCCTGCTGCTGAACTCTGAACACAATGTGCAGTTTCCTGTCATTTAACAGGGGAGGAAAAATAATGCTCAGCTACTGCGTTTGGGATACAGTTGGATTTGATTTGAAATGGGATAGGGTGTGGCACATTACAGTGCACGCCCTTTTGTTCCAGGCAGTGATTGACCTACTGACCAGAGTGGTGTTTATTTACCAGTGAGTTCGGGGACTCGCTGTGCGTGAGAAGTGGGGCTCTCTCAGAGGCTGCTTTGGGTGTGGTGCTAGGCCGTGAGGCGGCACGTCCAATAGCAACATTCCCTCAACTGGCTTGAGAGTGAGAACCACCAGGCACCTAATTACTTGGTCAAACCATTTGAAGCAGATTCATTTCTTACATCTTAGTAACATATTATTCTTCAAAGCAGGTGGCTGTCTTGGCTAACCCTGCTTGTTCCACAAGATGGTATACACAGCTATTGAAACTGGTCATTTCACCACTTGAAATGACTCTGGAGCGTTTACCATCTAAACAGATGGAGGCAGGAGACCCAGAGCCTGGGGAAGGTGACCGATTGTAGTGCAGCCAACAAATGCCCTGACCGAAACCATCATCTATGTAGGTGACGGTTTTCTTCTCACTGTGACATCATCAGTGTTGTTCTTTACTTGGACCAGAAGTGCAGCGCATGCTGATACATATTTAGTATTTGTTTTCAGCTGCACTCATCACCACAGTGAATCTTAGAACATTTTCATTACCTCAAAAAAGAAACCTCTCATCCCTTAGCTAGCACCACCTAACGCCCCAACCTCCCCCAGCCCTAGGCAACCACTAATCTACTTTCTGTCTCGATGGATTTGCCATTCTGGACATTTCACATAATCGGAATTGTGTGGCATGTAGTCCTTTGTGACTGGCTTCTTTCACTTAGCGTAATGTTTTCAAGGCTCACCCATGCATGTATATAACATGTATCAGTACTTCATTCCTTTGTATGACTAAATAATATTCTATTTTATAGATATACCACATTGTTTATGCATTCATCAATTGACAGATATTTGAGTTGTTTCCGCTTTTTGGCTATTATAAATAATGTTGCTGTGAACATTCATATGCAAGTTTTTGTGTGGACATATGTTTTCATTTCTCTTGGGTACATGCCCCAGAGTGGAGAGACATTATATTTTGCAGTGCTTTTTTCTTTTTGTGGAAAATGGAAGGGGCACTTTCTTTGGTGATGTAGGCTCAGTGTTGGAGAGAGCATTGATCAGGCAAGAATTGTGGTTCAGAGTTCCAGGTCTGCCCTTGACTGGCCATGTGTTAGGAAATTCACTGTTTCCTCAGCTGTAGAGTGAGGTAGTTTTTATCAGACAGCTTTTAAGATCCCTTCCAAGTTGAAAATTTTTCCTCAGTGGTAATAAAAGGCTTTCAAGATATGAAGGAAAATATTTCCAGTGAGCTCTAAATAACAAACCACACCCCACTCAAGTCCCTAGATGCTGTTTTTTGAAAACAACTTGTACTTTAATATTTACTTAGTTAAATGTTTTTCACTAAAAATAAGTAAATGCCCCTTTAAAAAATTGGATAAATATAGAACCAAAATTACTCAAATTTGTATTACCCAAAGACGTGTATTTCAACATTTTGGTGTATTTCCTGTCAGCTTTTTCCGCTGTAGGTGGTTGTTCATTGAGCTGTAGTCATGCTCATCAGGTCTTTGTGTTGGGATCCTGTTTTGATTGCCCTTCAGACTCATCTTGATTTTGCTTTGATGCTTCTAACTCTGATTGAAGGACCTTTGATAGTGGAAAGGCTTTTGATTGAAATGGCTTTCGGAAAGCCACAAGAGTTTCGAAACTGTAAAAGTGTTTCCAAAAGTGTGTTTCAGCTGGAGTAGTCAGCAGAAAGATTTGTACGCCGGAGACAGATGAGGCTGTAAATGGGTTAAAATCAGTAGTTTCATACCATGGAGCAGCTCATCCATCTCCTCTTCTCGTATTTTGACTGATTTAGATGCCATCAAAATCATGTGCTTATTCTTTTCACAATGTAATCCGTTCAAAAGTTTCTAACTGTGGTTTCAAATTGACCAAGTCTTCCCAGCAAACACGCTCCCGGGATTCTTTCCTGTGTTGAAGGTTGAACTCGTTTCCTTTTGCCTCTTCACTGGTTTTCAAGCTCAGCAACTTGAGAATGTACGTTGACCCCTCTGGTTCCTGAGTGACCACTCTGTGCGGGAAGCAGGCCCTTCTTCCCTGGGTGGCCGAGGTCCACCCCTTCCCGGGACCTTTCCCACACTGGGCCCTGAGGCTGAAGCGTCCTCTCCACACCGGCACCAAGGCCTTTAGAGAGCTCTGGTGTCGGCTTCCGAGACGCCATCCCTTCCTATTGTGGTGCGAGTTAGCTGGGTGTATACTCTCTCACTGTTTTTTTTCCATTGTTATCTTTTTTAACTCTTGCCATCAAACCCAACTTTCTCACAGTGGTCCTTTTGGTTATGGTGACTGTTGTTTTGTATTTACTTAGTCAACATTATGGAGCACCCACTATGTGTCAGGCACTGGGATTAAAGAGATCAAAGTCAAAGTTCTTGCTTTGATGAAATTCACTACTGTATGCAGAGTCCTTAAAAATCTGTCCAGAAAATGTGAAAAAACAGTGCTTTTTTTTTTTACCTTTAAAAACCCTGGTTTGAAAGAATGCCGGGATTTCCTGCAGAAGGTTGTGTATAGCTTGCAGGTTAATCCTTATAAAACACAGCTTTCATTATCTCATGGTTCCAGCTCAAGAAAATATAATAAAGCACTATTGCCTATAGAATAAGTTTTATTTTGTTTTCTAATAATTTCTGCATCTCCTTGAAATCTGATAAATGAACTGAAGCAACCTTACAGCCCTTCTGTTGGGATTTGGGTTCCTTTTCTCCTCCAGGGCTCTCACCAATGGACCATGTGTAGAAAAATATTCAATCAAATGAGAAACAAAGGCCAATATATTAATCTGGGCACACTTCACCCCTTGACTATGTAGGACAATGTGGCCTGAGCTTGAAGTTGAAAGAGGAGCCTCCTTTTTCCCTTGAGTCTGAAGCTTTGAACCTGTGTACCGAGGCCCTGCAAATAAAGAGCAAGGCAAACCCGTTTGTTAGTGAAAATACTCCATGTACATAAGCCCTTTACTAGTAAGAACTCATGTAATCCTCGCAATAACTCTCTGGGGTAGCTCTGACAATTACCCACATTTTTAAGTGAGAAAACTGAAGCACAGAGAAATTAAGCAACTTGCCCGTGGATATGTAAGTTCATAAGGGACATTGATGGGACCTGAACCCAAGGAGGCTGAGCTGCCTCTCCGTGATGACTGCTAGCCTTGCTCACCTAATTGCAGGTGCTACTGAGAGAGAAGGGGGACCACATGTTGTTCCTCAAAGCAGTGGCCCCATTCACAGGGGAAACCAACCCATTGAATGCGAAATGCTGAGCAAGCAGATCAGATGGGGGTCCTCATTTGGGAGGGAGTGAATAAGGGGATGGAGATGTGAGTGGGAAGAGCAGTGGAAGTGTCCACATCCCCTGGCAATGGCAGTAATGGAGAGGTTCTAAAGGCCCCGAAATTGCCCGGTACCATACAGCAGGAGACCTCTGCCTCATGCTTCCAGTCTGTTCACTCTTACTCTGTCCATATTCTGGCCTGGCCTTCTTATCTGGATGCTCCAGTCGTCTGGGACTTAGCCTTGGGGAGAGACTCAAATGTATTTTGATCTGTTTGTGCAATGAACTCCTATAGCATTTAATGTCTTCATCTATAGTAAACATTTTCTAATAGGCCAAAATCAGGATGCATGGTCTGATATACAGGACCAACTATCTCAAATGTATAATAATCTGAAAAAGTGAATGATGATGGTTGCCATTTTCATACAGCTTATTTTAGCACTTTGACACCCTCTCGCATTATTTAATTTTACATTGTTATTTAATTGCTTAATGAGTGCCTGATTTAGCACTTTAGCTAAATTGTAATGTCCTTAAGACCAGAGTGTGATATATATACATACATATATATATGTATGTATATATATAAAATACATACCAGCATGACACTTTTTAAAATAAGGTGGTTGATAAATATTTAATTGATTTTTTCCTCTCTCCTTTCTCTTTTTCCCTCACTTCCTCCTTTCCTTTTGGTAGCACCTCCTGTCTCTTAGGCTCTTGATGTAAAGATTAGAAATGAGGATAGAAGTGGTCAGGGCAGCAGACGGGAGCATCATAAAATTCAAGGGCAGAACAGAACTGTGTAGACTTGTAATCTTTGGAAATTTATTTTCTGGACATACTTATTGTCTATCCAGGTTTGAGCCCATCTATTTCTTCCTTCCAATGTGGTCCATCCTTTTGTGGTGGGTTGACTCAGCAGAGTAGACCGCCGTGTCAGAGTCCTCGGTTTTGTACTCATACAACCTGGTTAGCTTTGCCACACGTGAAGCTTTCATGACAGAGAATAGGGAACAGACTGTGGGTGGACGAGTGTGAGTCCATTACTGCTGCTGGACCTACAGCTTAGGGTACAGGGTACATGCCCTGGGGGTTTGGGGATGACTTTCACGCCTCTATAAGCATATTTCCTCATCTGTAAAAGGGGAATAATCATGGAGTCATTGTGAGAATTAAATGAGCAAATGCAGGAGGCATCTTAGCACAGCCTTACTTTAAGTGCTGAATAGATGTTGGTTGTTATTATCACACCCAGACATGTAGGCATGAGCATCAACATGTGCTACGCAGGTGAAAGAAGCTCCCCTGAGAATCTAAGTCCTAGAAAGTAGCAGCTATTCAACTGCTTATAATTTCCAGTGATAGTTTCACATGTGGAGTCACTCACTTGCTGAAATTGTGGTGTGAGTGTCATTCAGTAGCTGATTATCATGCCTGTCAGATGCAGCCTCACATCAACATGTGGAGCAAAGGTCCCTGAAGGAAATCTAAAAACAAGGTTAAAAAAAACCAAACTATTCATATCTTTTTCCCACTCATGAGAATCTCAACCAACAGACTAACTCAAATTTCAAATAAAAAGTTTTATTTACTGGGATCAGCCCGGTGGCGTAGCAGTTAAGTGAGTGCACTCCGCTTCGGCAGCCCAGGGTTCACAGGCCCGGATCCCGGGCGCGCACCGACGCACTGCTTGTCAAGCCATGCTGTGGCGGCGTCCCATATAAAGTAGAGGAAGATGGGCACAGATGTTAGCCCAGGGCCAATCTTCCTCAGCAAAAAGAGGAGGATTGGTGATGGATGTTAGCTCAGGGCTGATCTTCCTCACACTCACAAAAAAAGTTTTATGTACTACGATGTTATGAGGACTAATTGAAAACCTAAATGTTTCAAAAGTAGGCAACTACATTTAAGTAAACTGTATTTTATCCTCTCTATTCAACATTATACAGGCTTTATGAATGTTTACCATATTTTAAGTAACATGGAAAAATACTTAGGTTATCATATGACTTGAAAAACACTGGAATAACATTGCATATGCAGCATGAGCTCAACTATATTAAAATGGTTTTAGAAAATAGACTGGATTGAAATACATCAAAATTTAACGGTCGTTGTCTTTGGATGATGTTGAGATTATGAATAAAATTTCCCCCCTAATTTTGCTTTTCTATATTTTTTACGTTTATATGATATATGTGTATTATTTTCATGGGCGAGAAAAAATAAACTTTTTCCTAAGGGGTAAGTAATGTACAGGGATGGTAGACAAAAGTCATGGTGTATATGGCTTGTATTTTCACAATGAAAAAACAGTCAAATGCATAAGGCTCAGATTGAATTCTTTGTTTTGTTTTCCTCAAAGAGAAATAAGAATGTGGCATAAACTAAATTAAAGACACACTACTTTGGAGAATTTGAGAGAGGTTTAGCTTTTTAAGGATTTTTGGAGAAGCAGCAAAAATATAAAGCTTTGGCTAATGCACATGTGCATGGGTCAGTTTTCTTTTCCAGCACTGAAGTTTGGTATTCTTAGCCATTCTGATTGTTGAAGATTTGAGACTGTCCTTTACTTCGAAATGTCTGACAGCTATAAGCTTTCAGCTATCAGCAAATGAGGTGAAAAAGTATTTTTAATTTTAAAAGTCTTTTTAGGGAAAGAGGCCCAGAAAAACCATCATTTATAGTTCACATTCAGGCAACATTTTAAACTCACTTCCTAATCCTGCTCCTATGGTATTTAGTAACCAAACATGTCCACCAGATGTGCTTCAAGTCCATTTATTTACATAAAGGTTTCCAGCAATTCGTTGTATATTTTTCTGCTTATAAATAAATGCATACCAAATAACCTTCCTTTTCATATTGCTATGCTTCAGCATATTTGTTTAAAGCAGGAAAATGTCTAATAGGCTCTGAGTATTTTTTATGTCTTTACCACGCATAGGACTACGTGTTTCTATTTATGTCTTTAAAATGGATATGCTCATTATGGCTAATTTGAAAAATGCATAAAATGTATGAATAAGAAGATAGTAATTACTCGGGGTAACTACTGTTAACGTTTTGGTATGTTTCTTCTGCTTATTTTAATGATCCTTTTTCATAAATGTTAACAATTCTGTATGTTTTCTCTAGCTTGCTTTTCTTGCCTGTCCTATTTGTGCTGCTACATATAGAACTCATTCTCTTAAACTACTTATTCATGCTATGCTATAGTATAGTTAGCTATTCTTTTATTTTTTTGATGAGGGAGATTGGCCATGAGCTAATATCCGTTGCCAATCTTCCTCTTTTTTGCTGAAGAAGATAGGCCCTAAGCCAACATCTGTGCCCATTTTCTTCTATTTTTTATATATATGGGACCTGCCACAGCATAGCCTGATGAGTGGTGGGCAGGTCCACGCCCGGGATCCAGTGGGCTGCAGAAGTGGAGCCCGCAGACTTCACCACCACGCCACTGGGCTAGCTCCAAGTTAGTTAGCTATTCTTTTATTGATAGACATTTAGATTGTTGTTTTCTTTTCCTATTAAAACAATATTGCAATGAACATCTTCGTGTGTGCTCTTTGAGCACGTGAGTGTTTTTCTAGGAAGTAGAATTACTCCACGATGGGGTTTTCTTGTACATTTTCTTTATTTAGTATATGTTTTCAGTATATTTCTTTATCTATTTACAAACATACACACTGTGTATAAATAGATGTTCCATATATTTGTTTATTTTTCTTATTTTTTATTTTATTTTATTTTTTGAGGAAGATTAGCCCTGAGCTAACATCTGTTGCCAATCCTCCTCTTTTTGCTGAGAAAGATTGGCCCTGGGCTAACATCCGTGCCCATTTCCTCTACTTTATATGGGACACCGCCACAGCATGGCTTGATAAGTGGTGCCTAGGTCTGTGCACGCGATCTGAACCTGGGAACCCCAGGCTGCCAAAGCAGAGTGCGTGAACTTAACCGCTATGCCACCAGGCCGGCCCCCATATATTTATTTTTATTTTAGATTAAAGGGTTAGTTACATTACCTCTGTTGTTCTGAATCTTACTTTTTTGACTTACGGACATAGTATTGACCTCTTTCCACATCATGTATACAAAAGTGGTACAGTGTTACAGGTGAACTTTTACAGCAGATCCACAGATACCTGGAGATATGACCAAGAATTTGCCTTCTAGCAGCCTAACTTTTAAAAAACTTTATATGCCCTTTACCCAGATTCACTACTTATGAACATTTTGCCACATTTACTTTCTCTCTCTCTCTCTGTTTATATATGTATGAACTCATAATTTGTCTTTACCTTGTTCACTTGGCTGTGGTGGTGTCTGCCAGGGTTCTCCACTATAAAGTTGTTATTTTTTCCTGTGTAATTTTAATAACTTATGGGAAAGATTCATCCATGTTGATTTAAGTATCAGTAGTTACTGTTTTCTTGTTGAATAGTTTTCCATTGTATTAATATACCACACGTTGTTTATCCTTCACCTGTTGATGGACATTTGGGATTTTGCTAGACATGGAGGTGCATCAGCCAGATCACCCTTAAAAGAAGTCATTGCTGATCAACTGTGGAGAGTGTGGTCAGCAGACAGTCTCTAGCTGTCAGCTCCTTCAGAGACGACTGCAGCTGCAGAGAGCTTCCTGTCCAGGGTTCCGTCCTTCCTGAGGCAGCCCACATTCAGTGGCTGAGTGAGGTGGTTGTATAAAGGTCCAACCATTTCAGCCTGAGGTGGGACAACTCTGACATGAAATTTTTACTTTTTACTTCCATGGCATCCCCCACTGTTATACCAGCACCGCTTTCTCAGCTAATGCCTATGGTCGTTTGGGGGATCCTCTACTACTAGATGAAGGAGAAGGAAAAAGCCCAAGCATGAGTTATGGATGAATCAGTTCAATATTGCATTGAAAGACTGTGACTTTCAACAGTCTTTCAACTGTTGGGGGGGACCATCTGGTCATGTACCTGGTCATCCATTTTGTGTGGAAAGAGAAGTGGGCAAAGGTTCAAATATATACAGACTATGAGCAGTGGTGAATGGCCTGGCTGGCATCAAGGGCTGGGAAGGAAAAGGATTAGAAGTTTGGGGACAACAAGACCTGAGTAGAAGCATGTGGGTAGACATTGAGGAGTGGGCCCAAAATGTGATGATCTCTGAAGCATTGACTGGAGACTTTTAAAGACTCTGGATTCTGTTATTTTCCTCTGAAGAATGTTCATTTCTTGTTCTAGCAGGCAGTTTACTTGGCACTAAACCAAGTTGACAAACTGACCTGGCCACTTTATGTCAGCTAATGCCTGTCATTGGCCACCCCAGTGCTTACACAATGAGCATATGAACAAAATGACCATTGTGTTAGAGATGGAGGCTACACACTGGTCCAACAGCATAGATTTCTTCTTTCTAAGACTGATCTAGCTACTATTGCTGCTAAATGTCCAAACTGACAACAGGGCTTAACATTGAGCTTTCATAGGGTACCGTTCTTTAAGGAGATCAGCTTCTTCTTTGTGGCAGGTTTACTACATTTACTCTTCCATTTGGAACAGCTGTCTCTAATCTGCAATTATATTCATCCATTTGATTTGTTCGTTTTGGATATTATGCTCCTTGATTCTAAAATTTCCATTTGGTCCTTTTTTATAATTCCATTTCTCTGCTGAGATTCCCCATCTGTGCTATGACTGTTATTATGACTTTTTCTTTGTCTTTTTACACATTTTTAATAGCTGCTTTGAGGTCCTGTCTGCTAATTCCAACATCTGTGTCATATTTTCTCATGATCATCACATTTTCCTGTTTTTTTTTTTCCCTCACACAGCTAGTAACTTTTTAATGTATACTGCACATATTGGATGATACGTTTTAAAGACTCTAGATTCTGTTATTTTCCTTTGAAAGGTGTTCATTTTCATTCTAGCAGGCAGTTTACTTGGCTGACTCAGTTCCAAACTCTGTCTTCCTATGGTGGGTAGTAGCTGAAATCTTTGATCAGTGTTTTCAGTCTTCTAGCTGTTGCTTTCCACTGGGCTCCTGGAGTTTTTCCCTTGCATGCACAGTTCAGGGGCTAGCCTGAAAATATTCTTAGGGAAAATGATTATTAATTTAATCGTTCAGAGTGTTCCGGTTTAAATATCCCATAATTTAACTTGTTCCCTATTGTTGGACATTTTTATTATTATTAATGATGCTATGAACATTCTTGGACATAATTCTTTGCATGTATTTCTAATTATTTCATTGGTATATAGATTCCTATTTTAAAACGGGAAATTTTAAAGTCTGTGATACAAATTGCCAACTATCTCCATAAAGATTGTAACCATTTTTATTTCAATCAACACATTACACTTTCCAACTCTGGATTTTATTATTTTTAAAAATTGCGATTTGAAAAAAATGGTCTTAATGTGACAATATGCATTTTTAAAAATATTTTCATGTGTTTGTGTCATTTGTTTTTGTTTTTGTTTGTGGGCATGTGAATATTCTGTTCCTTTTCCCACATTTCTATTAGGATATTTGACTTTTTCTTATTGATTTAGAAAGCTTCTTTGTATATTAAAAACATTAATTAATCATTTTATATTATCCAGTTTTTGCTTCATGAGCTATGCCATTGCATGTATGGCAATATATATATGCAATTTGATATATATATGACATATATGATAATTTGATCATTATTATCTGATTGTTATTATTATTAGGGCTTCCATCTTTGAGGTTTGCTCAGTGAATTTAAGTATTGCTGAGTAGTTAGCACTTAAAATGTAGACAATGAAACAACATTTCAAAGGATTCTTTCTGTCACTTTTATAATGTTATGAACCCAATACTTCTAATTAAAAATAATCAATGCAACAGTGGTTCCTAGTTAATTTGATAAGTGTAACTGGTGATTATCAATATAAATTAGGCACGTTGTCATAAAAAACTTTCCCTCTTAAAGGCGCTAATTATTTCTTTACTTTGATGTGTATTTTCTTTTATTCCCATTTTGGTAAATTGCCATGCAGTAAAAATTGAGATATTGAACAGCAAAGTCAGAACGGTAGTCTAACCATTGTTTATATGCATCCTCTGTTGCACAGTTTAATGGTAAAATTGTAGATTATTTTACATCTTCTAAAGGATTTTGGAAGTGTTGGGTCTTAAGACCATCGGTTCTGTTTTCTAAGGTCAAGAATCCCTTTCTAAACACCACCGAGAATCAACTGGCTGTGGCATCCCATTCCATATTTAGAAAGGTCTTCCAAATCTCTAACTTTAACCCATTTTTCCTATTTGTGCCTTCTGGAGCCTCACAGGATAAATCTAAAGTCTATCTCATTATTCATATTTCCCCTGCCCATTTTTTTGATATAATCGTGGTACCTCTTTGACAGAGCATCTCAAGAATTTGCTTGCAGAAGCAGAGGAACTCTAACACTTGCTCCAATCTCTGTGTTAAAGTATTCTCTTCTCTGCTAAGTGGTACTAACTACCCCAGGTGTTAACAGCATACATTTTCATTGTATGTACTTTTTGCGCAAATGAGAATATGATTGGCAAATGGAAAATAAATAAAACCGATGGCTGAAATGAGAAAGTGATGAAGACAGCACGAAGTAAAAAGGTTTAGGAGGTTTCATTCGTTAGAACCAGTGAAGTTAGAGGTTCCAGGTTAGTTCAGGAGAGGCCAGGATAGAATGGACGTTGGAGTGGTGAACAAGTTCAGTCACCTCGCTGTAAGAGAAGGCTATGACAATGGCAACTGAATTCACATGTATTCAGTCTTTGGCTCTAAGCTGACCAGAGTTAGATGTCTCTCTGTAAAGATAATAGATGAACAGGAGGACTGGGGATGGGGTGAGGCCAATCACATAGATCAAATGTTGTTTTCAACAACATCTGTCCCTGACTGAAGCGGTAATACAGGAGAAAGACAGGAACTTGTATGAGAATTTAATGAAACGTGGAGAAGAGTCATTGCCTTTTCCTGCGAGTCGAGGATGATAACTTAAGCCACCTTGCGTCATGCTTCCCATTTCATAAATTTCAGTATGCCTGGTGATTTATGGGAGCTCTGATCCCTTGGTCGACGAAAGTTTCTCCGTTCTGATTTTTATATGATGGCCTTTCAAAGATTTGAAGAGCAACCAGATATATCAAGTTCTTTTAGCCATTCTTAAAATGACAGGTTTTCTGACCCCTTGTCCTTATCACTCTCCAATGAGCACAGTTTAATTTGACTCAGTTCTTTGTGAAATTTGGAAGCCAGACACAATGTATTGTTTCCATTGTGGTAGAAAACCCCTGTAGGGGCACTTAAACTCCTACTCCTTGAGCTGGATTCTAAGTTAAATTCTTGTCCATTAAAATATGTTTAATAGAAGAATATATTCTGAGGCAGTTCTTAAACACTGATATTGTAGCATAGTGTGGATTTTATGCATGCTAATACTTTACTTTATTCATAGTTTCAAATTTACAGTCTATGTGTTGGCTTCTGTTGGGATAAATCATTCAGCAAACTCTTGCATGTCATTGAAACTTCAAAAGACAGCTCCTCTCTAAGCCTTTGGGAGAATTAGAAATCTTTTCGTCATGAATATCAAACAACCACAAAAAAATCCACAAGAACAAAACAAGCTACCAGCAAACAACCACCACAACAAAAACAGTAAGACCTCTTCTTAATTACCAAGTACCCGGTGTGCTGGCTCACAATTTTAAGACATCCTTTTCTTCTTTCTCCGTGCACTTTTATCTGAGGAAAGCAGGGGAGGAAAGCAGGAGGAACACTCGAATCACCCAGTTTTGCAGAGCTGGAATGAGTCCAGGGTCCTAGGCAGACTCGCGGTGACTGATTCCCAGGTGAGATCTGGCAATTCTGCCACAGTAATGACAAGACCCACTTCACGTTTTTCAAGGCACTTTGATGTGTGTTATTGCATTTGATCTTCACTGTAGGGTTAGTAGGAGAGGTGGTCTTGTCTTCACTTGGCCCAAGAAAAAACTGAGCGCAAGAGGATGCCAGAGTTCACACTGTGTCACCGAGGCAGGGCCAGAATCCTGATGGCTCACTTTCTAGCCTGGGGCTGCTTCTGCTGAACCACACTGCTTGCTCTCATGCTGGTGTGAATCTGTGAAGTTGGCTTGTACTGAAGAGAATATGCCCATGGCATAGCCTCTGAATCTCAGAGTTGAAAAGGAAGTGAACCAATAGGGAAGGGGAAAAGCCTTCAGCATCTTAGATCTTTGTTCCTAAGAAGACCTGGGGAAGTAGTTGGGTGATTTGACATGTTTTAACCACAAAGAGTGAACTTCTGCATATAACCATGGTATGAAAAGATGGAGTCTATAAAGTAGTTGGAAAATCAGTCTCCTTTAATTTACACAAAATCTTTGGAGCTACAAGCGCCCATAAAATGGAGCTGTGGTAAAGAAATGATCCCACTATATACAAACAGTCACTGAGGCAGGAGAGTGAAATCTTTTCTCTCCTAGAGACCAATGGCACTGGGTCAAAGGTATAATGCTTTAGACTGTTCTTCTTCAGTTAATGCCCCACCAGCTGGCACAACGGTGACCAGATGCAATGGGCAGAGAAGTCACTTGCAAGTAACCTATCAACGCCAGGAGAGGAAGGGGAGGGAATGGTGTCAGAAAACATTAAGTGTTTCCCCCTTTTTTGTGCCCACCTGACTGTATTTTCAGTCTGTCTCCTCTTATCTCTCTCTTACACACTAGTGCGGTGGCACAAATCAGTTTTAGAGTGATCTGTCTGTGCCTCCAGGGCTCTGGGATGGGGTGCATTCTCTTATGAGGGACCAGTCACATCCCAGGAAAACATTAATTGAAGTTCCTGTGAATGTTAAAGATAGCTCCGTTGTCAGTTTGGGTGAGTTTTGAGATATGTGAAGTTAAACTCCTCACGGTCAAAATTAGTATAAGTGCGCATAAAACTCAGTTTCATCAATATATCAAGCATTTAAAACGTATTTCATTGCCACTGTACAAGCAGTTACAGAGAGAAGAAGAAGGGAAAAAAGGAGAAAGAGGAGGAGGTAATGAATCATAGCAAGAACAACAAGACCATATGCTTTATTATTGCTTTGCAAATGCACCTAAAAGGGAGAAGTGCTGTCCGTGGTGTTTATCCATCTCCGCGACCTGAAACACTCGGAGTCTCCCATCTGACTGGGATGAATGGTCACAGCAACCCGCAGGGCTGTTGGGGGAGAAATACACTTCGGGCTACAGAGAGCCACTGAATAGTGTTGTTCACAGTCCTGGGGACTAGGAGACCCGGGTCCCGAGGCCCGGGTTCCAAGGCAGAGCTCTGCCCTGCTTCAGAGCCATGCTGCGTCCCAGAGGCACTGCCACCCAGGCTGCTGTGTTATTGGCGTCACTAGCACCATGTGTGTACGTCACTGAGCCTGGGATGGTTTGGAGGGTACTCATTTCTTTATCCATCTGGCATCTGACTTTTGGGGTCAGAAATCTGGCAGCCTGAGAGGAGAGGACCACGGGGCACCTCCCACCCCTCCCTGGCAGGGGCTGGGAAGAGGATGCTCCGAGAATATTCTGTCTCAGTGCTTGCAGAGAGGGTTGGTTTTAGTTCTCTTAATCTAAAGTTGAAAAATTTCAAGAACATATGTAGTAATTTAAAACCCTGCAGTACCCTCCAAATAATAATACGCATGGCACAGCATTTTTTTTTAAAGACTTTATTTTTCTCCTGTGTACTTTTAAAAAAACCCACAGTGGTTTCTAATTTTCTTTTGAACATCACTGATTTGACCAACATCATTTACTTTCTCTAGTATTCTCTAACTAGTATTATAAATACCTGGACATAGTTTTGAAAATGGATAATATCATTATTGTTGATGATATAGCTATATGTGTCTATTGTAAATGACTCAAACAGTTTAAAAATGGAATGAGCATATTTTTTGTTAGCTATATAGCTATATGTGTTTATTGTAAATGATTCAAACAATATAGAAATGTAGAAAGTGAAAGCGATCATCTAATACCATCCCCCAGCAATTGCCACTGTTAGCTATAAATTTGTTTCTAACTTGCAGAAGCTTAAGGACCAGAGTTTTAAGTGAGCTTGTCTTCTCCTATTGGGTTACATTTGTTCTCTCTGCAAAAACACACAGCATAAATAGCAGCAAACCCATTATAATAAAAACCAGAAGACTGAAAAGTAAAAATTCATATAAAGCTACAATGGATACCAATAAGACCTTGAACGTTTAAATTTCCTAAATCTGTTCATTATATTGTCTTCCTGGCATTGTATGGTCATTGTAGGTAAGAGGTAAGAATCTTTGGTGAATCTGCCAACCTGTGGTATTTGTTCTTACTGCTCTTCTAGGGGTTTGTGAGATTGTTGTAATTATATATAATATAAATATATACCAAATATATATTTTTTCATAGATGGAAAACCAGAATTATGACTAGAAGGACTCTTAGAGGAATTGACATTTCAGTGACATGAGTCATGAGAGTTCAGTAAGAATTTGTAGGTGGAGAAGGGACTGGGGGTGAGGAAGAATGTCAAGAGGAAGACAGACACTGAGAGAGAAGGGAATCAACATTTATTAAGTGCCACTGCGCGCCAGGCACTGCGCGTCCGCTAGTTCAGTCCTAAGATCTGTGTATCGCTCTCCTCATTCTGCCCATGAGGAAACTCAGTCTCAGAAAGCTTATGTGATTTGCCCAAGGTCTCAAACTTGATTTACCACTTGGACGAGTCAGAATTCACACCCAGGTCTGACGACTGCACGGACGGTACTGTGTCAGCAGCGTGAGGCTGAGGAAAGAGCTCGTCTTCTTGCGGGGAGTGATGGGTTGATGTGGCTGGAGTGGGGCATGCATTGGAGGAAACAGGCAGAAACAAGATTAAAAATGGAGAATGGGGCCGGTTTGTGAAGGGCGTTTTCAGCCTGCCTAGGATTTGCTCTTGGAGGTTGAGAATACTGGCGAGGGTTTGTAAGCAGATATGACAGCTCGGATTTATCTTAGAAAGAGAACTCTGGCCGCCTTGTTGGGTTGGAGGGAGCTGGATAACACTGGAGGCAGGGTCATGGATTTATCCTCACTACACTTAGATGTGCAAAGAAAATATTTTTTCTAAATTTGACCTGACTTAACCCTTAAGATCCCCTTCCCACTTGATAGGGGGAGAAAAAAGAAGCTGCATTTAATTGAGAGTTGTAAACTCAGTCTGCACCAATAATGTAAAAGGTCTCTTGGTAATTCATTCTTCCCTCTGTGCTTCACTAAGGTGGTGTCTCAGGAAGTAGGGGCTCACATGTCCTTGAGACAGTGTGTATGGTGTGTATCAGAAGTTAAGGGGTCTGGCGTTGTTCTGGCCCTGCCTTGGGCTCTGTTGCTAAAGTGTGCGGCTGCTGTAACTTGTGGTTCATTTTCTCTTAGGTCAGTCACGGCCTGGTTTTCCCTTTTGCTTATGTGCTCCCACCTTAGCTCTGCAAACACCTGCCCTTCCAGCGTGCCGTGAAGTCTGACAGTGCCCTTCCCCTCACAGTCCTCCACAGTACCCAGTACACTCGGGAGCATCCACACCACTTAGAAGCCGGGGAAGCTCTGGATAGCTAAACTCAAAACTTAGGCCCTATCTTTACCTAACTGCTGTGACACCAATTTTACTGATTTACATGATATGGTCACCACCCATGGGGTCACCAGCCCATGTTGTCATGAGTGTGGGGGGTGGGACAAGAGGACATTCTGTGAGATGGCATCCTTTATATCCCCAAAGGGAAAGTGGTACAGAAGCTTCTTGGCTTTTAGCTTTGTCAACCTTTTAACTCTTCACCTTCTCTGGGATTTTAGCCCCGAGTGGGGAGAAGCTGTACCTTCTGGTGTCTCTGCCACCTTCTGCTTTCTCCGTCTGCCTTGGCCACTTCTTCTCTCCACACTTCTCCTCATGTTCCCTACTCACTGAGACTTCTCTAGGTCTTCCTGTTCTCCTTCTGGAGGGACCATTAACCTCCACTTTGGGCTGTAGTAGCAGCCAGGATATAAGAAGGGAGAGAGACCAGCCATAAGATAAAGGAACCTCAATTAGAAAGTATTTCAAAGCTGTCATATCTGTCACCCCATGATAAAGCTGTTACAGTAGTCTAAGTGAGAGATAATAAAAGCCTGAGAGAGTCCTAGGAGGGAGCGCTGGTGAAAGCAAACGTGGGCCTGATTGGAGGGAAAAGTTGAGGGTGACTTTGGGGTTCCTAGTTGGGGCACCTGTTGGATAAAGATGCACTTGACAGAGAAAAGACAGGAGGAGAAGAAAGAATTGTGAGGGCAGGGGCTAGGGGGTGGGAGGGAGGGAAGGAAGGGAAGGAATGAGTTCCATTTTGGACATGATTGAAATGCTGTCTAATGGGAGGCATATGGGGCTGGCGCCTGGGAGAGAATCTGCCTGGAGAAATAGATTTGGGAACAGGTAAGAATATCCAGGGAGTGAAGGAAGAGAAACTCACTGTCATTGTCGATGCTGAATTTAAAGACATAAACAAGGTCATCACTGTTTCAGTTCTTCCTTGCACTTCACAATGACCTAGTACTTTGGAACTTTTCCTCCTGGTTCCTGCAGTGGGGCAGGTCAGAGGTCACAGAGTACGTCCATGGTGTCTGCTGCTACTTTTGATCCCCAAGGGGACCCCTCAAGCCCCAGGTCCGAGACGGAGATCCATTCTATACTGAGTTCATATCACAGTGAGGCCAGAATACTTAAATAGAACTTTGATGAGTGGCAAAAAATAAATAATTTGCAGGTACATGCAAAGGCAGCGTTTAATTTTTTGAGGTTGAGTTAAATTTATTAAGCAAACTCCTGGAAATGTAACATGAACTTCTGAAAACTCTTTCCATCATTGTTATGCCTGAGACATGGTCTAACCTTTGAATGTACTCTGCTAATATAATTGCCTTTCTGTCTTGTAAAGGTGGCTTTTAATTGGGTTCTCGAGCAGCAGCTGCCGTTGAGGTGCCGGTTGCAGACTTGCAATAGGTTGGGCCACTTCATTAAATGCTGCCTCTCCCTGGACTGGGCATCCGGACTTGGGTGGTGGCCAGCAGTTACTGAAATGCCATCACTTATAGGATTGCCCTTTAAGCCACTGATTTGTTCTTTTATTGAGTTTCGACTCTCTTCCCCTCAAATTTAAATGGAGCTTTATTGAACACAGTGCTAAACTCAATTCTTCCCATTCTTAGTGACCTTTTCATCAGGTTATTTCCCCCATGTTCATAGCATTTAGTCCTCTGGCTGGACAGGAGGTTTAAGAACTAAAGACAGCTTGTCCTTGATGGGGCTCAGGCCTGTCCGTGGGGAAGTGCAGTGGCTTATCTCACAGACATGACCTGGAGTCCTCCCTTGGCGGATGATTTATGTGCGGGTAACCTGCGAAGTCTCTTAGCCATTTTTTTCCTTTTTTGGTAAAATTGTGCTGAAAATTCTTGTCTCCAGGATTATTGTCCTGAAGGTTTTTAAGTTTTAAGTTTGAGTATGTAACTGTCACACTGAATGCACAGACATTTGAGGTGGGGTGGGAAGGTGGGACAACAGAGGGAACTCTGTTTTTGTGTTTGGTTCTTCCTCTCAGAGCAGCTCGTGGGGCTGGATCTTTTCATGCCCTGGATGAAGTGTTGGGCAGGCCCAATGTATTTTCTGATCATTTTCATATAATAGAAAGTTCTTTAGTCATGTGTCCTTCCCAGGCAGTCTCAGTTTGGTAATTAATATGTCCAGCCTTAAGTAGACTGTTTAAAGTGAAAGCTGCTCCTGTCCCTGACTTAGATTTTAGATTCAGTTTGTCAATTTCCACCAAAAAAAACCCTATTGGTATTTTTATTGGAATACGTTGAAATTATAGATTGATTTTCTTTTTGGAGGTGATAAACATTTTCTTAGACTTATTCTTAAATTATTTATATTGCTTTTTTTTTTTTTGGAGGAAGATTGGTGCTGCGCTAACATCTGTTGCCAATCTTCCTCTTTTTCTTTTTTTCTCCCCAAAGCCCTGGTACATAGTTGTATATCATAGTTGTAAAGTTGTAGCACTTCTACGTGGGACGCTGCCTCAGCATGGCTTGATGAGCGGTGAGTGGGTCCGCACCCAGGATCCGAACTGGTGAACCCCGCCCGGGTTGCTGAAGCAGAAAGCTCGAACTTAACTGCTACTCCACCAGCCCAGCTCTTTATATTTCTTTGCTGTTGCAAATGCTGTGTTTTCAAAATTAAGTTTTCTGTTTGTTGATATTGTACCAAAGTGCAATAATTTTTGTATATTGATTTTATATCCAATGATTTTGTTGGATGTTCTTATTCTAATAATTTTCCAATGAATTTTTAATATAGATAATTATATCATCTGTGAAAAATTATTTTTTTCCTTGTTCTCCATTTCTTGTGCCTTTTTCCCTTTATTTTTCTATGTTACCCTCCAGACAGAATTGGTAAACAGAAGTGGTGATAATTGCCATCTTTTTCTTATTTTTGATTTTAGAGGAGTTGCTTGTAATAGTTCACTATTAGGTAAAATGTTTGTAGTAAATTTTTGGTAGATATCCTTTATTAGCTTTCTAGTTTGCTAGAAATTTCACTTTCTAGTTTGCAAGGAATTTTAATCATATATTTGTGTAGAATTTTATCAGATACCTTTCCTGTATCTAATGAGGTGTTGTGGGGTGACTCTTATTGAGGGGTGTTAACATGTACCCTATGGTATCTTCTAGGTGCAAAGTCATTACCAGCCGGCCTGGGAGTGATATTACATTTTGAAATATGAATACGATTTACATAGTGCTGATGCACTTTGTAAACATACACACTTTGTAGAGAAATACCATGTTGTTAGGCTGTCATGCTTGAAAGGGAAAACTAAACTTTGCGTTTTTTCTCTCCAGTATTACTTTACTGTTCTTTTTGGCCACGAAGGCCAGAAACCACTGGAGCTGCGCTGTGAGGAGGAGCAGGACGGTCAAGAGTGGATGGAGGCCATTCACCAAGCCAGGTACGGGCTCCACTCCTCTGGGTGGCCTGGATCGTCTGGGTCTTGCTTTGGGGGTATCACTGTTGGTGGGTAGTTTTAGAAGAACTTACAATTCCAAGATGGGTTTCCCCTGGATACCTCCTCCTTAGTCCTGTGTGAGATGATTCTCTGAGCTTTCTGTGGCTGCGTTCTAGCTAAAGATGAAAGGTAATGGATATAACAAGAACAATGACGATAGGTCACTTTCGTGGGTTTGTTCCTACATGCCAGGCACTGTTCTAAGTGCTTCTCCATCAAGGAACTTATTAAATGTATTGATTCACTGATCCTTTCAACAGTCTGCGAGAGGGGTATCATAATTACCCCCTCTTTTACAGATAAGGAAACTGGCCCCCTTCTCCAAATTGCTGCAGCACTGGCATTACTACATGTGGGATATTTAAGGATTTAGTACAACTTAGCTTGTTTTTTATGTATTTCATGTGTGTGATTTATGTCTCCTGAGCTGCACCTTGAGAGAGAGGAGGAGGATAGGGGCACGTTATTTCTGAATGAGGCGCAGTGCTAATCATATAGTAGGTGATCAGGAAGTCTTTTCAGATTGATTATAAAGAGAATGAGGCATTTGTTCTGAGTGAGTTTAAACTGTTCTTTGAACCCCTGAGACTTTTTCTCTGAAAGTCTCCTCCTCTCCCCTCCCCTCCCTTCTTTCTTCAACTATGTTATAACGACCGTCTCCCCTGTGGCAGGCAGCATGCTAAGTGCTTTACATACTTATCTTTTTTCATTCCTCGCAACTGCCCGGGAGGGTATTATTAACCCCATTTTACAGATGAGAAAACAAAGATTCACGATGATTAAGCAGACTGGCCAAGATCTAACACAAAGTCGTTGAGCTGCACAGCTGGGATTCAGACCCAGGCCAACCTGACTCCAGAACCTTGAGCCAGCGTTCTGTATTGCACCTCTCTTTGTTGTTGTCACTTTTTCTTTTCAGTCTTTCCCTCTTCTGTGTCTGTTTCTCTTCCTCCATTCAAAGATGAAAGTGGATTTATGTGAGGCCAGGGCTGAGAGTAGAAGATGTTATTTGCAAAAGATTTCAGTTCCTTTTCTTTCCTTTACTCCAAAATATTTTTCGGAGATGGACAGAGTTGGCAACCAAATGCTGCTCTCCAGGTGGGCCCGGGAATGGCTTGCCGCCGTCATGATCCAGGCACACTGTTCAGCCGTCTTTGCTGCCTGTGCTCTCTGGGGGTTTTGCTCCAGACTTAGGATTAATGTAGAATGACTTGCTGTGGAAAGGTCAGGTCTTCAAAGGTGAAAGAAGTATCAAGTTGGCAAAGTAGAGCCCTTGGGTCATTTCCAGACACAATCTTTGTGACCATGTCATTCCTTTCTACCTGGGAGTTAAAACGAAGTGAATAATTTACGCATGTGTATTTGTCCATCTTCTTCATTCTAGAAAAGCCAGGTACCATTAGTAGCCTAAACGTCTTTGTAGTTGCCAAGCAAGTATCATGGTGAACCAGATACAGAGTATAAATTACTTTAAAAATGGTGAGATTTCAAGTAAGAAATTTTTGTCTATGCCATGAAAACTTTGTTGTATATGTGGAAGTGGGTCGGTAACTATTAGGTGTTGATTGACATATCATCAAAACCAGGGCACCTGTGATCTTGTCAGGAAACAGACTTTAGAAACCACTTTAGTGAATTATGTGATCGAATGGTAAAAATTCACTTCTCTTTTGGACTTGAAGATTTGGTTAATAATTGATCTTTTGTCTTAATGTCCTGACTTTTCGGTCCATTAGATTTGTTTTTGCTTTGACTTGAGGCCCGGGACTGGTTCTTTGATGACTTCCTTTTAATCTGACTGCTTTATACCTGAGTTTTTATATTTCACTTTTTGCACTGAGATGCTTCTTAAATTTTTGTTTTCTAAATCAGGGAAGATAATAACTTTTTCATCTAAGTTTCATTAAGTCAAGTTTTTGGTGAAAACTGAGATCTGTGAAATTCATCCTGACTTTATTCATACATGAGCAGAGCCAGAAAGTTAATGAGGCTGATTCAGAGAAAGAATTTGTCAGCCATTTTTGCTTGGCTTTGTGCTAATTAAACCACTGGTTGGTTGAGTAAACATTTCACCTTTAGAGTACAGTCTGTTGGCATTAATTTGGTACTGCTGCCTTTTTAATAGAAAACGCTCAATAATTATGGTTTTATTGATCCCTCTTTTTAAAAGTCTGAGCTTTTAATTCACTGATGACTATTTTAGTCGGAGACTAGTCCTTTTCTGAGCTACAAATCCTCCTGCAGATACTGCATAGAAACGTAGAAATGCTCAGAACCCCTCTCTTGGTCACTGCTGTTTTCCTAGGATGGCTTCTCAGTACCAGCCTGGGTGTGCTGTCTTTGTGTGCCGTGAAAATCACGTTCTTGCTGCTGGCTTTTGTACCTCAGAGCTGAATCTACTTGCCCCAGTTTGCTTCAGAGAATCTTTGGGTCATTTTCTGGGATATGGAGTTATATGTTTTCTCCCTTAGATCTGGCCCAGGGAAAAATCTTTTTGGAAATTAAATTCCCATTTTGAAGCTTTGACCTGGCTGAGGAAGCTTGTTTTACAGTTTTGCTTGCATTTGGCCGATATTACATTTCTAGAACGCTGGCACATTTAAAATATCATTCCATCTCACATATTATTGGCACCAGTTCGTGGGAAGCTGCTAGCAAGACTCAGTCTTGAATGTCGGATGAGGTGAAGCCAGAGCATTTAACAGCAGTGAAGTGTGGAACTTTGGACATTCCCAATAACCTGATATTTCTTCTCTGTTCTCTTTGCCATATCTGTCCACCACGGTTAACTTAGTTGTAGACATTAGGACAATCAAAAACACTAATCCAGTTGATTATGAGTCCTTGGGGCCCGTTGGTTGAAAAGACAATGTTCACAGTGCCTTTTCTCTACATTTCACCTGCTGAAACACTGACCAAATGAAGCCGTGGCAGTTAGAAGGTAGTCATGGCCTGAAATTGGATCCAGGTGTACCTCTTCTAAAGCTCTTCCCATTCTGGCCTAAGCATAGGACTCAGAGGGCCTGGTCTGTGACAGTTGGGAAGAGAAGTGGAAAGTATTCCAGAGATGTATGAGGTAGACTTCAAAGGACTTTGTGACCACATGGATGTGGGCAGTGTTAGACCAGGATGGCATCTAATGTCTCTTGGGTCCCTAGTTTGTATGGGGTCACTCACTGGGAGGAGAAATGATGAATGAGAGCAGGTCTGTGGGGCAAAGATGATGTGTGCTGGCCAGAAAGGGCCTCTGCAGGGAATGGGAGGGTATGATGGCCTAGAGGGGCCATGGGGAGCCGTGCGATACTGATGGATCTCCCTGCCCCTTGGTATTTAAGGTATGAGAGAGTGAGTATCGGGGACTACTAGAAAAGTAAGGTATGTCATGAGGGGAGAGCTGGCTTTGGGTTTCTACCAAGGTTGAGGTTGAGGGAGGGCTTGTGACAAGTTGGAGGCATCGAGAATATGTGCCTGCTACAGCACACCATGGAATGTGCATAGGTTTTTTTTTGCCCTGGGGAGGTATGATTTATGCTTTCAAGTGTTTGAGACTGTCCCACTCTCTTTTGCCTGCTTTCTAATTCCACCAACTGATGCTCTGCTCAAACTGCCGTCTCGATTCTCTCTCCTCCCCAGGGTGTGTGCGCCTGTGGCAGGTGGATCTTGGGTTTGCCTCTAAGGGGAGGGCATTTGCAAGGGAAGAAGGAATTGGGTGTATGCTTCCCTTCCGCAAAGCTCACATCAGATTTAGCTGGGCTAAGGCTTGACATAGCCGTTTCCTTCACCCTGTCAGTCTAGAACTTGATGAGCAGAGAGACTCAATCCTCCAATTAAGTCTTTCAGTTAAGCCTGGTCCTCTTGTCCACTAAAGAGAGCTCTAATCCAGCCTCTCGGGTCTGTTTTTATCTGTTGTCCTTTTGATTACATGTGCCTGAGGCCGCCTGTTGTTCATTTTCTCCCTCATTCTCTCTCAATTTATTTCCCGTTCCCCCTAACACACAACACACACACACACACACACATACACACACCCATGGTAACTGCACCAAACACCAAACACCTAATGCTTGTAACCTCATTCTTTTTAGTTGGATAGAGTCTTGATTTAGAGCAAAGCGTATAGTATAAAATCTGTCCAAAATTAAAGGCCACTGTGTGTATCGTATCATCCCCACGAAGTCAGCACTGTATAGAATGTGCATGGAGAAATCCCTCAACAAATTAGAAAACAGTGATTATGTAGAAAAGTTGAAAATGCTTCATGTATCACAGCAAAACCACAGGACTAGAAAATCAGAAATAGACGGTGATGTGACAGCCTGAAGCGCTCCTGAAGCCGCATTTTGCATTCTTCTTGTGGCAGTGAGAACATCAGTACTAGAAAGCTGAAAATGTGGATTTCCTTCATTTGAGATATTATATTTTTTTACTAAGAACTTCTGTCAGCACTTTGCCTCCAGATTTGCCACAGTAAAGGGAATTCAACATTTTCTCTTCTCAGAGCCTGCCACGCCTAACACAAAAGAAAAGGGGTAGCACGTTTGTGAACTATGGAAGCTTTCACTTGAGTGGATGGGAGAACTTGTTTTCTATGGGGAGAAGTGGGACTTGAATTTTCTTAGTTTCGGCCCTTTATTAATCCTTTTTACCTGTCATTGATTCCTCACCGTGGTTTTGCTTCAAGAGCTTGTCTCCCCCCTTGAGTGTCCAGCTGGCACCGCAGCACAATCTCTTGTCTGCATTCACAGGGCCGGCGCTCCGTCCTCACGGGCACATGGCTCACTCGCAGGAGGGTGCCACCGCCACCGACTCTTCGCCTACCCGGGAGAACCATCTCTGGTTCAAGGCAAATCTCTACCGTGAGCCTCTTCCCTCTGGTTTTCTTGCTCCATTGGTTATTCCATTTCTTTCTTGTAGTTCCAGTCTGTTTACTGTCCCTTTGGCTTTTTCCTTGTATTCTTTGATTCTCCTTCAATCCCTCCCACCTTAAAACAAAAACTTAAAAGCCCTGCCCCGGCCCCGAATCCTCCTCCGGCTTCCCACCTCTCTTGCACGCACAGCCAGGCTTCTTAGATAACTGGTTTGGTTGTTCTCCCTCTGTAGGCAGCTCCCGCTCTCTTTCCAGCCCTTTGTGATGGGTTTTTGTCCCTACTCCACTGAAACTCTTGTCACTTGGGTCGACAATGACTTTCCAATGCTTTTCTTTCCTTATTTAACTTCAACTTTCCGTTTATATTTAATACTTATTTTTGAATTGCACAAGTAATACATAAATGCAAGCTCTCTAAAAAAAGAAAATTTAAACAATGCAAAAGTATAGAGAGTAAAAAGTTATGGTTTTTATTCATATCTGCACCCCCTTCCCCCCCTCCCCCATTCCCCAAGCCCACTTACTTCCTCAAAGGTATTTACTGGGAACAATCTAGTGTTTAGTTTTTCTATATATTTGCATATATGTAGACACATAGATTTTATAATTACATACTCTTTTAAATTACTATTCACATTATTCTCAACCTTTCTTTCACATGAATTTGGCGGGTTTTTTTTTTTAACATCAGTATATGGAGATCTAAGTCTTCTCTTGAAATTCTCTTTCCTTTTGCTTCTATGACATCACTCACTCCCGATTCTCTCACTCCTTCCATCACTTCTTCTCATCCTCTCTCATTGGCCCCTGTTTTCTGTCCCTTTCTTTAATGTCCCTGCTCTGCAGGGCTCCGTCCTTGCACCTCTTCTCTCCTTACCTGGCATCCACTCCCAAGGCTTCCACCACGTGGACAGAGCCACCTGTTCTCCATCCTTCCTCTATACTGGGTACCATGCTGCGTGCACCATGTACTCTTCGTTTAATAGTCACAACAGCTCATGGAGTCGGTGGTACTTTCCCCATTGAGTCTGAGGTCTTGGAGAGCTGGAATTACCTCCTAAAGGCCACTGGTCTAATAAGTGGCAGAGCTGGAATTCAAATCCAGGTCAGACTAACTCTAAAGCCTATGCACTTAACCACCAAGATGCAGTGCCTCTAGTATGTGTCGAAGCCTTTTCTGTGCTGAACTATCTAGCTATCGTCTCCCCCGGCTGCTCAGTTACTTCATACTCAGTAAGTCCAAAACCGAACTCATTTTTCTCAATGTCTCCTTCTTGCCCCTTCTTCCTACCTAGGGAGTAATATCCTATATGCTCAAGATGTCATCCTGTACCTTCTGTCCTCACTGCTCACATCCAACCAGCCACCACTGGTGGAGTTGACCCCTGGGACATCTGGTCTCTCTTCCTCTCCATGTCCACGGCCATTACCTGGGCTGTTGCTCAGCCGCCTCACCTGTTTCTCTTCCAAGTTTGCCTCCTTCTAATCCATCCTCCACGCTGTTACCAGAGTGCCCTTTCTGAAGAAAACATCTGATCTGCTGGAAGAACTCCAGGGCTCCTTCTAGTTATTTTAGTTATTATATTCAATTTACTTCTTATTAGAGAAAATTTTAAACAAGTGCAAGGGTGGAAAGAATAGTATAATGGTCCTCCATTTTGCTTTTATGAAAAAAAATTCATTCATTCAACTGATATTTATTCCTTCCCTACCAAGTTCTGGGATGCGGTGAGCCAGTCCAGGCGAGGACCCTCCTGTGCTGACCTTTGTGAGCTTCTCATGCCGTCCCCTCCCCCTGTGTCCTGGGCTCCAGCTGTAGCACCACATAGAGGAACTGTAATGTGCTGGGATGTCCCCTCCAGTCTGACTACACGGACTCGTCTTTCAGGACTCAGCTGTCAGTCATCTGCATCTGCATCGTCTTCCCTGATCCTCTTCTGGAGGAACGACCAACCATTCCCTTCTTTCAGTCCCCACTGTAACCTCTTATTTCTTTCAAAGCACCTACGAGATTATTGCATCGATTTGTTTGTCTGCTTCTTTCTGCCAGCCTGAATTCCTTCGACACAAATGTGTACCACTTATCTCTTAGCCCCTGCTCTTGGCAGAGTGCCAAATTGCTTTGCAGGAATGTGTACCAATTTAATCTCCCTCCAGTAGGGCATGAGAAAGCCAGAACCATCTTTTAAAAATCTTTATTATATTGATGGGTGAAAAATGGTATCTTTTTGTAAGGAGCATTTCCTTGATTATTGGTAAGACTGACTATTTTTTGCTATTGTTAATGTTTGTCTATATTTGCTATATGAATTGTCATCTCATGTCTGCTCCCTGTTTTTTCTTTCTTTTTTTTTTTTTTTTTTTTTTTTTTAAAGATTGTTTGTATGTCATAGTTGCCAGTAGATTGTTGTATGTCATAGTTGCACATCCTTCCAGTTGCTGTATGTGGGACGCGGCCTCAGCATGGCCGGAGAAGCGGTGCGTCAGTGCGCACCTGGGATCCGAACCCAGGCCGCCAGCAGCGGAGCGCGCGCACTTAACCGCTAAGCCACGGGGCCGGCCCTCTCTGTTTTTTCTATTGGTCTTTTTCTTATCAGTTTGTTTATGAGCTCTTTGTATGACAAAGATATTATCTGTCTTTCATATTCATTGTAAATTCCCCTGTGCCATTTCTTTTGTCTTGTACTTACATCTGACATTTTTTTGACATAAAGAGCTTTTGAATTATAATGCAATGCAAATAGTGCTTCTGGGAGGAGCTTGTTCAATTGCTTTTTAAAAACATTTTTATTTTTTAAATTAAGATATAATTCACCTACCATAAAATCTACCATTTTAAAGTGTACAATTTAGTGGGTTTTGGTATATTTACAAGGTTGTCCAACCATCACCAATATCTGATTCCAGAACATTTTCAACAACCAAAAAAGAATCTTGATATCTTTTAGCAGTCACTGTCTATTCCCTGCTTTCCCTTGCCCTAGCCAGCCTCTAATCTACTTTCTGTCTCTATGGATTTGCCCATTCTGGACATTTCATATAAATGGAATTGTACAGGCCTTTTGTGCCTGGCTTCTTTCATTTAGCATAATGTTATCAAAGTTCATTCACGCTGTAGCATAATCAGTCCTCTATTCCTTTTTATGACTGAATACTATTTCATTGTATGCATATACCACATTTTGTTTATCCATTCATCAGCTGATGAACATTTGGGTTGTTTACCCTTTTTGCTATTATAAACATACTGCTATGAATATTTGTGTACAAGTTTTTGTGTGGACATATGTTTGTAATTCTCATGGGTATATACCTAGGAGTAGAATTATTGGGTCATATGGTAACTCTATGTTTACTTTTTGAGGATCTACCAAACTGTTTTCCACAGTGGCTGCACAATTTTACACTCTCACTAGCAATCTATGAGAGTTTTAATTTCTCCACATCCTCACTAACACCTGTTTCCATTGCTATTTTGTTTAGAGTCCATGTAGTAGAAATTAAATATGAGAATTTATAAAGTCCTGTTATCCGTTTAGGTTTAATAAATATAGTAAGATATATACTCTTGCTAACAAATTTTTGGTGATCATAAAGAGAATTCTACCAATACCTATTTACGCAAATTTGTAAAGAAATAGCTTTTATCAATGTAAATTGTGACAATTTTCTGTGATTTTGTAACATAGTACTATAAAATGTATTTCCTTTTAGAAGCATTCCTTAAAATTTCTTTGTCCCCAAGTAATAATTTTACTATTATTGACTTTCTGTTACATTTACTTATAACAATATTCTGCTTGTTTTGTATATTTAATTGTATTTTAGAAAGGATTATTGACAACCTTCGACATGCTCCACAGTTAGTCAAATATTTAGGTAATGAACTGCTAACTGCGAACTGGAAAAAAAGAGCAGTGTTTAGAACAGAGGATTTAGTCTTTAAATTTTATTCCTATTTTTCTCTCTCCTAAAAGAAATGCTTGAGTTTCCATTCATTGTGGAGGGGACAGCTTAGGAGAGGAGAGCCTGAGAATAGAGAGAGAAGAGATTAGTGGGGGTGATACAGTGTTAGAACCTCACGATAACGTGATACCTAAAAAATGTAGATTAGTCGGTGGCGCTATTGGTGTAAGAGAATTTGAAAGCCGGAAAACGTGGACGATAAATGGCTAGAGAGGCCGTGAGTAACGCTGGGGAGGCAGTCTTGCTCAGACAAGGGCGGCTGCTGCTACCAGAGCTCAATCGTTCTTAGACAGGAAGTGCACTGCCACTGTCCAGGCCTGGATCCACCCAATTCCCGGAGACGTCACGATGCTTCTGAGTTGAGGAACGCTGCTTCTGAAGGTTTCTCAGTAAAATTGAGCATGGTCCTGGAGCTGGTGGGAGTTTTTCTTCAAGTTACCTGTTATATGACTTTTCAGTTTGGGTTTTACTGTAGTTCTAGTTATATATATCTCATTAGCATATATGTCTAGTTTTATATATATATATATCTTATTAACATGTATCTCTAGTTATATATATTTTATATATATATATCAGTAGCAAATATGTCTTCCATCAAAATAACTAGGATTAAGTTCTGGCCCATCTAACAATTTCTTGCAAAGCTAATATAATTTTTACCTGTCTATAAAAATAATTAAGGCCTATGATTTTATACTGTGCCTCTTCCCTGGACTCTTCAGGGTTCTATTGGAATGTTTCTTTTTCTCCTGTATGGAGTAGTGGTGGTTTGGTTTTGATTGTAAATATTACGCGTGAATATTTTACTCCTGTCTATATGCCTCAGACTTGCCATCTGTTGGTACTCAGCAGATGAGTTTGGCTTTCATCATGTTGATTTATATGGCTTCATTTTATTATTTCCCTTGGCAGTGAGAAACCATTTTTCACCCCTGGTGGAAGTTAAACTAAATAACAAAAAAATAAAAACAAATCAGAAATAATGAATAAATTAGGCAAAAATTCTTAAATTTGGCCATTATCTAGCAACTGGAAAATATAATCAGATAACACATATATTGGAAATATAGTAGAACAGAAATACCAATGCTCTGAAAATGCTTACACTGAAGGGAAGCCATCCACGTGTTTTCAGTTGATTTGATGTGGTCCTGGAGTAGACATTTGTTTATTAGTGGGATCCGTAAAGAAAGCTTTGTGATTTAAAGTTGAGAGGGTATTCCAGTAAGAGTAGTAAACTAGGGAGACCCAATGAAATACATTGAATGACTTGAATATTATGAGAAATGAAAATTATTATGTGAAGAAGAATAAACCATGCAAAATAAATCATATTAGATGGCTTTTCTCATTTGACAATGACTCTTTACTTGAATGACTATTTTGTGCCAGGCTCCATGCCTGGTGCTGGACTAATCTTTAGTCCTTTCACCTTCTTGCCCGGATTATTGCGGGGCTCCAGCTGGTCTCCCTTCTGTCCTTGCGCTCCACCCCCCACCTCTGTCTTTTCCCGTCACAGCAGCCAGGGTGAGATCCTGTTAAAAAGTCACATCCTGCCACACCTCTAATCAAAGCTCAACATCTCACGCAGGGTGGAAACCTGAGACTTTCTGTTGGTCTACAGAGCCCTGTGTGCTTTAGAATCCTATACCCTCTTCTACCTGTCACTTACTCCCCTCCAGTAAACTGGCCGCTTTGCCATGCCTCAGACAGGCCAGGCCCGCTCCCACCACAGGGCTTTTGCACGTGCTATTCCTTCGACTTGGGATGCTCATCCACCGGCTGGCCACATGGCTCACTCCTCCAGGGCGTTGTTCCAGTGCCGTCTTCTCAGTGAGATCTCTCTCACACTCTGGTAAAGTTGTAACCCCCATCTCCCCCACTTCCTATCCTACTTCTCCCTTTTTCCTCTAAGGTACTAATCACCAGATGACATACTATATATTTTAAAGATTTGTTTTCTTGTCTTTTCCTCCCCACTACCGTGTAACTTCCATGAGGGAGCAGACTTTTTTTTTCTATTTTGTTTACTCCTGTATCCAGTGCTTTGAATACTCAATAAATATTGAATGAAGAATGAATTTGGAGTCACAGGAACATATAAAGGTGGAATTAAACATCATATATTCCCAGCTCAGAGTAAATAACTGCCATTAAGATTTTGTATATTTTCTTTTTTCCACTTAGTATTATAGAGATGTTGAGAAATACAGAAAAGCACAAAAGAAGTAATTAAAAATCACCCATAATTGCTTCGGCCAGGGAAAACTCCTCTTTGTGTTTTGATAAGTGCCTTTCACTTGGAGGGCCTATCTTTCTCTCCCCTGCTCGCCACCCCCTTAAATCTTTGTATATACAGAGTTTTCTCTCTGCATATGAACACACATGCATATGCATGCACAAATCATATTTACTCTAATCTCCTGGGCTTTTTTGTTCATTTAGCAGTAGGTCTTGGGTATATTCCATTATATTAACTATTCTTTAAAAACAGGATTTTGGGGGCTGGCTCAGTGGCATAGTGGTTAAGTTCGCACACTCCACTTCGCCCGCCTGGGGTTCGCAGTTTTGGATCCTGAGCATGGACCTACATGCCTCTCATCAAGCCATGCTGCGGCGGTGTCCCACATACAAAATAGAGGAAGACTGGCACAGATGTTAGCTCAGGGCCAATCTTCCTCACCAGAAAAAAAAAAAAAGGATTTTAAATGGCTTGTATCATCCCGTTGTGTAGGTGTAGTGTTACTTGTTTAACCACTTCCATATTATATATATGTATACTTAGGTTGTCTCAGTTTTATTATATTTATTCTACTGAATGAACAACTTGTTTGTTTGTATATCTTTGTGCAAGTCTCTGATTATTTTCTTTGAGTTATTACATTATTAGAAGTGAAATGACTATGACAAAGGATATGACCTTTTTAATCTGTCTTGGCACATGTTGTGAAGCTGTCTTCTAGAATGGCTCACTCCAGTAAAGAGTATCCATTTTACTGTATTTTTGCCAGCACTGAGTGTTATTGTTTTCTGAAATGCTGGACCAAATTGGATAAACAATTTTTACTTTTTTGATTAAGTAGGACCTTTGTTCTGTATTTATTAGTCATTTGTATATTATATTCTAGGAAGCCATTTGTTTATTTCTTAACTAATTTTAGGCAGTATATTGGCTGCCTGCTATAAAGATGAAGAATGTAACATCCTTCCAGTGCCTCTTACCTCCCCTCCTCTTGTCCTCTCTGGTTTTGTTGCTTACATATTCTTGGCTCTTAAATTGGCTGACTCTGTCTCAAATTAATATAATTAAAGCTCTATTAATTTGTCAACTTTAGGCAGTATGTATTGACTCTCTGCTGTGAAAGATAAATAAAGTAAGACATTTAATGTGTTTTTATTGTTTTTTTCTCTCTCTAACCTGAGATTTTATTACTTTCATGATTATTTATTCTCTATTTATAAACTTTTAAGCATTTACCTTCTGTTCTCTAAATTTAATTAAGCCTCTGTTGATTCTGAAAATCTAAAAAACAATAAAGGGGCATTGACATCATGGTTGTATAAATATTATGTATCAAAGTATCAAGGTTGGTGTTTGCTTCCACAGAGAGTGAAATGTAATCATGTGCAATTGAATATTTGCTCCTTGAAGGAGAATCTTGCTTGTGTTAACTTCTCATTTCTTTCTGGCTTCCTTTACTTCATTTGGCGTGTATTCTTGCGTTCCATGTCATCTTATGTCTTTCTTTTCTGTTTTGTTTGGTTGGAAAACCTCCTCATAATTTTTCTTCTGTAGTAAATGTGGTGTTTAGTACACCGTTTCTGTCTTGAACTGACACTTGGTCTTGATTGGTTGTCTGAGTGTAGGAATTTAGGTTCATAATATTTTTCCTTCAGTTCTCTGTTATGATGTGGCATCCCAGGTTACTGATGGAAAGTATACTCAGCTTGATTCTCACTTTCTTTAGATAGCTCGTGGTTTCTCTTTGAAAGCTTTTATAATTTTTCTCTATCCTTAGAACTTTGATATTTTACTAGGATGTGTCAGCGTATGAAATTTTTTCATTTATCCTGTCTGGCTTTTTTGTTGTTGTTGTTGGTTTTTATTGCAGAAACATTGGTTTATAACATTGTATAAATTTCAAGTGTACATCATTATACTTCTATTTCTGCATAGATTACATCATGTTCACCACCCAAATACTAATTACAACCCATCACCACACACATGTGCCTAATTATCCCTTTTGCCCTCCTCCCTCCCCCCTTCCCCTCTGGTAACCACCAATCCAATCTCTGTCTCTATGTGTTTGTCTGTTGTTGTTTTTATCTTCTGCTTAGGAGTGAGATCATACGGTATTTGACCTTCTCACTCTGACTTATTTCACTTTGCATAATACCCTCAATGTCCATCCATGTTGTCACAAATGGCTGGATTTCATCGTTTCTTATGGCTGAGTAGTATTCCATTGTGTATATATACCACATCTTCCTTATCCATTCGTCCCTTGATGGGCACTTAGGTTGCTTCCAAGTCTTAGCTATTGTGAATAACGCTGCAATGAACACAGGGGTGCATGTATCTTTACGCATTGGTGTTTTCAAGTTCTTTGGATAAATACCCAGCAGTGGACTAGCTGGATCATATGGTAGTTCTATCCTTAATTTTTTGAGGAGTCTCCATACTGTTTTCCATAGTGGCTGCACCAGTTTGCATTCCCACCAGCAGTGTATGAGAGTTCCCTTTTCTCCACATCCTCTCCAACACTTGTTGTTTCCTGTCTGGCTTTTGGATTATCCTTTCTATTCAAACTGTGCCATGTTCAGTTCATGGAAGGTTTCTTCCATTTCTTGATTATTTCTTCCCCATCACAGCCTTTTTTTTTTCTCCTGGAACTCCCCTAAGATAGATATTAGACCTCCTGGATCTATACTCCATGTCGCTCAATTTTTCTTTCATATTTCCCATCTCTTTGTATTTTTATTGAGTGTTCTTTTTTATCTCTCCAACCACCCAGCTGAGGTTTCAGTCTGGTTTATTGTTTAGCACATTCACTGACCTGTAAAATTTTAATATCATTTTTTGTTTCTAAGAACACTTCTTGTTATTTAATTACTTCTTTTCCATGCAGCCCCTTTTTGCCTTATGGCTCTAATATCGTTTCATATCTCTGTGAAGATAATAAGTCTCTGTTGCTGGAATTAGCCTTGTTTCCTCTAGCGTCTTTTCCATTTGTTCATCTGGGGCTGTGTTTATTATCTGTTGCTGCTTAATAATTTGCTCCACAATGCTTAAAACAATAAACAATTTGTTGTCACCCCACAGTGTCTGTGGGTCAGGAATCCAGGCAGGATTTAGCTGGGTGCCTCTGCCTGAAGGTCTCTCGCAAGGCAGCAATCAAGGTGTCGGCCAGGTCAGCAGTCTCATCTGAAGGTTCAAAAGGGGAAGGGTCTGCTTCCAAGTTCACTCAAGTGATTGTTGGCTAGATTCACTTCCTTACCAATTGTTGGATTGAAGCCTTGGTTTCTCATTGGCAATTGGCCAGGGGCCTCTCTCAGTTTCTATTTATCTGGACCTCTCCATAGTGCAGCTCACAACATGGCACTGGCTCCCCTAGGAGCAAACCAGCAAGACAGCAAGAGAAGGCAAGCAAGGCAGATGCCAGAGTCTCCTTGTAAGCTGATCTTGGAAGTGCCATCCCATCACTTTTGCCACATTCTCTTCCTTAGAAGTGAGTCGGCTAGGTCCAGCTCTCACTCAAGAGGAGGGGGTTACATAAGGACGTGAATACCAGAAGGCAGGAATCACTGGGGGCCATCTTAGATGCTGCCTACTACAGAGGCTTTTCTTTTTGGGGTTGGTTTTCTCAAGTGTCCAGTGATCTTCATTTCTAAATGAAGGACCTTGTGGGTTATTCGAGGTAGCTGGCCTGGGTTTACTCTGTGACTGTGAATCCAGGGTCTGCATCACATGTGTAGGCTTCCTTTTCAGGTATGTGGGCAGACAGCAGGAAGCCCGGCTGGGACTCCCTGTTGTATAATTCCATACCCTTTAGTGGAACCTGTCATTTGCTATCAGCCACTAGTATATGGCAAACATGATGGGATTGTCAATCCCTTGATTAGGTTACATGGTAAGACAAAGGAAGGAGGATTTTGCACATGTAATTAGGGTTCTAAATCAGTTGATTTCGAGTTAATTAAGAGGGAGATTTTTCTGGGTGGGGCTTAATAAGATGAAAACCTTCATAGAGGAACTGGGGCCCTCCCTGAGGTCAGAGATGCTCTCCTGCTGGCCTTGAAGAAGCAAACTGCATGAGTTCTATACCTGCAAGAAAATGAATTTCAGCAACCTGAATGAACTTGGAAGAGGGTTCTTCCCCATTCAAGCCTCCACATGAGAGTGTACCTCGGCTGACACCTTGATTGCAGCTTTGTGAGACTCTGCACTGAGGATCCAGCTAAACTGAGCCTGGACTCCTGATCTTCGGAAACTATGAGACAATAAACACGTGTTGTGTAGACCACTAAGTTTGTGGTAATTTGTCACACAGTAGAAGATTAATGCAGAGTGTTTCACTCCTGGTCCCTCTCAGTGCCTTTCCTTTTTTGGTTTGCCCTGTGTCTCCAGTGGATGTCTGGAGAAAAGCCAAGCTCTGTTCTCGCTGAGTCCAGCTTCCTCATTAGGAGCCTTCTTTAGGAAGTTGGCCCCTTTCCACAGAGAACAGGTCTTGGGCTGTGACCTGAGGGCATGTCACTGCTGCCAGTTATGACTTTTATGTCTTGATTTGGGAGGTGGGAAGAGGGGGAGCCTAACTTTGAGGTGTTCTGAGGCACTTGTTTAGTGAAAGGCTGTAATGGTCATCCCCTTGCTTGCTCCCGTTCTTTGGATTTGTTGATTCTGAGTCTGGAGCTTCTCTGGCCACTCTTGGGGGGAACCATGCTTCGGTGAGGTGTCTGCATGTGTGGTTTCCTCTACTCTAATTTTCCCACCACTCTAAGTATACTTGGTTTTTCTCTTTGTGGAATTTCATAAGGCTTCTGGTCTGTTGATGGCATATTTTCCTGTTTTATAATGCTATTATGGTTTCATTCCTTAAGCAGAAAACAATTTTCCTAGCATTTCAGTGGGGTCCTGGAAGTGATGAGAGGCAGATGTCGATGATGACTCTGCATGAAATCAGCCGCGTGTCCTGGACTGGACTTTTTCTTTTTATAAGAGAAAATAAAATACTGTTTTGCTACCTAATGCTGATCTAATATATTTGTAATAAATTTGACATACTCACAATAAAATTGAGTTGAAAGGGCAGAATTTTTATTATAATTACTTTTCTCATGCTCTGTGATTACTTCCTCCCTTTAGGGTTCCAAAAAGCATATTTCTATGAAGATTCTTTTTTTCTTCTTTTCTCCTCCTCCTGCTTACACAGCTTTTCTTTCTATTCACTTAGGGTAATTTCTTAGAATAAGTGACTTAAAAATATTGCTGACACTTTTTCTAACACTGATGGCACACGCGATGTAAGTGCTGAGGATGTTGAGATAATTGAACTAAAATTGTGATTTTAGAATTGTCTTAAGACTCTTTTAGTTCCAAGTAACAAAAACCTATTTCGAACTAGTTTAGGTTAAAAAGAGAATTTATTAGATGGAAACTGCAGTATCTCACTGAATCCAAAGGTAAAAATTATATTCAGATGTCATGAGCGTCTGGAACCAGAAGCTAGAAAGCCGACAGTAACCCAGGTAGTCATTACTTTTCTGTCGCAGACTTTCTGTCTCTCCTGTCTCTATTTTTCTGAACATCTGCTTATTCTTTGCTCTCTCAGCCTACTCACTTTGTTTTGGCGTGGATGTGGCCAATTATGGCTGCCCACCAATGGCACCCTGAGTTTCCAAGTTCATGTCATCTCAGTGCAAGCAAATAGGTCAGAGGCACAATCCCAGATTCCACGGAGAAAAGATCTAATTGTTTTAGCTTGGGCCAGTTATCTCTTTTTAGACCAGTTTAATGTGGTCATGAGGGCAGGTTTTCTGGTATAAATATGGTTGCCATGGCCCAAGTTCCCAAAGAAGAGGTAAGTGGGTGGAAGATTGGGCAGATATCTCAAAACAAATCTGCTGCAACATTGTTGTTTGTGTCCGGTGTGCTATTTCTCATTAGGGAGACAGTTTAGCTAATGGTTAAGAACATGGGCTAGGGGGCAGACAGACCTTGATTTCACTCCCAACCCTGCCACCTGCTAGCTGTGTGACCTCTGTGAGGATCAAATTCTTTCCTTGTACATTTGGGATGGATAAAGTGTCTCTCCTGGGGTTGCTGGGAGGACAAGATGAGAATATATGTGGTACATCTTACGCACTTAATAAATAGTAACTATTATTAATTATTGCTGTTATCATACCATTTGGGAAAGATTATGTGGCTGAAGGAACATACATTTTAACATCCTGTATAGTGCAAGAAGATCCGGAGACAAAATTCCAGATGCCTGGAATTGCATAATCTATAAAAATCTAAGAGAGAGTTTTGCCTTTACCACACGTGGCCAAAGAAGTGGACACAGGTTAGGTTGCTGGAGTTAGGGCCCAAAGAATCTACGATGAAATTTTTGCTTCTATTGGTTTTGTAAAGAGAGTAGTCAGTAGTCTCACATTCTGCAGAGAACCAAGTAGGGCTGGTGGTCACTGATACATCGTCATAGTTCTTTCCGGCCAGTGCCTGTTCTGATGGTCACTGCATTCACTCTGCTTGGTGGCAGGTCTGTTTGGATTGGCTAGTGCCTTACCCGGTAGAATATTTTGAATATCATCCCTGGAAATCTAGTATGTGCCACCAATTCAAAGACTTTAGTTTCTTTGTTAAAGGAGATGCACTATTTTCTTTATAAAGCGATAGATTTCCTTTGCACTTTTCTCACTTATATGATAAAATTGTGGGTGCCAGCCATCATTAAATGAAGTCTTAGTAAAGGATATATAAAATGATAATAATTCAAATTCTGTATAGTTAAAGGATATCAAATATCAGCCAAAAGTTAACGTTTGTATAAAGTAGAGTTAGCCAAACAAACTATGTTCATGGTTTCTTTTGTAAATGTAGTGTATGCTGTTCTATATGGAACTGTAGTAGAACAATATCTCAATGACTAACTGTGTAATTTTCTCTTAAGTTATGCAGACATATTGATTGAGAGGGAAGTGTTAATGCAGAAGTACATTCATCTAGTTCAGATCGTAGAGACAGAAAAAATTGCAGCTACCCAACTACGGCATCAACTTGAAGATCAAGATACAGAAATCGAGAGGCTTAAATCAGAGGTATTTCCCAGTCAATAGATTCCTTTTCATTGTTTCACCTTTACTGTCATCTCATGATTACCTAAGGCCTATCAGAGCAAAATGTTAATCCCAAACGTAGTTCCTCTGCCATCAACATGTACATAGCTGGGCTACTGATCTACATTAGAAATGAATCTGATGTCTATGTTAGGATTAGGTAAATATGCTACAACAAAATGTCAGGATAATATGCTATTTTTTAAATATTTGTGCTCCTGATGTCCTTCATTTGATCAGATTTTCAGGAGATGACTATAATATTTAACTGTCTTCACACTGACTCTTATAATAATGATAATTGTGAGTTTGTCATAGATGCAGTTAAAGTCCAAAAAGACAATTAAGGAAGGACCAAAAATGAATTGAGAAAGACTTTACTTTTTCTAGATCTAAGGAGTCTGCTCTACTCTTGAATTTTGAAAAACACATTTGAGTTAAAGTATAAGACATTTGCTAGCATGCATTTTTTCATGAATTTGGAATTCCTTCCTACCTCCAGTTCTCCCCCAACCTCAAGTGTGAACTTTTCAGGCTCTGCCTCCCCAGAAAAGTGAGACTGACACCAAGTGAGAAGTGAGGGTGGTCATGGAGTCTGCAGCCATGGCAGTGGTCCGGGGTTCTCCCTGTCTCCTCAGTGCCTGTGTTTATACTCAGAAACCTGAGTGTACCTTTCTTTGCTGTCCTGTCTTTCCTCAGAGGAAGTAGTCAATAACTGAAAAATTGAAGAGGAATGTGAAAAACAAGATTTCCCCCCTGTTTCTGTCTAGAGGTATATTAGCATCTTCTTAGCTTCAAAGAGAATAGAACAGAATGAAACCTACTAATTGTATCCTTGTTGACAGAGCAATTCAGGCTTCTCTGACTTGGTAACTTTCTTGTCGCTTTTACTGTCTCTGGACAACATTTTCCTCTTTGTTTCCTCACATCTTCCTCTAAGACATACTCTGTGAGTCCTGTGAGGGGTTTTTACCTCCTGCTGCCTGTGTGCAGCACCTCCAGTAGACAGAGCCTGGGTACAAGCTAATTCCAACTGGAATCTGATTGCTTCTCTGGTGATGATAAGTTGCAGACTGTGTTTACTGTATCATTAGAGTTGTTAACTTCCCAATTCAACGCTGAAATTTGATATAGTGAAAACAACAACAGAAAGCTTAACAAACCTGCATTTTAAAAGACTATATCAGGCACTGTAATTTAAAACAAAATTATTGTGTTCTTTCTTTGCCACAGTAAGCTAGAGCAGATGCTTGTCTGCTAAGTGAAAGAGGTTGACATTTACTCCACGAGAGAGACTCAGCACCAAGCGACATTCCCCAGTATTTATTTGTATGTGCTTTTCTGTCTTCACTATGTTCTATTTTAGTCTGAATATAGATTGCAGCTAAAAACTGTCACTAGCAGGTATGTCTTGTGTGGCCGCTTGACAGGAGCCATAATTTATTTCCTACTCCTTTTATTTCCCATTTCCCTGCCAGAAAATGGCAGTGGAGTGGATTTAGTATTGGGGACAAAATGTAAAGACAGGTCAGAGGGGGTGATTATGATCTCTTAACTTCTTAAGTGTTTGCTTGTTAGTAAATCTGTAGAGGTTCTCACATTGGTAAGAGCCTGCCATTGAGTGATAGTCTAGAGAGTTTTTTCACTGGTTGAGAGTCCACCTGGTCTTGAGTTGCCCTTCATAGGTCATAAAACTGAGCTGGAGATATAAAGGGATCCCAGGCTGTTTCAATCCTTTTACCTTTTTACCTTTTCTTGGCTGGCTTGGACCAACCCCAGGGCTCTGAGGTTCCCTTTGCAGTTACCATTTTCCCAAGGAAATCTGTGAGTCGGCTGTACCGTGTGTACTTGGAAGGCTACGGGTTGATTATGGGAAGTAAGAACTTTGAGCTGTGTGTCACTGCATTTGGAGACCACAGGACATTACAGGCAGCTGCCTTCAGGCAAGATGGTTGGTGTGTCACTGAGCCCCTGAGAAGGCCTTGGCCTGGTCATCACTGGCAGTCAGGCTGAGTTTTGGGCTAACATTTCTTCTAACCCAGATCCCAGTTCACACTTTCCACAGTCACTTCTTATAAGCACTTTTGTTAGTAACATAACAAAATAGACTCCGGGTAAAGTTCATGCTTCCCCTACCTCAGCACCAAAGGAAGAGAGGGTGCATGAAAAGTGAATGTTTCTGAGAATCTCCTAGGCTACCTTGTTGGCATAACTTCATATGGGTTATGGCCGTAATCCAGTGTTTCCCAAATCATGAAATGGACCAATTTTGTGTTATAGATTATCGCTCTTAATAAAACCAAGGAACGAATGCGACCTTACCAAAGCAATCAAGAAGATGAGGATCCGGACATAAAGAAGATTAAAAAGGTAGGACACTAGGGGTTTCCAGCTTTGAGGGAGCATGGGGACCAGTTGTCTGTTCTGTAGTGATGTCTTTGCCACCCTGTTCCTGAGCTGAGGGCAACCTTGGTGTTTCTGTTCTAATAGCTCCTGGACTCACCCTTCACAGTGACCAGACATGGCTACTTCTCTGGACAAGTTTCAGTTTGAGATTTCTTTCCAGTTCTGGGAATCCTCTTTTGGACTATGTGGGAAGGATGCCAAAACGGGACATCAAGACAATAGTGTTCTCCAGTTGGGTTAATTCAGTGCTGTTGAACCTCCTGATTTTGTGCTGCTTTCATATTTGGGGGGAACATTTTTTTTTTTTTTTTTAAAGATTTTATTTATTCAGTTTTTCCCCTCAAAGCCCCAGTAGATAGTTGTACGTCATAGGTTCACATCCTTCTAGTTGCTGTACGTGGGACTCGGCCTTGCGTTGGACGGAGAAGTGGTGCCTCGGGGCGCTCCCGGGATCCGAACCCGGGCCGCCAGCATCAGAGCGCGCGCACTTAACCGCTAAGCCACGGGGCCGGCCCGTGGGGGGAACATTTTTTAAATCACATTTCAAAAATATTTCTTTTAGCTCTACTCTTCAGTGCTTATTTGGAAAAGATTTTTTTGAGCATATGAGGAGATCGAGTAAATCAATATATCTGCTCAGATTTCTAGTTTATTATTGTTGTTTCTTTCTTGTTTAACATCCACATAATAAGCAGATCCTTCCATCTTATTGTTATTTATAACTATACAATTTTTGCAATTAACCAGACACTGATGCTCACTCCAGTCTACTGTGTTTGATTTATGTCCTCTAGATTTTAATTCTATAATCTTGTCCTGTGTAAGGCACTTACTCAGTTTTGGTAACATTACGTGAAGAGCTTCACAGTTAAAGAACTTTTCTTGGATACACATCTTCAAATTTTTATTTCTTTTTAATTTTTTCTTATTCTTGTTCTTCTGTACTAAATAATTATTCCTCTTTAGTTGTAACAAAACTTTAAATATTTCTCAGAATTTGAAATAGAAATTATTCTTAGGACTAAGTTGCAGTGTTCTCCGTTTTCAAAAAAAAAGAGAAAATAACATCATTCCTTTCTTAGAATTAAAAATTTTTTAAATTGAATTTGGTTTATATTATTGTGTTACAAGATTAATGCTATTCCCTTTCTTTTAATAGTATGCAGTTGCATGGAAACAAAGATATCAGTAAAATACAGTGGTCAGTCCTGTTGTAGAAACTGGTCTGTTAATAAGTAAGTGAACCAGCTATTTCTTAGCAGGTAATACCTGCCCAAGTAAATGGAAAAGTTTTATTTAACACAAAATTCAATTAAGTTGATTTTTGAAAATACTTCTGTTAAATGGAAGAATAATGAAAAAATAAATACTTTTTACATTTTCTACCTTCTTATTTTTTAATAGAAGTAAATATTTTTAAACACCTCTTTTTGAACTTGTTAAATATTGTTATTGTCCTTTATATCCCAAATCAAACTAACGTCTCTGTGGAAAGGGGTGTTTACAAATGAATTAGTTTCTCTATTCTGAGGTTAGCAAACATAAGTTTTTAACTTCAAGAGACCAAAAGTTGAAATTGGTTATAATTCACAGAAATTTCTCATTAGATTTCTCCAAATAAGATGCATATAATTTCCCCCACATAATTCTATTAAAATGTGGTTAATTTTTATTCTTTAAAGTATGGCAGCTATATGAATGCCTGTATGAAAATTGATAGTATGCTGGCAACATCAGTAGATAATGAGAGAATTTTAAACGTTGCCAAAGAAGAGTAGTTGTTTAAATGCATGATAATTTAGACCATATGGGTGAAATAGTATGGAAAAAATAAAAAGTGTAAGAATGTGTTGAATAGAAAACAATGGTACTAAAAAAGGATTTGATAGTGATTTAATGCTTTCAATTATATGTGAATTTGTAACCTACTTTCTTGCTGAATCTGCCACATATAACAAATCCTAATAAATTATCATACAATTTTTTATATTTAGAAAGGACTTAGATTTTGAGGGTCAATTATTTTATAGATAAGGAAATGGAGGACCAGACTTCAAGGTCCCCCAGCAGGTTAATGGCAGAGCCTTTGGGGTAAGGATTATGACATATACCTGTCTGCTGAGCACCCAGCATTTACCTGGGCATTTGAAAGATGTTTGGTAAATATCTGTTGGCTAAAACACACAGGCCAGTGCACTTTGTCAGGTTTGCCTGTTAGTTTTCAAATCATACCTAGGGAATTCAGATCAATTTTAGAGGCTATCTTGTTTTCTACAAAATTTATTTTTAATTATATTTCATGTTTCTTTTCACTAAATAATCACGATGGTAAATCGCTAATGTGTGTTTTGCCCATGTGGCTGGGAAAGAGAGTCCTTACAGTTGACAAAAGGCAGACAAAAGAACACCAAGTCTGGTTGCAGCTTTCTTTCCTAGCTGTGTGACTTACTGTGAGATTTAGTTTACTCATCTTTAAAAGGAAAAGGTTGCATGAGCTGATCTCTAATACTTATTTTTTAAGCTTAAAAAAAATCTCATCAACAACAACAACAAAAAATCAAATAACTTGGTTTAAAAATGGGCAAAGGACTTGAAGAGACATTTCTCCATATAATGGAGAAACGACCATTTGTATATCATCTTTGAAGAAATCATATACACATGAAAAGATGCTCAATATCACTAAGCATCAGAGAAATACAAATCAAAACTATAGTGCAATATCACCATTGGGATGGCTACTGTCAAAGAAACCAGAAAATACTGTGTTGATGAGGATGTAGAGAAATTGGAACCTTTGTGCATTGTTGGTGGGATTGTAAAATGGGGCAGCTGCTATGGAAAACAGTATGAAGGTTCTTCAAAAATTTAAAAATAGAACTACCATATGATCCTGCAATCCTACTTCTGGATATATATCCAAAAGAGTTGAAAACAGGATCTTGAAGAGATATTTGCACTCCCATGTTCGTTGCAGCATTATTCACAATAGCCAAGAGGTGGAAGCAACCCAAATGTTCATTGGCACATGAATGGATAAATAAAATGTGGTATATATACACAATGGAATATTATTCAGCCTTAAAAAGGAAGGAAATCCTGGCACATGCTACAACATGGATGAACCTTGAGGACATTATGCTAAGTGAAATTAACCAGCCACAAAAAAGATGAATACTGTATGATTCCCCTTTTATGAGTTATCTAAAGTAGTCAGATTCACAAAACAGAAAGTAGGATGGTGTTTACCAGGGGCTGAGAGAAGGGGGAAATGGGACATTGTTTAAGGGGTATAGAGTTTGAGTTTTGCAAGATGATAAAGTTTTGGAGATCTGTTGTACGACAATGTGAATATACTTAACACTACTGAACTGTACGCTTAAAAATGGTTAAGATGGTAAATTTTATGTTATGTCTTTTTTTAACCACAGTTAAAATTTTTTTTTTAAATATCTGATTTTGTATTGTTAAAGAATAAGCCTTCAATTTATTTCTTTCTTGAAATGTTAATAAGTAAATATAGAATATTATTATATTCTGGTGTCCATATAGGCAGACCTAAAGAGCTTAAGCTTATGGAAGAAATTTGTGAACCTGAGAAAAAATTTTATTTTTGAACTCGTCTTTTTTCTGCTATCCAGAAAAAGCCTGCCATTATTTATTCTAGTGGTGGGACCATTAGTACGCCAATGAAAGAGCAGTGTTTTACATGGCGCAAGATGGACCCCTTACTGACAGGCTTAAGAAAGCCAGTATCACACCTTCTGAGATTCTTTTTCAGTTTTTGATGTTGTTGTTGGTGTTCTGTAGGTTCAGAGCTTCATGCGAGGATGGTTGTGTAGAAGGAAATGGAAGACCATTGTACAGGATTACATTTGTTCTCCTCACGCTGAAAGTATGAGGAAGAGAAACCAGATTGTGTTCACCATGGTTGAGGCTGAGTCGGAGTATGTGCACCAGCTCTACATCCTGGTCAATGGCTTCCTCCGGCCCCTGCGAATGGCAGCCAGCTCCAAGAAGCCCCCCATCAGCCATGACGATGTCAGCAGTATTTTTCTCAACAGGTCTGTTTTGACATAAATCAAAGAGTCATGTGAAAAACCTGTTTGAATTTCTTAACAGAATTTTTACTTTACTCTTAAAAGAATAGGTATCATAACTTCACCTTTATGAATTTATGGTATTGAAAATAAAAAAGGTATCATTTGTGTTTCATTAGTCCAAATTTGCATATCTTTGTCTTGCTTCTTGGAATCTAGTTTTCTGGTTTTCTTCTCTATTTGGCATATGTTTTCTTGTCATTGTGTGTGTTGGGGAAGATAATGTCCCTCATAAACTGAGGGAAATGGTGTGATCAATGGGTCTTTGCATGTAATTTATACAGAAGTATGTTAGGTAGAGCAAAAACTGACAGAGGACCTGAGACTCTCTCGTAAATTTATTCTCTCGATAAATATTTATAGTGTCCTTACTGCTGAGGATTCATCAGTGAACAAAGCAGATCCCTGCCTTCATGGAACTTGAATTTTTATGTGAGAAGACAGACAATAAATAGTGAATGACTGAACTACGTAATATATTATATGGTGATGAGTGCTGTGGAAAAAATAAAGAAAGGAAGGAGAGAAGAGGGGAAAGGGAATGCTTGGGTGTTTTACTTAAGATTTTAGTTATTTATTTGTTTTTGAGTAGATAATACATTTACATGGTTCAAAAGTCAAAATAACATGAAAACATCAAACGACAGTTAGAAGTCTCTCTTACACTGTCTCTGCCCACCCCATTTTCCCACTTTATATATATAACCATTTTCATTAGATTCTTATATATCCTTCCAGTGTTTCTTGATGTAGATCCAATTTTGAGTCTTATTTCCCCCCTGCTCACACAAAAAGCAATGTACTTTAACATGTACTTGCTTTTTTCACTTCACAATGTATCCTGGACATCTTTCCATATTGATATTTAAAGAACATTCTATTTTTTAAAGAATCACTCCATGGTAGGAGGGAGATTTCCCCACATTGGGTGGCAAGGATGCCACCCAAGTGTGTGAGACATCCTGAGGGACCTGAGGGGTACTCTTGATCCTCAGGCTATACAGCTAGCATTTTGGTGATACTTCGGTCATCCAAACATGCAGTTTCAACAGTTCTGATGGCAATGGACAGGACTGTGAACTGCACTCTGATAGTGATGCCATCAAAGCCTGCACCACGTTGGTTTTAGGCCGCCTCTGGATATTTACTTCCATTGAGTTGCGTGGTCTGCAATGCAGAAGACAAGCTTTGTCATATTGTTTAAATTTGGAGTCAAGATGCTGTGCCTCTTTTTGGAAGCTGAGGCCATAAGCTCTTCATACAGGCTAGCAATTGTTTACTACACCTAGTCCTAGATGGAGATTTGAAGAAGTATGTTTTTAAAGGGGAGGCTGTTGGATGTTTGTTATCATTGCTGTCATTTAACTAGAATCCCTGTCCTTCCCTTTCAAATTGAAGCCCTAGGCAGGTCAATTATTTTGAATTTCAGCACCGAATTTATACTTAAAAAAATATAATCTACCTATCTACATGCAGAATTGTTTTATTTGTTTTCTAACCATCCAGGTGTCAAAATATGTATCAGTTAGTTTTCAATCTAGGAAAGAGAAATCTCTCTCTGAGTGGAGGGAATTCGCTGCTTACAGAATCCTTTGGAAGGGCTGGAGAAGTAACATCAGGGAGCTGCCCCTGGACCATTGAGTTCAAGGGCACAGCACCACAGATGTGATCCAGAGGTTAGGAAACTACTGCCCCCGCCATTGCCACCTCATCTGCCTCTCAGATCCGTGAAGCTGGTACCTAGAAACTAGAATGCTGAGGCTGAGGGCTGAAACTGCCCCGGAAGCACTGGTATCTCCATGACTGACTTTCAGCAGCAGAAAGAGGCCTCTACTTCCGCCTTCTGTCTCTTACCAAGCACATCTGTTGGTGGGACTGAATTTATATCCAGAACCCTATCTGCAAGGGAGTCTGGGAAATGTAGTTTTAGCTCTCCTTCCTCTCCACCTAGAAGGAGGGTGGAATGGAGATCAAAAGAGTAATCTACAATATCTACCAAACTAGATTTGATTGAAATCCTTGAACAATTTTAACTGCTTAGTTAAAATTCTATAAAAGGAAAACAAATTACCATCTCCAAGCAGTGTCTATTTTGTTTCATGGACCACTTGGAAATAGTGAGGACTTCTCCTTGATATTTCTTGTAATGGAATTTGAGTAATAACAGAAACAAAGTATTCCACTGACATAAATCATTCTGTATTTGATTGTGTCAATGTGTAAGTTCAGAAAAGGCTTCAAAGGCTCATTTCAGTAGGTTAATTCTAGTGAGAGAAAGCAAAAGATATTTTGACTTTAGTAACTACACTTCTTGACACTTTTAGGAATTTAGATCCCTAATTTATGCATAGTTCTCATTTTAGTATCTCTGTGTGGGCTCCATACTTTTCAGAAGATTCTTTTACATTTCTGTCTTGAATGTCTTAGGAGTGGTTGCAGTAGTTCTGTCAAATCTTTGCTATGGATTTTTTCCCTCTCTCTCCTTCTGTCTAAACTCATTTTAGTGAAAGAGAGACTTCTCCCTGAGTTATCATCTAGAATCAAATCTGAAGGGAAAAAGAATCATAACTAATTTTATTATTATCAGTTGAAGTGCTACGTTCTAAGCATAGAAAGCCGTCTTTATTATCAATTGGTAAAGAGGATTATATGACATTGATTTGGTGCTTACTGTCTTCCAATATTTGAAGCTCAGCTCAGAATTTTCTTTGAGATTTTGAGGTTGTCTGAAAGATAAACTGCTTTCTGGGGGCTCATATAATTCATATTATTATTCGGTGTACAGTTTGGAGGCCCCAGGAGACGTGTATATCATGTATTTATTAAGGCTTTAAGGACTCAGTGTACTTCTTTAACAAAATAGACACTTTATAGTGGCTAAATTATATTATTTTTCCATTTTTTATAGTGAAACAATCATGTTTCTTCATGAAATATTTCATCAAGGACTGAAGGCAAGGATAGCAAACTGGCCTACTTTAATTTTAGGTAAGCGCATGCTTTAGAGATATAAGATTTTCTCTTAATATGGCTACTATTAGAATAAAATAACTTTAACATTTTTCAGTCAAAGCTGTCTGAATTTCCCTTCTTCTTGGCCTGTGAGCTCCCTTAGCCACTGGGAATCTGTCTCGTTGCCGTTTGGGCCCTGCCTCTGGACTTACGTTTCCCCTGGTCTATCCTGGTTCATTTGGGCCTAGAGCTGGGCTCTGCACTGGGGTGCATTCTGTTAGATCAGTCATTTAGGCATCTGGACTGGGGCCCCGCCCATGTGTGACACCTGGCGCTGGGAGCCACCCTCTGCCATTCCTGTTGAGTGAACACAGTCTCTCCCTGTACCTTAGATAATTTACTGAGTCCAAGAGAAACTGCCATGTTTACTTCTTCTTTCCAGCTGATCTGTTTGATATTTTGCTCCCCATGCTGAACATTTATCAAGAATTTGTGCGTAATCACCAGTACAGCCTCCAAGTGCTTGCCAATTGTAAGCAAAACAGAGATTTTGACAAACTCTTAAAACAGTATGAAGCCAACCCTGCCTGTGAGGGGAGGATGCTGGAAACGTTCTTGACCTATCCAATGTTTCAGGTGAGTCATCTGGGATGCATTTATAAGTCATTGATTCCAACTTGATGTTGCTGATACCCAGTGTGACCAGAGTGAGATGTGCCAGTATCCCCTGTGAGGAATCATGGCACATATGCATCGTCTGTCATCTTGAGCTTGACCCGGAGCTAAAGAAACTTGTGTCACATATTCTCTGTCTAGTAGTCATGCGTCGTTAGGCAATTTTGTCCTTGTGTGAACATCATAGAGTGTACTTACACAAACCTAGATGGTATAGCCTAATACATACCTATACTATATGGTACTAATCTTATGGGACCGCCATCATATATGCGGTCCATTGTTGACCAAAACATCATTATGCGGCGCATGACTGTATATGTAAGAAAACTAGGCAGTTTTGAGGCAGGTAAATCAGGAACGGTTTTTTGAAAAGCAGCACAATTTTCTCTTTACAGAAAGATTCCTCACAGACTTCTTCCATGGAGTCTCCTCCTCCAGCATGTTTAAAAATATTATCAAGTTTACAGAAATAGGATGCTGTGCAAATGTTCCAGTGTACGCTGGTTGCATAAAAGGTTCCTGGGGAGAGGAGTGCCTGTTGGGAAGGTCTTTGTTTCCCTGCCCATCCTCCCACCCTGCTGTGATTGCTGCTGAGTCTCCCTTGGCTGGAGCTCTGGGGCAAAAGGAACACCTCTCCAGTCATAGAGGCTGTGGGGACTTAGGAGCTAGAGGCACCGGCTGTACCTGGAGACTCTTGGCCCCTGGTCAGGTTGCTGGAATGAGGCTGGAGCTTGTCCTGATGTTCACTTTGGGATCAGAGCAACCCAATGGATCAAGTACACTTGTGTTCTTTCTTTCTTCTTTTTTTTTTTGTTTTATGTGGGTCTTTACTGATTTTATTAAACAGAGCACACGTGATGAACACATCCTTACTAACATCATGCTGCACAGATGCATCAAAATTCTATCACCGTAGAAACACATTCTATACGTGTGACATACAGAGTGCATTCCATGCACCACAAAGTGGTGAACATATCTTTAATGAAATAATACTCTACTGATTCACAAATATAGCTAGCATTCTTATAAACATCTTCTATACCTGGGCATTTACAGAGTGTATTAAGTCAGCCCCTGTAGTGAACAAATTCTTTAATTCACAGAAATGAAGCAATCTGATTACAACAAAATGCTGTAACAGAATAACTTTTTAAAATTTTTATTTATTTATTTTCTATGGAAGTAACATTAGTTTATAACATTATATAAGTTTCAGGTGTACATCATCATATTTTGACTTCTATGTAGACTGCATCGTGTTCACCACCCCTTGGGTTCTTTCGGTATCTGGGGCCTTACCGTTAAGAGCTCTTGAGTGAGAACTACAGAGGCCAAAATATGAATTGAGTTTCCTGTTCTTTTGAAAAGTGTTGATTCTGTTCTTTTGGCAAGGCATTGAAGTTCTTGTTGTGGAATTTATGGAGCTTTCGGCCAGACCTCCAAATTGTCATGTGGGAAACCGATTCTCCTAGTCATGTGTGTTAGGGTTTCTGCGGACAGTTTGGTCCCCTGAACAGGCATCTCTGACCCTGGCTGATCATTTTCTAGCCTGGGAGAGAAATGTTGCTGTGGTTTGTAACTGTTTGTCTTAAAAAGTTTGTCAATCCTGCTTGAAATCATGGGAGTCACCATAGAAGTTGAGTAAGATTTTTAAAAACCAAAAGGATGATTTGAAACAACTTAAGTATAGTGAAACTTTATAATGTTACTGTGTTTATTTCTTGAAACTAAATTGTTTGAACTCTTTGCCTCTCTGAGGAGATATTTCACAAGAAAAACTTCAAAGCAAAAAAAAAATTTTTGCTTTGTTTTTAACTGTATACAAAATTGTAATTTTTTAGTTTACAGTGAAACAAATTTGAATCTTTGGCAGTTACCTCTAGGTTATGATTAAATACCCTAAATTGTGTCTGTTTAGCAACCCCAACTCAGGTAAATACTCTAAAATAGAATTGTGAAAGCCACATGGAGCATTCAGAGAGGTACCTTGCTCCCTTTCTGACAGCCCATTAATGTCTTTTTAATGCCTATTTAACTCCCCTTGGTGTGATTCTCTCAATGTTTTAAAATGGCAGAACACACTGGCCCTTTAGTTGAGGTGTCCAAACACAGTAGAATGTAGGGCCTTGGAAAGGCCTTTGGATTTCTGAAATGCTGAGGTACTCTCCCTCCAACCCCCTCCTTCCCCTGAGTTTAAGCCCAATAACAATGACAGCATTTTGGTTAACCCCCAGGAATTTCCATAATGTCAGAAAAGGACCATTGGACTTGGACTCTTTAGGAGACCTGGATGTCTTGCTCACCCCTCAGTCGTAGCATTGGGGAAAATAACTGAACCAGTCTAAATCTCTGTTTCTTACTCTCGAAATTGAGGCATCTAAGCTCTAGTTATCCCCCAGAGCTCTAGCTCTCTGTGATCCCAAGGGGACTGGACTGGTTCTGAAAGTTGGGGTGGTTAACTATATGGTGGTGCAAAGAGCCTGGTGTTAGTCTAAGACCACCCCCTCCACCCCTAAGACTGTGGTGGCCCCAAACCCTAGAATTTAGCTGAAGGGTCAGATGTTGAGATTCTCTGGCTTCTTCCAGACCAGGGTAACCAAAGGCCTCAGCTTGTGAGAGCCATTGCTCTGGGAAGAGCCTCAAACATAAACAATTTAGCTACAATTGGTCCATTTGCAAGAAATGTGCAAATTGAAAGAGTGCTGAATGGCGCTTTCTTTCTTTGCTTTCCCATAACGATTTTGAACAGACCAAGAGGGAAAATCATCTAAGTTTGCTGCCCAAGGGCCACATTCTCCTTGATGTCTCCCCTCTGTCTTGTTCCGTTGGTGTCTGTCCCTTCTGCCCTCTCCCTAGGAGTGACCATATGGAACACTTAGGGGGAAACCACCCTTTTGAGAAGCTTGAAGGTTTTTTTCTTACTAGATTCATTATATCCTTCCTGTTCTCTTTTGGTCCTTTCACCAATGAGATGAAATTGTCCTGAAGGCGTTTGCTCCCTCACATGGTCCAGCTGTATCTACTTCCCTCTGCATACATTGTATCAGCAGTGGTACTCCTGCACTTCTACCTTGTTCTGGTGTAGGCTGGACACCTCAGGATGAGGCTGGGGCACCACACTTTTTTGCTGTAGGGCAACAATGGAAGAGGTGGCCCTAGTTCATACTGCCGAGGGGCCTCTGCCCAGACTTTTTCTTGAGCCAAGATATGGGGGCAGAGGTTGGTGGGGGGCAGAGGAAGGAGGAGAGGTGATTGACAACTTTTAGCCTGTGTACGAGTAGAAGAGAAAAGTGTTACATTCTACCTCTTTCTGGGCCCTTTGTCGAGTAAGTCAATTGCTGCTCTTAATGAACCATGTTGACCTGTGGAAACATGAAGGATTGTAGACTTTGAATGATGCAGTATATTTATCCTCAGTTGAACTATCAGACAAGTAAGTCCAAGTGTTGCCAAGAAATTTGTTATGGAAAATAATATAGTCATTAACATACTTTTTATTTAGCAAAGACAATGGCTTGGCTGGTATTGTTTAAATTGGCTTCAGCTGCTCATAAGCCCATAGGTAAGCCAATCATAAAATCTGCTCCTGCAAGAACAGTGCTGTTAGATGTCCTCTAGAAAGTAGCCATTTGCTGCCTTAGCCACCTATTTACTCTATTTGGAGAGCAAGCTAATTAGTGACTATAAAGTGACAAGTATTGCTCCATAATTGAAAGCAGGATTATGATTCATCTAGACAGTACTTACTATGATTCTTGTTTTTTTGGGGAACAGATTTATAGTCAGCTCTTAAATATACAGATGAGCTCTTTGGAGAGCCGTCCACTTCTCTGCAGAACGTCCTTTGCCTGCTTTTTGGCAGTTTCAGTCTTGTTTGTTCCTCCACAAGAAAGTGGAAAGGGCCAGTTACTGAATTTTGAATCCATCCACTTGAATCTTAGCCCAGGAGCTCTCTAAAATAGATTTCGTTAATGGGGGAGGATCATGAAGCTATTGACTAAACTTAGTTTTGTGGGTTTTCAGTGCATTATCCATAGCCAGGCTCTCCCACTCCTGCCCTCTTTGTTATGAAAAATTGAGTACATTTGCTGTCAATCGCCTTGATTGTCTTATAGAACTACTAACTTAGAGGCAAACTATTATGGATCATGGCATTGTGCAAAAGGAATATTTGAAAGTGTACTTATCCCAGGAGGCTTCAGCAAGTGGAACAGCCCTACAGGCTGTTTTAGTGAGAAGTTTGTGGGGTGGAGAGGCAGAAAGCCTCCTCCACTTGTGCTTCAGAGGGAGCAGTCTCCCGGCCCCCACTCTCCTGTAACTAAGGAGTCTGTCTGCACTTCTGAAACCTTGGCTTGATGACGTTCCCTTGGACATGATCCCAGAGTGTGAGCTGCAGATTGATGTCTGTGCTGAGGGCACTGCCCTCTGTACCTATGCATAAATGTGGGCACTCAGTAAATATTAGTAAATAACCCAATGAAGGCCACCACCTGCACGAGAGCAAAAGCAGATCCAAGGATAGAGCTGCCAACACCTCAGGACAGAATGGAAGGAGCTACACAGGGCCCTGGACCTCTCTGGTCTCAGAGGTCCTTTCAGGTGCTGAGTGGACCCCAGTCCTTGCAGAAGAGACCCACTGGGCTAGTGCACTGGTCAGAGCAGGGCTCATGGCTGGCTCTGCCATTTACTATGAAGCCCCCTTGGGGCTTCCCCAACTTCCCCAACTTTCTTGGGGAAGTTACCAAACCTCTTCACGCTTTATTTCCTTGTCTGTAAAATGGGAAAATAATTCTTATGTTGCTGGAGGATTTAGTGCATGTACAAACCTCGAGCTCCGATCTGACCCATCGCGGGCAGTGTTACGGTAGCTGTTGTTCACACGTGTTATTGTTAAAATTAAACCCACTGCTCCTGCTTTCTAAAAAATTTTAGTTTATAAGCCAGTAAAAAATAAATTTGTTGAATCACTATAACTTGAGTTAAATCTCTACTGTGGTCTATTAAAACCGTCATAGTGTTGGTGAAGTTTCTGCCTTTGACAGAATTCAGACAGTCTGTCTATTCATAAAGAAAAGTATAAGTAAATAATCTAATTAAACAATACTTTTTACCACTAGAAGGATGAGTTAAGTAAAGCAGAATCAAAAGAATGTAATGGGCGAATGTATCTTCTCCCGAGTTTTAATTCCTAAAGAGAACATTGCAGCAGTAGAACTGTCAATTTCTAAAAAATTTTGTAAACAGGCAAATATATCTAACAGACTCAAGTGATTTAATGATAGCTGTATCTGTTTCCCTGTGAACCAATTTTCAAAAATTATGGTTAAGAAATATACGATTATAGTAAAAAATCTAAAGAAACAATTGTTTCTTTGTAACATAATACTTTATTATTCTTTTCATGTGTTCTTGGTGAAGTTTGTGTGACGTGTGAAATTTGAAATGTAGTTTATTTTAAATATATTTTTTAAAAAAATATTTGTAAAACAATCAAAACTGTAAGAGTAGAGATGAGCTTCTGGAAGTGATGATGGCATTGGAGAGAAGGTCTCCGTTACTCATCCTGACCGCTTGCTCATGCTGGCCTCTGTTTGCATTCAGATCCCCAGGTATATCATCACACTTCATGAACTCCTCGCTCATACACCCCACGAGCATGTGGAGAGGAAAAGTCTGGAGTTTGCTAAATCAAAATTAGAAGAACTGTCCAGGTATGTGGGGGAATTGATAATAAAGGCTTAATATGGGAAAGCAGCAGATTAGTCTCTGTGGAAACCTAATATATATGTCCAGGGAACAAGAAGCAAGACACAACCCAGCTTCTCCAGTTCACCTGAATGTTAAGAGCTAGTTCTTGAGATGGTACTGAATCAGCATGCACACTAATTTTAATCAAGAAAAAAATATGTCTTTGAGAATTTTTTTTTTCCCCCCGAAAGCCCCAGTACATAGTTGTATATTCTAGTTGTAGCTGCTTCTAGTTCTTCTATGTGAGCCACCGCCACAGCATGGCTAGTGGGAGACGAGTGGTGTGGTTCCATGCCTGGGAACCGAACCCAGGCTGCTGAAGCAGAGTGTGCCGAACTTGAACCAATAGGCCATCAGGGCTGGCTCAAAAATGTTTTTATAGCATGTGAATTTATGTAGTTGAGATTAGGTGTATTTTGGTTTAACTTTGAAAATGTTCACATTTCTTTCAGCATAATAGAAAAACAATTGTTAGTTGCATTTTTGTATTCATATTTGGCAAGAGGCTAGAGATTGTATATTTTGGATGTGTCAGTGACTTCTCAGTGTCTCCGACGCTTCTTTACATCTGTGTTTCTGTAGCTTATATGGGGGTAAATGGGTAAAGGTCTTTCATTTACTCCACCACTAGGAAATGACATCTTAGCTTCTATGAAGGAAGCTGTTTACAAAATAATATGTTGCTGTCCTCTTGCACTTACAAGCAGCATTCCCAGGATACTCATTGGTCACTGACCCACTTACCGTTTGGAATCGTGAGGAGCATTGGCCTTGCTTGGCTCATGACTCGTTGAAGCCTGGAGGTCCAGTCAGCTTCCCTCACAGCGCCAGTTAAATGATATAAGTTCAAAACCAAGCTTCCCAGATGGAGCTCTTCTTTGCTTACCTGCTAGGGCAACAGAAAATACTCTTCCTGTGATCCTGTCTGTGTTGTGTCTGACAGAGTAATGCACGATGAAGTGAGCGACACTGAAAACATAAGGAAGAACCTTGCCATAGAAAGAATGATCGTCGAGGGCTGTGATATTTTGCTGGACACCAGCCAAACTTTCATCCGCCAAGGTAAGTCCTTGTCAACAGACCCACCATCTAAGTGATCTCTGCGACTGTCGCATTATCACTGGCAGATCCAGGAAAGCGTTTTGGAGCAGGCTTGATTTAGCTGTGTGATTGACGCTGTTCATGCAGGAAATCCCCATGGCCTTGTCCGAGGCTGTGTTTGAGGCCCACCTTTGTGCTGTTTCTTTTCAGGGGCCATGAAAAACAGCAACACAATAATAGTAAAGCACGAATGGGACAGTAAGTTACATTCTGACTGGACTCTCCTCCTCAGTGGACCGGACGTTCTCTACAGCTCCAAGGAGGACAGAGCGGTCTGGCCGATTGGAGTGGCAGTGCCAGGTGGTGACGACATCCAGGCAAAGGCCCAAGAGAAACTTGCATTGCTCAAAGCCCTTTCACATAGCAGTGGGGACAATGTCCGAAGTGAAAACAGCTGTCTTTTGTTCCCATTTTTCATCAGTGCTTCTGGATCGGCCCCACATGATATGATTTGATTCAACTGGTAACTCTAGTTGCCAGATGAAATGTTTCACAGTCGCCCCCTGCCACGCTTTGGTGATGGTGATGGTATCTTGTTTGTGGAGTGTGCTTTGGGGGCATCACCCAGTAAATTAAGCTTTTGATGAGTTGAAGATATTTGTGCCAGAATCTGTGGAGAAGCAACAGCCTAACAGTGCAGAGTCCTCTGTGGCTCTCATCCCAAAGCTCACGAAGTAAACCACATCCCAAGCTCTTTTTAAGTGCTTGAGTGTTCTGAGGGAGGGGAGCAGGCCCCATGGACTTGATGTGAGACAACATATTGCACACATTTATAATTTTGAACTTGGTAAGGAGTGGCACATAAATTTGGAACTAGGATTAACCTTTAATGTAGTTTCTGTTTATAATGTGCCAATATCCTTTGAAGATATTTGCATTTCCGTTGCCCACCAAAATGTGCTGCTTAAAATATTTTTTACCTCATCAAACAGACATTATTTTTTTTGTGCACATTAATTTTTGCACAGAATACTTAAAAAATTTAACACATGCTGTTCTATTTTCCATTATTTATTTACAAGGAGAGAAGTCACGCATATGTTCAAGTTTGGAAGAATATTTTAGGAAATGATAACTTTTCTCCTTTTTGGCTTTCGATACTAATTTTTCTTTAAATAATAGGGGAATATAATGCTGACAACGTCAGGTCTTCCCAATTGTCCCTCTATTCCTCTGCGCACACTGTGTCCCCATATTGGCTTCCTGCCTTCCCAGCACTTGCCTGCCTCTGTGCCTTTTTGTGTGCTGTCCTCAGCCTGGGGGCCAGGAATGCCCTTATCCACCTCTTCCGTGCCTGTCGAAGGTCTGCTTGTCCTACCAGGCTCAGGTCAGACACCTCTAAAGAGCCTTTTAAAATCTCCTCCTCATCTTCCCCTCCCCCACCCTCCAGTTAGAATGAATTTACCTTCCTCCTCGTTTCCAAGGCCCTTTGCTCCTGGTGCATGTATCTCAGCCTCTTATGTGTTATGGGCACATGCTTGCATGCCTGTCTCACCCAGTAATTGTAGCTCTGAAGAGTGGTGTTTATGAATTCTCCCCTGTCTAACACACTGCTTTCCATGATAGATACCTGGAAACTGGGCATTGGGTTAAATTGAATTGCTTGTCGAATTGCAGTTTTGATTGTAAGGTGTCTTATTTAGTATTTCTCTTGTATTTGGAGTTCACTGAAGAATACTTACTAATTGTCTTGAGCTTTATAATGTGTAAGAATGGAAACAAAAGTTTCTATAACTAGTATTCAATTTCTGGAAGGACTTTTGATTAAGAAGTATTATTACGCATAGGCATTTAATATATTTCTACAAACGTAGACTGTTTTGATCTAAGTTTGGAAAAACATCTATAATGAAAAATGCTAGAAGGTCGAATTTATTGAATAAGTCATATTGTTTTCATTGCACCTGGAGGAGAACAATCATGAACCCCCTCTTGCTTTGATTCATGTCCAGATGTTCTTTATTGCTTGTTCTGTACCATTTTTTAAGGAGCTTCTGTGAGCTATTAATATATCTGATGTTGTTACGGTATTGATGTTGATGTGATTTGCCTTTCAGCAATATTTGTCTGTATTGTTTGGTTTGGTTAGTCTGTTTAGGAATTATTCAATAAAGGTGGTTTTAAAAAATCAGGCCTTAATCTGAAAGTAGAGAGGAATCCAATTACAGACAATTTGGAAAGTTGGCCTTTTTTGCTCGAGTTACTCCTGTTATCACTTTGACTAAATACTCCTAATGGGCTTTAACACCCATGGAGGTGTTTTTTCCTTTTTAATTCTTTTAAACTTTTGGGGATTCTATCTCCTATGAAATGGACTACAGTTTGTCTCTAATTGTGCGCTAGTATATGTGTTGTTTACTTTTAGGGACGATATGAGGTCTGTTTCAGTATGTGTGTGCATGCATGCATATCCACAGATACGTGCGTGGTTTCAATCTTAAGTGAATTTTTATTCTGAGAACTAGAAAAAATAAGTCATCCAGGTCATCTGAAAGGCTCCTCAGAAAGGGGCATCAGCCAATCTTGAATGTCAATCCATGGGAATTTAGTGATTGAAATAACAGATGTTTTATTGCAAATGGATTCCAATTATCAGACAGTTGATGAGAAGGACGCAAAAGAATGTATCATGGCGGTGGTCTGCTATTGTTTATTTTCCAAAATCTATTCAAAGTTTATTGAACAAATGTTTAAAGTGTCTGAGGCAATAATAGGAAGACAGTATAGCCATGTCACTGGAGTTCAAATCCTGTCTCTCCCACTTCCTTGCTGTGTGATATTGTGCAATTTACTTAACCGCTCTTTGCCTCAGTTTCCTCTCCTGAAGTTAGGGTTAATAGTAGTAGCTATCTTTTAGGATTGTTGTGAAGATTAAATGAGCTAATGCTCACAAAAGCATCTAGACTAGTGCCTATGAGATTATGACATAAACTTTAAAAACCAAGATCCAAATTTTGGAATGAGTTTTTATTTTCAATAACATGAAATATATATGACTATTTAGTAGAAGGTAAAGGCACTGTAACTTGACATTTTGCACAAACCCATTACGCAGAGTCAACGCTGTCTTGTGGAAATGTGAATTAGGAAAAATAAATAAAGGTGTCCCAATTCAGAGCAAAATGCATTGAGATTGAGACATGGACCTCTCTGGTACCTTAATCATTCCCAGAGTCAAAATCATGTACTTTCAATGTACCAGTGTTCTTTGAAATTGTAACATGGGGTTACGATAGTTATACCTTCCCAAATGCCTAACCCAATAACCCGAGATCAACGAAATTGCTCTTCGTTCTTTTTTACTACTGAGTGGAATTCAGGATAAGGGCATTAGCTAGTCTTTTTTTTTTTTTTTTTTTTGGTGGGGAAGATTCGCTCTGAGCTAACATCTGTTGCCAGTCTTCCTCCTTTTTTTTGGCTTGAGGAAGATTACCTCTGAGCTAACATCTGTGCCAGTCTTCCTCTATTTTTTTGTATGTGGGTCGCCACCTCAGCATGTTTGACAAGTAGCGTAGGTCTGCACCTGGGATCTGAACCCGCGAACCCAGGCTGCCAAAGTGGAGCACGCCAAACTCGGGGTCGGCCCCTATTAACCAGTCTTGAATGCCACTCTATGGGAATTTAGTGATTGAAATAACAGAAGTTTTGTTGTAAGCTGACCCCAATTATTAGATAGGCTGCTGATAGAGATGCAAGTGACTGTATCATAGCAATGGTCTGATACTGAGGAATTGCTAATTTAATACTAATTGTTTTTCTAATTTGTATTAACTAGAGAGGGATCTTCAAGTCTCATGGCTGTGTTGAAACATCATCTCAAACATAAGATGAAATGTGAAAAAAATCTACTTAACATGTTTTTCCCATTATCAGTAGTTTGTAAACCAAACAGTAGTGTTGAAATTGCTCACTTTTACTTCAGATGTATGGATTTCTGTACGTACCTAATGCACATAGTCTCCCAGTTGGATATGAGATGAACAGTTATAGATTAAGCATATTAGTGCATAGTTGCCAAGGAAACATTTATTTTTTTACCTTAAAGGTGAAATTCACAGTAATTACTAATATATGAGCTAATGGTTTCTGTAGTTTCCGGTATACAAGATCATTAAATGCTAGAAGCACTTACCAATGAACACATTATATCAAGTTTTCGTACCCTTGGTTATAGCCTTTCTGAAAATGACTCCCAAACCCCTTTGTGCCCCAGGATATTTGTCCTAAGCCTCAGTCTTTTGCTCCGCCCTAAGCAGTCTGTCTGGATGACTCACGACCACCCATGGCAAAGCGGCAACTCACTGTCTTTTCCCATCCCTTCCGTTTCCAAGTGCCAGTTTTAATGTTGCTGAATCCACTGCCGTCTCCTGGATGTGCCGCTCAATTAGGTGTGACCTTGGGAGAGCTGCTTAGTCTCTCAGGCCTCAGTTTCCCCTTCTGTGAAGTGAGGAGGTGAACTAGGTGCAATGAAGGATCTCCTCCCCCTTTGATTCCACCCCATGAGTCCCATGAGGACAGTCCTCCTGCTGTTACTTGCTCATCCGCTTCTCTCAGCATTCTGCCTTCTGTTTCCCCTCTCTCCTTTACTCTTCAGATTGAATTTCTTGCTGCCTGTGCTCTCGGCCAGTTTGCTCCCACCTACCTCGCCTCCTTCATTCACTCTCCTCTTGCCCGTTCCCTTCAGTGGAATCAAGCCTTTGTTCCATGGTCCCTCGCTCTCCCGTGGAATTTCTTCTCTGCTCTTCTTTAGGCCCGAATAGCTGCCTGCTCTGCCTATCAGGCAGCCCCACCTGAACAGTCACCTAAATCGATGGAGTCAGGGCATGGAGGCGGGGGTCCTTTACCCCCTGCACATCTTTAGGTCTCTGTTAAAAAGTAGATGCTGTTTGGAACATTCATATGTTAATGTGAACGTTTTACCACCCACAATCATAGTTTTACTATTTTATGTATGTGAAGAACTTTAGTGTTTTTTTTTCCCACTTATAGAAATAGTCTGTGCTCATTTAAAAAAAAAAAAAATCAGGACACTCAGAAAATGTTATGAAGAGGAAAACAAGATTGCCTGCAATCTCATCTCTTAGTGATGACCGCTATTAATATTTAAGGGTTGAATATGCATTTAATGGTTCTTATGAGGCTGATACAACGAGTTTTTGTAAGGCTGCATTTGGAGTGGGTGGTGGATTAAACAAAGAGTAGAAATATTACTGTCTCAGGCATTTCAGAGGTCAGAGTCAAAGGTATTTTCAAGAATCTTTTAGTACTTTTTGGTTTGATATTTAACTTAGACTGGAATTTTATTTTGGGGGAGAGGGAGGTCATTATTAGGGTGAAATTATATCAACTCTATGTAGAGCTTCTCACATTGAATGGAAGACAGCTTTGCTGACAAGATTGTTCTGGGTATAGACTTTATGTGGTTTCTTTTCCATTTAGATTCACAAAGAATTTTTATCACACATAATTTAAATATAACCTGAACTAGCTGCCCTTTAAAAATAGTCCTTAACTAAATTGCATTGAATTGTATAATTTTTGTATTTTTATAATATACATGTATTGTACATTCTATTTTTTCAATACAAAGTAAACTATATTAATATACTATCTATCTACCTTAAGTGCTTCAGGAAGAATAAATTCTATATGCTTTTTATTATGTTGTTTTAGTACTATATGTAATTGTACAATATGTACCTTATTCTTAAAGACATAAGTTGATTGAGATCAGATCACCAAGGACAGATGGCAGAAGTGCCTTGTTCTTGGAATTCATATTGGCTTTCTTTGAAACTTATTTTCCAGCTTATCGATGAATTATCAATTCTAAAATGTTTTAAAAAATAATAGGAATTAGTACTACCCTTAAAACACAGTGCACTTCTCAGAGTGTAGGGGATTTATTTGTTCCAGTGTTGCATCCAATAAATCCTTGGTATCTTGGGAAACAGACCCTACTGTTTATTGCATTGGGAACGTCTCTCACTTGACAACATTTTAATTGCTGTGTGTTCTTCACTTTTGTGATCACCAGGTTCTCTTATTCAAGTACCTTCCGTTGAGAGGGGGAAACTTAGTAAAGTTCGCCTGGGTTCATTGTCTTTGAAAAAGGAAGGAGAAAGACAATGCTTCTTATTTACAAAACACTTTTTAATTTGTACGAGAAGTTCAGGAGGAAAGCTGCATCTGCTCAAGGTATTGGTTTTACATGACTATTCCATTTATGTTCCATACACTTCAGAGGCATTGAGTTTAATTTAATTCTGACTTTGCTAGGCCTGGTATCATAAAACACATTGTCACAATTGCATAGTGAGGTAAGGTACAGTTATCAACCTTGACATTTACTTTGTTGTCAATTGGATCCAAAGTAATAGAAATTTAAGTGGGCATTACTATCAAGAAGTGAAATTAAAATCATAACCTGGGCAAAATTATTACTAATTGATGACTACTGAGCTACAAAAATCCTGTCAAATCACTACATTGTACTGAGGTAATATTTGCTAAAGGCTATTTTATCTTGTCTATACCAAGAGTCAGCAAACCATGGCCCAGAGCGTGCTGCCTGCGTGTGTGAATAAAGTTTTATTGGAATGCAGCCACGCTCATTTGTTTACATATTGTTTGTGGCTGCTTTCATGCTTTTTAAAAAAGATTTGAGTAGTTGCGATAGAGATCGTATGTCTTGCAAAGCCTAAAAGATTTGCATCTGGCCCTTTACAGAAAAAGTTTGTCTATCTATACCTTGTGTATTAGTGCCTAAAAATATTATTCAACATCATGACAATGGCTTTCTACTGCTTAAACCACTTCCTGGTTGGTGAGTCCGGCCCTTTGCTGAGCTGCATTCACTCTCAAAGGCCATTTAGTCTCCCAGACACTGGCTTGCTAAATTTTATAAACACTGGGAATGAGAGTGGGTTGGGGGAGAAGAATCATGACGTTCAATGAGTTCGATTACTTTTACATGTCCAAGTTTAATTTTGGAATCTATGAAAAATTATATATGATGCAGAATTGCTATGATTTCTTCTATGGCAACTTGAATATAAGGTTTACAAATCAGAGCTTCCCGAGCTATGCAAGGCTCTCAGCCTCTTAATGAAAAATTGGTTTGTTTCCAGACAGGTGGGGTCCTCTCTCTAATAGAATGTACGTTGATTGAGGAGCCCGATGCCAGCGACGATGACTGTAAGTCACATTCTGTCACTTAGAATTATATTAGAATACAAAAAGCCCCATGGTTTTTGTTCGTTTATACCTAAGAAGAGCTTCTTAAGGAAGCAGGAGAGATGCTGAGGATAAACTCCCTGAAGTCAATTATATATGAAGAATTCTGTTGAACCATTTAACCTGTGAGCCTTGTTAAACCGTCTTTGAGAATTCACATATACTGAATTTGTCTCATGATAGTGACTTTTCAGTAGTAGGCAGAGAAGAAAGGAATTAAATTAGAGTGTTGGAATTCTGTAGATTGTGGAAATTAAAAAACAAAGACATGAAATAAGACATCAACATCCCAGTCCTGAAATTACTGACCTCAGCTTCTTCATCTGCTTCTGAGCTTAAAAAAGTGCTCCCCGTGCCCAAGAAGTCCCATATTGCTGGAACGAGATTCTGGACTTGAATGCACATCGATCGCATTACTAGAACTCCGTGAAAGCAGCTATCGCTCATATTTTTGTAGGCACATTTAATTGTTTGTTTTATGTCTGTTGAAGCCAAAGGTTCTGGGCAAATGTTTGGACACCTGGATTTTAAAATAGTGGTGGAGCCTCCTGATGCTGCCCCCTTCACTGTTGTCTTGTTAGCACCTTCACGCCAGGAGAAAGCTGCCTGGACAAGCGACATAAGTCAGGTAAGCAACTGACTTTTGCCATAAGTTGTTTTTTTGTTTTTTTAAATTTCACAACATAAATTTTTGGGGAAGATTTTTCAAGTTATTTTTTTTTTATTAAAAAATTACATCTGGTTGCTGTGGTCACTACCATCATACTGTGGATCTTGATATGCTGGGATCATGTGTTGTTGTTGTTTTTCTTTTTAAGGTTAAAATTTACCTGCAATGTAGTACTTGCATTTTAGTTCCTGGGCGTTTTTGTATAAGCTGTAAATGTCCCTTGTGTTGAACAGTGTTAAAATTGCCCTGTTAGTAATAAATTCTCCAATGACCCCACTAGACTTTTTTTGTTTATTTGTTTCTAAAGTAGGAAAGTGGTGGGAGATACAAAAACAGCTAACAAGGGCTATGGCGAGAACTCACAAATGAAGGAATCACACCAAAGAAGAGACACTGACTGTGGTATGAAATCTGAAAATGAGCTCTTGTATTTTATGTAGAAAAAAATAGGAAACAGATTTGCTTACTTTTCCTTGATCAGCAATGCCCGGTCAGGGAATTGCTGCATTTACTCAGGATTTGGAAAAATATCAAAACCAGTCATGATCGGAGTTGGGCATTCCTAAATCCAAGCTCCACGTTATGTTTGGCTCCATTAACCAATATAGGAGAAAAGTGAAGTTGTGTAAGGAAAGTATTAAATGATTATCTTCAAAATTGTTAACTCAAGAAAGATTAGGGCAAACAAGAAAGGCGTATACTGTAGATTCCATTGCCTTGTTTTTCTGAAGAGCTCATAGTAATTTATATATAACACTTAGGTAAAAATATGAACCATATCATAGTTCTTCAGATACTTCATTTTTTTTCCTGAGTGACTAAAAACTGAGGGGAAATAGAGAATGAATGGCAAAAATAATTATTTTTATATGTTAAAAGAAATTTTACAGACTTAATCTCATTTGACCTTTCCAATAGTATTCTGACGGTAAACAGAAATATTAGTCCCATTTCATGGGTGAGAAACCTAAGGTTTGGAAGTCTAAACATTTGTCCGAAGTTACACAACTGAGTTAGGACTCAAACCTAATCCAGGTCTTTTATTAGCACTCTAAACGTCCTCTACAGCAACACTGGAGTTTTACTTGTATACCCCCAGGACTGCTTGGAATAAATAGCTAGAAGTGAAGGAATTTCTCTGCTGGCTAACAAAGGAATGAAAATATGGGATCTTGTGTATTTGCATAATTACATCCTTGTGGTAGTTTATTAATACTTTCATTAGCTCTATACTGTATGCTATTAATACTTTAATTAAGTCTCGGTTTATAATGCATCTCTTACCTTATGAAACTGAATCATTCATTGATTGTACGAATGTTTATTGAGCAATCACAAGGGGCTGCCAGGTATCATGTAGGTTCCAGGGATATGGGATGGTCCCTGCTCTCAAGGAGACAGGCAGGCTAATAGGGAAGAAAGGGAAGTAGAGAGCTTAATGCAACACAGTTTTGTAGGTGTTGTGAAGCCAAGATACTTAAGAAGAATGGGGAGAATGGGAGCGTGGACCAAGATGTTTTTCCAACTGCTTCTAGCTTCTACCTTATCATGTAACTGGGGCTCCTAAGATACAGAGTTGAGAAAAGCCTTAAGTGACCTTCCTTGGGTGCCTGGTGAGGTGTTGCTAAGAGAGAAAGACCCTTGGGGTGCGTGAATAATTCTATGCCTGGTCCTTTAAGGAAAGGATGCAACACTTGGCTTGCCACAAGCATCCAAGTGAGTCTCTCTACTTAGACTACATCTTGAGGTAGAAGTGTACAACTTCCTCCTATTTCTCCAAGTTGCTATGGCTCATATGTTAGATTGTACTAGATTATATGTATAGTTGAATCGGAGAAGGAAGCTAACAGAAAGTTGTATCTTTTTGAGTGACGGTGATATCATGACATGAAATTACTATTTTCAGTAGAGCCTTGATATTGTGTGGCTTTAACACTTCTGGTTTCATTCATTCAACAAATATATTCCTGCAGTGACACTGTATGCCAGGTACTGTTTAGGCACTTGTGATATATCATGAACAAAAGAGGCAATGGCAACAAAACATTCTCTAACCTCATGTAGCTTACATCCTAGTGTGGGGAGGACTGAAAATAAGCAGTAAACATCATAAATAAGTACATACTATTTTATGTTAGAAAGTGATAGGGCAGGGTACGAAGGATTGGGCTACAGGAGGTAGGTGTGAGTTGGTACAGTTTTAAAAAGTTGGTCAGCTCATTCTGAAGAAGATATCTAAACAAAGACTGTAGCAGGTGATGGAAATACTATCTAGATATGTGATGAAGGGAAGGTCATTCCAAATAGAGGGAACAGCCATTGCAAAGACTCTAGAGCAAGATACACTGCATATGTTGAGTAATAGCATGAAGGCCAGTGTGGCCGAAGTGGAATGTGTGAGGGGGAAAATAGAAAAAGAGGAGGTCATTTGAGTGGAATTGTTAAGTAAGCAATGGGATGTGAAGTTCAATGTTTAGGGGAGAGGTCCAAGTGGGAGACTCTCTGCCATTTAGGTGGTCTTTAAGGCTGTGAGACTGTTGAGATCACCCAGGGAGTAAGTGTAGATAGAAATGAGAAAAGGGCCATGGACTGAGTGAGGGGTCAGGGGGAAACAGCAAAGAGGACTGAGAAGGAACCACCAATGCCATAGGACAGCCAAGAGGGCATGGTGTCCTGGAAGTCAAGTGAAGAAAATATATCAAGGAAGAGGGAGTGGTCACGTGTCAATGCTACTAAAGACTGAGTATGGTAGTGGGTGTTCTGAGATACTTCGTGCATTTCCTGGTGCAGGGTTTGAATGGTGGGTGGTGGGCACAGAGCGCTCCACTATTGGTTGAGCCCAGCCTGCTGCCCAGCAGCCTCCATCTCAGCTGGGTTTTGTTCTCTGCTTAAAGCGTTTTCATTTTATGGGGGAAATTATGTACATACATTGATGGAATTCATCAGTCTCCCAAGTATGTCTCTGGATATGTTCATTACGGATAAGATGAGCCTACCAAATGCTTGAAAATGTACTTTTTAATATTTTATTATATACAATATATGTAAAAATATGGACACAAAAAGGAACTACAAATACTCCCAATACCCACCACACTAAATAAATGTTTATCAAAGTATTTTCCACAGATACCTATATTAGAATTACCTGAGGGTTTTTTTAAATGCAAATTCCTGAACCCACATTCCAGACACCCCCCAGGTGTAACAAGCTCCACAGTTGACTTTTGAACAATTAAGTTAAAGAAACTCTGTCCTGAAAGTCAACTGTTTCTATCTCTAAAACCCCCACAATCCTGCAAAATACTGTAAAATACTGAAAAGTCCTGTAAAATACTGAAATAATTTTACAGTTTGGCTCTCAGTGTATTTATGCATCTTTTTTTTGCCTTTTACCTCATTTACATCATTCTCTACTCCAAATTCTTCATGTTGGTGTCTTCTAACAGGTGTTGGTGTCTTCTCATTAGGCATATGGGCCATTTTCAAGTGTTAGCTTGAATGTATGATGTGGTGCTAAGCATCTTTGTGCAGGGAGGTTCCCCCCTTTCAAAGTCCTTCGTTGCTATGTCTTCCCCACTGTGGGTAAGGCTGGTACAGAGGGCCTGACCTGACCATGTTCACGATTTCATGATTTGTGACTCGACAGACTGCAATAATGCTCCAAGAAATGTTTAACTTATCATTTCACTACATCATCTGTAAGATATCTATGCAACTTTCCTCCATGTCCTGCCAATGTTGAGTGGAATTAATGGAAAAATGGTGTTACTTTCTAGTGGTTTTAATTTACATTTCTGTAATTATCAATGAGATTAATATTTTTTGCTATTTCTATTTCTTGGCTGTTTATACCAGATGGACATTTATTCATTGGAGCTATCCTTACAGACTAGGGAAATGAACATTTTCTTTCAATTCAGGTTATGCATATGTTCTCCATTATTTTGTATTTGTCACTCTTTATTTTGCAAAATCTTAATTTTTTGTGGCTTAATTTGACACCACCTTGCTAAGCTATTGTACTATTATACTAATCACATGTGGCTCTTATTTGAGATAATAAAGTGGCTCCTGAGTATTGATACAATCCCAGTTTCACGTGAAGAACTCTATACAAAAATAAAGACTTTTGGCTTTGCCAGGCCTCTCTCTCTGAAGCTGTGATTTTCAGAAGTAACAATTGCTTGAATGATTAATTATGCTTTTAGTTACACCAGTAAGGCCATAATTAACCGTTGGTGCCTCCAATAAAATGTGCAAGTGGCTAGTGGTCTTGACCAATAATTCTTCCCTTTTTCATCTATTTATAGGGAAAAATTTGAGGCTGAAGATTTGACTATTCATTTCAATATAGTGCATTCATTTGTGCTTGTCTTACTGTCGTACATGATGGGGTATTAAGCAGATTTTTCTATAATTATGGGTATTAACTAAAATGCAGAATTAAAATTCACCTCTGAGCTTCTCGGTTTGGGCAGATGTGTCAAAATATAGACATTGTATAGACAAATGTGTAACACACTGACATGCTTTCTCCTTTAAAATAGCTTCTCTGGAATCAACTGGGAATTTTCTACTTTAACATAAAAAGGTGAATTAAAAGAGAAAAATTGAATCTAACCTTTCTTTCCACTACTTAGAAGTATTAAGAAGGTAAAAAAATATGGTGACACAGTAGACCCCTGACCTCTGGACAGATATTACCTTAAACAAGACCCTCAAAATACCCCGCTGGAGGAGTCATTCTCAACATTTGTCCAAGGATCAGCTGCATCAAAGTTACCCTGGGGCTTTTGTGAACATACAGATTCCCAGGCCCCACCCTAGTCTTAGTCATCACAAACTAACTAGAATATCCATGCCTAGGAATCTGCTTTGGTTATCCTGTTAATTTCAAGATTTACTGTAATTCATGTAAATTCGATGTGGCCTTAAAGATATGTGACACTCTGGTTATTTTCCTGTATTTCTTCTTAAATGAGTAAACTGTATTCATTTCCCCAGGGCTCAATTTCTTCTCTTCAACACAGCCAAGATATATGCTTATATGATCATGAACATATACCATGCCTTCCAATATAAATATATTCATACACACATTCATATATACAAATTCTATTGTAGTTTAACATCTTTTGGAAAAGAACTCTTTCTTCAATGCAGCATTACTGAAAGTCCCAAATGGAGGTAAGGTAAAAGCATAATACTCTGGTTGAAGTAGGTTGGTGGACCCAGAGACCCCAGGAGTTCTGTTTGTTCACATCCAGGTTGTCACTGAAGCCTGTCTGTGGAACCTCTAAGAAATGAGGAGCCCATTTCAAAACCACTCCCCTATTATAAATATACTATGTTTTATGTATACATGTATGTATATGTGTGTATGTATATATATATATCTCTCTCCATCCATCCCATGGATAGATTAAAGATTGTGTGTCAGTTATCAAAGACCCTTTTGTACAATTAAAATATGACTTTTCATTACACGATCTTTTGAGCTATGGTTCAGATTACATGTATGTTTTGTTCTCCTGAAATTGGAGTGTAAGTGAAAATTTCTTTTTCTTCCTATTGAAAATTATTTTAATGCTTCACACAATGAATCAGAAAGATTTACGAATGAGATCTGACATTGGATAATGAGATGTTCAAAAGTGGTCACATAAATCTTCTCTTTGGATCTAAAACATTTATCTCAGGTTCCAATTCTGGCAGTGTGGAGGACTGGGCTGATTTAGATCCCTGCTAGCTACAAAACCAGATGTTTAACACATAGAATCAGTATAATAAAAAAATTTAATACATTGGTGATATTTACAGATATAAACGGAAATCTCTAGTTCCCAGAAATAATAAGGGCACAAAGTCAGAACAGAAAGCTTGTAAACTGAAGACATAGAGACTTGGGAATGATTTTGGATTGGATATTGGTCCCAAGCCCAAGGAGTATTAACAAAGAGAATGAGGGGTAGCCTTGGGTCCCTTAAAGAAATTGAGATCCCTGTTTAAAGCCTGTACATTGGAAGGCTGTCCCTTGTGTGAAATAAGAACTCAAAAAACCCTACCCTTTAGCCCTAGAAAAAAATAAGGTAGTTTGTCTTTATCTTGGGTTCTGAATTTTCAAAAATCTCCTTTGAAAAAAATGAATGTGTTTCTGGTCTATGGATTTGACATTCAGATTTATAATGTTCACGTGGCGTGAAAATTCCAAACTGAGGAATTAATGTAAAAACAATTTTTGGGCTGTTAAAAGTCCCAAGAATGCTTGGTAGAAGCAAACACAAAGTTACTCCATTAGCAACACTTCTACATTTCAGGGCTCATGACAATGTGCTCAAAATCAAAAATTGTAAATCTTGTGAGTAAATTATCTATCATGAGTCAGAAGACACAGTGAACAGTATAATTAGCACTGCTAGAACCTCAGATAATAGAGTGACAACTTGGAAAAGACTGTAAAATAAGAATGTTTAAAAAAATAATAAAGCTATAAAGAGAGCCAGAGAGAGAGAAGAAAACAAAAAGAACAGATAGCCATGTAAAAAGGATCAGGCTGATCTGTCAAAGAACCAAATAGAGAATCTAAACATGGAAACTTAGTCCTAAGTCATCCTAAGGCTCTTGTCTGTGTAACTATGCCATTTGCTTAGAATGTTAAAGGAAATTGAAGGAACATTGTTCATTTTCCACAATTCTCACCAACACCGTCTCTGCCCTACCACTTGGGTATTGGTTACCCAGGTGGCATCCTCATGGTGCTTCAGAAACATCGAGAGTGAAGAAAAGTCTGAGGAATAGCTAGAAAGGTCCCTGGGGGGAGGATTACGTATCCTCTCCTCCTCTCCCTGTGTGCAATCTCTGTCCCCATACAACTCTTTTTCCCCTACCCCCCTACTCATAGTTTCATAAAAAAGGGACAATGTTAACCCATATTTTTCCATTGGAATTAGGAAAGTGAAGTTGAAGTGTTTGCCTTATTCATCTTTGAAGGTCTTTCATATATTCTTTCTCTGCTTCTCGCCCTCATCTCCCAGCACTTAGCCCAGTGTCTGTCACAAAGTAAGTACTTAATAAATGCAGACGTGAGACACTCATTTAGTAAAATCCCTAATGCTGTGTAAGTAGTGCACCTTCCTGGTGCTCTTGAGAATTCAAAAGATAGACCAGTTTTGGTTAAGCTCTGTGTCATTCAAAAGACGTTTGGCCATGCTTTATTACTTTTAAATGTATTTGCATCAGAAAAAATTTAAATTGCTTAATAACAATGGTCATCTTTTACTTTTATCTTTTTTTTCTCTTGGTTTTTTCAAGAACATCAATTTCTATTATTTCTTTCTTCAAAATATTTACCTCCACCCCTTCCTCTTCATTCCCTTGGTCTGCCTCAGGGCAGCATGAATCGTTTCATTTATTGACTCAATATCGTTCTGATGATCTCTGGGTCTCCATTCATTCCTCTCTTCCAGTGAATACCTCCATAAGGCCAGCTGTAGATCTTTCAACGTAAATAGACCACTTAGAAACATTCAGTGGCTTCCCAACTGCCTACCAGATACAATCCAAATTCAAGACCCTCCCCCACAGCCTGACTCCAACTGACTTCTTCAGGCCTCTCTCTTACTGTCCTCTCCGTGATAAACTCATGCACCAGCCAGCCCCATCTCTTCATTTTTCCACGTATGTTGCCACATAGCAATTGGTCATTGGTGTCTGTTTTCATCTGGTCCTAACTGAGAGCTGTCCCTTAGAGGTGGTGTGGCTTTTCTTCAGGCCGGAGAGGATACCCTGTGAACTGGTAGCTGGGCTCACTGGCGGAACCCTGACTGTCCATAACTGGACACCTAGGATTTGGGGAGAATAGCACGTCCAGCTTCCTGCTGCTCGAAACTTACACGAACCAGGAGAAGAGAAGCAACATTTAGTTAGCCTCAAGAGAACAACCTATCCCCTTTCCCGAAGAGTGTGAAATCTGTGCTTGGAACCAGACCAGCAGAGGCAGGATGGGCCTCTGAATCACATTCTTTGGGGCCTACCCCCCAAGATGGTTTCTTTGGAATTATACTTTTCTAACCAATGTTGAGGGAGTTTATAAGAAATGATTTGGTAAAACTTGTCATTACTCTAAGGATGTTGATAAGGACATTGTTTACTTCATTATTCAATGTTTTCTTTATGAGAACCCATGAAATAATTGTTCTCTGGTCTCAGACTAGGATTAATTGAGCTTCTACTAAACTGTGAATTTTGTAGTTGATCTTGTGTCCCCTTTTGAGCTGGCTGCTCCATAGCCCAGCTAATTTTGAGGCCCACCTATAGCAAGTGTTTGGGACTTCTCAACATAAAGTATGCGTGGTGGCTTCATTTCAGGCTTTGTCTTATTGTTTTCCACCCTTTCTCAAATCCTCTCTGATTTTCTCACTTATCTTGACTTTTGTCTTATTATATGTGTTTTGTAATCTACCTTGTAGGAATAAAATGGAGTATAAATTCACATATAACCATATTGATAGATAGGTAACCATAATTATTCATGCACAAAGATGACTCCAGATTATTTCCAGATGCTGTAGTTTAAGAAATGAATTGAAGGGGAACTTGAAAATTTCCACTTTATTCCCAGAAGTTGGGATGATCTGGTCATTGAAATAATGGCATAAGACACGAGGAGACAAATTTTTAAGGAAAAACAAGTATGAAAATGGCTGATATACTAAGTAGACTGAGTAGTCAGGGGATACCAGTGATCCACAGTTTCTTATCCATGTATTCACGCCTTTGTTAGACATTGGGGTTCAGGGTGAACCCTGAGTTCAGGACCTATGTGGAGGCCCTTGGCAGTCAGCTTCTTCACACCATTTAATTGCAGTCATAAAGCACTACATGGTATCCTAGTAACTAGAAGTAATTTTTGATTTTAAAAATTGTTTATATCTTTTCTCATTTTCTGTTTTGTTCAAAAGTAATATGTATAATTCAAAATAAATCCTTCTCTAACCCAAAGTAATTGCAAAGGGAAATTTTAAATTGATGAGACATAGATATAAATAAAGAAGGCAAAGGAAATTAGCAAAAGTTCCTGAGTTTTCCTCTTAGAAAGAAAAGAGAAAAAATGAACAGGGCTATATGTGTGCAATAAACAGAGGAAATTATGCAATGTATCCTCACCAAACCAACATGGTACCAATAGAAACTGCTAGAGAATCTAGTAAAATTTGGGAATTTATTGGCAAAAAACACCTGAGAAGCAGGCACAGAGCTTACTAGTGAGACAGAAGATGGATTCCATCCAAGGAAGCCGCCATTTCTACTCTGCCTGCCCCATACCACCCACTAGGGCAGAGAATGAATGTAGCAGAGGCCATCACCAGAAGAAGGTGTAAACCTCTCAAGTTCATAGTGCTGCCACTGCCAGAGAATTTGTGACCATGTGACACTGTGGTCAGAATTCTTGGGAGACACATTCCAGGAAAGTATAGCCCTTATATCTATCCTCAGGTATTTGCCAGGTGCACTGTTTGGTATCTGGATATTGGATCTGTTCATTAATGTGTAATGTTTACCTACTGCTGTGTGTGTGTGTGTAACTGCTCACGTGCACAGACAAGAAGCTAAATTGTTTGTGTGGCTATAAACAATCCTGGGAATATATGATCTGCCTAGGTTTTCATGTGGGTTGTAATTGTCTATTTTTTAATTTCACAGTGTGTGGACAATATACGGTGTAATGGTTTAATGACTATAGTGTTTGAAGAGAATTCCAAAGTTACTGTGCCACATATGATTAAGTAAGTGTGATAATCCTTTCTCTTACATTTTAATCAAGATCAAATTGGTAGAGAATATAAAACCCTGAATAAAATATTGCTTCAGTAGGATTCTGCTTCATATTGTGAATATGTTTCTTGACAATAGTGTGATGATTTATAATATGCCATTATAAATAATAAGACTATCAAAGTGGCTTTTCAGGTTCATAGTTTATTGACTCATAACATAGAAAAATTGTTTTTCATACTATTATATATGCCTTCACTCAGGACAAAAGCCTGTTGAGATTTTCAATTTCCATAACTTGAAAAAAAAGTTGTGACAGCCAGATGTGTCCAAAGTCAGAGAGTGGACCAAAGTATGGCAGATTCTTTTGGCATCTTCCAATGGGTATGAATCATATTTCTCAGATTTGGTTGTAGAGAAACGTTTAGATTTTGAAGAGACTCAACATGAATCAACTGGCTTTTCCATGGTACCATCTATCCCCTGCCTAGCTATGGATTTGCCCTAGAGGCTAGTTCCCAGGGCTGCCATCCTACCTCTATATATTTTGTTAACGAAGCAAATCCTATAATTGAAAGTGATCAATAGGGAAGCTATAGTTTATTTATTTATTTTAAAATTATTATCTATTATTTATTTATTTATTTATTTGTGAGGAAGATCAGCCCTGAGCTAACATCCATGCCAATCCTCCTCTTTTTGCTGAGGAAGACCAGCCCTGGGCTAACATCTATTGCCAATCCTCCTCCTTTTTCTCCCCAAAGCCCCAGTAGATAGTTGTATGTCACAGTTGCACATCCTTCTAGTTGCTGTATGTGGGACGCCGCCTCAGCATGGCTGGAGAAGCAGTGCGTCGATGCGTGCCTGGGATCCGAACCCGGGCCGCCAGTAGCAGAGCGCGCGCACTTAACTGCTCAGCCACAGGGCTGGCCCCGGGAAGCTATAGTTTAAAATGAGCAGTTATGTTAATAATGATGTGCCATAGCTCTCTGTATTAATCCTTTTGTCTCTATATACTTTCTTGTTTCCGAATTCAGAAATTGTTTTGGGAGTATTTTGAAGCTGACCAAATTGTCCCCTACTCTCATTTTCTTTGTTATTTGCCTTCCAAATTCTAAGAATAAAATATATTTTTAAAAGAAGTCCTGTTATATCTTTCAAAAAAAGCTACATGAAACTAAGAAAATGTTTGTCTTCCATGCCTTTTTATGTGGATATTTTTAGGTCTGAGCTGCTTATGCTAAAGCAATAAACAACATTAGCTTTCCTCTTCTGGTAGGTATTAACTATAATTGGCATTATCCCAATGGTACAAATTTTAAAATTTATTAATTATTGTATCAGATGAAGGTAGAGTACATTACACTAGTGCCACAATTACTACAGAAAAAAAATAAATTATAAAAGAATGATAGTATTTTAAATTACTAGTCAAATTTAAAAATATTTTGGGTAGGATCATTTTAAAACTCTAGGGCAAAAATCTTTAGCATTCAGTTTTCTAGGTTTTAAATTTAGTATAGTTTTTTAAAAACCAGATTAGTTAAAAATGTATGATGCTAAGATTAAAACCAAGAATGGAATGTTAAGTCAAAAGTTCAAATTATGACAATTTTAAAATTCATGTCATTGGGTTAGAATTGTCTTCTTATTTCTTATTATTATATTATTTCTTCTTATTATTCTACCATAGGATTCTTTAATATTTCACAAAATAATATATATTATTTTTATTTGTTTTTAAAAGTACTTGAAGATTAGAGAGCCATGAAAGTCCAGGTGCTTTAGAACGAGAATATGTAAGTTGGATGTTGCAGCCAAGTTATAAGTTTCTAATCCTTAGGGCAGCTGCACACCCACTATACATACATTTTGTTGACTTTAAAAATTAATATGGATAAAAGCTTTAGTTTTATGCCTGACTGGTTATGCCTGGTGCCCGAATGCATCTTCTGTCCGCTATGGTGACAGTTTGACTAGTGTCCATGTCCAGTCTTTTTTGTATAACTACCTCTTGTATGGACCAAGACTGTCCTGCTTTTGGGTGCACAGAGGTGACACTTAAAATAAGTAGGCACTGCTCTCCTGCAAGCACAGAAACCTGTGTCTCGGGCTGTAGGGATTTTCTATTACAGTCACACATGTTTTGATGCACATGTAAACTATGCTAGGTGTATTCCCAAGGCAAAGTCTCATATGTTTCATATATTTCTTCCTTCTATTTTTCTCTGCCTCATTGAGCCTGGTTCTCCTCAATCAGAGAAGAGGATGATTTTGCAATCTCTGTTCCTTCTGATGGTTTCCTCCATGGCCCTATTCTACCCTAAATTCTGTATTCTTGCCTCCCTGTGCATCTCTCTGGCTACATACCATGAAAAAAAAAAAAGACATTTTGCAGAGTTAGAAGAAAAAATTATCCTGTCTTAATTGTGTCTTGTTAGTGACATGGCATCTCTTTGCAGGCACTTACCTCCTTTTAAAACTTACTAATTATAATAGGTGATTTGAGTTTAATGTCTCGAGATTGCTTTTTTAAGTGTTTACCAAAAACGAGTTATTATCATAGGAGGCTTAAATAATGCATTATATCTTTCTTGAGACTCCCTTAGGAAATAAAGTAAGATCTTGTTCGGTGTAATAAAAGACAATTAAATAATTTCATAATATTTAATTTCTTTTCTTAAAATGAAAATGTAATCACAATTTTGAAGGACAGTGGTGTAATTAGTCAGTTTTATTTTAATTTCAAGTTGGCTACAACATATTTTTCCTCCTAGTGTTTTTGTTTTTCTTGTGTGTGAGGGAGATCAGCCCTGAGCTAGCATCCTATGCTGATCCTCTTCTTTTTTGCCGAGAAAGATTGGCCCTGAGCTAACTTCTGTGCCCATCTTCCTCTACTTTATATGGGACGCCCCACACCACATGGTGTGACAAGTGATGCGTTGGTGTGCACCGGGGATCCGAACCCGCGAACCCCAGGCCACCGAAGCGGAGCGTGCGCACTTAACTGCTTGCACCACTGGGCCGGCCCCACTCGTGGTGTTTTGATTAAAGTAATTATAGTCAAAAGATGCAAAGCTCAAAACTACAATTAGAATGAAAAATCATGACATTTATTAGGTGAAAATATCCCTTTCAGTGGTGTTTTACATTTTATGTATATAGGTTAAGGCTTACCTTCTTTTAATAATAGTTGACCTCAACTTTCTTAGAAAATTGAGATTTTTGGTGGGAAAATGGTGAGAGAAAAAGTGATTACCTCTATCAGCCATCTTCTAGACAGACCGATTCGTAGAAGTTTCTAAGATCTTTTTACAAAATAGAAAATTAAGAACCAGAAAAGTGAAGTTGGTAGAGGGCCACATAGTGAGTGGAAGAAAGAGCCACACTATTTTCAAGAATATCAAAAGACGCACTTGTGTGTTTTCAAGATCAGTTGTGTGACCAAAACTAACAGGCTACTCTTAGCCCCTCGGCAGGGGGAGCTGCTCATTTAAGATGCTCTTTCAGGTCCACAAATGAGGTACTTCCACCTGCACTGAGCATACTTTGGGGTGGGAAGTTTTCAAGAGCAAGCTAAGAAAGATATTGATTCTTTTTTATCCAAAAGGAGATAAATATATAATTTAAAATCCCCGCAAGTGCTGAAAGGACTAATTAAGGGCATTCACAACAAGCCGGCTGGTTCTTAGCAAGCCGTTGCCTCACTGAGTGTCACCAGCCCTGTAGTGTATCCTTTATCAAGTGGTGAAATCCAGGACTCATTGATGGCCTGTTCTGAGATGCTGCAATGAAGGGGAATGAGGGATCTCAGGAGGGAGGGGGAAGGTTCCAGGCAGTCCTAGAGAAGGTATGCATTTCTTTGAGCCCCAGTTGGATTCAGCTTCTACTTCCAAGCTTTTCCTCTACCAAACTTTGCCTCTCTGCCAACCTCTTTTGCCCTTTCTAACAAATGTGCACCACTGGCTGAGGGCTCTGAGTGCAGCCAAGGGTCGTAAGGGCTGCTATGTGAACCTTCCCCCAAGTTCACTCAGCCACCTGGAGAGGCTGCTCAGGCTTCCCATGCACCGGTCAGGGTGAGGAGCAGCCAGATGGCAGGTTTTACCGAATGAGAAGTAGTAGAGCCTTGATGTGTGCTATTCACAGAGAATCTCTAGAAGGGTTCATGGCCTATATTTCACCCATTACTTTTTTTTTTTTTTTGCTGAGGAAGATTCACCCTGAGCTAACATCCATGCCAGTCTTCCTCTATTTTGTGTGTGGGTCACCACCACAGCATGGCTGTTGAGTGGGGTAGGTCTGTACCTGGGATCCGAACCCGTGAACCCCAGGCCACCGAAGCAGAGCACACTGAACCACTATGCCATGGGGCCGGGCCCATTACTATTTTTTGTTAATGATGATATTTTTAATACTGCAGAATATTGAAAACATAATGTTTTGCACAACTTATGGATTAACCTGGGCTCATAAAATGGATAGCCTTACATGAGTTAATAAGCCAGGAAGAATGAAATGAATTAAGTATTCAACTCAAGAAGTTAGAAAAAGAATGACAAAATAAACTAGGAAACTGTAGGAAGGAAATAAGATAAGAACAGACATTAATAAAATATAGAAAAACAGTAGAATTGATAAAGAGCCAGTTCCAGAGGGAAAAATACTTAATAATACAATCTATCAGTCAGTTTAGTCAAGAAAAGGGGGGAAGCACAAATGCACACAATTAGAAATGGGAAAAATAAATACCACAGATATAGCAGTGACATCTGTGTCCCTTCCTCCCCCTACCTCTGTGTGAGGAGAATGTCATCCGTTACTTTTTGCACACTTCTGATATTCTGATTTAAGGGCATTAGCAATGCCCCTCCTAAATGGGGATTTGGTTTCATTTCCCTATTAAAATGTAACTGAACTGGAGAGAGAAGTGAAGGGTAGCAGAATATGCCAGCCCAAAATATGGACCTTTGGTATATTAATTATTCTGAGCTGTAGGCACTTGAAAAACAGCAAATGCAGGGAGGATCTTTCTCTGAACTCCCCTTATCTGCCTACAGATAGATCCTCCAAAAGGAACTCAATTGTCATAAGTCCCCTCTCGTGGAGTTTCATCAGCCAGGGAGGATGGACCCATGTCACAGGAGAGGAAACTAGAAGTCGACACAACACCCAGACAAACTGTCACAAACTATCACACCTCCCATCTATTCTTCTGAGGGCCCATTCATCTTTCCTAAAAATCACTTACGCTCCCCTAAGAGGCCTACATCTCTTCCCCTATTAAGATAGTATTTAAGTTTGAATTCTAAGCCACCTCAGGGAGTTATCCATTTTTCCTTGGGTATCTCGCATGCATGCATAAGGTATACATGTTAATAAACTTCTTTTTGCTTTTCTCTTGTTAATCTGTCTTTTATTACAGGGGTCTCAGCTGAGAACTCAGAAGAGTAGAGGGGAAATTATTTTTCCTCCCCTACAGAAGGAATCCCCAGAGTGAAATAAATTATTATTACCATCTCCACAATTAATTCTGACCTTCCTAAGTTATAATGGCATATTTGATGTTTTTATAGCCCTGCCTTATTGTATGTAATATGTCATATCAACATCCTTTATCAAATGCAATGGGAAGCCCACACACAACTGTGTGTTTACAAATACTGAAATACTCAATGGCTGAGAAGCCACCTCCTGGTTTGGTTCTCATGTTCTTGTTTTGTGCGTAGGTCTGACGCCCGTCTTCATAAGGATGATACTGACATTTGCTTCAGTAAAACACTCAACTCCTGCAAAGTGCCCCAGATCCGTTATGCCAGCGTGGAGCGCCTCTTGGAGCGGCTGACAGACTTGCGGTTTCTTAGTATCGATTTCCTCAACACCTTTCTGCACACCTATCGGATTTTCACTACCGCAGCTGTGGTGCTGGCGAAGCTTTCTGACATATACAAGAGGCCTTTCACCTCCATCCCTGTCAGGTAGGCCAGGATTTCCTTGTCATGAAAGTATGGCCTTCCTGATTCCTGGTTCTCCGAGCAGATGAGCAGCCCCACTCGGGGGCAGCTCTAGGGCACTGGCTTGCCTTTGAATTTACCATGGCCTGACAGTAGAAGGGGGTGAGTAGAGGTCACATAGTTCCTGAGGGAAGAAGTTGAGAACTCGGAAGTCTCCAAGTGGCCTTTGCTTGCTCTGTGATTATTTGGAAGCTAACTCTATTGTTTTAGACTTTTCTATTTTATTTTATTTTTTAAATGGTGCTTTTCCAATTTTATTTTATTTTGTTTTATTTTTTTGTGAGGAAGATCAGCCCTGAGCTAACATTTGTGCTAATCCTCCTCTTTTTGCTGAGGAAGACTGGCTCTGAGCTAACATCTATTGCCAATCTTCCTCCTTTTTTTTTCCTCAAAGCCCCAGTAGATAATTGTATGTCATAGTTGCACATCCTTCTAGTTGCTGTATGTGGGACGCGGCCTCACATGGCCAGAGAAGCGGTGCGTCGGTGCGCGCCCGGGATCCGAACCCCGGCCGCCGGTAGCAGAGCGCACGCACTTAACCGCTAAGCCACGGGGCCGGCCCTCAAATTTTAATATACTTAAGAATCACCTGAGGGTCTTGTTAAATTGCTAGGTCTGGAGTGGAGCCTGAGCTCTGCATTTCTAACAAGCTCCCCAGAGATGTCAGTGTTACTGGGCTTTGGACCACAGCTTAGTAGCGAGGGACTAGACAAGGCCTGAAAAATATCTGTGTAATTAGACATAGAAGGAACATGTCTCAACAGAATAAAGGCCATATGTGACAAGCTCACAGCTAACATCATACTCAGTGGTAGAAGACTGAAAGCTCTTCCTCTAAGATCAGGAACAAGACAAGGGTGCCCACTCTCACCACTTCTATTCAACATAGTACTGGAAGTCCTAGCTAGAGAAATCAGGCAAGAAAGAGGAATAAAATGTATCAGAATTGGAAAGGAAGAATTAAAATTGTCTCTATTTGCAGAGGATATGATTTTATATATAGAAAATCCTAAGGACTCAACCAAAAAACTGTTATATCTAGTCAATGAATTCAGTAAAGTTGCAGGATACAAAATTAAATACAAAATCAACAGTATTTCTATACTCTAACAATGAAATTTCTGAAAAAGAAATAAAGAAATCAATCCCATTTACAATAGCATCAAAAACAATAAAATACTTAGGAATAAATTTAACTAAGGAGGTGAAAAATCTCTACTCTGAATACTACAAGACGTTGATGAAAGAAATTGAAGAATACACATATAAATGGAAAGGTATCCCACATTCATGGATTGAAATAATTAATATTGTTAAAATATCAATACTATCAAAAGCCATCCATAGATTCAATGCAATCCCTATGAGAATTTCAGTGGCATTTTTTAGAAGTAGAAAGAACACTTTTAAAATTTATATGGAACCACAAAGACCTCAAATAGCCAAAGAAACCCTGGGAAAGAAGAACAAAGCAGGAGGCCTCACAATTCCTGATTTTTGAACTATACTATAAAGCTGTAGTCATCAAAACAGTATGGTACTGGGGTAAAAACAAACAAATAGACCAACGGAATAGAATTGAGAGCCCAGAAATAAACCCAAGAGTATACACTCAACTGATATTTGACAAGGGAGCCAAGAATACTCAATGGAAAAAGTCTCTTCAATAAATGGTGGTGAGATAGATAACTGGATATTCACATGTAAAAGAATGAAACTGGACTCATACCTTACACCACTCACGAAAGTTAACTTGAAATGAATTAAAAACTTAAATGTAAGACCTGAAACTCCTAAAAGAAAACATAGGAATAAAGCTCCTTGACATGGCTCTTGGTAATGAGTTTCTGGATATGACAACTAAAGCACAAGCAACAAAATGAAAAATAAATGCGTGGGACTACGTCAAACTAAAAAGCTTCTGCACAGCAAAAGAAACCATCAACAAAGTGGAAAGACAACATACAGAATGGGAAAAAATATTTGCAAACCATATATCTGATAAGGTGTTAAAATCCAAAATATATAAAGAACTCATACAACTCAATAGCAAAAAAAGAAATAACCCAATTGAAAAAATGGGCAAAGCACCAGAATAGACATTTCTCTAAAGAGGATATATGAAAAGCCAACACGTATGTGAAAAGATGCTCAAAATCACTAGTCATTAGGGAAATGCAAATTAAAACCACAATGAGATATCACCTCATGCCTGTTAGAATGGCCATCATCAAAAAGACAAGAGATAACACATGCTGGCATGGATGTGGAGAAAAGAGAACTCATATGCACTGTTGGTGGGATTGTAAATTGGTACAACCACTAGGGAAAACAGTATGGAGGCTCTTCAAAAATTTAAAAATAGAACTAACATATGATTCGGCAATTCCACTTCTGGGAATATATCCAGAGGAAACGAAAACACTAACTCAAAAAGATACCTGCACCCCATGTTCATAACAGCATTATTTACAAGCCAAGACATGGAAACAACCAAAGTGTCCATTGATGAATGAATGGGTAAAGCAGTTGTAATATATATATACAATGGAATATTATTCAGCCATAAAAAAGAAGGAAATCCTGCCATTTGCCACAATATGGATGGACCTTGAAGGCATTATACTAAGTGAAATAAGTCAGACAGAGAAAGATAAATACCGTATGATCTTGCTTATATGTAGAATCTAAAAAAAAAAACCAAAAACCCACACTCATAGGTCAAATTTTTGGTTACCAGAGGTGGAGGATGGGAGGAGCCTTTGTACCTTTGTCAAAAGGTACAAACTTCCAGTTGTGAGATAAGTAAGTTCTAGGGGTGTAATGTACAGCATGATGGCTACAGCTAACACTGCTGTATGATATATAGGAAGGTTGTTAAGGGAGTAAATCGTAAGAGTTCTCATCACAACAAGAAGTATTTTTTCGCGTTTTCTTTTCTTTTTCTTTTTATTGTATCTATGTGAGAAGACAGATGGTAGCTGACCCTATTGTCATCATTTCACAGTATGTGTAAATCAAACTATTATGCTATACGCCTTAAATTTATACAGTGATGTATGTCAATTGTTTGTCAATAAAACTAGGTTGGGGGAGATTAAAAAGGAAGTGTCTGTTATCCTTTGGCAAGTGTGTGGTATATAAGTAGCACTTAAGAAGGAGAATCCAGCAACAGAAGTGTGATGATATTGTGGCCTTTTAATGTAAGGAACGTGTTCTTGAATGACATCGGGGGAATCGTTTTCACTTAGCTACATCTGTTAAAGCTTTTGCTCTTATTTTTAGGTCGTTGGAATTGTTTTTTGCTACCAGCCAGAATAACAGAGGTGAACATTTGGTGGATGGCAAATCCCCACGCCTGTGTCGCAAATTCTCTTCCCCACCACCACTGGCTGTGTCCAGAACGTCCTCCCCAGTGAGGGCCAGAAAGCTGTCCTTGACTTCTCCCTTGAACTCAAGGATAGGAGCACTGGACCTGACCACCTCCTCGACGTCCAGCAGTCCTACCACCACCCAAAGCCCTGCTGCGTCCCCTCCACCACACACTGGTAAAGTACCGTTGGATCTTAGCAGAGGCCTTTCTTCTCCAGAACAAAGCCCGGGATCTGTAGAAGAGCATGTAGATAACCCCCGCGTGGATCTGTGTAACAAGCTAAAGCGAAGTATTCAAAGAGGTATTACCCAGCTGCCACACCCCACGTTTGCTGGCCACCTGCTTCCTTGCCATCCCTTCTGGAACCCTAGTTCCCTTTCTTTTTGACTTTCCTTCATCTGCATAGAAAGTAGAATGAACACAATTGCTAGTTAGAAGAGAAAATTCCTGTAGTTTCCTCTAGCCTTCGTGGAACGGAGAGCAAGGTTAGCTGTCCTTATGCCTTCTATAGTAAAAGGCTGATTGTAGTCGGTTGTCTGTGGAAGAATGGTGTTATCTGAATGGTTTTACTAGAAGGTTCTTTGTGGAATTTGATTAAGGCTGGTTGGCGAAAGAGCCCAACATGATGCTTTGCATAAAGGTAGGTTGTGGGCACCCTCATCCATGAGCGTGAGCCTCAGAGCCTTCCCCTCCTCCAGTGTCTGCCTTGAGCACCTGTACTGCTTAGCAACCCCCGTCCCTACTAAGGACGACCCAGCTTGGAAGCGTTAAGGTGGTTTCTTCTGTTTAGTTACCAAGGCAATGCTCCGTATTACAACAGAGATATAGGGAGAAAAATAAAATCTGAGGCAGTGTTCATTGTCCATGACACAGCCAAAATGGTTTTTAAAAATGTGGATTAGATCATATGGTTTCCTGATTAAAGTCTCTAATGACTTCCCATCCCACTTAGAACAAAGTGCATTCTCCCTCCCGAGGCTTCAGATCCTGTGACACCTCTACCCTGTCTGTCCCTCCAGCCCCTGCTTCTGCCGTGCTTCCTCACCTACTCGGCTGCTGTCACGTTGATTTCCTTTTTGTGTCTCAGAAACACCTCAGTCATTTCCACCTCAGGGCCTTTGCGTTTGTTCGTCTCTCTGCCTGGACAGTCTTTCCCCATGTAAGCTCATGAGATCAGCGGTCTTGTCTGTCTTGCTCACCTCTGTACCCTCAGTGCCTGGCAGGTAGTAAATTTTTGTTAAATGAATGAATCAAGCACAACACTCAGTAACTAATGGAGGGTCCTGTGGCACGTTGCCTTACGTTCCTCGGCTTGGTACAATGTAGGGGCTGGAGGGGGTGATCCTTGTTGCTTTTATAATCCAGTGTTTCTGTGATGAAAATAAAAAAGGTTTCCCAGCCAAACTAGCAAACAGCTTTTTTTTGCTGTATAATAACTGATTTGCTGATAACATAGTAAAAATGGGGCAATAAATCAGATAAAGTATCCACATTTCAAAGAAGATCACCCAGATGGATGCATAGACCCTTGCTTTTCTATCTGCTTGAAGCTTCTATGTACTTTCTAGCTCAGATTGTTTAAATCAGCTTCCTGAGTGAAGTACTTAATGGAATTTTAACTGGAGTGGTTGTCATCATCAGAAGTAGTACTCTTTTAAACAAGAAATTCTTTAAATTGACAAGTTAGCAAGTAAGGAGGAGGAAAGGGGCAAGACAGTTAAAAAGTCATTAGAACAACAAGCTTCAGCAGAAGCAGGATGATTGTTCTCGGGAATAGTGAGGCGGCGCACGAGCTGACAGGTGCGCCTGGGGCTGGATCCAGCGCCAACGCTTGGGAACCTCCGCGGAGGGAATGACTCAGGAAGGCTTATCTCAGACCTCCCCTCTGGGGCAGGGTGGCCTAGGGAGTAAGTACAGGAATTTCCCAGAATATAGGAAGTTCTTTCCCCTCCTGTATTGGATTGTAGTAGATAGGAGAGGAGAAATCTGGAGACAAGTCTAGATTCTCATGGTATTTTGGGTTAGGAGAGCTTTAGGAATAAGCATGTTAGTGTCAGACATTCGTGGCTCTGAGGCTTTGGTTTGATCGCCCCTGGGGCTGGGATGAGAACACAGTAAAGTCTGTTCAGGAGTCATCACGTGACCGTCTTCTCTGTGCGGGTTGCTGTGCTACAGGCTCCATAATGGAAAATAAGATGGTGCCCTGGCCCCTTATACACTAGGTATGTGGAGAAGGTAGACACCACATAACTATAAGGGCAGATGGCAGGAGGTATAGACAGAGTGATCTGGAAGGTGAAAAGCAGGGGAGATCATGTCTAGTTGAGCAGAATCGGGAAGTGTCGTTGACATGAACCAAGAAGAATGGATAAGTGAGTTGGAGATGGGTGAACTTATGGGCAAAGGGAACATATGAGCGAAGGGCTGATGTCCACCCCCAGCAGTGAAAGCCATTTCTGAGAGCAGGAGACATCACTGCTTCTGAAGGGACAGCTGTTGTCCAGGTCTGATGCCCTGTGCAGCCCTGTAGAGCAGACCCTCTTACTAGTCTTCCTAGGGCTTTTGAGCATTGAGGAAACTTTTTTTTAAACTCTCCTAAAAAATCTTCTTCCTCCTCCTCCTCCTCCTTCTTCTTTTTTGCCATCATAACTGTTTTTAAGTGTACAGTTCAGTAGTGTTAAGTATATTCACATTGTTGTGCAACAGATCTCTAAAATTTTTCGTCTTGCAAAACTGAAACTCTATACCCATTGAGCAACTCTTCATTTCTCCCTGCCCCCCAGCCCTTGGCATCCATGATCTGCTTTTCGTTTCTATAAGTTTGACTGCTTTAGATACCTCATATAAGTAGAATCATACAGTATTTGTGTTTTTGTGACGGGCTTATTTCATTTAGCATATTGTCTCAAGGTTCATCCATGTTGTAGCATGTGCCAGGATTTCCCTCTTTTTTAACGGCTCAATAATATTCCATTTTATATATATTCTGTATTTTCTTTATTCATTAATCCACTGATAGACATTTGGGTTGCTTCCACCTCTAGGCTATTGTGAATAATGCCGCAATATACATGGATGTGCAAATATCTCTTCAAGATCCTTCTTTCAATTCTTATGCAAATATACCCAGAAGTTAGATTGCTGGATCATATAGTAGTTCTATTTTTAACTTTTTGAGGATCTTCCAGACTGTTTTCCACAGTGGCTACACCATTTTATATTCCCACCAACAGTGCACAGGGTTCCAATTTCTCTTCATCCTTGCCAATACTTATTATTTTCTGTTCTTTTGATAGTGGCCATCCTAACGGGTGTGAGGTGAGAATCTTTCTTCTTTTTTGTAATTTCTCAGAGATTGCATTTCAGTCTGGCTAAGGCTTAGTAGTATGGATATTAACTTTTGTCTTTAATAGAGAAGCAAAAGAAAAATTGATTCTTTTCTGTGTCACAGACAAAATACATATTGTAGTTCTAGAGGTCCTCAATCAAGCTGCCTATTGACTATCATAATTAATTCTTCCACTTTAACTTGTTACACATGGATTGTTCCATGATGGTCACCAAGTTCCCTAGTTCTCGTCTTCAAAGCCCGGAGTATGTAACGATGATCCAATGCCACATCATAAAATCTGCTTGGCCTACTGTCTAGGATAGAGGTGTGGTTACTGAGAGGAATGAGTAATTTTTTCCCTGGAGCAATAAGCTGGAAGAAGGTTAGACGCAGGGAGACCAAGATAAATGAGAAAGAACTGGATCAGCCTCCCAGGGAAGGACACTGACAAAGGCGGCAACGACCTGTCATTGCAGGTGTTGGACAGGGGTGGGATCACTGTGGACACAGCTAGCGGTGGCTGGAGAGCTTGTCTTGTGGCAGCATCGATCATTTATGACCAGGGCCAGCAGACAGAGAGGGCCTGTGAATAACGGTGTGGCAGAAATATTAGATTGTCTCTCACATTAGAGAAATAGCTAATGTTGAGGGCTTATTGCTTCTGTTTCTCACTGGATTTCTCCAAAACAAATGATTTGCCGTTAGAATTTCAAGGGTTAGTTTATCCACTTAGTTCACGGGTTAGAAATGTCATTTTGCGGTTCCAGGTCACAGTTAAATGCAGAGCTCCTCTCACTCTGGGGATGGGGAAGTTCCAAGATTGGGTCCACACGGAGCCCATGGCACTTGATGAAGCCCATCAGAGCCAACCTCTACTCCAGAGATGTCAGCTCCTCTGCCCTCAATGTTTCTTAGTCACATCCACCCACTGACATGTCCCCCCTTATCTCTCATTTTTATCATGATTGTCGCCCCCAATCCTTCCATTAAGCACTTTGTTTTTGGCCACTTCTTTTCATCTTTATTTCACCTCCCTTTCTGTAGCTGTCTTTTGATTACTTTTAACGTATTTACTTCCCATCTTGTTCTTAAAAGTATTTAAGGTGGTACTTCAAAAGGGCACATGGTACAACTGGATTAAAAATAAAATAGATAAGGAAATCAGGCAATGGAGAAAAACTGGGTGAAAAAAAAGGGTATGGTTAGTGAACAAAGGAATACTGTGTGGTCCTCTGCAGTTCCTGGCCTCGTCCTGATTTTGGTTCTGAATGTAATCAATTACATGATTCATATTGAAAGCTAAGAATAGACTGGTGTGCAGGCACATCTTTTCCTGCTACTGAAACTTGAGAACAATTTATCCTGTGGCTCTTCATAAAGGAGACACTGAGTAGAAATCTTAGAATTAATACTGGGGGCTAGGGAGCTCTTTGGCATCTTTCTGAATAGGTGAAACAAAGGAATCAGAGACTTTGTTTTTTTTTGCATTGGAATACGGGCAATATTGGTCACGAATAGTCCTAGGAAAGTCATGGGTGAAACACTTTTCTTCAGTGTCAGTCTGACAAGTTCTGTGTGTGTGTGTGTGTCTGTGTGTGTGCGTGCACAATGTCTGTAGAAGCCAAGAGTGCTGCTGTGTTAACTCTGCTGTCTCGTCTTAAAAATTCCAACTGGCAAAGAAAGGGAGACACTGATCTGTCTTTAATTTGAAAGATGTTTGCGTGTGCCTTGCATAATGTTAACACTTAAAACAGTTGGCAAACTTGAATAAGAATCCTGTGCCAAGAGTTTATACATTTTCTGCTTTTCCCTTCAGGATACAACTCCACACAACCTCATTGCATAACACCAGCTTTGCCTATTAGGTCCATGCTGAGGCTCTCTCACTGCCGTCTAGCTAGCCAGTTTTAGGGTATGCTTTTTGAAAAATGCTAGTGACTTTTGTCCAATTTTATTGACTCTGCAATTGTAATGCCAGATTTGCAATATTTCCTGGCAAGAGAACTTCAAATGACATGAAGGGAAAGAAGAGAAATAGGAAATATCCCTCAAAATGAGCAAGACTATGAACTTCTCAGGGAAAAAATAATGCAATTTATTTCTCCCCACCCAGTCCCAAGATCTATTCCAGGCTCACCCAACATGTGTTAGTGCCCCGCCTTCTTCCTACCAGGCAGTCCCCTCCTTCTTCTTCCCTGGGTTCTTCTAAAAAGCACAAATATCAGCCCAACTCTCATCCAGATTCCACCCAATGGTGGGATCTCAACAAAAATCAAGCCAATGGCAGGCAAGAAAGGAGAGCCATAGGGCGGCTCGCTGCATTTAGGCCCGTTACTCCATCAGGGTTCACTTGGGCCATGGCGGTGCAGCCCGCAGCTCTAGCGTCTGTTTCTGTGTCCTTAGTTTGAAAATTGCCTGCCTGTGGGCTGAAAGTGCTCCCAATTTTAGCGTTTGTTTTGAGCCCGCATCTGCCCACTCGTCCTGCAGACAAAGCTCTTTGCATGGAACTTGACTGAAAGTGAACATGCCAGAGGGGAATGCTGCTTTCCCCCCCACCATGCTCGCGTGGTTTCTCCTCGCTGTGGGTGCCTGTTGCTTACAGTGTTATTCTTTGCTTTCCTCTTCTTTCAGTGAACATTCGGGGCCTGTCCAGCTCTCTCGCTGGGAAGTTTTTTGGGTTCAACATAACTGCTGACTAAATGATTTTCTCATTTGCCTCAGAGGACTGAATGGTTGAATCAGACCAAGGACGTGCGTTTGATATTCTGCTTGCTCTTGCAGAGCAGATGCCTTCCATTACTGAATTTTGAGGAAGTTATTTAGAAAATAATAAAACTAACAGCTAAGCACGGATTTTTTTGTCTGCATTATGCATCATTGCCGGCTTTGCTGTAATTATGTCATTCAAGGAAAGAGTCTAACCATTTCCCTTCCCTGGCCCTTTTGCATTTCAAAAGAGCAGAATTGTGGCCATATTTCAAAAGGAGTAAATCACTTGCAAGTGTAAAAATGGCTTTGTATGAAGTCATTAGGGAGTCTGTAAAGTTTATTGAGTGACATCTTGAATGGCCTAGCAAAGGGAGCTGAGTTGAGAGTAGTTCTGCTGACACTAATATAAAATTAGTGGAGGTGACACAGCTTCTATTGGTTAATGAAAAGCCCAAGGAAAAAGAAATAGAAGAGTTGTTGGAAATTGATGAAGTTTTTGTAGTGCTTTCCCTCGAAAGAACACACACAAAGTTGTAGTTTTACCTGGTTAATAGGCAGTGGGAGGGGTATGGTAACAGCCTAACTGCGACCCTAGAATGATGTTTCTTTTATTCATGGGATGTTAGCTGCAGTGAAGACACTCACATGGTCTTAAAACCTCCCAACTGTTCATTGTAAAAATTTCCACTTGCCTTCTGCTGTTCTGTAGCCTTAGATCAGGGCTATCCAATAGAACTTTCTGGGAGGATGGAAATGTTCTCTCTGTGCTCTTCAATATTGCAGCTGCTAGCCACAGGTGACTTCTGAGCACTTGAAATGTGGCTAGTGGAAGGGAAGAACTGAAATATTAATTTAACTGTAGTTAATTTTAATTTAGATTTACCTAGCCACATTTGGCTAGTGCTACCCTTTTGAACAGTGCAGCTCTAGATCTTTAGGTGCCCCCAAAGCTTCTTTGGGGGTCACAGTGGTCGAGATTCAAACTTTAGTTGGTGAAAGGGGGCAACCCAAGCAAAGAACAGTGAAGTCCCAATTTTGATTTACAATCTGGAAAAGTCCCTCTCTCCTCACTCTAGGAAGGCAGAAACATTCTGGAGGGCGGGGGACCCACTGCATATCCCCTGTTCTTTTTAGCACCTGCTGCTGTGTTGAACAGAGAGGGGCTTGGTAGGACCAACCAGGCTCAGCAGGGTCGGCAAGATGAGGTAGAGAAGATCCATGTTTAGCTTTAGTGTCGTTAGCGTTCTGCCAGGAGGAATGACTCAATTTCATGTTAAAACCCTTTAAAAATATAGACTAATATGAAATGCTTATTATCCATAACTAACTTTTGTGTTTCTATGCATGATACTGACAAGAAGCTCTTGAACTCATGGCCTGGTTGTTAAAATGCATGATATTTTAAAGCAGCAGTGCTAGAGTCTGCACCAGTGGACCGAGCAGGAGTGGAAAGCTCCCCGGCGGCGGATGCCCCAGAACTTTCACCTAGCAGGTCACCCTCGACTCCTCGACACCTCCGCTATCGCCAGCCTGTAGGTGAGGCTTGGAAAGGGACTCAGAAATCTAAGAGGGAAAGATGATCTCCAACTCCTGAGCCTTTTGTTTGCTTTACTGTTTCATTCTCAAAATATTTTTTAGTCTCAGTTATGAAAATTAGTTGGAAGCAAATATTGTTACTGTAGGACCAAATAGTGGAAAAATAAATGATTGGAGAATATGACATCAGCATAAACAATATTTATTTGTCTCCATCATTACGTTACACTTTGTGTGGAGTAACATGAATCAAGAGGCCTGTTCTTAGGTGATTGGTAGTTGAAGAATCTCAGTGCTGGTTTTACCAAACTGTTCCCAGACTCTGATACCTTACCATGAATTCCAATGTAGTCTGTATTGAATAGGCTTGTCTGGGACACCAAAATTTGGAGGGGGCCTTATTAGGAACACTATTTCACCTAAAATAAGGTCCAGTTGCATGGGACCCCAGTCATCATTATTGCATCATATATACCAGTGGCAGAAACGGGTATATTTTCTATAGTTACGAAAATTATAAAGCATTCTCCCATAATTTGTTTTAGAACATACCAAATGTCTTCTAATTGGAGGAAAAACTATCAGAACAAAATGTACAAGTCTTTTATCTCCCCATTGCTCAAATAGATATATCCAAATAACGGTTGTTTTTGAAATATTTCCTTTTTTCTCCTCAAGCCAATTATTTCAATGCAGAAGGGAAAATTATTCAGTTACAAAACCAAATTCACTCCTAGTAACCCAAATTAAATGTAGACATTTTTTGGCTCTTACTCTCCTGCTTCAAGTAGGGCAGTTCAGCAAAAGATCGAGTGCATGGCTCCAAATGGTTGTTTCATTTGTGGCCTTAGCTGCATGGTGGAAGCTATTGTTATTGCCATCAGCTGCAAGAGAAACTAGGCTGGGTCAGGCTATTGTCAGAAGATGTGCCCTGATGGATATTAGCCCTTGGGGAGTGGACTGATTTCAGGCTCCTGGTCAATCATGGGTCATTCTGATGTTTGGGTGGTTCTCATAAATGAAGGTGACAAGCTAGACTTCCCTAGCTTGTTATAGGGAACGTGGAATTAGCCTCGTCTCTTTACTATTCTGAGAGCCTTGGTCACTCAAAGCCTTGGTAACTTCCTTGACCATTGCCACTTGGGACAGACCCCCTTGAGTTCATCATAACCTGGAAGAGTTTGGGGCCAAAGCCCATGGAAGCAAACCTCTACCAAGGCAAGAGAGAAATGCTATTCACTGGGTTACTGTTGTTAGGGCTCTGTGTTATAGTCTCTTTCCATGTATTTATATTCATAGATAAAATTTTTAAATTTATATAAACATTATTTGGAAATCCTCATCCTGTGTGTGGATTAACTAAGTCCTTTATTTCTTCCTTGATATGCCTAAATCATAGAGACATAGGAACATAGAAAGGAAGCTGAAATCTGTGATAATATGGAGGATCCAAATGGGGAAAGTGGCACAGATTTTCGCACTGTGGAGCTAAAATTTTGTCTCTTCATCTGTGTACTTGCCACCTTTTTCCACAAATGTTTTAAGGCTACTGCTGAAGGAAAGGGTAGAGCTGTTCTGTGCTTTTGTGCTTGGGCACATTAAGCAGCTCTTTGCTTCCTCACTTATTTATTGATTTTAAACATGGCTATGTAACTCTAGGGTCAAACTAATAAAAACCCTTCAGGTCAGACTCACAGTGAGCTATTTTCACTAAAAGCCTGAGTGAGGAAAAACAGTGAGATTGCATTAGCATTATCAAATATGAAAAAAATATCTGAGGAGTGAAAGGGACTGCAGAAAGGTGCTCAGTGCATCCTTTGGATTTAGAATGCGTCCCTACTTTTAAAGGTGTTTTGAGAAGAAAATTCTATTGGTGACATGATGTAGAATATATTTTTAGAAATTTTTTTTTATATTGAGATATAATTCACATTCCATAAAGTTCACTCTCTTAAAGTATATAGTTTAGTGGTTTTTATGTATTCACAATGTTGGGCAGCTATAGCCACTATCTTATCCGAGAACATTTTCATCACCCCCCAAAATAAACCCTGTAACCGTTGTAGTCACTCCCCATTCCTATCTCCCCCCAGCCCCTGGCAACCACTAATCTATTTTCTGCCTCTATGGATTTGCCTATTCTGGACATTTAATATAAATGGAACCATACAATATGTGGCTTTTTGTGACTGATTTTCACTTAGCATGTTTTCAAGGTTTGTTCATGTTGTAGTATGTATTAGTACTTCATTCTTTTTTGTGGCTAAATAATAGTCCCTTGTATGGATGTACCACATTTGGTTTACCCTTTTGTCAGTTGATGGATAGTTGATTGTTTCTACTTTTTGGCTATTATGAATAATGTCTTTATTATGAATAATGGCTATTATGAATTATGCTGCTATGGATATTCATGTATAAGTTTTGTGTGGACATATGTTTTCATTTCTCTTGGGTATATACTTAGAGTGGACTTGCTGATGTAGAATCTTATTATTTGCCTATTAACAAGGAAAATATAGAGTATTGGGCCCAACCCTTCATCCAGTGCAGGAATGAAAATGAGAATTTCCATCACAGAATATTATCCATCTGCCTCACCGTGCCATTTCCATTCTTTTTAAATAACCAGGACAGACGGCTGACAACTCCCACTGCTCTGTTTCGCCTGCTTCTGCCTTTGCAATTGCCACAGCTGCAGCAGGACACGGGAGTCCACCCGGTGAGTAGAGATGAGCAGCCAAGTACAGACACATGGAAACTTATATGAGATCAGTGGGCCTCGCCTGCCAGGGTCTTGGGGATACACTGGGCAGCTTGGTAAGAATGCCCATTCCCAGCTCCCATTCTAAGTCAGTGTGTCTGGGTGAGACACAGGTCGTCTGTGGGTGACACTTTTGAGAACTTCTGTATCAGACAAGGATGTGTTATTTCTCCCATGTTGTTTTATAAAGTTCTATAACCTTTTTTAGCCAAATTACCAAGAACACATGTTTCCCTTTTAGTTGAGTACAATGCTAAAAGCATATGCAAGGTGGGAGGGAAAAAGGTTGTGGAGTGGGGAGGGAGGAGGGAACCATGCTGTAGCTGACTCATAACTCATTTCCAGTAGCTCCACGATGCTTTCTGAGTTGCTGTCAGTTGATTTTCAGGATAAAGAAGAAGTACTTAAAATGAAAGCACAGTATTTTAATAGATGAAAATCATATTCATTATCCCTGTCCTCTTCTCTCACGTGCAAGGAGGACATTATGTTAAAATAAATCGGTACGTGGTTTAAACAGCCTTCTTGCTGTATCTTCACCTAAACTAACCCTGTGGGTGCTGATCATCATCCTGTGCAGAATCATGAGTGATGGTGCATCTTGTTCATTAGCCATTGTTCACCTACCACAAAGGTGTCCATTTCTAAAGCCTGTGAACTTATATTCAACAATAGTAACTAGTAGGTACTATCTGTGTGAATTCTTTCTACATTGAAGTAAGAATAGAGCGATGTTCTGTAGTGAGCATGAACCACCATAGTAATTATATGTATCCCATCTGAATGGAAATCTTTGCAGATTGGTGACATTCTACTTCAATGTTTTGCCACACACACTGCATTGGATGTGGTCAGGCAAATTGGGGTATTTTTTGCCGCAAATATCCCAAACCTTCTCCTGAAAGTCCCATCAGCCTAACACAAAACATAACACAAAACACAAGCCTATAATTGTAATAACATTGATGTCTTGTCAATCCAGTTGCCTTCTATTGTTGACTACATTCTATAACAATGAACATTTCTTTGGTGAAACAGTAAAGGAGTCTTCGCCATACTCCCAGCAGAGCTGGTCAGTCAACTGCGATGCACTGAGACCCTCTCCTATCTTTCCTTATCACAAGCTAGTCTGTCTTTGGAAAAAGTGAAGTACAGAGCTTCCTCGCGGGTTTCACTATATACACATGGTTTGTGAGGGAAAATAGTTTTTCTGTTAATTCAGGGGGAGCCCATTTCCTCATTTGCTGGAGGGCGGGTAGGGGAGGTCCTTGTTTTCATGTGCGAGTGCAGTCAAGTTCTAATGAGCTTTAGAGAATGGCTTTCTGACTTTGGCTTGTCCATGCATAATGGATAGAGCACAGAGGATAAAGTCACCAAAACAGTCCAGTCTTCCTCACTGAAGACTGCTGCTTCTGCGGCCTTTCTTCCTGCTTCGCTGCCACTGTCTCCACGCACCCCCCCCGCCCACCTCCCTGCAGCCAAAATGGCCGCAGGAAGAAAGCTCTCTTCAGTGAGTAGGGTGGACTGCTGACTGATCACAGCCAGTGTTGCTAGGCGCAGGGTGGCCTGATCCTTCTCTTTTCTTACAGTGCTGTTGATGTTGCCTGTAATGCGGTCTGGAGCCTCATGATTCAATTTTAGAAATAAAGGAGATAAAGAATGGGATTTGGCGGTGTCTGTGGCCCTGCGGTAAAGGCAGCAAGTCGCATGTGGGTCAGTTGCAGTGGCTAACGGTGGTAAGAAGGGGGGTCTCTTTTGGAGTGGAGACCAGTACATTCCTAGGGCTCAGCCGCTTAGGGGAGCTGGCCCTGAGGGGTTCCACCTGCTTGAGAGAACGTGGCAGAAGAGCTCGAGTTCATACATTGCTGAGGAAGGTGAACTCAGAACAGAAACAGGGAAGTGCTGAGATCATGTGGAGGACATATTGACCAGCCAAGGAGAGCATGGTGTTGCTCTGGGAAGGGCTAGACCCCGAGGGACAGGTGTTCAGAGGAAGGAAGTCTAGATAATGGTTAACTCTGAAACCGAACTTTATGTCCCCTCTCTGAATCAGGAGTCGCTGAGCTGAACGCACCCTAGGACCTGGAGAGTTGCAGAGGTGAGCAGGAAGGAAGGTTGTGTAAACAGGTGAACACCTCATGCTGGCATCAGTCTTTGCAGGCCTCCTGTCTGCTGGTATGGCTGCATTATGGGCCCACCCCGTGGTGCGGCTCTGCTGTGTCCTGGCCCATAGCAGGAAACAAGTTACCACCTGGCCATGCCATGCAGTCTGCAGAGTGGGTTTCCATATTTCCAGCTCCTCTTCAGGTTCCCTCCTGCTTTAATCCTCTCCCACCTCTCTACCCCCACCTCTGCCCCCATCACAATACACAGGAATCTGGCAACTCTGGTGTAGAACTGTCAATTAATGATTGCACTGTCAAATATTCACCCCAGGCGTGTTAAGCCATTTCTGTTTAATTATTGCGTGGAAGGCTTTCTTACTTCATTAAAAGGAATTTCAAATTTAACAAGAGATGGACAGAAAATTTTCTTTGCAAGGAGGCTAGACAAGATGCTCATGCCTGGCCCTGAAGGCAGAGGAAGCTGATTTTATTTGTGAAGGTGGCCTGGGATCTGCTCAGGGTTACCAGCCTGGCCCCTGGGGTCTGAGCCTGCCTAATTTCCACACACTGGAAAAGCCTGGGTTTTTTTCTCACTGGTTTCTTTTTAGGACCTAGATCCTGCCTTTTTCAAAGATGGATCAGTCTCTTCCTGCCATATCATGCCCCCTTTGCTTGTAAATCAACAATAGTGCCTCTGTTGGATGGGAAGAAAAGCCTGATTCTGTGGGTGTGATTACAACACTAAGTCAATTCTTGTTAACTTCGCATTACGAAGATTGAACAGTTTATGTTTGTCTGCTGATTGGCAGCCAAGTTACATTAGGCCCACTTATGGATGGATCCAGAATTTGTGGGACCTAACCCTTACACATTTACCACAAGGAAGAGAATATGAAATTACAAATACAAACCTTTAGGGCACCTCCCAGGGCTTTGGAAGAGGCCCATACACACTGAGAGGCCCTGAAGCTTAAGCTTCATTGGCTTCCTGGTAAATCTGTTTATGGGTCCAATCCAGATCGTTCTTGGAATCACAGCAGCTTTAGGAAATTTTGTTTGTTGGGGAGTGGGAGTGGGGGATGGGACCAATGATCATCAATTAGTCAGATAAGTCCCCTTTTCTGTGGTGGAACTTTATATAAGGTTGAGATGAAGGACAATTGATGGGGTCTGGTGTGCCCCACACTGGTGGCAATGTATTTTCAAGCATCTGCTCAAATTTGGGAGCTAGCATTAAAGTAGAAATTAAAATGTGTGCATTCAGATGGCTGCTGATACAGGAAATCTGCAGGTGCAGTTTGGATATAGTTATGATATGAATAGAAATGCAAATCCAGTGAATACACATATCAGGACACATCATGGCGCTTATTATACACCTGAAGCTCTGGGATTAATTATAGAGTTTATGAAATGATCTAAAATGAAATATGAAAGTGTGAGGTGGGTTATTTTTACGAGAGTAGAAATAATGGCAGTGGAGGTAATACAAGCAACTCTTGATTATCTGTGAGCAGATTATATGTTTTCCTGTTCTGTGCAAGTCAAAGTAAATTAACAAAGTAGAGGAATGGTTGAATGCACTTATAGGAAGATTAATGGCACAGTTACAATTGCTTAGAGAAATAGTGAGTTCTTTATTGGTGATTACTTGGTACTTGTAAAATAGATAATTCATAATCTGTTTTCTGTCACACGACTCAGTGGATCTGAGCCTGCTGTGAATTGGGCTTGGATCCATTTTTAAAAGTACTGATACCTGGTTCCACTCCCAGAGCTTCTGACTTGATTGATCTGGGTACATCCTGGGCATCAGGATTTTTAAACATTCCCCCGCTGATACTAAGGTGGATCCAAGGTGGGGAACCACTGGGCTAGATGGAGGAGGTGTGTTTGTTCCTTCTCTGGTTGAGGCATTCCAATTTATTTCCTTGAAGCCCTGACTCCTCTAGACTATGTTGTTTTCTCCTTAGGTGAGACAGAAGGCTAGCGGGGGCTGGAGTGGGGGATGCCCTTCCCCAAGCTGGTGCAACTCTGGCAGTCTTTATCCCTGGAGAGTGGACCTTTGTTATGGAGAAGGCTCTGCGCATCTTTCACAATGGCGCTCTTCCCCTTTCGCTGCAAGAGCCGTGAAGAGAGCTCTCTCCCTCCTTACTGTGAGAACCTGGTGTGGTTCCTGGAGGTAAAGCTCACAAAACTTGGGGGGCTCCTAAGAATGCGGTCCTCAGCAGTTTCCCATTCTCACGCTGGTCCACATGCAGCCTCTAGCAGTTCTTCAAAATGACCCTCCAAGTGTTGCTGCCAGTTACTTCTGCTCCAGGTAAACAGGTTTCAGCAGTGTCTCTCGGGATGCACCTGTCTCTCCAGGTTTTGGGGTGATCGTTTGCCCTGCAACCTCAATTTTCTGATGTGTCCGAGAAAAGGCATTGGTTTTCAGTTTGTCCAGCTTTTTCTTGTTCTAGGGACAGACATGTCAACTTCCAAGTTCTTTACATGTCACAGCTGAAATGAGAAGTCTTGCTTGGTGGAATTTTTATAGTGATTATATTGATTCTGCAGGTCAATTTGGGGAGAATTGCCCATCTAAACAATATTCAGTCTCTTAGTCTATGAATGTGGAATGCCTCTTCATTTGTTTAGATCTGTTCTCATTTCTCTCAGCAATGTTTCAAGTTTTTCAGCACATGAGTCTTGCATTTGTTTTGCTGCATTTAATGCTAAATAACTGACTCTTTTCTTTGTTAGGTTTTTTTTTTTCTTTCCTACTAGAGGTATCCTAGTTTGGGACATATTTCCTATTGTGTTTTTCAAAATATATAAAAGACTTTTTCTCATTATTCCATCAAAGATAGCTAGTTGAATTTTGGGGGATAGAATGTATCAAATTTGTATTTTTAAATACAAACATTATTATTACTATTCTTAATGAAAAATAAAGAGCTTTGGCAAACCAAATTTAAATTAACAATGATTCCAAGCCTTCTTTTTAAACACCAGCACGCTGCCTGGAATTAGAATTTTGGAACTAAGATGTTACGTCTTCAGCTGGTGTGAGCCTGCACAGCAGCTCATGTCAGGTGGCCATTGCATCCTCTTCCTGGGAAGAGGCCCCACGGCAAGCTAGATCACATGGAGCCTCCTCTGCTCATCATATGTCTTTGATATGCCTTCCAAGCAGACCCAGATCCTGTTCCAGCTGGCCTGGGCACCCTCTTTCCTGACCACGTTGCACTGCCAAGTTCTCTTCTTTGTGCTGCCCTTTCCTGGGCTCCACGCAGACGTTCTCCTCTATTACTGTCTCTCCTCGGCAAAGGTACAATACGGTTGATTGTGCCTGTTCACTTCTTTAATCCACTCATATTGCTTAATTGCTACTTGATTGCATTACAGTTCATCCATTTCAGGGCCAGGCAGGTCCCCGAAGTGGGGGCTGGAGAGCTGATGCCATGCGTAGAGGGGGCAGCACTGCTCCTTTCTGTCATGACAGAATACAGACCAGGGCTGTCATAGCTGTTTTCTTTCTTTCTTTTCTTTTTTTAAGAAAAACCAGGAATCTGGGTATTTCTGTGAAAGCTCCTTTTTGAAATGTTGGAAGGAAATTCATACTCTTTAAAAAATACTGTCCATGGCAAACAAAATACTTCTGTGAACCACATTTGGCTGTGAGCCACCAGTCTGTGACTTTAGATTTACTGTAATCACTCACAGCTGGAGTGTAGGTTGATGCAGATAAGATTTCCTGAGACAAACCTAATTACCAGCAATGGACCCCTGAATGTCCTCAGTGCCCGCCCCCGATGACTTCCTATTCCTTCTACTGGGCTGTTTGACAGAAGGTCCATCTCTTCTAGTCCACTGTGGTTTGACCACTTTGCTGTCACAGGGTAATCTTATCTCAAAGATCTGGAGGATGCCTCATTGTCACCCCTTACCACGGAAGGGACAGTGGGGACCATATTTCTCCATCTTATTTTATAGATTCTGAATGAAGTGTGAGACCCATAGTGGTGGAGGGCCGAGGTTCTCAGTTCCTGAGGATGAGGCTCACATCTGTCCACCACCAAATCACTGCTCTCTGGGCCCTGATATGGCCCCCAATCCACATTTACTTCAAAAAGGAAGACTCTCACTATCTAATGATGACTCTGAGTAATCATAAAACAAAAATAATCATCATATAAGACTAAAAGATGTCCTGGTTTCTTGGACTTTTTGGTTATTTTATAATAAATGCAGTAAGGAAAATAATAATAGGCATATCAACACTACAAAAAACTGAAAATCATTACTCTGAAAAGTTAAGAATAGTAGACAGCCTCAGTAATATGTAATGAAAAATGAAATTTCTCAGTGAATTTTCTGCTGAGAGAAATAATCAATGATAATGTTGTGATTATGTAACGTTGCATCAGCTCCATGCATTAGAAAGGATGAAATAATCTTTCAGAGTAGTATGTCAAAGATTAGTATGGTAGTCGAAGTAATTTATAGAAATGTACTGCTTTTGCATGGTTAGTGATGCAAATTAGCCAGGTAAACTGAGACTTAAAACTTCTAAAGTCCATAGTAAGGGAGGAATGGGCTTTTCATCTGCCAGGAAACTGTCCCCTTAGAACACAGGTCCTTATGTGTTCCTGGGTCTACGCAACCAAAGAGCATCTGTTGTAGGTTGTTTCTCTTACCAGCATTTGTAGCCTGTGGCTTCACAAGTACCAGGGAGACCTGAGGAGGCAACTTGATAACATGTAGTTATCCTGTTTTATTGATTGTGAATGCATTATAATTGTGGGTAGCGTTTGCAGAGGGCCTCTCAAGGTCACACACATCTTGCACACCCATATCCTATGCTGACCTGTTGGACATTTCTGTATACAAATTGAGTGGTCGCACTTATTATCAACATGACAATAACCACAACAGTAAAGTTACATAATTCTGTAGGGTATACCATACACAAAGCACTATTCTAAGCTTCACATTTGTTAACTGATATGTGAAGTAGTTACTATTATTATACTCACTTTCCAATAGAAGAAATTGAGATGCAAAGAGTTAAGTGAATTGCCTAAGTTCACATAGGTAGTAAGTGGCAGACAAATCCTGTTGTTGGGCTCTGGAGTCTTCTTTTAACCACTACCCTAGTTGTTTGGATTTCATCAGTACTGTATTGCCTTGCCCCAGTGGGCACTTGATGTTTAAAAAAGTAAATGAAGAGAGGCCCCACAGGATCTATTACCAGTCCCAGCATCTGCCTTACATATATAGGGCAGAGCTGGAACTTCTTCTATGGGTTTCTGCAGTGCTGCCATTTTGTTTGGATAAGTACATGAGCATTTCTGTTGGGTGATCTGGTGGTTTTAAAAATATGACCACAAATTCTTTCATACTCCTCCCTTCAAGAGGTGGAGCTTAATTTCCCTTCCTTTTGGTGTGGGAAGGACTTAGTAAATTTCTTCTAACAAATAAAATAAAGCAGAAGTGATCATGTGTGACTTTGGAGCCTAGATCATCAAAACGCACAGTGGGCTCCATCTTGGTCAGTCTCTCTCTTGGATCACTTGTTCTGGGGGAAACAAGCTTCCATGTTGTGAAGAGAGGCCCACGAGGCCAGCAAGAAACTAGGAAGCAGGGTTCCTGCCAACAGCCTTGTGAGTGAATTGGAATTGGATCCTTCAGCCCCAGTTGAGCCTTCAGATGAGTGCAGCCCTGGTGGACATTTGCACTGCAACCTCATGAGAAACCCTGAGCCAGAGCCACCCACCCACTTATGAAATCTTGTCCTGAAGAAATGCTGAGATAATAAGTGTTTGTTGTTTTAAGTCTCTAAGTTTTAGGGTAATTTGTTATGCAGCAATAGATAACTACTCCAGGTGGTGTCATGAGAGCCAGTAAACCTTGGCCAAATTATTGATAATCAAATTGAATTTAAGGAATATATTTTCATTTTGGGGAGAGAAGCATGTCTACGTTATTCCCTTTGGGACAGAGCACCCTTGGCTTATTCCCTATCAAATATTTTGAAATCAAGGGGATAGATCTAAAATTAACATGTAGCTTAAATCTACCTTACATTTCAACAGTCTTTCTCTTCTCTCTTCACCTGTAGTTCTCTGAATTGAATAGAATGATTTTTCTGCCGTTTGAGAGCTGAGAGCAATTTGATTTTAACACAACTGTTGCTTAGCAATGGGAAGGAACTTAATGGCTCTACTCTCTTCTGCAGACTGAAAGGAGCCTCCCTGTGTAGCTATTGTCTGTCTGTAGTGCTGAATGTAAAACTGTAATTATCGTTTTAAGATAAGATGGAAGCTCGCCTGTGTGACACATCACACTTACCCTAGCATCTTGGCTACCCAAGGGGTTGCGCTGTCCCAGTTTGAGCCCCCTTTGCAGAAAAGCTGGTCTCTGGGAATTGTGGGGCATTTAGAAGTCAAAGACAAAGCTCTAAAGAAGCTAGTAAATTCCTCGTTGGTTGGTGATTTGTATTCCCTATATACTGTCTTTGTGATTTGGGACCGAAAACTTGGCTCTTGAAATGTTGTGATTAGAAACTGGGTGTATCAGGGAAGGGGCTATGGAGAAGTGGGGATTCCAAAGAAATGCTGGGGAGTGGGAGAGGGTGGCAAGTCTAGCTGCCACTGACCTTGCTATGCAGCTCTGTGGGAAAGCCTTCTAGAAATGTCAGCTGCTTAGAATTTTTAAACACAAGGTCTAAATCCAATTGTTCATCACAGAGGTTGGTTTTGAGATTCAGAAATCTCTGCCCAAATTAAAAGTGTTATTCTTTCCCACTCTTTGGACTGATGATACACAAGTCTATATGATTTTGTTTAATCTTCAATTGGTTATGTAGGTCTTTCCGTGAGTACCCAGTGCCATACCAGGTACTGTGGAAAGATAAAAATAAAATATGAAGCATTGCCTCTCCTCTCTAAGAACTGACAATCCAGGTGAGGAGATTAGATAAACAGACACAAAGTAAATCTCAAATAATCAAGATGTAAACTCCAGGATACTGATAATAATCAGTATAATTATCGGCCATGTTGTTATACTATGGACTTCAAGACCAAGAGAAAATGTCACATTAGCAAAATAACAAGGCTTCAGTGCATGACCCTGAAAGAAAAGGTTAATATAGTTTCAAAGTATTTCATACACTCTTCCAATTAGTCAGCTTTCTCTGAAAGTAGACATTTTTTTTTTTTTTTTTAACTTTGAGGCAATTTTTTCCTCTGGGTCTGCAAGTTATTCTTTATGGGTGCACACTTCCTGGCATGTGTAATAATCTTAGGAATTTAGCTGGTATTAGATTAAGTGGAAGCAGCATCTGTCATACTGGACTGAATTAACATTGCCAAGATTTCTAATGTGCATCATAATAAGTGATGAAAATCTTACACTGAACCAAATTATATTTCACTGGCTTCAAAAATCAGGAACCATAAACCTACAGAAAACTTGAAATAGAAATAGTTGAAATAGAGTAAAATAATAGTATCGCGATGTGTTTTTGTGTGGGTGGGTGTGTTTTTTTTTTAAATAAATGTAACAAATAGTCATGGAGGACCAAACATCTCCTTTTTCAGATATTATTGGATTGTCAGCTGTAAAGACTCTGAGGTTAGATGTATGATTATGCATTTGAGTGGCAACAGCGCAGGTGATACCTCCCTCTAGTCTTCCTCTTTCCAGACTTTTCCGTGTGCTTGCGTCTAATTTTCAAGATTCTGTACACAATTCAGAATGAATTCAAAACAATTAATTCAAAAACTAAAAGCATCTTAGTCAAGATAAACCTTCATCTGGCAATTAATGTTATGCTGCCAGTCAGTTCTCTTGATTTCTGTGGTTTTTTGCATAAAACAAGCCACAGCCCCTTTGGTGGCAGACACCCAAATGCCAACAGTTTCAGCAAAAGCTGGAGTCTCCAGCCTGTCTTACCTTCCTCACTGCAAGGTTAACGATTCGTAAGTGGTGTTCTCGTTCTCTTTTTTCTATCCTAGCATTATGGATTTATGAAGACCAATCCTGGGCCTTATGTTTGTATACTGCCTTATGATTTCAAAGCCCTTAAGTATGTAACAGCCTGTGTGGCTGTCGCAACAAGCCTGGGAAGTGGGAAGGCAGATAGTATCTTCCTCTTCTAATATATAAAGAGACAGGCTCGGCAAGGTAAAGCGGCTTATTCACAGGCAGTTATAAATTGCAAGAATAGGACCTGAGACCGGGTCTCTGGACTTCTATTCCAGTGCTCTTTCTATTAAACCAGGTTACTTTTGTAAAGTGGAATTTCAGAGCCATATACCTCTGATATTTCAAGGGACAGTTGAACAATTCATTGGTATCCAATTAATTAATTGGTCTCCAATGATTTTAATTATCAATGATCTTCAATATGAATCTCCACTTCCTTCCTCTCAGACTCAGTCACTCCTTGCATATAAGGAAGGTCAAGGGCTGCCTTTTATTCCTGGTTTCCTTTGTGTGTTTCATAGTTTGTGTTTAATTTCCCAGCAGGCCTCAGGGCCTAGCACCAAAGCATTCCTGAGGAGGGTACTTGGGACTGATTGACACACAGAAAGACATTTTTAGGATTTGAACATATTTCATTTTTCCCTTAAACACTTCTTCAAACAAACATCATGACAAGTAGAAGAAACCCCTGAACTCACCAACCAGATTTTACTTATTTACTTTGTCATTTTAAAATCCACTCATCATGCGTTTCTTTGAAATACATTCTGCCATTCAACCACCTTTGATGGTGACTTAGAGATAGAAGCCTCTCATTTTCAAAGATTGGCTGCCCTGTCATTTTTAAACAGCCTTATTGAGATACATTTCATATACCATACAACTCACCCATTTAAAGTGTACGATTCGATGCTTTAGTATTGCCCAGGCGTCTTTAGTGAACTTCCAATCTTGGTTTTGAAAACAGGCTGCCTACTGTAGGAAACAGTTCAGTCCAGATCTGTGACAGACTCTGAGTGTCTGGTCTTGTTTGGCACTGTGGGGTGGGTGGAGCGTACAGCTAAGAAGCCCCCTCGCCCTATGGGGAGTTAACAGTCAGTCCTGAGGATTTGAGCTTCTGTTCTTGTCATGTTGAAGGTGGGAAGAAAGGCTGTGTGCCCCTTCCCAAGAACAGTGCTTGCTGGAGAAGTGGCCTCTGATTGGTGGTGTCTGGTGATCTGGCAGTGGGAGGAGAAGTTATTCAGGGAACAGGGGCCGTGAGGGCCTTAGAGACAGTGGGGTATCAGTGAGGGCAGTTAAGAGTGACTCTCCGAGGAGTCAGGATTGAAAAGTGGTCAAGAGGGTAGATTTTGGTGTCAAATAAACCTGCGTCTGAGTTCTGCCACTGGTCTAAGCTGTGTGGTGTAGGGCAGCCTCTCTGCATATCATTTTTCTCATCCTTAAAGTGAGGGTAATGTTTGTACCTGCCTCATAGAGTTGTCATGAAGGTTAAATGAGATGATCCATGTGCAGTTCTTGGCTCAGCATTTGGTACCAACTGAGTGCTCGATGAATATTTCCTGCTATTATCATTGGCTGTTTCCTTCACATGATTTAGAAGCTTCTTGAGAACCGGGCCTGTTGTGTTTACCCTTGATCTCCAGCCTCTCATCATGACAAACCAGAGTGTTGAACTGAAATGAATGCATTCCCGTCACCCGTTTATTCCATCTGTGTCTTCCTGCCTTATTATTTGCACATGTGTGTGCACATATACCTGCACACAAATGTGCATGGTACCCGGCCACACACACACACACACACACACTGACTGTTACGTGGGCTAGAATTAGTCAAATAACTGAAAAAGAGTATTAATTGTGTGTCATCCCATGGTAATCCGATGAAAGGAGTATAGTTTCTGGGCACAATCAAGAGACCTAGAAATAACTTTGTTAAATGAGTCTATGCTATATAATGGTATTCGCTACAACAGATTCTTGTGTATAATGACAGATAATTGGGGAGAGAAGAGGTGAGAGGCTCACCAGTATGTTTTTATAGGAGATGCTTAGGACTTGCACTGGACTGTTCCGGAAGGAGAGAGAGTCTGAGAAATGTTAGTATAGACATTTTTGATGGACTATATATAGAACATGGTGAAAGAGAGAGAAGCGATGCAGATGCTTAAATTGCAAGTCCTAGGCCTGAAAGACTAAGTTAACAATATGATAATGATCTCAGTTCACAATTAGCTAAGTGTTAGGTGTCAGCAAGAAATCTAAGTGGGGAGAACCAAGGAGAGGGGACTAGATCTGCTTCCAAGATGAGCTTGTCCAGCCCCTCACCCCTGGAGAGCTGTCCCCTGATCTTTATTTATGCTTCACGTCATTTTGGCAAGGGCTTGAGGCAGGTCCCTGGCCGCACCTTGAGTCAGAAGACATTGCCCGGGCTCCATTCTGGATAGAGTGCAAGGGAGGTGAAGTTTTCGGTCCATGGGGAACTGGTATCTTAATAATAAAAATTATGTTGGCAGGGCTGGCCCGGTGGTGTACTGGTTAAGTTTGCGCACATCGCTTCGGTGGCCCGGGGTTCGCACGTTTGGATCCCAGGCACGGACCTACATACCACTCATCAAGCCATGCTGTGGTGGTGTCCCACATACAAAATAGAGGAAGATGGGCACAAATGTTAGCTCAGGGACAATCTCCCTCACAAAAAAAAAATTATGTTTGCAACCTTCTGTTCTGAAAGTGTCACACATCTCAGCGAAAAATTCTTGTGCAAATTGTTGTCCTTATCAAAGACAAGGTTATATGACATGGCTTTTGCTTTCGCGCACTGGCTGTACTTATTAGTGGATCAAGGGACCAGTGCTCTGATTGCCTGTTGTGTACAGCCTCAAGTTCCAGGTTAAGTCACTTACTAGATCTTTTGGACATCAGTTTCCTCACCAGCAAAAAAGGAATAATCATATCTAATTTACAGGAGATTTTGAGAATTAACTTATTTTTTCAGCACAGTGATAATCAGAAGGAAAGGTGCTACATGAGGACAAATTTGTAGTCTGACTTGCATGATGGCTAATGGATTAAGCCCCATTTCCTGGTGCCCAGGACTTATTTATGGCTGCTTCCTGCCCATTGACACTTTCCTACTGCCTGGTTGACCAGTGCCAGAAAGAGATGGTTCTGTTGGATATAAAGAATTCTGAGAATGGAAGGGCAGGGAGTCTGGGATCAAGGAAAACATCTCCAGTGTGACTGAATAGCTCCCGGTAGCTGTATTTCACCTACTGTGGTCAATTCTAGTATTTTCTTAAACAAAGACTCCTTGAGGCTTCCCTTGACACTGCCCCAGCCATGCTAGTATATCACGTGTCCAGCTGCTGGAACGGACATTCCCGTGGATGATTTTCATAGGCACTATCTTGAGCCATACCTAGGGTTGGACTCAGCCATACTGGTACTATGATCATATACATCCTCCAGAATAGTTTTCAATATGGTTCAATTCAGTTTATGATTTTTTTAGCCTTGATTAATTTTTATGCATAATGATTATAAGACTTTATCGTTTATGTTGTGGTACTGGACACACTGGGTTTTTTGATAGTCAGAAGGATCTTGAGAAGTAATGCTAAATCTATGGAACAAAGAGGTATTTTTGTTCAAACCCAAATAAAGATTTTGGGTACTAAACTCAGCCTTTGGAAAATTATTGCTAATAATTTGAAGCTGTCACCAAAACCCTCAATACTCTTTTTGCTAATGTATGAAATAGTTTCACATATCTAAAAAGAAAAATGGATACCCAAATTTAGGTTATCCTTTCTCCTTTCAAACATAGGTAGGTTTTTTGGTGGTGTATGACTCCCTTCCCACTACAAAGCTATCAGATTTAGAAACAAGGGTGACTTTATCTATTCCAGATGAATATTTTAAGATGTTTTATTTGCCAAATTTTTATATGCTTAAAAATAACATGGCAATGGGGGGGTGAAGAGCTTAGCAACTTTTCTTCCCAAAAAGCAATGATAAAATTGGACAAAATTATCAAAACCAACCGTTTATGGACTCCTAAAATCAACCACAGGCATATAAGAAACTGACAAGCTTTTATTCAAGAGAAACTACTGAACCACAGGTAATAACAGTGGGAGTCTATGGCATCTTAGCCTGGGGATGCTCTCCTCCCCTCATTCCCAGCTCCTTCAGTGTGGCACAAGCTATGAAAACCAGCAGCTTTGTGGTCAGAGGGTGATGACTTGATTTAGAGCAGGGGAGAATGTGGAAAAACCTGATAATGTTGGGTGTTGTCAGAAATATTGGTGATCTCAGTGGCAAACAGACAAGGAATACCAACATTGCAGCTAACCTGAAGCTGTGATTCTGGTTGGGGCATAGAAGTAAAAAAAACTAACAAAGAAATTAGAATTAAAATGGTACATTATAAAATATTTATCTGACACAAAAGGAGGCCGTATAGGATGAACAAGGAAATAAAAAAGGCATTAGACATTGTAGTAGGCAGAATAATGGCCCCCCAATATGTTCACATCCTAGTTACTATAATCTCAATATGTTACCTTGTGTAGCAAAGGGAATTAAGGTTGCACTTGGAACTAAGGTTGCTAATCAGCTGACTTTCAGATAGGAAGCTTACCTGGATTATCCAGCTAGGCCTAATATAATCACAAGGGTCTCTAAAAGTGGAAGAGGGAAGCAGAAGAGTTAGTGTCAGAGTGATGCAATGTGAGAAAGCCTCAGCTGGCCATAGCCAGCTTTGATGCTGTAAGGGGGCCATGAGCCAAGGAATGCAGGCAGCCTCTAGAGAAAGAAAAGGCAAGAAAATGGATTCTCCTTTAGAATCTCCAAAAAGGAGCACAGCCTTGCCAGCACCTTGCTTTTAGCCTGGTGAGACTTGCATCAAACTTTAACCTCTAGAACTGTAGGATAATAAATTTATGTGTAAGCCTCTAAGTTTGTGGTAATTCGTTACAAGAGCAATAGGAAACTAATACAGAATAAATAGAAAACACATAGCAAAATGACAGATGTAAATCTGACCATATCAAATTCCATTAAATATGAATTGATGAAACATGTAAATCAAAAGGCAGATATTGTCAAATCATACAAAAAAAGCAAGATCTAGCCATAGCTATAATGAGACACATTTTAGATTAGAAAACACAAATAAGTTGAAAGTAAAAGGATGGAAAAAGATATTCCATGCAAACACTTATGAAAAGACTGGAGTGGCTCCACTAATATCAGGAAAAATAGAATATAAGATCAAAAAATATGTTACTAGAGGGAAAGAGTGATGTTTTATAATGAAAACATGGTCAGTTCTTTAGGAATACATAATAATTATAAATGTATGTGCACCTAACAACAGAGCCTCAAATACCTGAAGCAAAAACTAACAGAATTAAAAGGAGAAATAGACAATTCAACAGTAAAAATTGTTAACTTCAATACCCCACTCTAAATAGTTGGTAAAATAACTACACAGCAAATCAAAAGGATATAAAAGACTTGAACAACACTATCAACCAACTTGACCTAATAGACATTTATAGAACACTACACCCAATGAAAGCAGAATATATATTCTTTAAAGCAAATATGGAAATATCTCCAGGATAGACCACACATTAAGCCATAAAACAAATCTCAATAGATTTTAAAAGATTGAAATTACAAAAGGTATGTTTTAAGATCTCAATGATATTAATTTAGGAATCAACAACAGAAATAAATTTGGAAGATCTCAAATATTTAGAAATTAAACAACACATTGCTAAATAACTCATGGATCAAAGAAGAAATCACAAGAGAAATTAGAAAATATTTTGAAATGAATGAAAATGAAAACACAACATATCAAAATTTACAGTGTGCAGATAAGTATCTTTAGAGGAAAATTTATAGCTTTCATTATCTATATTAGAAAATAAAAATGATCTCAAATCAATGTAATCTTCCACCTTAAGAAATTCATAAAAGGAAAGCAGACTAAACTCAAAGCAAGCAGAAGGAAGGAGAGATTAGAGCATAAATGAAATAGAAAACAGAAAAAAAAAAAAAAAATAGAGAAAATCAATAAGGCCAAAAGTTATCTCTTTGAAAAGATCAACAAATTTGACAAACCTTAACTAGATTGATCAATAAAAGGAGATAAGATTCAAAAATCAGAAATGAAAGCAGGGACATCACAACCAATCCTACAGAAATTAAAACAATGATAAGGAAATACTATGAAAAACTTTATGCCAACAAATCAGATGAAGTAGATAAATTTCTTGTAAGATGCAAATGAACAAAACTGACTAAAAAAAGAAATAGAAAATCTGAACATCTCTATAACAATTGAAGAAATTGAATTAGTAATTAAAAAATCTTTCCCCAAAAATCCCACACCTAGAGGGGTTCACAGGTGATTTCTACCAGACATTTAAAGAATAAATAATGTCAGTCCTTCACAAAATCTTCCAGAAAGTGGAGGGAAAAAAAACCACTTTCCAATTCATTTTATGAGGCCAGTATTACCATGATACCAAAATCAGACAAAAATATAAGAAGAAGAGAATAGCCCTCATAGCCCTCATGAGTATAAATGCAGAAATTCTCAATAAAATATTAGCAAACCAAATCCGCAACTTATGAAAAGAGTCAAACACCATGACCAAGTGTATTTTATCCCAGGATTGCAAGATTGGTTTAACATCAGAAAATCAACTAATATAATACATCATATAAATATAATAAAGGATAAGAATCATATAGTTATCTCAAAAGATACAAATAAAAAATTTGATAAAATCCAACCAAGAAAGTAGGAATAGGAGGAGAATTCTTTAGTCTGATAAAAGAAAGGCATCTATGAAAAACAAACAGCTGACATCATACTTAATGGTGAAAGACTGAATGCTTTCCTCCTAATATCAGGAGCAAGATCAAGCATATCTTGCCGCTTCTATTCAGCATTGCACTGGAGTATCTTTTCAGTACAAAAAGAGAAAAAATAAAAAGCTAATATAAAGGCATCCTTATTAGAAGAAAGGAAGGAGGTAAAACTGTCGTTATTCACTGATGACATGATTCTCTATGTAGAAAACCATAAGGAATCCATGAAAAAGCTACTAGAACTAATGAACAAGTTCAGCAAGGTTGCAGGATACAAGATCAATATGTAGAAATCAGTTGAATTTTATTTACTAACAATGAACAATCCAAAAATGAAATTAAGAAAACAATTGTATTCACAATAGCATCAAAAAGAATCAAATACTTAGGAATAAATTTAACAAAAGAAGTGCAAGGCTTGTATGTATAAAGCATATAGAACATTACTGAGGGAAATTAATGGAGAGATAAACCAAGTCCGTTGATTGGAAGACTCAATATGCATAGCTTTAAAGGTATTTTAGAAATCTCAGCAAGGTTTTTGTTTTCTTTTTTTTTGGTAGAGTGCTAACATTTCGATGGAAATGCAAAGGACTCAGAATAGCCAAGACAATTGTGAAAAATAAGAACTAAGAGGACTTCTAATTCCTGATTCCAAAACTTAATAGAAGACTACAGTTAGCAGATAGTATGGCACTGGCATAAGGATAGGCATACATATCAATGAATCAGAAGTAGGAATCTAGAAATAAATCCTTACATTTATGGTCCATTGATTTTCTATAACGGCACCAAAGCAATTCAGTAGGGGAAAGGATAGTCTTTTCAACAAATGGTGCTGGAGCAATTGGCTGGCTACATGCAAAAAGATTAATTTAATCCTAAATGTAAGGGCTGAAATTATGAACTTCAATAAGTAATGTCAGAGAAAATCTAAGTGCATTGGACTGGGCAAAGAATTTTTAGATACAACATCAAAAGAAGTTCCACAAATGAGAAAAAAATGATAAATTGGACTTCATCAAAATTGAAAACTTTTGTGCCTCAAAGGACACCATCAAGAAAGCGAAAAAGACAACCCATAGAGAAATGGGAGGAAATATTTGCAAATTGTATATTTGATAAAGAACTTCTATCCAGAATATATAAAGAACTCTTGCAACTCAATAAGAAGAAGACAAACAAACAAAGTAAAAATGGATGGAAGATTTGAATAGATATCTCACCAAAGAAGATAAACAAATGGCTAAAAAGCTCGTGGAAAAATGCTCATTAGTCATTAGGGAAAATACAAATTAAAACCACAATGAGACACTACTTCATACCCATTAGAATCACTGTAATAAAATTGACGGAAAGTAACAACTGGCAGTGAGAGTGTGGAGAAACAGGAACCCTCATACGTTGCTGGTGGGAATGTAAAATAATACAGCCACTTTGGAAGACAGTTTGCTGGTTTCTTAAAATGTTCAACATAAGCTTACCATAGGATCCAGCAATTCCACTCCTGAGTACTGGGCATCTACGCAAGAGAAATGAAGCCATATGTCCACACAAAGACTTGTATTTGAATGTTTATGGCAGCATTATTTATAATATCCCCCAATTAGAAACAATCCAGATGTCCATCAACAAGTGAGTGAATAAACAAATGTGATATATTAGTACAATAGGATATTATTCTGCAATAAAAAGGAATGACTGATACATGCTACAACATGGATGAACCTCAAAAATATTATGATAAGTCAGGGTCAGCAATGTTTTTTTAAAAGGTCAAATAGTAAATATTTTAGACTTGAGGACCATATGGTCTCGTGGCAACTTCCCAACTCTGCCCTCTTAGTGCTGAAGCAGTAACAGACAATCTGTAAATGATTGGGTGTGATTGTGTTGCAGTAAAACTTCATTTACAAAAACAGGCAGCAGGTAGTTTACTGACCCCTGTGCTAAGTGAAAGAAGCCAGATGCAAAAGACCACACATAGTATGATTCCATTGATATGAAATGTCCAGAATAGATAAATCTATAAAGACAGAAAGCAAAACTTGGGAGTGGGAACAGGGATTGACTGCAGTTCGGCACTAGGGAAATTTTTGGGGTGATGGAAATATTCTATAATTAGATTATGGTTATAGTTGCACAACCCTATAAATTTTCTAAATATCAGCGAATTGTACACTTAAAATGGATAGATTTCACGGAATGTAAATTATATCTCAATAAATGTGTTAAAAATTATGTATATTTTTATTTATTCCTGTTTCTGTTGTTTTACTGGCTTAGCCATTTTATCCTCATATTATTACTTTTCAGTGAAAAACTTATTAGTGACTCTAGTGCTCAAACTAAGAGCAGTGCTTAGAGAGTTTTATGGGTGCCTTGTAACTTTGAACTCTTCCCTCTAGAGCAAAAGTTGGTATGATTAGGTGAGTTCTTTAGGAACTCTCCCAGGGATCTTATTATAAGGAAAACACTAGTTAGAACTCTGGAGGAAGCTTTATGGCATCAATGCCACCATATCCAGAACCAAATGTCAGAGACTGTGGTTTTGGAGGTGGATAAGAAAGGAGCTTTTAATTGTATGCATTTTCTTCCTGCCTTCTTTAAAAGTTCTTATAATATCTAACCTAGACTAGAATAGGTTAATTCATCTGATGTTTAAGGAATTGTCCATGCCTTTTGAAGACTATTTTATGCTAAGAAGAGAGCATTTATGTGTGCCAGTTGTCTGCTATGATCATTGCATTCCCATCTTGTGATCTGAGTCTCAGATGGGTCAAAGACTCAATTCAGATTTCATCTTGGGATCATTGCATAATTGCCCACTGCATCTTACCAAGAGAGTAAGTTAGCAAAGTGTAGAACTATTGGCATTTCTGATACATAGGCAAGCTCTCAGAGCTAAGAATTATCTTGCTGGTGCACCACGGTCATACTGAGAGGAAGATGGCCACGTGATGAATGGTGCAGTGATCTGCTGATTTGGTTTCATTTCCCTCATCAGAGAGCATTTCTGAGGTGTGATCTTGAAAGAAAAACAGCCTTTTCTCTGGGCTGATGATGGGGAATAAACTCTAACGAATGACCTCACTGTATGATTGAGATGCTATTAAATCCTCGCCCTTAGACCTGAGTATAAGAGCCAGCTCTTAGAATCTTCAGGAGCCAGAGGCAAAAATGTCCCTCAGGAGGATGAGCTATTTATCAGTCATAGGCTTTTATAATTTGCTGAGCTGACTGAACATTATACAGCTGGAGAGTCTACCTCTTAGACCAAATATAAATATTGTTTTGTCCCTCCCTGTAGCCTCTCTCCCCCTTGTATACAAAGATTCCCATATATGAATTGTGTGCAAATGATTTGATGCCTTATTTAAATCCTCGTAACGAAGGTATTATTATGAGCGTTATCGGCACCAGTGAGCTTGCTGCCAGTGTGTTAGTCTGATGTACGTAATCATCTTCTACTTAAATTCTTTCATTTTGTCAGTGAGCCCTTTTCTCTGAATCTGTAGAACGATCCTTTGCAGGGGTTTAGTTTTCATTTAGATGAGAGGTCAGGTTCTGCCAGGCAAACAGAGACAGAGACTGGCTTTTTAAAACTCTCCCAGACTAATTGTCTTCTAAAGATGGGCTCAAGAGTGCCTAATTCACCCAGGACTGTCCTCCAGATGAGAGAGAAGCTTCTGTGTGGTCTCCTTACCTCTGCTGGGATTGCTTCCTCCCTTCCTTCCTTCCTTCCTTTCATCGGGGACAGAGGTGGAAAGGAATTGTGATCATATGAGGATTTACATGGAAATTATGCAGGTCTGTTAGAAGGCAGGGTTCAGCATAGCAAAACTGAAGTGCCTCTGAATGTGGAATGTGTGTTTTCATTGAATGCCAAGACTTGCTCAGGCGCTGTCCCCCTCATCTGCCTCTGATGTCTGATGGGAAAGGTAGCTCCTGGTTTCTGATTGCAAATATTGAGCATCATGGGCTAATTCCTGGACACTTGGCATTGGGCACTTGCTATCTGTTATCTTCAAAAGTTTGGTTGTGGGGAACAAATTAGCTATTTATCTTGGGAAGAGATTTATTATAGGGAACTGGGTCCGTAGGGAGGGCTGGAGGAATAGGCTCGAGGCTGGGCTTCCAGGAATCACTTCTGGGACACCGCGTAGAACTGACCCACCAGGGGCTGCTGCCTCTGCTGTCCTTGGGTGGTGGGCAAACCGGAGATCCCTTTGGCAACTGCTGACCTAAGAAGACATCGACTTCGCTGCACAAGTGATCAGGAACCTGCTGCCGCCTCTGGGAGGCTGCCTCTGTGAGTGGGGACGCTGGAAGGCTGCTGCAGAAGAGTCCTGGCCTCCACGGCCGTGCCTGCCAGCAGAAAGGCTGCTGCAGCAAGAAATAGCCTCCGCCTCTTTCCACCTCCAGGCCCTGAGCAGATGCTCTAATTTGCATTCAGACTTTGAGTTGCAGGCGAGTCTGGGAAACGCAATTTTAGCTTTTGAGCCCACCAGTCCTAGAGTACAGGAAGGAACACCTCTCCATCTAAGCCTTTTATGTGTAATTGATGTGCATTTTTAACTGTCTTAATTCAAATACAGATGTGAATATACTGAAAAAATGTGCAATAATCAGAGAGTCAAATAGGCACATAAGGTGCTCTCACAAATTTAAATGCCCCTCTGTTGACTCCCAAACTCACTAAAATATCTTCAGGCAAAGCAATGTTTGTGCAATAATATGTGGTCCGTCTACAAAAGAAACATGCAATTAAAGGGTTCGTGTGGGACCCAGTTTATGTACACATGAGTGTACACCAAGTCCTGTGCTGAGAATAAGGGGCCCTTTTTTTCCGACCTGGGGAAAGTACAGATGTGATGTGTGTCCCGGCATGAGATGGTTTGTAGTCAGGGAGCTAGGCTGGCTGACTGCACCAGGAGGTATCTGCTCATTTGAGAACCTTTGGGACATGGGGACATTAGAGCTTATGACTGCTGCAGTCATATCTGTAGTTGATGAGAATGAGACCTATGACATTGGGCAGTGCAAAAACTACCTCATGAGGTTATTGTGGGGGTTAAATAAGTTAATATGTATAAAGTGCTTAGAGCAGTGCCTGGTGTATAATAAACACTATATAAGTAATTGGTATTATTATTATATCATTATTGTTTTCTAGAAAATGGAATAATTGTAACTTACAGGATTGTTGTAAAGCTTAAATGAGCTTAGTCCCTGGCGTAAGTAAGCACTGAATGAGTGTTAGCTATAACATAATAATCATAATCATAATGTTTTAACGCTTAGAATGGGGCTTTCACTGTAGTCTATTTCCTCAGGTCTTTTAACCCAGGGGCCTCCTGTCTCTGAAGAGTAAGACAGAGTTGCTGGCTTGAATTGGAGAGAAGAGCACAAGGATCATCTTCATTTCTTCAGGACAGGGCATTTTCTCAGCAAAGTGCACATTTGCTGCACGGGTTTAGTATACTTTACAGTCTTTCAGTAGAACCTCAAGTCCAAGAAGTTAGTTTACTTTTCAAAAATTATTTTTCTAACCAAAATGACTTCGCACCACACTTATTCACTGTGTGAGTTAAGGTCTCTGCCCTTAAAATTGAGCCAAGTTTGATGAAAAAATAAGTCAACCTTCATGAAGTTTAGGAATCAATATGGTTCATTAATTCATATTTATCTTAACCAAATACTTTGATCTGATTTGGCAGAAAATATTTTTGTACAAGTATCTGGTAGACTGTTGAATCATTTCTAGACTGTTGAATCATTTCTGGGAAGTTAAATAGAACATACTTTCAGAATTTGTGGTTTTAAAAAAGCACTTTCTCCGGCCTGATGAATAGTGACAGTAATACAGACTTAGGGAATGGAATTCTTGGGGAGCTTCTGGTACCTTCTGGTGGTTGCATACCAATTAGTAAGTGTTGGCCTGATCAACAAAGTACGGATTCTGGAGGGAAGAATGATGAAATTCCTCTATGGAAGTTAAAGTCCTTTGTAGACAAGGTGAGGCAAAGAGGAACTTGGAAGTTCTCAAACACGTTTTAAGCATCGTTAGTAATCTATTTGAAAGTTTTCAATATTGAGCATCAAGTAGCCATCTTCCATTGAAATGATACAAATAGACTTTGTCTGAAATACTCTGCAGAGACATGGAAGACAGGCAGGGCCGATCCCCAGCAGGGTGGAGGGTACCCCAAGGATGGGGCCCAGTGCAACTCTGCCTTGGTGTGCAGGGCATTTTCCTGGGGCTGAAGGTTTCATTTCTGTGTACAGGCCTCTCTTCTGAGTCCTCAGTTGCTAAATTGGAAGTACTTTACAATGCCTCAAGTCTTGTGGTTACAGACCCTGGGGAGGATGGGATGGGAGAAGTGTGGTAAATTCCAAGGCAGGGAGGTTCAGGAACCTCTTGACTCAGGAAATACCAAATTCTTTCAATAAATGGAACCAGTCTATGTTAGTATATTTATCCACAAGTGAAAGAGTGTAAAAATTCTTGGATTTTAAAAAATAAAAACAATTGAACAGATTGACTGAGTCCGCACTGCGTGTAAGGCCCTTTGCGTGCAGGGACACCTAAACGTAACCCAATGTCTCAGGCCTCCAGCATGGGACCTCAAAGTAAGGCCCGATGTTTTCTGATACCTGAATTAAAATAATTTAAGAACTGCCTTCCCCTACCTTGCACCCAATAAGATTGTCAATGGAAAGTCCATCTTTCAAAGAATTCCTTGGGAATTCTTTCAAGAATTCCCAGTGCTGTTTTTTGCCCTGTCCTTGCTTGCCTGCTGGTGCTCCTCTAGGTCAAATGTCATATCTTAACTAAATCAAAGCCTCACCCAGTGGTCCGAGGTGCTCTGCTGCTGATGCAGAAGCTTTGGCCAATCCACAGAGATGCTCGTGTGAACCCCATTCTCTTCATGGCCACCCTTGCCCCTGGTGCAGATCTCTGCCATTTTGTCCAGACTACGTGCCTTACACCTTCCCTAAGTCCTGGGACTTATTCTGGGGCACCTTACTCTGAGGTCACTGAACCTCGAAGAAAAGAGATGGAGTTGTGGTCTATTTCCAATCAGGGGGCCTTATGTAAACTCAGGGATGCAATCAGATATATGGAGTTGGCGTTGCCCAACTTTACCGAGAAGCACTCAGGACAAAAGGATTATTGGGACAAGGTGACACTTCACTCCTCGTGCCGAAAGCCCTTGCCTGCTGATAAATACTCTAGGGCTGCCTAGGATAAGCAAGAAAGACACAGCCTCCATTGCCACATGTGAGGGAGTGGCAGCATTGAGGAAAGGCCTTTGTAAGCAGAGAGGAGGGATCCATGGAGATTGAGGTGCTAGAGGAAAGATGGGGGAAGGGATGGGGACAGGTAAACGATGATGCTGGAGAAGGGAGGGTATCAGACACAGAGTGGGAGACCTGAGCTTTGTCCAAGGAGACACTGAGGAAGGGACCTTAGAGGCACCTAGGTAACCTCATCATGTTACCAAAGAGGAAACTGAGACCCTGAGAGATGAAGGGACTTTTCCAAGGCCACTCAGTGAGATAAGCCCATTAAAAGATCCCCAGTCCGTTGTTCCTTCTACCACATCTCGCTGCCCTCTCCAGGGGTGAAGGAAGAGAGTGAGGATGGAATGGCAGAGAGATTTTGAAGGAAAGGAGAGTTAAGGTGTCTCCTGATCTCCCTCATGAGGTGACTGCAATCCTCAAGTCACAGGTGGCGAGGTGTGCTGGCAGTGAAGGATCCTGGCGGTATGCACCTGGAGTATTGCCATATTACGCTGTGAGCAGCATTATGAGTTTGACATTGCCCTCAGTGGCTAAGGTGATGGATCCAGAGCTGTTGGCATAAGGAACCCTGGGGTGAATCACCGAGCAGTCAGCATTGTTAAACTGGTTCACCGGAGAGGAATTATACAGCAAGCTGCTCAGAATCGGTCTGAAATCCTGGGAGGCTCTTTAAACTGCACACTTCACTACACAATTGGATGGCAGTGATATTCTCCTCAGTGCACTTTCTGTAAATTTCAAAGCAGGCACAGAATTTAAAATGAAAGGCCACAGAGCAGCTGCAGGCCTGAATGCCTGCATTCTGACCCTCTGCCTCTCTGCGGCCGCCCCTTTTCACATGAGGAAAAGCAGAAGCCTCGCCTGGCAAGTTCGGATGGTGTAATCAGAGACACGGGGTATGGAGCAACCAAGACCGTGACTGAACACTGACGGGAGCAGATGGACTTGGGAGTCAGACAGAGTGAAGCCGCTCTCTGGAGTCTCCCAGAATTGTGCTGCCTGGACTCTATTTACGACTTCAGATCTCAAATGGGCATTCTGCACCGCCAAATGATCCTAGCAAAGGCACTTTCCTACACTCCAGGAAGACCATTTCCCGTCTTCTCTCTTCAGATCTCCACACCCCTCTCCAAACTCGGCTGATGATCTTACCTCATATTTCATAGTGAAAACAGATACAAACGGTCAAGGATGACCTCTTTCCTCCACTAATTTCACCAGCCCACTGCACTTGGACTCATCCTCTGCCTTCTTCCAGTGGTTCTGGAAGAATCATCCTTGCACTGCTCTTGGGTCAACCCCTACACTTTGCCGCATCCCATCCCTTTTCACCTCCTCAAGAACTTTTCTCATGCAGTTACCCTTTTCTCCCTTATCCTCAGTTTCTCCCCCTACCCAGTCATTCCCCATCAGCATGCCATCCTGTCTTTATTTCACCCATTTACCAGCTACTGGTCCATTTCTCTGCTTTTTGCAAAGCAAAATGTCTTGAAAGAGTTACCCATGCTTACTGTCTCCACTTCATCACCTTGGACTTTTTTCTAAATAGTCCAAGTTATTCTCTTGGACTTTAACTCTGCCACTCCTGAAATGTTTCTTATCTATGTCACCAGTGTCCTACATCTTGCCGAAGCCAAAGCCCGCATCTTAGTCAACCTCTCCGCAGCATTTGACACTGCTGGTCACTTCCTCCTTGTTGAAACACTTCTTTTCCACTTTGCCTCCATGACACCACATGTGCCTGGTTTTCCTTTCACCTGACTCTCCTTCCCTTTTTTTTTTGATTTTTTTTATTTATTTATTTTTTCCCCCCAAAGCCCCAGTAGATAGTTGTATGTCATAGCTGCACATCCTTCTAGTTGCTGTATGTGGGACGCGGCCTCAGCATGGCCGGAGAAGCAGTGCGTCGGTGCGCGCCCGGGATCCGAACCCGGGCCGCCAGCAGCAGAGCGCGCGCACTTAACTGCTAAGCCATGGGGCCGGCCCTCTCCTTCCCTTTTTGGTCTCCTTTGCTGGCTCCTCTTCTACTAAATCTCTACTGGTTGTGGGGCCACAAGGCTCTGTCTGGACTTTTTCCCTGTCTACACTCTCTACCTAAGTAAGCTCATCCAGTCTCAGGATTTTAAGTCCTATTTAAATGCTTGATACTCTCTAATTTATATTTCCAGTCTGAACCATTCTACTTGAGTTTCAGGCTGTTATGTCTAATAGCCTCATTGATATTGCCACTTAGATGTCTGCAAGAGACATCTTTCAGTTTAAGATCAAACTCTTGACTTTCTCCCCCAAACCTACCCCTTCTCCATCTCAGGAAGTGGCATCATCATCTACCCAGCTGCTCAGGCCCCAAACAGTGGAACCATTCTTGGTTCCTCTCTTTCCCCCAGACCGTGTATTAGTTTCTTAGGGCTGCTGTAACAAATTATCTCCAATGGGTGAATAAAAACAACAGAAATTTGTTCTCTTGCAGTTCTGAGGCTAGACGTCTGAAATCAAGGTATCGGTAAGGGCAAGCTCTCCGAAGGCGCTAGAGAAGGAGTCCACCTTGCCTCTTCTAGCTTCTGGTGATTGCTGGCAATCCTTGACATTCTTTGGTTTGTAGCAGCTTAATTCCAGTCACTCCTCCCACATCACATGGCCTTCCTCCCTCTGAGTGTGGCTGGATCCAAATTCCCTCTTCTTATAACCACACCAGTCGTTGGATTTAGGACCCACCCTAATGCAGTTTGACATCTTAACTTGATTACATCTGCAAAGACCCTATTTCCAAATAAAGTAACCTTCACAGGTTCTGAGTGGACATGAGTTTTGAGGGAACAGTATTCAGTTCAGTACAGACCTCCACATCTGATCCGTCCGCAAGCCAAAGCCCCTCCATCTCCAATAATTCTTACCACTCCTGCCACACCTTTGTCCAAACCTGTGTCACTTGGATCACCTGGGTTACCGCCTCATCCCTGGTCTCTCTCTCTCCACTTTTGCCCCCTCTAGTCCACACTACACAAGGTGGCCAGAGTAACCTGTCCAAAGTGTAAGTAGATTATGATTCCCTTGTGCGAAACCCTCTGGTGGCTTCCTAATACCAGAGAATAAAATCTATCTCTTTAACTTGGCTTGAAAGATGCTTGGTGATCTAGTCTGCTCTCCAACTTCATCTCCCTTCTCTTGCCCCCACGCTCGCTGGGCTCCAGCCACACTGGGCTGCTTTCTGTCCCTCAGTCCTGCTGAGCTGTCTCAGCCTTTTCATTCGCTGTTCTGCTTGACGGACTCTTCCCCTAGATCTTCATATGACCACTTCCTTTTCATCATTCAAGTTCCAATTCATGTGTCCCCTCCTTAGAAAGGACTTCTCCACCCAGCCTAGCGAATGTGCTCTCTCTCTCTCACGTTAGCCTGTTTATCTCCACATAGCTCTTCTTTTCAAAATCTGAATTAACCTTATTTATCTGTTTATAGATAATAATATCACTGACATGATTTATTTATCATTTCTGTCTCCTTCCAGTAGAATGTAAATTCCTGTGAACAGCTAATCAGTTTTCCCTGTCCACTGCTGTACCCCTGCTCCTACAAAAGTGATTGGCACAAGGATGCTCAATAAATAGTTTGTGTCTGACTAAAATGGGCTGCCTTTGTGTTTTGTGGCTCCCACCCTCCCTCTCAAGGTACGTCTCATTTTCCAGTGGTAGAATCTACCATTTTGATATGTCAAAACTTTTTGTATAAATTCTTATATGTTAGCAATTGAGAGGGAGAAGATGGCCTGTTTTCATACCTCTCCCCGACTGTCTCTAAAATTGTCTGCTTTGGCTTCCTCAGAATATCTCAACTAATTCTGTGGCCATCCCCTCCGCCCTCCTGCATACACAGGTTTGTGCTCATTCGCAACTTTATACACACCCTCCCGGGATAAGAAGCTACCATTCATTCTCCCCACCCCCAACCACATGGAAAAGCATTTCCAGATGTGTATGTAGGTTTCTGTAGAAAGAAATACAGAAGGATTTTTTAAATTATTATTTTTTGGTTTGTGGGGAAATTTAGCTAATGCCAAGAATGTGAATATTGTTCCCCATCAGGTGATAAGTCACATCTTATCCAGAGGAGATAGTGAATGCCTGTCAGGGAATTCAAACAAATGGACAGAAAAACCTTCCTCCCTTTCCTTGTCGGATAGTTGGTTATAAAGTTGGGCAGAAAAGAAAATTATCAGGAAATTTGAAGTTTGTTCTTTTTTTTTTGGTGTTCTCATTCACCATTTCTAGAGCATTCCCTGTATTTTCAAAGGCCTCTCTAATACTGATTTTATTGTCAAGAAACTCTGACCAGGAGTAATACATTTCTTGAACTCTTTTCTTTATAGATTGCTGTATTTTAGTTTTCAAACTGGTTCAAGTTATTGTCTCCCACAAACCTGTGTCACCTCTCAGCGCCTAACCCATCTCTTTCCTTCTTGCCTCAGCAATTTTCTTGAAAAGTCATTTAAATTGGCTTACTCTATGGCTTCACTGCTCACTGACTCCTCAGATGCCCCCATTCTGCTTTGGCGGAAGTCGCCGTCACCTCCGTACTGGCAGAATGTTCTTGTTGCACTTCTACCCCAGCACAAGAGCTGATGACAGCAGCCGTGGCAGGGCTGAGGATTACACAGCAATAAGCAGGAGCGATTTGCGCTCCTCGTGGACAGGCACTTGGGCAGTGTGTTTCAGTGGGAAGAGCCTGGATTTTACAATCCGATAATCTGGCCATAAATCCTGGCTCTGCTTTATCAGCTGTGACCTTCAGTGGCTATTGAACTTCTCTGAGCCTCAGTTTCCTCCTCTATAAAAGCAATGGATATGTTTTATAGAATTGTGAGAATTGAAAGAAGTAATACACAAAGGTTCTCAATAAGTTTTATTTTAAGCTCAGTATATAATCATTCCTTTAAGAATCTAAACAGCACACATTTTTTAAAATCCGTAAGAACAATTCAGCTGACAGTCTTAGTTACCGATTTCCTTAAAAGATGAAAGCAAAGGAAAGGTATTGATTTTGCCATTCTTCATGTATTTTCATTACGAATAATGATAGTCCTGCTGGGCTTCTTTTCCTCAGTCTAGAAGGATGTGTTTTTTTTATTGTTACAATTAATTGCACTTAGAGAAAATCTCAGGTTAACCTGAGTAAGGAGAAGAACTTAAAAATGAAGGATAAGGGCACACTTCTAAAAAGGTGAAAAAAAACAACAACAACACTATGCAGCACTTGTTCATTACCTCATTAGTATCTTGCCAATAGCACCTTTGAGAAACTGCCCCTTCACGTTCCTGGCCATGTGCTTTGAGTGGGAGCTTACCTCCCCCCCACCACATGCACGTACATGTGTGCACCTCCCTGCCATCCCCACCGCCTCACCATCACTCCAGTGATGAGTTCGAGGGAGGTGAATGATGCACTTTGGCCAGTGAAATGGCAAGGATTTGTTTGGAAGCTTGTAGGATGGAAATTTCTCTGTATAGTGGAAGCTACTAGAAAGAATGCCTTCTCATCCTCTGGGTGGTGTGATGTGAGGTTATAAGACTAGCATGGCCTTACACATTTTTGCTACCTGAGAATAAGAGAATGAAGGCACTGAAGAGAAACAGAGGCCAGGTTGACATCACGTGCCTCTGAATCAAACGAAATCTGAATCTCACTCCAGAGATATGAAATAGTAATTCCCTTTTTAAGCCACTTTAGGTTGGGTGTTCTGTTCCTTTTGCAAACAAAGATTTCTAACCGATATTCAATTAAAATGGAAGCAATTGAAAGCAGCAGTAGATTACTACCCCAAATGTTCTACCCTATGCAGACTAAAGTTCAGTTTCTGCAGTCATAACTATTATTCTAGATCATCTCTCAAGAATGAGTATGTCAATTCATAGACTCAGTGAACACTGTTATCATGATGTTCAGCACAGTGTATGTGCAAACCTGCTGCTTGTCTGGATTTACCTATTTTTTTCAGTTTACCAGCTGTGTGACCTTGAGCAAGTAGCTTATCTGCTTCATGTCTAGGAAAATATTCTAGATTTGGTTCAGTGGGCAATAGGAAGACATTAGAAGTACTTGTGCTGGAAAAGTAACAACTTAAAGGGATATTTAAGCTTATTCTTGAAGAGGCAGGTAACTTGCTCGTTTGCAGGGTTTCAAATTATACGTTCTTGGTGTTTTACTTGTTTGGAGGCTATCTCCTCCCTATTTAAAGAGCAAACTCCCTGAGAGCAGGGACCACATCTCTTTTGTTCACCCAGCACCTACACAGTCCCTGGAACATAGATGCTCCACAGATATCGACTGAATAGTTGAATTGCATCTACACAGTCCCTGGAACATAGATGCTCCACAGATATCGACTGAATAGTTGAATTGCATCTACACAGTCCCTGGAACATAGATGCTCCACAGATATTGACTGAATAGTTGAATTGCATCTACACAGTCCCTGGAACATAGATGCTCCACAGATATTGACTGAATAGTTGAATTATGGATGGAGGAAGAATAGAAGGACAGGGAGAATGGAGAAAGGAGAAACATCTAGGAGACAGTAGCTACAACCCATGTGAGAAGTACTGAGACTTAGGATTGTGGCAGAAGAATGGAGAGAAAGGGATAAATCTGACAGATGCTACCAAAAAGTTAACAGTATTTGTTGACCGAATGGGAAAAACCAAGGAGAGACAGAGAAGAGTGAGGTTTCCCACCTGAGAAGCTGAAATCATGGTTATCCCATTGACTCAATAGGAAAGTTAAAATGGGGAGGAGCTTGAGAGCAAGAAACATAAATTTGGTTTTTTGATATGTTTCTTATGAGGGGAGAATGTGTCATCAATATGGAAATGTCTCCTAAGAAGCTTGAAATGAGGGATTTGGGGAAATGTTGGAACCAGAGGTGTCAGGTTGGAGTGCGTAGAAAAACCACGAGAGAGTTTTGTCCCCAAGGGAGTGAGAAATGAACAGAGTCAGCTGGAGAAGAGACCATGAACCAAGGAACGAGGCAGAGGTGGACAAACTGGAGGGCTGGGTGGAGAATGGGGAGAGTGTTTGGTGACAGAAGCAAAGAAGGGACAATAAGAGAAGCATACTCTGCTTGTTCCTCCAGACATGTTTCAGAGTAAAGAGCAGACTTAGTTACCCAGGATTTGTGGGAAATTAATGCAGATAGTTTAAACATAGTCTAATAATCGGATTGTCTATATCAGTCACTTTCAGACTTTTTTATTGCAACCCATTCTAAGAAATATATTTTACATTTGACCCAGGATACACACACACACACACACACATGCACACACACACACACATACATACATATACTTGATACAAAAGTTTCCCTGAAGGATACTCACTCTCACTATGCACAATCTACTCAGATAGTTTTCATCTATTTCATTTTTTTTTCTTTTGAGGAAGATTGGCCCTGAGCTAACGTCTGCCAATCCTCCTCTTTTTGCTGAGGAAGACTGGCCCTGGGCTACCATCCATGCCCATCTTCCTCCACTTTATACGGGACGCCGCCACAGCATGGCTCGACAAGCGGTGCATCGGTGCGCGTCCGGGATCCGAACCGGTGAACCCTGGGCCGCCATAGCAGAGCGCGCGCACCTAACTGCTTGCGCCAGCAGGCCGGCCCCTTATTTCATTTTTTAAATGCTGGTAACAACCCACTAAATTGATTTCACTCCCCATTAATAGGTCATGACTGGACGTTTAACAAGCACTGGTCTATCTAATGGTCACGTAGGAAATGTAATGAATTTGGGGAAAGAGCACATTTTGAGGACATTTTAATTCCCATTAAATAAATAAAGGTTTTTGTTTAAAATCCATTACAGTATGAAACACATCTCTCTTATAATGGTGCCATGCTCTCATCACACTTAAAAATTTAGAAGAGAGAATTAAAAGGAAAGCACTTAATTTCACCAGATATTCAAATAGCATCTGCTCTTGTAGCTTTAAGCGTTGGTTTACCAACTTGCAAGAAAAACTTAGAGCCTAAGTCTGGATCTAGGCCGTGAAGTGTAATTAAAAGCACTCTGGCTTTGGAAATGGACAGACCTGGGCTCAAGTCATGGTGCTGCCACTTATTAACTTTGTGACCTTTGCCAAATTTCTTAAATTCTTTGATGTCCTGTCTCTTTGTCCATAAATGAGGATAACAAGATTTACCCTACTTGGTTGCTGTTGTTATTGAAGAAGCCACGTTACTCATGGAACCACACTCAGCACTTGCTGGGCATGCAATAAATGACAATTGTTGTTGTTGCGCCTGGTTGTGAGGGTTAAATTATAGATCACTTGTAAAGCTCCCAGCACAGCGCCTGGCACAAAGCAGCAATAAATATTTATGATCTTTCCATGCCAACAACCGGAGAGTAGAAATATAGTTGTAATCCAAGTGCACAAAAATGTACAAACCAATGATCTGGTTTTGTATAGCACACAATTCTCTAGAAAGATATCTACTGGATAAAGCAAAGCACATTGATAACATTGATGTTATTGGACCGATTGTGTCTCATTTGTATGAAGTAAAAAATGATGCATCACTGACATGGCATTTTTCTTAATTCCCCCACCAATATAACCATTAAATTGATTGCAATGCTTTCATTCAATAAGCCTCAATTTATTAAGACCCACAATGATAAAAACACATCAAGAAACAGTTCCTAGAAGTACGATTAAAGTAACCAAGAGTTAGAGTTCACTTTTCCTCCCAGGCAGCCCATCTCCGTGGACCACTGATATCAATGGTGTCCCTGTGCTTTTGTCTCTTCCTGTTTCTCTTCTAACTTTCCTCACCAAGTCATAAGGATGGCTTTAAGATGCTTCATTGGCATTAATAACAGCTCCATGGTCCACTCCTTGGTGATCTACTTTGATGCTAAAATACTTCACCATGTTTAAGAATTCCTTATCTTTTACAGTTTGTGCTCAGGTAGCTTCAGGGTGGCTCTAACTGTAATCTTATTTCCCTCTCACCATTATTTTACTTGCCTCTTACAAGGTAGCAGTGAAGTTGGCTGCATATCACATCATTCAAAGAATAAAATGAAAATTTCCCTCCTTTTCTCTATTTTTCAACTTCCTTGCCTCCCTCCCCGCTACTTTATCATATGTTCTGCTTGTGATAGATTTCAAACACGTAGTCATCATGGTAATATGGTGAAAGAATGACCTTAATTCATAGATATAGCATCTGCAGATGCTTTCAGATAGTTTCCGTTGGAAGTGATGCAATTTTTGTTAAGAAAAATATCTACTGAGTGCCTATGTGCAAAGTTGAAAGGCCTACAACACTGCTTGAGATAAAATCCTTTCACCAAGAAGTGTATAGTTTAAGGGAGAGATGGGACATCTGCCAGTTACTGTTAGAGATGAAATGACTCACAGGGTGTCTGGGGGAAGGACTGGAAAGTTCAATCTCGTTCTTAAATTCACATGTATCGTGATTTGATTCATATCACTTTTCCAGATGGCTTTTGTTGCCCAAATTAGCCAGTTTGACCAGTGCCTACAACTGAAAAAGAACATGCACAAATTGGAAACACAGGAATCTCAGGGTGACAGTATTCCAAGTAGGCTGTCATACTTGACAGGTGAAAGATGTTTAAAGCCCTGCAAAGATTTGCTATTTGCTGTTCCAAAAAAATGGAACAAGAACTCCTTAGGGGTGGATCCATGATTCTAGGACAGAATGGCTTCCACGTGGATATTGCCACCAATTAGTTGTGTAGTTTGTGTTTAAATTCAGAAAGAAATATTGCCCAAGCAGCTCCCAATTTAGATAGTCGCTTGCAATAAGGAGGAAATCTGGTGAGTTGCAGAAAATTGTAGTACTGATTATAGCTTTAAAGTCTGTGAAAAGTGGGGAGGAGTGCATGTCTGATTGGGAGTGTGGACCTATATGCTATATTACAGCAAGACCACACGTATCAGTTTATCACATTAGAGCCCAGTTAAGGCAATTTCAGTTAATGCGTAAGCAGTGGCTCCTTTTGTAAAACTTGCTCTGTCAGGATTTGCTACTGGCCTGTCCCTCTGATAGATGGTTCATGTGTCTGGTTTAGGGAATTTCTAAATTGTTGGTGGTTTAACTAGAATTGAGAGAGTATTTCTCTCTAAGATCAAAGACCTTCATGTGTTGATCAAGCAATGAAAAAGATTCTTCAGGAAGGAAATAACTTGATGTCCATCAAATCTTTACCGTGTTCACATATCCTTATAAACTAGCATACTGTGAAAAGTATACTGTGAGGGCCATCGGGCTAAGGGGATGGATGAAGCCAGCTATAGGCGAGAACATAGTTGCAATGAATATGATTTTCTTGAATACCCTGGGCTAATTCTTGTTTTATAGCAATTATTTAATCTCTAAAATAACTTTAAGTGGTAATGCTATTCTCATTTTACGAGTAAGGAAACCGAGCCATGGAGAGGTTAAGTAATTTGCCCTAGATTTTATTCTGGTCCATCCTGGAGCCATATCAGGGGTGGCCTGCCATGTGAAGGGCACAGTGGAGGAGGTGTCTTTGGAGCCTTCCCTCCCTGGGTCTCAGTGCTCCTGCAGCACTTGGAAGGCTGGTCCTGCCTGTGGCATCTTCTCTGGCCATCTTAACCACTTCTGTGGATTGTTCCAGTTGCAGTGACTGAGTGTGCATTGTTGAAGATCGCTGAAGTGAGTGCCTGGTCAGTTTCCAACCTGTGAGTGGCAGAAGATGAGCTCTGAGCAGCAAAGAGATGTTTCTGTGATCTACACAGAAAAGATAAGTGGTTGTTAGAAGCAGTTATGAAGAACATCCAAGCAATATAATCAAATCCTAACCTAACTGGTAATAGAGATTGAGCTTTGAATTTATGGAAATATTGGAAATTTGATAAAGAAAACTCCTTAAGTGGTCTTTTAATGTTTGATACTAAATAATTTGGAGAACAGAAAAGCGTTCCTTGCCTTTCTTGCCTGTCTTTCAAAATAAACTCCCCTCTCCACCCACCCCTGACACAGACACAAAAGGACCAGTGGTGGCTGATGCTTTTTCTAAAATAGATTAAAGAAATAGCAGCTCTCTTAAAATTGCTTTTCTCTCTTAACATTTCATTTTGATTTCCATCCTTCCACCCCTTCCTCACTCCCATCTCTCACCCATTCTGTTCTCATCGCAATGATTAGCTGTCTTTATACTTATATATGTGGGTGGGGAACTCTGTCTCATCTCACTTTTTCGGTGTTTCAAGAGCTTTTGACTTTCATCCTCCAGCAAAATGCTGACTCCTTATTATTCCCCATCTCTCACTCCAGTTGAGGCCTCTACTCTAACTTGATTAATCTGAGCCTTGTAATATAGTTTCCCCATTTCTCATACCATTGCCCATCCTCTTCATCTGCCTTTCAATTATAGATTACATATATGTTCTTGTTAGTTGCTTCAAAGATATCTTTGTCTTAGAGTTCTGCCATTTCACAGTTTGTCAAGTGTGGTTTTCATTTTATTTGTCCAGCTTGGTGTTTGGTGTGATTCCTGAACCTGAAGATTCATGTCTTTCATCAAGTCTGAAAAATCCTTTTCCTATATTGCCTTTCTCTGATTCTTTTTCTGTTCTTCTGCCACACTTACTAGATGTTTGTTGAGAATTCTACTTCTTTCCTCCATGTCTTTTAACCCCTCTCTTTGGTTTTCTGTCTGTTTAGTTCTTCGTACTGCATTTGAGTAATTTTCTCAGATCTATTTTTCAGATCTCTTTCCAGTTTACTCTTTCTTTATTCAACTGGTCTAATCTGTGTTAATCTATCTTATCTGTCTGTGTTTTGAATTTCAACTTGTCTATTTTTCAACAATAGTTGGGAGAATAATTCTACTAATTTGAAGAATTTTTATGTGGTTCTTGTAAAATCTGACTTTTTAAGTACTTTTTTAGTCTTTTTTTCATGCTTTCAGTTCCCACTTTTATATCTTTAGTCTTTGTAAACATAATCGTTCTAGTACCTGAAATTCTTGGTCGTGGTTGAAGGGTGGGGCGGGCAGTTCCTTATCCTTGTGTCTTCTGATCCTTGTTCATGGTGGATGGTTTGCATGTTTTGTAATTTTAGATTGTGAGTTTCTCTTCAGGGACTTCCTCAGTGGTAATCTAGTACAGGCTGAGGTTGAGTATGAGTCCCTCCAGAGAGATTCTGTGTGTGCTTTTGTCAGGGGCTCAGGGTTATCACTGGCCTGGGCCACTTTTTACTTTAACTTCTCATCTAGAGGGGCAGACCACGTGAGAGTGGTTCAGTCTGAGCTGCAGACCTACAGGAGGTGGCCTGTGGTCAATTCCTAGGGAGGCTTTTTTTTACTCTACTGAGATCCAGCTGAGGCAGACAAGTTTAACTGTCTCCTTGTGCGTTGGAGAATTTTTTCCCCTGGTGCACTGTTTCACAGAGGGGATGGTCTTCTGACAGTTCCAGCTTTATGCGGGAGTCTCAGTTCCCATTCCCTCACCTGTACTTCGTGAAGGCCCTGTGGCTTCTTTTCCTGAACCATGTGAATTTACAGTCCAAATGTCACATTATCAGAACTGGTAACCTGCCCTACTCTCAGGGCAGCCAGAGTCAGTTCAGACGCTTGGTACTGGTTTTCAGATCTCTGTCTGTTTGACCCTGGAAAATCCCTTATTTTCTTGAGAACTCAGCTATGCATTTAAAAAGATATTTATTATAATTTACCCAGAATTTCTAAGCTTTTAATAGCAAAAGATTTTTCCAAGATGTCTAGTCTGCCAAGAGCACATCATCATCATCCTCTTACAGTGTCTACTAATGGGTGGAAGCTGCCTGTCTCCATTCAAAGAGGAGTATGGAGAAGGGGTCTCTGCTCTTTAGAAGCTCATAGCTTTTTTTGTTTAACTCATTCATAAGCTCTGAGGACTGTTCATTCAGTCTTTCACTCAATCATCCTTACATTCATATCACATTCAATAAATACTTAGTAAGTTCCTATTATCCAGGCTTTCATTCATTTATTAAGCAAATATATATTGTGTACAGCATCTGCTATGTGCTAGACATGTGCTCCTGTTCAGCAAAAACACACCCAATCCCTGTCTTCATGGAGGTCACAAATATTGATCTGATAATTACACAAATAAATGTAAAATTACAAATGTAGCAAGTGCCAGAAAGTAAATGTGCATGGTGCTGTGAGATGTGTAATGGAGGATTTGTCCAACTCAGGCTAGGAAGGGCTTATCTGGAGAAGTGAAATAAGCAAGAGTGGCTTTCATTGAGTGAAAAGGGGAGCAATAATTGTGCCAGATATGGAGCAGTATGTGCAAAGGCCCTGGGGTGAAGATGAAGGACCAAAAGAAGGGTGGTGCGATTACAGCAGAAATAGTGAGAAGAACGTGGTTCCAGAAAAGGCAGAGAGGGAACTAGAGGCCAAAACATGGAAAACCTTGTAGGCTGTGCATTTATCATAAGAGCCATCAAAGACAGGGGAATGACACATCTGATTTGCCCTCCGAAAAGATCATTCTGACTTTAGAGAACAGATCTAAGGAGTCAAGAGTGACAATAGAGACCAGTTGGGAGGCTATTCTCAGTAGACCAGATGAGAGTTGTTGGTAGCTCAGCTGTGGTTTTGGCTTTGTAGAGAAGAGGATATGGACAGATTTGAGATTTACTTAGCAGGTAAGATTATCAGGAAGAAGCAGAGAGATGGGCCAAGAACAATTCTAAAATTTCAGGCTAATATAACTGGATGGCTGGTGGTGTTCCTTTACTGAGAGAGGGAACACTGGAAAAGGACAAGGTTTGGTGGAAAGGCCATGGACTTTTCTTTCGCACATATCAGTTTGAGGTTTTTGAAACATCTAAGAGGAAAATATTAAGAGACAGTTGGATATATGGGTCCAGAGCTCAGAGAAGAGATCTGGGGATATAAATATGTAATTTGCTTACAGGTGTTCATTAGATGAGATTTCCTATGGAAAGATGAGAGATATCTCTTGGATATAGAGACATGGAGATTATTGGTGACCTTAATGGGAGCCGTTTTGGTGGTAAGAAGGGGTGAGAAACTTGGAGTAGGATGTAGAGAGAGTAGGAGATGAGGAAATGGAATCAGTGAGTAAAGACAACCTTCAAGAAGTTTGCCAGTGAAGTTATGTAAGCCTTGAATTCATTTTTAAAGCAAACGTGTCACTTAATTATGATTGCAAGGCAAAATCTTTTAAAATAGAGTCAGTAGAAAAATATTAAAATGGTTTCTTGATAGTGAAAAGGTGGCCAAGATAGAGACATAGGCCGGCACAGAGAGGACGCAAAGACACTGAACCAATATTGAATTGTAGTAACAGCTAACATTTGTTGAGCTCTCACTATTGTTCCAGGTGCCATTCTAACTGCTTAACGTGTTTTAACTAACTTAATCTCCACAACAATTCTGTGAGGTAGGTACACTTATTATCCCATGCAGGACACAAGGAAACTGGTCACCAGCTAGGTGCTGTAACCTGCCAGGGTAGGGAAACAGGATTTCAACGCAGACAGTCAGGCTATGAAGTTCATGTCCTTAACCACTCTGCTCCACTGCTTCTCAGTATATGGGTGCACAATAAAGTATCTGTATTATTTATGAGCCAAGATAATGGGCTCGTCCTCTACAAAGATTGAAAATGTTATTGGTTATATAATGACTTTGGGGCAAAAGTATAAAGTAATTAATGCTGACTCAAATACTTTGTTAAAACTCTTTCTTGGCTTTATATTATAGAACAAGACAGGCATAAATAGCAGTGTCATTAGACCAGATTTAGCTTTAATCAGAGGCCTTCACTAACTATGTGCACGTTATTCATCTAATTGCACCTGAAACTACGCAGTGGCTTCACTGCTGAGGCTATAAGAGGTAAGTCAGCGGAGTCCACAACAGTCTGAAGCCACTTGCACCTCTTTGCCAAGACGTGTCATTTGCAAGTTTCATTAACCAACGTCTTAAAATAAGTGACCTTTCAGGTCCCTGGGGATTGGTTTTAACCATAGCATGTCTGTGTTTCTTTTCCTCCTAAGGCTTTAACAACACGGAGAGAACATGCGACAAAGAGTTTATTATACGCAGAACAGCCACCAATCGAGTCCTGAATGTCCTCCGTCACTGGGTCTCAAAGCACGCGCAGGTAATTCAGTGGCTTCATTAATTATTTTCAAGAATTTTTTTTAAACCAACTTTTTAAGTTGTTACTCATGTAAAACACCTCCTGATTCTTTGGAGTTAGAGTTTGAAACCTTGAAATTGGAACATGGGGAGAGAAAAAATAGGAGGATAGACATATAGATCAAAGCAAATACACAGGTATTGCCAACACCCACTGTTTCAAATCTACAAATGGCATGACACAGGAGGGGAAAGAGGGCTCCCCTCTTCCCTCATCTTCTGAGGCAACAAATCCCACCTGTGGGCACTTGAGCCAGGGCAGGGCTACTGTACTGGGCCACCCCTAGAGCACCATTCACAGGACCCTCTCTGTAAGTGGAGTTGTGCCAGCTGCAGTGGTGCCCCCTGGAGGTAAATAGAAGTTGCCTCCTGGAGGTAAGCAGCAGGTACTCCCCTGAGGTAAACAACAGGTACTCTCCTGAAGTAAACAGCAGGTACTTCCCTGAGGTAAACAGCAGATGCTCCCTGAGGTAAATAGCAGGTACTTCCCTGAGGTAAACAACAGGTACTCTCCTGAAGTAAACAGCAGGTATTTCCCTGAGGTAAAGAGCAGATGCCCCCTAGAGGTAAACAGCAGGTGCTCCCTGGAGGTAAACAGCAGTTACTTCCCTGAAGTAAACAGCAGATGCCCCCTGAGGTAAACAGCAGGTACTTCCCTGAGGTAAACAGTAGGTGCTTTCCTGAAATAAATAGCAGATGCCCCCTGAGGTAAACAGCAGGTACTTCCCTGAGGTAAACAGCAGGTGCCCCCTGGAGGTAAGTAACACTGGTATCTGGTCAGAGAGTGTTTTCTCAGCCTGATTCAGGAGGTGTTTTGCCTCATGCCCTTTGATGTTTTAGTTCCTAGTATTGTGTTGTTAAATTGCATCCTGCTGACAGGAAACGTACTTGTTATCTGTGTGTTTTCAGTGCAAGTTTGTAGAATTTATACCCGCTTCCCCATTTCACAAAATAAAGCCAGGGCCCCTTTGCCTCACTGGTTGGAGGCATGCATTGTGCGTTTCTCACCCATGGCCAACTGATGGGCGGGCCCTCCTGGGCATGTGGCTGGCTAGCACCCTACAAGAAGAGTTTCAGAGAGAGAGAAGGGGAGCCTGTAGGGCTCAGACCAGAACATGTGAAACCTATAAAATGTGAGTTAGCTAATGAGCAAAGAAGAAGAGAAAAAGGCGAAGAGTTCCCGGGTCTCACTTCATTATAGAGGCCGTCATGGGTCTGCTGCATGGTCCTTGGTAATGACCGTCCGTTGGATAGGGTCACACGATGGCCAGGCTCCTGAAATCCCTGTGGTAGGAGAATTCACTAATTGGGAAAAGTGGGATTGGGCCTCACCACCAGTTAGGCCATGACAATTATGAAATATTAATTAAAATAAAAACAATGATAGCACATTAAATAAACGATGTAAAATTTCATCTTACACATCTTAAATAAACAAAAATGGGTCCTATATGACTCAAATTCGAAGAACCATCCTTAGCTCATTGGAAACGTCTAGTCTGTCTTCTCCATAATCTCAGTGAGCTGCTTGTAATCCATTTTGCTCATTGCAGATAAAACATGACAACGAAATATCTCCTGCATCTGACTGTCCACCCCATTCCTCTCTGGTTTTGACTCAGGGTCTTGATTTCTGATTCCTGGGGCCCACAGTGGCTTCGGAGATGCCGAGTGGCTTCGATAGACAGGTGCTGCTCAGTTCTCTTCCCCGGTCTCAGCTTGCCCTGTGCCAGTTCATGCCAAGGACACACAGTCGCAGGATGAGTCAAAGCCCAGGTTTACCTGGCCTGGCTCCCTCCCCTCTTCCAAATCTTCCCTCAAAGAACTCTAACCTTGCTTTCCCTATCAGCCTCACTTCCCTTGTCTCAAGCCCCAGTGCCCTCTTTTTCTAATGATCTCAAGCAGGCATCCCTCACAAGTCACGTATAACTCTTACAGTAGCTAGAAAAGAACCACAAAGCAAATTACAATATGCTGGGGTTGTTTTACCTTTGGTAAAGAGAATTCACAGAAGGAAGAGACTGGTGTACTGAATCCCTCTCTTGTAATAAAGAGATTTACAGGAAGGTGGTATCATCTGATTTGATAGCTGCATTGTACATACATATGTGCATACAGGCATACACACATACGTGCATACAGGCAATATTAGGTTGAATAGGACCAAGTCATTGGAATAGATAATGGATTGATATGAAAACAAAGGTCTCTTTATTCAGATTGTGTCCTGGTGGCTGTTAGTCCTAATCCAAAAAGCACCCTAAGTCTTAGCTCTTGCTTGGACAGTTGGATGCTTTGCAGCCTGTTACTTCAGATGTGCTCACACACGGGAAAGCCCTTGGTCATCAGTTCCAGTTAGAGGGCCGCACGGGGAATCCCAGCTTCTCCGACTCTCCCTTCGTCAGGGGCATATGTGGGTGGTATAAATGGCTCAGGTATTTGGTCTTTTCTCCTGAAATGATTATAATATAAAATTCAGACCCTGATGTGCCAAAGGAAGTTCTCCCCACTCGCTCATTTGCCTTATCTTACCTTCCCTGCACATGTGAGTGGATGTAGGGATCTGTGGTTGGTTTCCAGTTGTCCTGGTGTGACATCATTGTGTGCACATCCTGTCACCTTCCTATTCCAGTGAGTCTCCATCACCCTCTCTGTCAGCACACAACATGCAGGACATTTCTGTAGCATTTCTGCTTATTGACAATTCCTGTGGGACATTTTTTGCTGGCTTCAGTTTCCAGATTTCCTTTCCTCCCTCTGCTGACTAGCTTTTGCCACCTGGGCTCCACGGTGGGAATTTGAGCAAGTCAAGGTGGGCTCTGGGTAATGGATTGGTAAACAGTTTGAATAGACAGAGCTGGTTTCAGCTTGTGGTCCTGGAGGCCACATTGTGTGCCTGCCGCCTCCTCTCACTGGCTATGGCACAGCCTGAGCCAGGTGAGTTCAGAGGAGGTGTGTGTGTGGCCCCTGACTTGATGGACCCACAGCAAGGTGACCACTATGGTGCTTAAAGACAGAGTAGCAACTCAGCCTGGTGCCTTCTCTAGCTATGAGATGAGTCTGCTGGTCCGAAAACCTGGGCTGTAATCTGACTCTGCCAGTTAACTCTTACCTTTGTTGTCTTTGGTTTTCACATCACAAAATCAAGGGCTTGGACAAGAGGATCTTTCATCATCTGCTTCACCCTGTGTCTGTTGAGTCCATTTAAGGAAGAATGTAGTGTTATTGTGGCAACCTGATTATTTTAATTAGTAGCTTTAAAAAGATGAGCAGGAAATTGTACTCATTTCAAAAATACACTCAAACATGGTAACAAATGCATTTTTCCTCACATGGTAGACTAACCTGGGACACTACTTCAATTATAGAAAACAGAAAAGGCACAGTGAAGCAAAAAGGTGTGGATTTGTCCCCAAATAATCTAGAGAATCGAGTCTACCACAAAGTATTAGATATCATGTATCTATTTCTCATTTCTCATCAAAGGTAACTAATATTGGCAGATATTACCCTGAATTTACTTCAGGAGAAATAAAAAGTTGCAGAAGTATGGGTTCTTCAGAGAAATAAAATTTCCCTAGGATGTCACCCTTAACTCTCTACCCCACCGTGTGGTGCTAGAATACCATTTCTTCTCCTAGAAGAAAACCTTCTATCATTTTCTTTAGGAAGTAGTTGGTAAGGCTAGAATGTTTCATTTATTTCTGATTCTAAAAATTTTCATCTGTTAATACATTCTGCCCTAGTTTCTCCTCATTTTGTTGTGTCTTTTACTCATTTGTTGCCTTTTACGTCGAAAGTGAGGCCACAAGGCCACGCTGGGTTTCCGCCACATGCCTTCTCTATGGATCATCAGAAGGAGCAGCAGCCCAGAGTCAGGGGGACCTGCGTTGTCCCTCCCGCTCTGCCTCCATGTCTTCTGTGGGGCCCTGAATCAGGCACTTGGTCTCTCTGGGTGTTAATATCCTCTTCTGAAAGTGAGAACAGCCATCCCTGTTTTACCTCCCCAAGGATGTGGTGAGAATTAAAGGCGATGTTGAATTAAGAAGCATGAAATACATAAGGCACAATGTAGGTGTGTGACTAAGGACAGGAGAGATGCACATTTCATCTCCCTACGACTAGGCCATAAGCTCCTTGCAGACAGAGCCTGTCTCATTCATCTTTGCATCTCCTTTCACAGGGTTCTGCAATGCCGGGCATGGGACAGATGCCCAGTAATAGTTGTCAAATCGAGTTTACCTTTTAATGTTGCTGTTGTTCATTCTCTCCAGGAGGTCATTTTCTAGCCTTTAAAATTTCCAAAGGCAGCCAAGACAGAGACTGCATCCACGAATGGACTAGGACTCGGGGCTGTGCGTGGAGAATCTGCGTAAAGGAAGTGTTTTCATTAGGTGTGCACACGCTGCTCGAGCGCCTCCTGCTAGGAGGCCTTACATGTCATTTGCAAAGTTGCAAGGTGTCTGCAGGTCCCGGGGCTGCAGAGCTGTTACCCAGATGCTCCTGTGACTGCTTTTGTCTTCTGTGCCCAGACAGGCGGGGGAAGGACTTCAAGGCTGACTAGAGGCAGTTCAGGTCTGCACTCTAGTCTCTGTCAAAGGCCTTGTATTATAATCTATAGCAATTCTCGTTTTCCTGAATTGTCTTACTGATCAACTGGTTCTGAAAGGATGCTCCGTTCACGTGTTTGAGGAATTTTACAGACCCTGGCACTGACACAGGAGCGTGCTGCTGCGTCTGCAGGTTATGACGCTTCGTCAGACTCTGGGCGCTGTCTGAATGACAAGCAGCCGAAAATGAAACAATCACTCATTTTCCTAATTGTAGGCTAAAGGGAATGTTTGAAAAGCGTGAGATCAGGCAAAAATGACCTACTTACATAAAAATCTCCTTCCCAAAGGAGTTTATGAGGGAACACTGCTACTCCCTTCTCTGTTCTCTCACCTCCTTCATTCATTCACTAATAAGAATTGAGCACCAGAGTGTGCTAGACACCGGCATAGATGTGAGCGTGAGCGAGAGCCACACATTGCCTGAGTCAGGGTAGCTCGCCTTAAGTCTCTAGCAGAGAGGTCTCCAAAAATCCCCCAAGTGCCCCACAGGAGGAAGAGCTGGCCACTGTCCATCTGCCACATCCCGAGGGAAGCAGGGCTGGGCTCCGCCTGCACCAGCACTTCAGGCTGTGTTCCTTCCCCTGGAGGGTCAGAGTAAGAGCAAGAACATGGAGAGGAGGTGGTAGGGAGAGAAGAAGGGGCCTCCCATGCAGGCCTCCAGGCTTGAGGCAGGCCAGGCTATGGCAGGAGGGAAACGTCTTATTCTGGATTGAACTGGACCTTTGATTAATATATTGGACTGGACATTTTGATTGAAGTGATCATTCCTGTAACTAAAGGTTCTGGAAGACTTTGGGTGGGGAAGGGTGGCCTACAGAGCAGCTGAGTGGGCTCAGTGAGAAGCAGTCTGCTGCTCGATGATTTCATCATTGTTTATGATACAGGAAGTATAGGTCACCTTGGGAGAGCAATTTCACGGAATATATCAAAATAGCTCAGCTGTTAGGTTTCTAACCCACTTCAGTCCTCTTACGTTTACTGTATGAAGAGAGCATATTTAGATCATCGATGATGAAGAACTCTTGAGTTTACATTTCAGTTTATATGCTTTGTTACATTTTATTGAAATACTACATACTTCATATAATGGGCACTAAACTTATGTGTGTAGCTCTGTGCCTTTTTACCTATGTACACACCTGCACAACTACCACCCTGATCAAGATATGGAACGTTTCTAGCACCTAAGAGGCCCCTCCCACTCCATGCGCCTCTTCCTTCCTGGGCATTGCCCGGTTTTCTATTAGGTTTAGTATTGTTCTTATTGATGTTATGTACTTTTTATATATTTAGGAGGAAATCCTGTATCTGCTGATTACATTCATTTCCTCCAGTTTGTTCTTTTACTTTTAACATTGTATACGATACTTTCTACATACATACACCTTTTTCCCAGTTATAAGAGGGTTTTATATATACTTTATCATATCAACATTCATACACACACATCGCACAGACCCTATCGGTCTTGTTAAAATATACATTCTATAACACTCTCTGAACACAATTAACAAATACATGTAGTTTGGGGTATAAGACAAGAATTAACAGCTCGCACAACCCCACTGTTTAGTCACTCATAGCAGCTGAGGTGAAAGTTTGCACACCTCCAAATATCCCAGCAGGAGCTGAACTCAGGCCAGTCTGTCCATGGAGCGCAGATCTCAGAGCCGAGGGGCCTTCGGAATCCTGTTTGGAAAGCAGTGGAGCTCTGGTTAAGAGCATGGGCTTCAGGGTCAAAATTACCTTGATTGAAATCCTGCCCCACCATTTATTAGCTGTGTGACTGAGCAAACTATATAGCTCCTCCAGGCCTCCATTTCTTCCTCTCTCTAAGTGGGATGACACCAGTTATTCCTTCCAGTGATGGTGAGACTACATGAGGTAAAACCTATTACAGTAACCGAGATAGACAGATGCTCAGAACACTGTGGAGGGCTGCTCTTGGTAGAGCCCTGTGACGTGGTATCCAGTCTAAACCCTTGAGGCAGGCAAAATGTTATCACCCCTGTTTCACCAGTGAAGTGGTCAAGTCTCAGAGAGGTTCAGTCAGTGGTGCGCAGTGAACTTTCTGTAATGGTGGAAATGTTCCACATCTGTAGTGTCCGGGACAGTAGCCTCTAGCCACAGGTGGCTAATTGAGCATTTGAAATGTAGCGAGCATGAGAAATTGAAGTTTTAAAGTTATTTAATTTAATCTGATTTAAATAGCCACGTGTGACTAATGGCTGTAGTGTAACTGCCCAGTTCTAGACCACTCAAAAGTAGAGCAGCGGGCCAGACCCAGCTCTTGGACGTCAGCTCGGAATTCCTTCCCCCGTCCTGCAGTGCCCTGTTCCTCTGAAACAGGCCCCTGATGGGTGGTCTCCACTATGACCCCAATAAGCCTGCTGAAGAGCGGCACACCTATATTGGGTTTATGTAGACGAAAGCGAAACCTTGATGTGACATTGGTGTGGGGGTTATAAATCTCAAAGAGAAGATGATGGCTTTTTCCAAGGAAGGGACTGTACCAATGACTGTACCATCCTTATGTTGGGGATTTGGGCCGCAGCCCCAGGTCAGCAGTACAGGGAACGTGCCCTGTTGACTCACTGAGGTGGGCAAATGGCTGCTGCTGTGAAGGCCCGTCCTTAGTGTGCTCAAAGGGTTCAGGGATCCGGGTGTCCTAAAATGAGAGTGCATGCAGCTCATCTCTTCTGTTTGTTATTTTGACAGATGTCAGGGGGCCCTTTTAAATTTTTTGGCATTGCTTAGTAAAACACAAAATCCTGCGTCGAATTAGAGCACTAAGTTCAGATTTATTCTTTGTTCCAAATCTGAAACGGAGGTTGGGCCAGGACAGGCATGGTACAGACTCTTGATGTGGGTGGGAGAATGAAATGTGTAAGGAAGAGCCAGTTACTGAACAGGCAGCTCCCGTTGTCTCTACTGACAGCTCTCGGCCTGCTTCCAGCTTCGTCCTGTGCTCGGGCTCAGTCCTTCCTTTTCTATACTCGCTCCTACCAGGCTGCCATGGGCGACTTGCCTGTCGGCTCTTGCTGCCCAGTCTCTGCTCTCGAGCCGGAGATGATCTTTTCCACTTGCAAGGCAGTCTTCAGAGGATGGATGCCTGATCTTTGAGCAATTTGCAGAAGAAAGACTGCCTCCCTGGGTGCTCCCTGTCCCCACGCCCCTGAAGATGCCCAGGACTTTACAAACCACCCTTCCCCAAGTCCTTACCCCAGCTGGATAAGGAGATTTCCTGAGTCCCCTTCCAGGGGGATGTGTCTCAGGTACAGAGCTAGGAGGAGGAACCGTTGGCTTCCGTATAAATGATCTGGGAGCCAGCCTGAGCCTTGATACTGTCTTAGATGTGGTATGGGGCTCATGGTCTTTTATGGGCAACTTGAAAACCTAACCCCCCACTTAAAAGGCACTTGCCTCTGTGAGGATGTTTTCTGAATGATAGAGTCCAAATGTTTTTTAAAAATTATTTAGCAAATGCTGTATTACTTACTGTGTGTCAGGCACTGTTCTGAGCAGTTTTCAAATATTAAGTCGTTTACTCCTCACTCCAACCTTTTGAGGGAAGGAAGGCAGATATTGTTACTATCCCTGTTTTACAGATGGGGAGTTGAAGCCTAGAGAGATTAAATAGTTTGCCTGAGGTGACACAGATGGCAAGCGGCAGAACCAGCTTGCACCCCCAGGCCGCTGGCTGCCCAGCTCGTGCTCGGAACCCCTAACTCACAGCCTCTCCATCTCGCCGGCCAACTTGGGATTCGAGCGGCTCAAAACGTACAATGTAAAAAGCCACTCCTGACTCAAAACAGTGAGAACATATATGTGGACACTGACAATGCTTCCTCTCGGTTTCTGAATCTTCCCCTAGATAGGTTACTTTTGTCCCAGAGTATTTTGTGTTGCTTAACCACCGGATCTGTATCTGCAAAGGCTGAGGTGGGGTGGAGCGCTGCCCGCTCCTGACAACCACTGCAGAGCCTCCCGCCTGCAGACAGTGATTAGCAGACCCCTGGGTCAGCCTCCGTGGGGACCGGTCAGGAAACCCCTGCTGTTCTCGAGGCCCCGAGACGCCAGACATCCCACCTGACAGTGGATTAGGATGCTGCCCCACTGCTCAGGGGCCCCGAGTACAAGGAGGCTCCTGGGGCGGTCCCCTGCCAGCGCGTGCTGATGGGGATGCCAGGAACAAGAAGAGAGAATTTAGTCGCAATGGGAGATGTCGGCAGCTGTGAAGTATTTCTTTTTAATGACAAATTAGTCGTCTACTGCTTCAGCTTTGCAAACGGTTCCACAAAATCACCAGACGTGAAGATCGTCCCGGGGTGCACACTTTTCACGTGAGTCGCATCCTTATTAATCGGGGCACATGTGCTTCTGCTGTCCACACCACTTCGCGGGGACCTCTGCACATCTCAGCTGAGAAACCCCGAACGCCCACCAGGTACAGCCCAGGGTTTCTTCACAGACTCAGGTTTCCCAAGAAGGCAGCCAAAGTAAAATAGAGAATGCTCTATTTCATTCAGTGAGGCAGCTTAAGTTCCTTTCGGCTCTTCCTGATTTCCTGGACACACAGGCTGGTACTCATGCTCATCACTGTCGTATTTGATCCTGCTGTAGATATACATCTATTTTTTGACACTTGTCCTCTCCTCCCCTCAGAATAGACCCCTTGGGCATCACGTTGCACCTTAGTTGCTGGGTCAGAAAGGACTCATGTGAGGAGAGAGATCTGGAAACCTGAATTCTAGTCTAGATTCCAGAGTCAGCTTGCTGTGTTCCTCATTTGTATAATTGGCCAAATGATCTGTATGGGGTTCTTCTGCACAAACGAATTATTTGTCAAATTGCTCTAGAAAATATAAAGTGTAAGAAACTATCATCTGATAAGTATGAGTTGTTTTCTTTTTTGGGTATGATTTTTATTTTCTAACTCTTTTTCTCTGGTCCAGGCAAACGACCAAGTAAGAAGATCCTAGTTCCTTGAACTACTCACCAGAGTTTTTTCTAATCTTTTAAACATCCCTCTTGTTATCCTTTCAATTCTCCTTAAGCTTTCCATGCTTGTCTTAAAAGAATACTTGGCGAGACATTTACAACAGGACTTATTTAAGTCAGTATGGAATAGAATTGAGTTTAAGAACCCAGTGTCTTAGATAGAACTTATTTTCAGTTTCCATTAGTTGCCCAGACAGAAATTTAGTTTTCCCCATAGAACTCATGGGCTTCTCTGACCTTTTGTGGATGAATTTCACTGACAGAGGGAACACTGAGAAGCATCTCGTGGGATTTATGCACGTGGATGGCTTCTGATCTCTGTTCTAAGAGTTTCTGATGAAAGTGCTGTGGACAGTCCTTATCTTTCCTAATTTGCATTCCCCACGCTCATAATCACTCCTGGGCCTTGGAAGCATTTCTGGAGACCAGGCCCATAGCCAAGTCCTCAGGCCCTTCCCTCCGTCACTTCAGAGCTGCCTCTGGACTCCAAGGAGCCGGCTTAGCACTGGTCATTCAGGCCCTGAGCTGTTGTCTCACCTGTTGTCTTTTTCTTTGTGTTCCTCTCCTCCCCACTCTGTCCCAGATGCCACGAACCTACATCTCCTAACCTCTTTGCGTAAAGTTTCTCCTTGGATGCATGTCCAAGGTTCTACTTCTTCCGCATTCCTGACTCTCAGTGTGTCTTCTCCATGCGGAAAGGGAGGAGGTACAGTCTGCCTGTCAGCTTTCTTTATCAGTCTTTTTCCCTCTATGGATCAGGGCAGGGAGAACAAAGTATAACTTACAGACTGCTTTCTAGTATTTTCCTAAGGCTTATATTTGAGTTAAACTCAAAGATAATTTTGTTGGCATGTGGCATTAATTAAGTACGAAAATTAGAAAATCAAGATTAAAACCAGGCCCTTCCAAACTTTTCTTTTTCCCTCCAATCTTTGTCATTGTCTTGAAAGCTAAAATCCGTATCAATTAACCGCCTATCTAGAAACCAGTGGAAAACACAGCATCTGGAAAAATTCTTTTTTCTGATAAATGCTTTTTAAACTGACTGATTCTCGTGAAGCTTAGAGATGTAAGCTTGGGAACTATCTGATGTCAAGCTTGTAGGGCAGTATTTAAAATTCTTACAAGCAAAGCTGTTCAGGTCTAGAGGCTGAATTTTAGCAAGTCATTCAAATGCAGTCATTTGTTAGAAAATGATCGAATAAATCATTTTCTGCATGGTTTTTTCCTTCTCACTGAGTTGGTGTCATTCATTGCCATTTGCCTCTTCCCAGTTATTTTTGTTCTAACATATCTTCCACATTTTGCATTGTGCCTTCTCCTAGTAGCCTCCCACTTCACATCTGCTAAACTAATTTCCCACACTGCCAGTTTAAGAACTAGGTAGCTTATTACCGCTTGTCTTAAAGTCTAGTACTCTCCCCATGAACTTCTGTCCATTCATTCAACAAATATTAGAGGGCCCACTGGGAGCCCCTGTACTTACCAAATGTGGGGTTTAATTAATTATATATATACAGAAGCTCCTACATGAGAGTCGGGTACACATTTCCTATATATTCTGTTCCTCTTTGAAGATTCTAGAACCTTATGAGTAATTCATAACTAGTAAGTGTTGCACAGGTATTGGAAAGTTTAGAATTACTATGGTATGGCTTTGTAGGATTTCATTCCAAATTAATGCCCTTCCTTTTTTTTCCCATTGGGTTATTCTTTCTGTAGTGTGAACAAAGAGGCTTTTAAAATATTTTGTAGTTAGGTGATGAGAAGTGCTGGAAAACCTTGCCTTTCACTTCTCCAGTGAGAAACCTTGATTCCGAGTCCAGGATGCCGAGAGGTGGTGAGGAGGCAGGCAGACCAGGGGATGTGGCCCGCGGACGAGGCCAAGCAGGTGCTGTGCAGGATCCCTCATGCCAGCTTTTAGCCAGCACAACCTCCCCTGGGATCGAGGTGCAGTATTCAAGTTCTGAATAAAGGTTCCCCTTCTCAAAAGAGCTGAAAACCACACTGGTTTGAGGCTTGTTATCTCTAGTTCATTAAAATGAGGATGCAGAGGAGGGCGTCCTAGACCTGTCAAGGTTGATTTGCACAGATCTTGGGAGTCACTCAGCATCTTTGCCTCAGTTTCCCAGTTGACACAATAGTCCAGATCTAACCTAAATCTACACCACAATTTAAATTAAATTCTTCATCTTCTGCAGTCAAAGAAAACAGAAAACAGTAGCATGCTTTCATTTTCTTGAAAATCATTAAGTCAAACCCCAGGCTCTTATTTTTGAGCCTAATACATCCTAAGCCCCTTCTTTATGAGCCCTTTGTTCCAGGTTTTACAATTATTTATGTGGTTTTACTCCACTCTGCAGTATTTCCACTTTCCTTTTAAAAACTCTGGCCTTGGGCCGGCCCCATGGCTTAGCGGTTAAGTGCGCACGCTCCGCTGCTGGCGGCCCGGGTTCGGATCCCGGGCGCACACTGACGCACCGCTTCTCCAGCCATGCTGAGGCCACGTCCCACATACAGCAACTAGAAGGATGTGCAGCTATGACATACAACTATCTACTGGGGCTTTGGGGGAAAAAATAAATAAAATTAAAAAAATAAAAAATAAAAACTCTGGCCACTGTTAGGAATACACTGCACTGATTATCTGAGAAAATCACTCTCGTAATTCTCTTTACCCTCAAACTCTGTTTATTGAGTCAAATTTTCCCCATGTCCACCAGTTCCCTTGGCCATACGCAGTATATTACTAATTATTACCCTGCTCTCCTGAAAGAATGAATATAATTTCCAAGGTGCCGAAGCTGTCAACAGGAATTGGTTTTAAAGTGCTGGAGAATCTATTTATTGCCTCACAGATAATTTTTCTGTTGTGTGATCTAGTCTTATTAATACAAAACTGAGTCTCAAGATCTCTGTCTCAAGTGGTTGTTAGTATGGGTGGGAAACCGTTCCAGACTCAGCAGGGTAACCAGCTACTGTTTGCCGTGTCTTTCAGCACAGGCCACCAGCTCTAATTCATTGATAGCCACTTTTTCTGGAGAGGCTGTGTGGTGTCACAGTTAAAAACTCCGGCTTCAGCCAGCACTGCCAGGGTTCAAGTCCTGGGTCTGCCACCTGCTACCTGTGTGACTTTGGGCAAGATACTTATTAGATTCTCTGTGCCTTGACTTCCTCATATGTAAGGCCACTACCACGCTCTCACCTGCATTTCCATGCCTGGGTTTCCTTGGTTAACTTTTCCCTCATCCGCCCAAACGCCCAGCCTTCTGGTCACTGCTCTGCCTCCCCCAGAGCGTCATATATTCAGGTGCTCAGTAATTGTTGAAAGAGTAAGAGCCTTGGTCTCCTTTTCAGAGATTGATATGTACAAGTTACATTTTCTGGCCTCTCCGCCTTTGAGAGCAGTGTGGTGTCTTTTTTTCTAATCTTCTGCCTCCTCATCCTTGCTTCATAAATTGGAAACAAAAACGAACTTAAGCTGTTGCTGTGATAACTGCAGTGAATGCCTCAGGGGCTCCTGGAGCCACGAGGTCCGTTCATCTGGAGCGTGAAGCGCTGTGAGAGAACCTCCAGCAGGCGGCTTCCTTGCTCAGGGCCCTGGTGGCTCTGCACTCGGCTGGCCAGGTCCAAGGGGAAAGGCGACGCCGACTCCCCAGTAGCCAGACGACTCAGCAGCGCCATCTTGTGGGCGCCCGCATTGCTGCCTCGGGAAGGAGCCGGTGTTCGACCACCCAGTATTCTCATTTCCCGTTTCAGGGCTTGGGGAAATGCAGCCAAAATTAGATTCTAGATAATTACACAATGGCTGTCTTATTATTGTCAGACTCATTATGAATAATCTATCTCTGGATTTAAATAGGGCAAGTGCCTTTTAGCTGCTTCCAATTTCTTTTTATTGAGCGGTAGCTACTCTATTTTTAATAGGGACTTTTGAATGGCCAATTCTACATTTTACATGCATTGGTAAAGAAGAAAATTTTACATTCTAGATGGTACATCGGAGGATTCAGATTTTTTTAGTCAGTTTTTGAGGAGTTGTTTTTTGCATGAATTAAAAAATAAATAAATAAACAAGGCAAAGTCTTGCTACTCAAAGTGTGATCAGCTCACCCAGGACTTCCTCAGGATAGCAGAATCTCGTCCCCATTCCAGACCTGCTGCAGCAGAATCAGCGGCGATTCCTGGGCACAGGACCATTTGAGAAGTGCAAGTGTAAAGGACTCTTTCCAGAGTCAGATGGAAGACCTGTGTTCTGGTCCCCGTGCTGCCACCTCCTTACACGTCTCGTCTCAGCCCGTGTGACCACATCCCTCAGCCTCAGTGGCCGGTCTGTGAAACAGCTTTATGGTTCCTGACTCATCTGCCGCTGGGTCGGCTGAGGAAGAACTGAAATCATAGACAGGAGGTCACTTTGAACATGGTAAAAACCTGTGCAAATGTAAGGGGAAATTATGAGTGAGAATTCTTGCATTTATACTCAGCCGTCAGTAGAGAATCTGCTGTCTATTAGCTACATCATCAGCAGAGTGAATATTCCTCTGTAACCATGCATCTGGCTTCAAATTGTGTCGGGGCAGATTTCACCAAGTCTCCAAAGGTCTCTCCCAGGCTAGTCTTCCCAGAGCTCAGAATAATAAAATTGCATTCTGTTTTCCTTAACCTTTCACACACCTTGCCTTCCAGGGGTCTCAGAAGCCTTCCTACTGTTGAGCCCAGGATGGGGCACAGTAGATGCTCAATGATGCTTGTTGATGAAACCACTAGTTAGCCCTCAGCAAGGTCCAAACACCAGCCTGATGTGCTTCACACTAATCCATTTGTAATAATCAGATTATTTGCATCATTAGAGTCTCAACGTAGCTACAGGAGGACTTGGTCGTCTCACTAATGAATATCAAATGTTCATTAAGGAAACAGACTCCTGGTGGCTGAGAAGCCCTTTGGTAGTGCACACAGGCTGAAGTAGTGAGCTCATTATCTATTTCCAGACATCATTCCTTGTACCTTGAAATGGGGGAGGCAGTGGAACAAAGGAAAACACAGCAGCAAGGTCTTACTCTCTTCTCTTTGTATACATTTTAAAAGAAAAATCAATAGCCAAGAAGCTGTTGGACAGTAAGTAGGTGAAATTTTAGGAAAACATCTCCTCTGAAGGCCTAAGATTGATGAGAGACATTAACATCTGTGTAGCCCCCGGAGCCAGTGACTCCTGTTCCCTAAGAAATCGTGCTGATTGTCAAACAGTGGAAGTGAAATATTGAGGAAAATTTGTTACACAGTTCTCCACCCAACTGAGGAACAAAAATACTCAAATTAGGTTAGACTTTTGCATTGTCTATAATTTGTGAAATTATGGACCTTTCTGCCCCTAATTTACTAACTATAGTAAAAGTATGCTGTTTTCTTTTTGTTGGATTCATTGCAATTAGTAATGTTCTCCCTAATCATTTAAAAGAATTTAGAATGTCAGTGCTTCAAAATTACTTTCCTTAAAGTTAAAATGTAGTTGTAATACGTAACTTCATATAGGAGGGAAAATAAACACTCCTGCCACACGTGTAAAGATAGAGTCTATGAGATCCTTGAAAGCAGCGCTCGGCAGCGTGCAGCTCAGCTCTGGACACCTGACAGTCCCGGACGCTGCCCGCTGGGGTTTTATAAGAAGGCGTTTAAGTAAGAGAATGCAAGAACCACAACTCTACCTTTTTGTTCTTTTTTTCAACTTTTTACCTTGAAAATTTTCAAATCAAGAGAAAAATTGCTAGAATAAAGCAAGTACACTGATACACATCTAGAATCACTAATCATTAACATGTTTACCATATTTGTTCTCTCTCCCCGCCCCCATCGAAGAACAAGGACCTGCTCTTACGGAGCCTCCGTAAAATGATCAAATTCAGGAAAATTTAACATTGATATAATGCTCTTAACTGGTACACAGTCCTGACTCAGTTTTTGCCAGTTGTCCCTTTAGAAAGTGCATTATTAATGCCCTTTATAGCATTTCCCCCTTGATCCCAGGTCTAATCCAAGTTCACATGTTGCATTTCGTTGGGGTCCCTTTCGTGTCCTTTAAACTGGGACAGTTACTCAGTTTTTCTCTGCCTTTCATGACATCAACATTTTTGAAGAGTACAGGCCAGTGCTTCCTCACAATTACATCGGAATTATGCATTTTGGGCCAAAATACTAAGTGAGAGATGCTTCTTCACAGAGCACTGCATTAGCAGGCGCATGGTGTTGGTTGGTTCCATTGTTGGTAATTGTGATCACTTGGTTAAGGAGGTTTCTGCCAGATTCTCCTTTTGTAATTAATAAATAATCTCTGGTTGGGGGGGGCGGAGTTACTCTGACACTGTTAGTTCTATTTCCCATTAGATTTCATCCGCCATTTTAGCATCCATTCATGATCCTTGCCTGAATCAGTTGTTACTACTTTGGTCAAAAATGGTGATTTTCTAACTCTCGTATTCCTTCGCATTTGTTAGTTGGAATTCCACTATAAAAAGTAGTTTTCTCTTCCGCCCTCTGTATGTATTTATCTATTTATGTGTTTGTTCGCGAGCATCAGTAGGGACTTGCAGGTTCTTTTGATTCCGTTGGTTATTACCTGTTACTCTCATTATTCATGTTGGTGCTCGTATTGTCCTGACTTTGCCTAGTGGGTGCCCCTTCAATGTCCCTCCTCTGTTTGTTGGGCACAGCCCCTTCAGTGTGAGTGTCATTTAGTCTTTAACCTTGAGCGTGTCCGTATTGAACTTCTTCATTCAAGTCTCTGCCCAAATATCAGATTTTGTTCTTCCAACAAATCTTTTTTTGAAAGAACTATTGCTCTACCTCAGTTACTGATCTCACTCACGGTCCAGCGGGAAACCGGACAATTCAATTGGCCCTTACAACAGAGTAGGTTATGATGGGGGCGCCATGGGAGTACCAAGGCAAAGCTCTTTACCCCACCGGGTCAACTAAGGAAGGCTCGTGGGAGAAAGTATGTGACCTCCTAGACCTGAAAGATGAATAGAAATAAAGGTGGGGTAGAGGCACAGTGTTCCAGGCTGAGGGATGCACGTATCTATTTATCATGAGGAATGGTGTCGCGTGTCATGGAGCTAAACCCTTCAAAACTAAAATTTAAAAAGATCCATTTTATTTTATAGGATTTCGAACTCAACAACGAACTAAAGATGAACGTCCTAAATTTGCTAGAAGAAGTTTTGCGAGACCCAGACCTCCTTCCCCAAGAAAGGAAAGCCACAGCGAATATCCTGAGGTAAAGGCAATGGCAGGTGTCTCTGAAGCACATTGGGTGATCTGTGCTGTGTTCAAGGATAATAAGATCCTAGCCAACCAGAGAGATACATCTTAGACTCCTGGGGGCAGCAGGGATTCTGGTCTCCCTGGTAAAGTCTTCTCTTTCCTGGGGGGGCGTTGGGGTCTGCTGCCTCAGGAAGGCTTTGGACTGGGTGACATTGTGTGAAGTGCAGTCACTCCTCTTCGTGTGGGCAGACAGTGGTTGGCTGGAGAACCAAAAGTGAAGGGGTGGAAGCCTTGAGGGTCCCCTCCTGCACGTCCAGCAGGCACTGCAGAGAGATGTGTTTTTCCTCACGTGAGTTCTAATCGTTCATTGTAAGGTCACGTTTATGGGTAGGGTGGTAGTGTTTCTGTGGGAGTCTGGTGCCCCTGGCTTGTGGAGGTGCCACCATAGAATAGCTGTGTGTTCTCTTCGGCTTGTTTCACTGATCCTAGACCAATTTTACTGTCAGCTTCTCAGCTTAGGATTTCCACGTCATGTAGGTTGTATAAATTTGGACCCCACACATCTATGTGATAAAGGCTTAAAGTTTGGGTTTCCCACTAGAGACTTGTTTGTGTCTGTCCACCCAGCATCTTATAGCTTTTTGAACTGAAGGGTGGATTTTTTCTAGTCCTCCCTATGAGGAGGGCAGCCATCAGGGCTTTGTGCAGACGTTTTAGTTACAGCTTTCTGCCTCACTCATGGCCACGTGGTGGTCCCTGCTTGGGGTGGGAAGCCCAGCATCTACATGCTAGGGCCTGCTACTCCTTTACTATTCTGACTTCTGGTTCCCTCTTCATTTGCAACCTCTGGAAAGAATCCTTTCTTTCTTCTGAGCTTGGCAATATTGTTTCTTGTTTATCTAGAATGCTTGTGTGTGAAAAGGAGTCCATTTTAGTTCAGTCCACCATGTTTTTGGAAGTCCCTGCCTGACTCAGCAATGCCAGATTTGGGTCTGCAATGTTTTAGCATCTGGCCCATAAGTCATTCTTAGCCCCATTAGCTTAAGATCTCATAGCCAGCCCCTTCTTTGGTTTAGGAGCTCTTATGGGTTGAATTGCCCTCCCCCACCTCCCCCCCACACAAAAGTATGTTGAATTTCTAGTCCCCAGTAACTCAAAATGGGACCTTATTTGGAAAAAAGACCATTGCAGGTGTAATTGGTTAAGATGAGGTCATATGGAGTAGGGTGGCCCCCTAATCCAATACGACTGGTGTCTGTATAAGAAGATGGCTGTGTGAAGACAGAGACGCAGAGAGAATGCCATGTGAGGATGGCAGCAGAGATTGGAGTTATGCAGCCAAGCAATGCCAGCAATTGCAGGCAAATCCCCAAAATCTGGGAGAAGGCAAGGAAGGATTTCTTGACAGATTTCAGGGAGCACAGCCCTGCTGACACCTTGATTTTGGACTTCCAGGCTCCAGAACTCTAAGACAATCAACTTCTGTTGTTTTAAGACACCTAGTTTGTAGTACTTTGTTAAGGCCACCCTAGGAAACTGTTAAGGGCCTTCTTCACGTTTTCCCTTCTATGGAAACAGCTAAGTAAGCCAAGGGACTCTGTTACCATGTTTATTTTCAGATTTTAAAATTGTAAATACATATTTCAGGTAAAGCCTGGTTTCAGTGGATGCGTGGTTATGTCTGTGAGTGATTACTGTTCCTTTTCTCCTCACATAAACAATTTATTATGCTCTTTGTATTTAAAACACTGATATTTGAAAACTACATTCTAGAAGTGTGAGCTTCCAGAGACATTTGACTGCATAGCTGTCAGGGAAATGCGGGAAAGACTGTCAGGATTGGGGACGTGGAGCCCTCAGGCTGCCTTCCCCTCACAACACCCATGCCAGACATGACCCATCAATCCTGAGAGCTTTCCACCTGTGCCAAGAAGCACAGAACTCAGTTGACTGACACTACTGTTGAGTTGGCACTTAAGATGATTCCTATTCACCATCCCAGGTCTTTATTGTTCATCAGGCTTAAGACATGCAAATTCTCTTTGTTGAATAAATGACCTGCGAAATTAGAGGTGTGAGATGGATAAGGAATAGACGTTTTAGTAGATGGTACAGCCTGGGAGTATAATACAGCAGAGTCTGACTCTAACTTCGCAGGATGGCACAGGTTTAAATCTTGGCTCAGCCACTTCACAGCTTCTTAAACTTGGTCAAGTTTCTTAACCAATCTAAACCTCAGCTTCTTCATTTATAAAATGGGGCTAATAATCCTACCTTCCTCATTGGGTTGTTGTGAAGACTGCATGATATAATATGTGTAAAGAGATCAACGCAATGCTGAAACATAATTAGCACTCATATTCCTGCCACAGTTGTTATTATTAGAAAACACGGACAGCAGCCCATGGGAAAAATAGTTTTGCCGTCCGGGCGATATGGCCCAAGGAAAACCAGGCTGGATCTTAGTCAACTCAACTTTCCTTAGGCTTCATCACCTTGTCTATACAAAGATAGAATACATTAAAAGCCAATTCAACACTGCACAAGGCTGTGAATACAATAAAAAATCATTCAAAGGTACAGTATAAATGGGTGAATTATTTGGTATGTGAATTGTATCTCAATAAAGTTGTTACCAAAAAACCCCACAGTCATGACCCACTTACTGCTATTTTATAAAAGAAAAAGGAAGTCAAAAACAAAACAAAAAAGCAATTTCATTGATGGAGTGTCCCTAGCTGCCCACCCAAAATTCTAGTCCCTTGCAAAGTCTTCACAAAGTATTCTAAGAGTCCCAAGAAATGTGTGCTCAGGAACAAACCTGATCACCGCCTCAGCATCTGTATTCAAGTTCATGGCCCCCAGGCCACTCGAGGGAGAGACCCTGTCAGTGCCAACTGTGAATGCCTCTGTTTCTATTGAGAATGCTGCCTGACAGTCTTCTGAAGCCACCCTTTCCTGATCAAAAAGCTGAAAAGGAGGCCACTTGCCCCACCCCTGTGCTGCCTGGGCCCCAGAGCAGCCTCGTGCAGCCAGGGTCTCAGTCTCTTGTGAAATCAGTGCCTTTGGCTCCTTGTTCCACACCTTTCACTATAATTCAAAATCCACCCAAGGAGCCAAGCAGAGAATAGATGTTACAATACCCCATCCATTCTCCCACCTCTGACCATCTTTCTTCCCATGAAGCCAAAATAAAACAAAAGTCTTTGTTTAGCCCTGAGCATATCAACCGAAGCAGACAGATACCAGCGGAGTCATCAGCCTATTAGTGGAGCAGACAGCCAGACCCTGAGTCCCAGTTTGGGTCAGCTGGGTCTGTGGGACACTAACTTGTCTTCCCAACAAGCCAATAAATAGATTTGTGCAAAAAAATCCAGATGCAAGAAAGCTCCTGATCCTTGATTGAATTTCCCTTGCCAAATAATTCACTCCACCTGTGCTATGCGTAAGGAGTCCCTGCCCTGTCACATAAGATTGTGATTTCAGGAGAAATAAAAGATACGTTAAATTCTTAGGGTCTTTGATAACTTGCCGTATCAGATATTTATGTTTATATGTATGAAATTTATATATTTAAATGTTTTAAAATCATATCAGAATGACTAAAAAGTAGAGTAGGAAGTAAGACCTAGATGTAACCTTCAACTGAAGGAATGCCATCCTTCATGAAATCCTTCTGTGAAAAAAAACATCATGGAGTATACAAGAAAGAAACAGAAATCAAAAGGATTATTTAACAACTCTGAAAATTATAAAGATTTTCTTGTTAGTTCATTCCTTAATTTGGAAACAAACAGTGAATTATTTCCAGGCAAGGCCAGGAGACTTTAGTGTTAAAGGTTTCCATGCACTTACGGACATCTGCCTTTGTTTAATGTACTAGAGCATAGGTAGCAATGGGTTCAGATGAGCCTGGAGGGAAGGAAAGCCAGCCTTGAGAAAGGGTAGGAAGGAGGAGATGGTCCGGCAGGTCCCAGAAGGTGAAGCAGCAGGAGACTAAACTATTCCCAAAGTCCCCTGAGTTGGAGGAGCAGGGTCTGAGGCCGGCCACGCCACGGGCTCCAGCCAGCCAGGGGCAGTGGTGAGCAAGCAGCCCGGGGAGCATAGGCCAAGCCAAGGACAGAGGCTGGTTGCTCTTGGCTCTGTTTTTAAGACTGCCTGATTTCTACAATTGAAGGAGGAAGTTCCCAGTCATAAAACTTGGATAATCCCATTTCCTCTGAAGTTTATCTGGTGTTTCTTTATAAATGCACAGTTATTAAACTGATCCTACTGACTGATAGTTGTTGGGGAGACCCAGGACCCTGGAGTGTTCATCAAAGCTCTAAGTCAGAAGACGGGAAGGAAATCCTTCCTGTATTGGAACTGGACCAGAGGTAGAGGGAGGGGCCTTCACATTGGAAGGGGAACATTCTGAACATTCCTCCCAGTGAATACAAGTTACTGCTGTGAGAGATAAAAGCATACCATATTGTAGTTAAATGTAGCCTGACATTAGAGATTTATATGTATTCGAGTCATACAACAGTGAGATGTAAACGTGAAACATGTATTTAAACGTATATTACATTAATACAGCAAAGGGAAAGCTTTCTATGATGAACCTGCCTCCACAGTTGCACAGAGTTACTTGGTGATGAATAAGCTTAACTGACATAGGTAGTTTGTTGCCCTGTTTGTGAACAAAACCCTCTGCTCAAGACTTTTATATTTCTAAAATACCACCCCGCCAACATTGTCTAACTAGGTGGCTTCTGAATCTATGCTGCATAGAGTCTTTTGTGGAAACTAATGCCACAGAATGAAAAGAAACAGTGGTTGACTTCTTGGATGGTCAACTGGAATGAGGTCAGGTCATGAAAAGGCCACCCCCAAACATCAGAAAGCCCCAGGCAGCATCAACACGGCTCTTGTGAAGAGAGAAAATGCTAGATAACAGGACCGGAATGTGTCTTGGAACATTGGGTAAAATCATTGAGGAGAGGAACATTTGAGAGAAGCAAACTAACTTCTTGACCATTTCTTTCCAAGGGAAGAATATTGCCCAGCCTCATAAAAAAGATCTTTTCCACGGGTACACAGAGTTATGTGGCCACCGACCTCTCTCCAGGAACCTAGACTACAGTGGAAAGAATGACACACACTTTGGGAAAGAGTCACCTTTATCCCCTGTGTGTAATCCTTAGGTGTGATTTAACAGTCTTTGGGGAAAGAGTCGTGGGTTTGTTTTTTTTTTGCCTTAATCCCTCCTTTACCATATGGTAACTACTTCTTTCTTCCTCCAGTAGACAGGCTACATGGTTAAGGACTGTACAGATATTTTAATACTTTTAATACGTGATTGTGCTTTCATTTGGGAAAACTTAAAAAGCTTGGCCCAGATGGCAAGTTATATAATCAGTGTAATTCTCCTGGACTCTGAACTTCTGTGGGACGTGAAGTATCGCTCCCACTCGGAAACCAGCACCCACTTCAGCGTTAATTAACTTCTGTGTTATTCATTCATTCACTCCTCACTTATCAAAAAAACTATTTATTGAGAGCTGAAGAACACCGTGGGTGGGGATACAGGACCACGTGTGTCTCAGGCAAGTCCATCAGGGAAGCAAGGGGGGTGGTTTACGTGCTGGCTTCTGCCTCACAATTTTCAAATTCTTGCCACCTAGGAGCTTCTGTGAGCTTCCGGTCTACTTATGCGCAGGGTGGGGGTGGCTCTGCATCTGCTGCTTCAGCGTCAGCTGGGAAGGGCCAAGTTAGGAGCGAGAGGAGCGTGGATGGGGCACTCATCCTATTTGTTTTTTGTGTGTGTGTGTGAGGAAGATCGGCCCTGAGCTAACATCTGCCAATCCTCCTCTTTTTGCTGAGGAAGACTGGCCCTGGGCTAACATCCACGCCCACCTTCCTCCACTTTATATGGGACGCCTGCCACAGCATGGCCTGACAAGCAGTGCGTCGGTGCGCGCCTGGATCCGAACCAGCGAACCCCAGGCCGCCGCAGCGGAGCGCGTGCACCCCAATCGCTTGCGCCACCGGGCTGGTCCCCCGTCACTCATCCTATTTGAATCCCTGACTCACAGGATGTCCGAGTTCAACTGTAGATCCTCTTGGTAGCGCAGAGCCCACCAGTTCACCCTTAGTCTCCCTTTGATGGTCCGTGTTTGATTCACAACCGTGGATGTAACAAGTTGGCTCCTTGTTACAAGTCAGCTCTCTTGATAAGCCTCCAGTGTCTTTCACGTATTTTTCTGTTTCCCCAACCCCCTGTGTCCAGCTCAGGTCTCCACAGCCTCCAGCTGGCGGCACAGCCTCGCAGACTGAGCCCTCCAACTTTCCACCTAGTGAAAACCCAGCTGCATTTTGTCATTTCATTCCTACCATGTCTGCTTTCTTTTCATCGAGGCTATTTTGATTTTTTTTTTTTTTTAGGGCCCTTTCACAAGATGATCAAGATGACATCCACCTAAAATTAGAGGATATAATTCAACTGGTAAGTTCAGCCACAGTCTTATCCAGCACAATTATGTGCAAACTACCTCTCAAGGGCAAGCTGAACGCCTGTAACTGGTAACTGAGTGCTTGACGAGATGTCCTGTTGAGGAAGCTCTGTGAGATGAACACATCCGGCTTGGGGTTCAGCAGTGGGTCCATGATATTAATGGTGGCTGATATTTCTGAGCTTTCACAGCTGGACTCCGTGATGGCCTTTGCACTTCAGCAGCTGCAGAGAGCTGATGGGAGCCTCGCTCCAAGGTATGTTTCATTCTCTGCCCTCATCTCTTGCAGACGGACTGTCCGAAGGCTGAGTGCTTTGAGACCTTGTCAGCCATGGAGCTGGCGGAGCAGATCACCCTCCTGGACCACATCGTTTTCAGAAGCATTCCCTACGAGTGAGTGCTGCCCTCCAAGAGCAGGGCCCTCTCAGGCGGGGCCAGCCCACTTAGAGTTGACATTAGTCCTAAGGCAGATGTGTGTGCACAGAGGTGTGAGTCTTAACCCTAAGACGGTTTTGGTTCCAGTTTATGTTGGAAATACTGATATGGAAATACAGTTGGTCCTCCGTATCCGCGGGTTCCACGTTTGCAGATTAAACCAACCGTGGATCGAAAGGCCTGCAATGGTTGTGTCTATTTGAAGACTTGAGTTAGGAACCACAGTGCCTTTTTCCTGTCCCCCCACTTCCACCGCTGCCCTGCCACCACCTCCTGATTACCCTGCAGCACAGTGAGGATCTGGGAGGGAGAAGAACGTGACCTCTACGGAGGAGGAGAAAGAGCAAAGCCCAAACCTTTGTGTGTGCCCTTGATGTGGTCTCTTTCTGGGACCCTCTCCACCTCTCCTCCCTGTGCCCTGTGTGCTGGTGTGAACATCCACCAGGCATTTTCATCCGTGGAACTGGCACACCTTTGTCTCCAACAGCCTTGCAGGATGGGAGCAGTACCACCAACATCGAGGGACAAAGAACCTTGCACAGGGACTCTGTCAATCTTTCTGGATTAAGAATGTGTCAGAGTAATTTCATTTCAAGTTATTTTTTTAACACCTCTACAAAATAATTCCCAGAGCTCCATCTTTTTTTTTTTTTTTTTTTGTGAGGAGATCAGCCCTGTGCTAACATCCGCCAATCCTCCTCTTTTTTTTTTTTGCTGAGGAAGACGGCCCTGGGCTAACATCTGTGCCCATCTTCCTCCACTTTATATGGGACGCTGCCACAGCATGGCTTGCCAAGCAGTGCATCGGTGCGCGCCCGGGATCCGAACCAGCGAACCCCGGGCCGCCGCAGCGGAGCGCGCGCACTTAACCGCTTGCGCCACTGGGCCGCCCCCCCAGAGCTCCATCTTGATTGTCCCTTGCTTACCTTGATCTGTGACCTGCTCATTAGTGAAGTGAAGGAGCAGGCATATTATTTGAAAGACAGACCTTCCACCAGGCTGAGCTCCCACCACTGTAACTGCCATCTTCAGAGGAATGGGCTGAGAGTGGTAACAGGAGTGTGTGTGTGTTTCTTCAGCCCTTACCACATGTACTGTTCCCGGCTCTGGGGGAACAAAGGCAAGTTCCCGTCCGAGAAATTGATGTTCTCCTGGAGAATGTCAGAGCAAAGCAGAGGAAAACATGCTGTTCTTAATTACATTTCTGGTAGTGATGAATTTTTTGGAACTTCTGCTAAGGCTTAAAATTTTTTTAAGCTGATCCAGGGAAATAGTCTTGGTTTCTGAGTTAGTGCTTAATCTCTTTATTCCTCTTGAGTTGGTCATTGTTTTCCAGCATCAGAGAAGCCTTTATAATGATCCTAACAGGGACAAAGTTCCAGATGTTTATAAGAGAAAACTGAAAACTGAAGAATCTTTTGGCATCGAGAAGTGAAATGCTCAAGTTGAGCTGAAATTCACTTGAGAGGTGTTGGGCAATGTCTAGTTTAACATATATAATAGTCATGATAATTATTCAGGGTCATAGGCACCATTAAAAAAAATTTAATTGGTGTTGTATTTCATTTTGAACTTTCAGAGAATTTCTTGGGCAGGGGTGGATGAAGCTGGATAAAAATGAAAGAACACCTTACATTATGAAAACCAGCCAACACTTCAATGATGTGAGTAACCATAAAAATAACACCTTGGGTGTGTTACAGGAAGATGAATATCAAGGGCTTAAGACTCCTCCTCTGTGAAGCAAGTCTGCTACCCACTTTTTAACTAGAACTAATGGAATGTTAAAAACAAGCTTAAATCTTCTCTAAGGGCTCACAGTGATGTAGTCACTTCCAGTTAACTTGCAGGCATAAGAGATTCACTTTTTATAGTGCATGAATCTGGTAAGTGCTCAATAATGCACAGGTTTCTGCTGTTATTTTTGTCATAACCATCATTCCCTTGTGGTCATAGATTGACTAGTTCTAACAGAATGAACAGCACCTGTGTCACTGGCCCCTGGGGGTGCCGGTGACGGTAAGGTTGGGTTGGTGCAATGCCTCCTCATTACTGAACACTCAGCCCAGGTCACATTCCAGGGTTGGGGACCTCTAAGCATAATTAGAGTGTTGCTGTGGCCATGTGCAACGGTGACCAGCTGTTGGTCCATCTCCCCGCCCTGCTTTCTTCTGCAGTAAGGTGGAGTTGCTTTTATACTCACCAATTCTAATTGGTTCTGTTCTAATGGTCTTAGTCCTGTGGTGGAGCTGCAGAAGTGGGAGGGTCTTCAGGTCTGTCCAGGCAAAGGGAAGGTTCCCTTTCCAGTTCTGCTAAACTATAGCAAAAGGAATAATGATAATATTAAAAAAAAAAAAAAGACTACCAGGAACCCTGTAGGTAAATTAATAGGTCATCCAAAATCAAAATACAAATCAACAGCGTACGTTCCCAAGACAGTGGTTTGCACAGGGTCCCTGTGGAGTACGTATATGCTGAATGTTACCACATAGTGAGCATCGATGCCACTGCTGCCTAAAGTACAGGACACATGGCTCATCTAGGCCACTCTCCGAGGGCAGAGCCCCTGCTGTGGAAAGTCAACCTCTAGTGCCTGTGTCGTATACACTTGAGATATAATGGACGCTCAAATCGGATGTTTAGTCCCAGGCTCCAGACCCATGTGTCTCCATTTGGATAGCCACTTGCCCTGTGCCCTCAATAGGTTGCAAATGGAACTTATCCTCAGCAGCTCCCAAACCTGCCAGGCCTGCGTCTTCATCTTACTCTCTGCTCTCAGTCTTGGGTGATGGCCTCACTGAATGCGCACTCACCCAAGCACGGAATCTAGAGGTCGTCTTTGGCTCCTGCTTCTCCCTTACCCGCCCCACCTCACCCCCTACTATATTAGTGAAGCTCAATCTGCGTACATCTCACGTTCTTCTTTCTCCTCCTTTCCCACTGCTGTAACCTTGATTTGGCCTGTCATCCTTTTTGTCCAGGAGCTCCTAACTCACCATCCCCCCTGCCACCTCTCTGCCCTCCAACCCACTCCTCACACAGCGTCGTGGGAGTAACTTCTCTGAGAGGAAAATCTAATTATATGACTTTCTTTGATGAAATTCTGTCAGTGGCTTCCCCTCACCTTCAGGATAAGGTCCCAGCTGCTCAACCTGCCCTGTGAGAGCCCTGCCCACCTCTCATCCTCTCTCTCATGACACCTCATGCTCCTCAGACAGCTGCTGGATCCTCCAGCACACCATGCCTTTCGCCTCCGTCCCTTTGCAGGCCCTCTTCCACTTGGATGGAAAGCAGTGGCTAACTTCTGCTCATCCTTTAGGACTCAATACAGGCACGACCTCTTTCCACAAGCCCCCTCTCTGCTAACGAGACGCCCCATACTGCCTCCGTGTTCTCACACCCCTCCGTGCAGACTTAGCTTTGCCTTTCACTGTCTGTGCCTTTCCTTGTCTGTGACTGCCTCCCCTCACCTTCCCGCCTAACTCGGCTCCGTGCCTTAAGGTCAGGGATGCTGATGGATTTGTCTTTCCTGTTCCCAGAACATGAGAGAATGTCTGGTCCATACTTGGTGCTCAGTAGAAAATAATTTCTTTAATGAACATGCACAGTGACAAGTCTGAGGCACCATGAGATCTAAAATACTTAAGGAATTATCAAAGAATGGGTGTACTCATCAGATTTAGTGTATGGATATAAGATTATGGACCCCGTATTCCCTTTGTTAGTAATCAATCGTATTCTGCTCTCTTCCTTTCTATATTCTAAGTGCTGAGCTTCTTATCTGCCTCTTTTTCTCGTGGCTTTCACTAATAGAGTGACAGTGCTTAGCCTTGAAACTGCAGGTCCTTTTAACTGCTGGTGGAAACATTTCAGCAAGATAAGAAGGAGAAATGTCCTGTCTTCTCCTGCACCTAAGTGTTTCCGGTTTGAGCGTCGGTCGGGTTAGAGTTTGGTTTGATTAGGGGTCAATGTGTTTTCTTTCTCTGTGTAAAGTGAGGCTTCCTAGAGCGAATATTCCCACATTCTTGGGGGCCAAGGAGCATGTGAAGAGGCCCCAAGAAGTGAAACCCACGATCTGCAAAGCTTGCCGTTCCTCCGGGGTTAGCTTGTTCTATTCCATTTCCTCCACAATCATTGGAAATAACTCCTTCATCAAAATCACTGGTTAACAAAGTCACCTCTTCCCCTAACCAGCTGATTCCAAACAAGCCCTCTCTTCATGCTGAGGATGAACAGGTGCTCGTTAGTTTATTATTACAGACTTTGGTCTCCTCAGAAAGTTGATGTCTAAATATGGACTGTGATCTCCACGTCCCTCAGCACCCTGCCTTCCTGACGATTCTGCGGGTAATTCAGGTATTTTGCCTAAATGCTTGCATTGGCTCTGAGCCGCCTCTCTTGGCTTTTCTGTCATCTCAGATGAGTAACCTGGTGGCCTCGCAGATCATGAATTATGCCGACGTCAGCTCCCGAGCCAACGCGGTTGAGAAGTGGGTGGCGGTGGCAGACATCTGCCGATGCCTGCACAACTACAACGGCGTGCTGGAGATCACCTCGGCCCTGAACAGGAGTGCCATCTACAGGCTGAAGAAAACCTGGGCCAAGGTGTCCAAGCAGGTGAGCGTCAGCGTGCGACAGACACATCCCGCTGCCGAGAGGAGGAGAGGCTGGGAGACCAGAGCCAAGATACATGTTTCTAATCAGGAAATAATTAACTGAACTGAGCAGCTCAGTTGCCAAAGAAAGGTGCCAATGTGGGTAATTACTGTGTTCTTACCACTTAATTGATTCCACTCATGTGCATTTCTAAACGGTTAATTAAGAAAAGAAAATACAACCCAAAACATTCATTATAACATATTTGGGAACAACCTCAGACAATGTGGTTCACAGTCAGGATTGTTTCCCGAATTCCTTAGAGAGGGCACAGTGATTCCATGTGAACACGTGATGTCCGGTGGGTCCAGTCTTTCTCCCCAAAATAAGAATGCAGGTGCCTTAGGGCTAAAAACCAGGGACAAAGGGCCTCAACATCACCTTTTTCTTTGTCATTGATGTAAAGTTTTGGCATAATGACTTAGATGTGCAAAAATATGATTTTCTTTTAATTGGGCTCAGCTTGTTCATGCCTATTATTTTCATTCAGATAATTTAAAGATTCAAATTAAGTCACAGTTTTCCCCCTGCCCTGTCTCCTGGCCTTCCTCCTGGGTGTTGGTGGGTGTTGGTGGGGGTCCTCTTCTAGCTTGTGGGAGGCTGTGTGTACCCACTGGCCTCCTGTTGTTGCCTTTTGCTGCTTGGTCATTGGCTGCAGGCCACCGTGAATTGCCTGTGCCTGGTGTTCGTGTGGTCACCTATCCCTCCCAGGAACGGACACAGTCATTCACCCAGGGAGCTTGGCTGACCTCGCCTCCCCTTCAGCTCTCGTTGGCTCTGCTGATCCTCTGAGGTGGGGTGTGTCTGACCTCTGTTGCAGGCTGCCCTGCCGCTTGGCAGTCCCTGGTGGGCAAGCTAACTCTTCATTAGTAGATAACTACCTTGGCCTTCTCAAAGGACCTTGGGGAATTTTCCAGGCTTCTCCATGGCCCATTGGTGCCAGAGGCTAGGAGGGTCTATGCCAGGCCCTCTCTGCCTAACCTTCCTCCAGAGACCACTATGCCTGCCTTGTTGAGACCACCCAAAGTTGGTGAAGGACATTTGCAGGGTGCCCGCCTCCGGGTTCCAGGCGGGAAGAAGAGCATATATTCTACCGACATTTCCTCAAAACTATCTGGTTTCTATTGCTCTCTGAGGATTTAAGCCCCTCTCAGAGACACTACTTCTTACTTTGTTCTATCTTCTTGTCTAGCTCCAAGTCTTTTTAACTCTTCGCTGTGTAGCAAGAAACCAAGCCTAAGTCATATCCTTAATTCCATCCACCCTCCTCATTCCTTAGTAAAAATGCAGTGCTCTGAGGAGCCCAAATTTGGCCTCCTAGAACTCACCAAATCTTTTCC